>NW_026126619.1:0-638750 GCF_943737965.1 Phodopus roborovskii
TTGAATTTTAGACAATTCTTTTTGAAAGTAAACTACATTTTTAAAGTTTCATTTTCATCAGTATAGCTGCATACATCTCCAAAGGCACTATGAGTGCTTTGGATAATCAGAAAAGTAAATGATGAATTCAGGACAGGAGCAGGTGACACTTGTTAGGTAGAATTTTCAGTAGACTCCAGGCCTCTGCCCAAGTATTTTTCTCCTCACATTTAGATAGAGCGTATTAGCTTTAAATTACACACTTGGAAATTGCTCAGGTACTGAAATTGTTATTTAATCCTAAGTTCTTCCCAAAGACTGCCTAACAGATTAACATTTAGATTAAAGGCCAGGTTATTGTATTGTCAAAAGCTCTGAGTGGCTACAATTCAAGAGGTTTGTCTTGTCAAAAAACCATTTCTGCTTCCCTAGCAAATCATTTTCCTATCAAGCTTTGAACTCTTAATAAATATTTTTTATAATCTTTAGTGAAGTGGTTGTTACAGTTGAATTAGACGTAGTTTTTAAAGTTACAAAAGTTTTTTTGAAAATTCTTGGCAAAAGAAATCTGAAAGAATTCCTAGAATGAAGAGGAGATTAGCATAGAGATAAGTTCACTAACAGATAGTGATCAAGTTACTACAATATCTTAAAATTACAACACGAAATATCTGTCAGAGAAAGGTAGGTGCTACATTATCATTGAATAATTGTAATTATTGTTTCTGGAATGTAGATATTACAGATCTAGAATCAAAATATAACCGACCTGAGAGAAGAAACTCAGACTGAGAAAAACAGCAATTCAGAAAAGTATCTGGCATTACTGCCTGTCACAGGTTTATTACATATAGCCCTTATTAAAAAACTTAGGACATATATACTTTAATGAAAACCAGAAATATATCTATCTCATTTGAACTATAACATTGTCTGGGTTTGGTGCTGATGGGAGATGTAAGCCATGCTTTATATTTATTTCACATCTACATTGGGTACTTTTTCTTGTTGGCAACAAATGGGCTTAGAAGGAAAAGGTGGGAAGGTGAGTTTATTTTTGGTCGAAGAGCAGGTGTGATAAGACAGGAAGGAGAGACCGTACCTCTATGCAGTAAGAGAGGGAGGTGGTACTGTGATACCTCTCACATGATGCAGAAGAAAATCAGGAGGACTAGACTAAACCAGTATGTAGGAGCATCCCTAAAGGCCTCCCGCCTGGTGTCCTTAGCTTCTGCCAGGCAGGACCAATTCACCAAATGTTCTCCACACTTCAAAGTAATTTCATAGGCCTGGAGGGCAGAGCTCAAACCAGGGAGCCATGGAGGTAATTTCAGTTTCAAGCTTAAAACGACCTCTTCACATTGAACATAGTAAAGAAAATGACTTTTACATGGTTGGTATACTCCATAGAGCATTATTTTAGTACCTGTTCAAGTAAAATAAATGTGCTTGGCTAAGAAATGTCTTCAACTTCTCTGCAATTAAAAAGTCCCTTTAAAATGCAAAAACTAAATTTGAAAAAATGAGCAGAGAAGTCCATAAATATGTGGACAGCAAATACATAGCAAGTACTTGTAAGGTATAGAAGAGTGCAAAGGAAATAGATGGCATTGAAAGAAAACTTAAAACTATGATGAACAGCTATTAGAAAACTGTTAATTTTTGCAACAATTATTTAATATTTACCATATACAGTTCTCTTAGAGACAGGGTTTCTTTTGCAGCCTCGCTATGCTGGATGAAGCTCGTGGTTGAGGCTGGCCTCAAACTCAGAGATATTTGACCTGCCTCTGATCAAAGGCATTGCCCACTACCACCAGCAGCAGCAGCTGTGCGAGGGTCTTCAGATAAAATCTATTCAAGGTTCTAAAAGTGCAGGTAGAGACAGGGGCACAGTCTTGGTATTGCTTGGGACTTGCTACCTAGATGTCCTCATGTAGCACACACTTGATTATTAGTGTGTGAGCCCCTTTAAAATACTTATCTCTTTATTGTACAACTTTAGCTACTACTCAAAACTCTTTCCTTCCTGCTTCTTGTTCTACATTGTTTTTTCTTAATATCTAAGGACGGCATTCTAATAGGTAAAAAATATAGTGGAGATAAAATATGTAGATTGTAAAATAGCAATGCACAGTAATATCATATTGTAAATAATAAGTAACAAACCATATGTTTATTGTTTACCTTGCTTAATATCTGTGCCCTTTCCCTAGTATCTGGCATCCTTGCATACAAAGGAACACTAAAGGCATTTCTAATAAATATCTGGTTATAGTCCCATCACCTGGAAGAAGAGAAACTGGTACATGGCATGGAAAATGATGTATAATCTTTGCATAAATGTAGAAGAAGTTCATAAAAGCTCTTTGGTGTGTTGAAACTAAACTTTAATAGGAGAAAATTATTAAAAAGTAAATGAAACTGTCATTAGAGTTTTGAGATCTCAAAATTGCTTTCACTCTTGCTCTCTCTTGTATCTTTTCAGGTTGTTGCACACTTCCAACTGCCCTGCCTCAGCCTAGAGTCCAGACCTGTACCACCTTTCTATTGGTCTTCCTGTCTCTCTCAGTCTGTCTCTCTCTGCCCCAATATGGAGGCTTATTGGTGTGTTCAATGCAATCACATATAGACATCCAGTTAAAGTGAAACAGAGAATTACAGTTTTATTAATATTCTTTATAGCACATTCTGAAAAATAGAAGACACAGCTTTGCTTTAAAGTGAGAGAAGGGAAAGATCTCTCCCCTCCAAAGTGAAGTCCTGTTTATTTGGAACATATAGTGAAGGAATGGTTTTAATTTTACGGAACATGGACTTTGCAATTTGGTTGTTATAAGCAATTCAATGGGACAGGTGAAACATAGTGTTGCTTCCCCTTCAAAACAAAACTAATGAATGAACAATTAGCAAACAGCAAACTGCTCAGAATGAGCTTGTCCCTGAACCTACACAACTTTCTGATTACAAATGAATGCTACAAATGCAACCAAGAGGGAAATAGTAGAGTAAAGAGCATAATCTAATAGCAGGGTAGTTACCTGGGAGTTCAGGGCCGATATATGTGTTCAACATACTAGATAAAACTCTAACTTTTTCCTAAATTTAGATCTCGATAATAGTGAGAAAGTATTTGATTATCATTTATGTACATCGTTTAACTGTTACACGTTAGCATTACTGTATCATAAATTTTCAATTGCCTAGAGGATAATAACAGATAAAAGTGAACATAGACCAAGAAAGTCCCAGAAGATGTATCTGGATCATTGATGTAGGAACGGGAACACTGGTACAGAACAACTCAAGTGGGAACATGGACTGGAATTATTTTTAAGAGGAGACCTGAATGAGGGGGTCAGGTCAAGGGATGGATAAAGATATAAATTACAGAGAGATGACTTGAAAGAAGGGCACATTTCCAGATGAGGTAAGAACCTGGTGCCAAAGAAACTTGCATTAATCTCGATGTGACCCCAGCTAAGATTCCTAATAGTGGATAGGTAGCATGAACTGGCCCTCTCCTATGATTAGATTGGTGCTAATGTAATTGTCTGTTACAGAGCTGCAGAGACCCACACCCCAAAAGTAGGCTGAGCTAGAGAGTTCTGTTGAAGAGATGAAGGAAGGATTGTAGCCAGCCAGAGGTGTCAAGGCGATCACAGAAAGATTCACAGAAATAACTAATATGGGCTCATAGGAACCAACAGCAAGGGAGGCCGCATGGGACTCATAGGCCCTCTACGAACATATATGTGACAGTTGTATAGCTTGGTCTATTTGTGGGACTCCTAACAATGGGAAAAAAGGGCTGTCCCTAATGCTTTGTCTGGCTCTTGGGAACCTATTCCTCACACTGGATTGGCTTACTGAGTCTTAATACAATGCAGAGTGATTAGCCTTACTGCAACTTGATATGACATTCTTTGTTGATACCTATGGGAGGCCTGCCCCTTCCTGACAGAAACAGAGGAGGAGTGGATTCGGGAGAGGCAGAGGGGAGTGTACAGAAGAGAATAGCAGGGAAAGTGAGGGGGAAACAGCAACTGGGATATAAAATATATAAAATTAATTTTAAAGAGGAGATCCATTATTAACCTGTTATAGCACGACTCAACTTTGACCTTATATGTATGGGAGTAGATATATTTTTAGAAAGATTCCACACTGTTAGTTTTCCATCGTGCACCTTTTGAAAGGTCTCACGTGGGTATAGATTTTAGAGTTTGAGTGTCTTAGTGTGGTAGGTTCTTTGGAAATGGCCAAGTTGCTATCATTGGTTGTGAGTTTTTAATTTAAATCATAAATATCAACAGTAGAGTGTTGACAGATAATGAAACTAAAAATAATAAGTTGTGAAAATTTTAAAATGTACTCTACCTACCCTCATAACTGAGCTTGTAGTTTGTGAAATGCTCACCCCACACCATTTTTTCCTCTAACCACCAAGTACTGTAGACTGTCCAGATTGCCATGATAGTGCAATCCAAAAGCAACATATTGTAACTTTCTACTCTTGTAGCAACCGATGGGGTTGAGACATATCTCTGATGCGTATAGGTGAAAGTAACTAATCTTGGTTCTGGAAAACTTTAAAACTCTTGTATACTTCCTATCCTTTACTGCCTCAGCAGATGTATCTGGCATAGCATTTCTCTCTTACTGTACATCACTGGAATTCTGTATCCCCACTGTAACTTCGTTCTCAAAACAGATTTCCTAACCATTTTAGAGTATAGTACTCTTCCTGTGACCCCAGCACACTCATCTCTAGCAACAATTTTGGATACTGGGTGAACTTCCATGCTTTGAGATTTGGGGGCAATTCCCAATAGAATTTGGCTCCAAAAATATGGTTATAAGTGATTTTGAGAATAATAGCTTTATACTGATGGCAATCAGAGGTCTGCTTCTTCTATTCAGGGAAGTTTTGCTGCAGCACACAAGGTGTATAGGTGCATTGGTTCAGTTGGTCCTCTTTCCAGCTGCAGGAGTGAATATAGGTAAAACTCTCAAAAGCACATGAATCACCATTCCTGGGGTCTCTCTAACCAGAGCTCAGAATAAAACCTGGGTATTTGAGCTGAGATGTGGATTACTCTTCACTAGAGGTTAGTGCTTAAAATCTAGAATTAAAAAGGTCAGCACTTTTACCCATAACAGCCATAATAAACTTTTTACAATAAAGTAGATGAAAAGGTTTTAACCCAGACTCCTAAAGCGTAAAGTTCAGAGACTGATCGTGTCTCAAATTGAAAGAACAAGACAGAAATACCTTTGTCATTCTGTGGATTGGAACCCAGTGGTCTAAATGTAGGTACTAGAACTGGTGAGAGTATCAACTTGGTCCTATCACCAAAAGCCAGAGATATAGCACATTTTCAGCTCTAAATCTATATTCTATTTAAAAATAGGAACACAGTTTGAACTCTACTTTATCTAATACTAGCATGAGTTTAGATTTTTGCAATACCTATGCTTATTACTAATTACATGCTAATAAATGTGATACTCTGTTTACCATCCAACTATGCAATTGCTATTCTACAATATGTCACATACTGAAGGGAAAGCAACTACTAGCCTACTCCCACAGGATTTAATTGTAGTACTGGATATGGTAAAAACAAAGACTATATCTTGATTTTATTGTTCTTATAAAACAATATGGTATAGGACAATTAGAGTTTACACTGATATTTATAGTTCTTTTATTGATCATAAAATCAAATATTTTCTAAGACATTGTCAAGCTATTGTGTTCATAATTTTCTTCTGAAGACAAAGCCTGGCTCCCTCTTTATTGTGTTTTTCCTTTTAATACTGCTTTATTAAATTTAGTGTATTTATATGCTAACAAGGCAAAAAAAATAAAACTAAGAGGGTTTTTTTCTAAGATACCAACTCCTGTATTTAGAGATTATATTTTTCTCATGAAATATTGGCTTTCATAACTCTTTCTTGAACAAGTATAGACTTCTCAAGAAGGACAGCAAATAAACTAACAAAACAGAACAAAACTAAACCAAATCGGTTAATTGTATAATTACTCTTACCTAACAACAGGATTAAAGAAGCAAAGCAGATGAATCCTCTTATCACCTAGAGCATCTCATTTAATGTTGTAACACTTTGCATTTGGTTCATTTTGGGTGTTAATTTCTTTTTTTAATTAAAATATATAAGAAGTTTTAGAGGCTCTAAATTGGATTCCTGACTCATGCCTTTCAAGCTGCTATAGGAAGGTGCCGGCTGAACTGGGTTATTTATCAATAATAAAAATTGATATCTCATAGTCCTAGAGGCTGGGAGTCCAAGTTTAAGGTTCAGGCAGAATTCAATAAATATTGTTTTCTGTTGTTGTTATTTGGTTTATTGATTTCGGTTGCATTTCTGTTGTTGGTGTTTGTTTTATTAGCAGATGATGCTTTTCTAATTCCTATCTTTCCTTGTACAAAGAACAAAGGAACTTCCTTGGTACTTATCAGGGGAGTATTAAGGGCCTATTACTGGGAAATGTAGAGGTGGCTTAGATGTTATGATCCCTGGCTGGTCTTGGCAGAGGCCTGGGGTTTAGTTCCCAGTATCCACACTGAGGGGTCTACAACTGCTCATAACTGTAGTTCCAGAGACCCACACCCAACGACCCCTTTGTAGTTCCTGAGACACAAAAGTAAAAACAATACAAACAAAACCATTATAGTCAGTAGTCAGTAGGGGCTCTCAATGGACACTAGGTTGGCTTCTGGAGTGTTCAATGAGTTATGGAATTGTTTTCTTCAGCAATAGCACTCTACCATCAGGCTTTTGGAGGCTAACCAGCAACTTTGGCAATACATGGGTTAGCCACACACACACACACACACACACTATTTTGTGTGTGTGTGTGTGTGTGTGTGTACTAGGTACTACATGATCCCTCAGACTGGCCCCTAGTTGTACTCTTTCCTCTATGTATTTCTTCCTTATCCCCCTCCTCATTGATTATCTCCAATTTGAATCCCCCATTCCAGGCCCCGACCCCACATCCATCCATATAACTATATATTCTGTTTCCCTTACTAAGAACTTATATACCCCACCCAGTTCTTTATTCTATACCTCACTTGTATTGTTTAGGGTACTGGAATGTAATCTGAATGTTACCAAAGGAAGAAGGTGAAAACCAGTCTAGGTACAAATTCTGCAGAATCCAGAGATACTTGACCCTCCTTGCAAAAATGATGTTGCCAATAGGTGTGGAGTGATTATCCCATGTAATTGGAATTAACGTCCATTGGAGGAGAAAGAACTGGCTAGATAGGTCAGAGACATGCAGGAAAACAAATACCCACTGTTCAGCTAAAGTAATGTAACAAATAGCGTGACTCCTAATGTTATACTCCTACTATACTCATAGATCCACTGTCTTTCTCACCACCAATAGGGATAATCTGCCTCCTGCACTAGATCGGAAGAAAACAGAAACCCACAACTGGGCAATGTGAACGAATGAGAGGCCTTGGAATATTCACTTCTAAATGGGATGTCTCCATCCAATCCTTCCCCTCAGGGCTCAGAGACTTTACAGAAGAGGAGGGCAAAGAATTTAAGAGCCAGTGGGGATGAAAGGCGCACCCCAGAAACTAGGCCTTCTACCCAACAGGACTGAAGTACAATCACATGAACTCTCCCAGAGATTGTGACAACATGTGCAGGGCCTGCACTAGGTCCAAGTCAGATGAGGTACCAGTGCTGAGAGGGCAAATAGGTGTGAGCCTTGATCCCCAACATGGAAGCTATCTCCAACTGATAACCACTTACAGAGGAGAAACTAACTTTATCGAGGGAGTCTCATCAGGTATAATTTCCATAAAAGGACAGACCCTATACCCAGCAGGAGGAAGCCAACATAAAACAAATGTTATTGTTGCAGGGAGTTTGTCTCATGTACTTTGTAAGGGACATTTGTACCTTATAGATCTTTTGCTTTATAATATGATTTCTGATATTGTTTCTATGAGTTTTCATTGCGTGGCATTTAAGCTTGTGTTTGTGTTTTTCTTCCCGTGAGCTCTTTTGTTTTTATTATATCTTGCTTTATTTTACATTATGTTTTTAGTTCCTGTTTGTTTCCTTATTATAAGGAGTAATTGGGGTGCGCCAGCCCCAATTCACTCTCAGAAACTGTATTTGATATAAAGCTGTTGGGCCCGCTACAAGATTTCTTATTCGGCTAGCTCTTGTCTTAATTATTAACCCATTTCTATGTATTTCCACGGGTCTTACCAGCGAGAGGCAGCTGGCGGTATTGCCTTCCTCCAGAGTCTCCATATTGACTCCTCCTCACCACTTCCTCTTCCCTCCTGTCTCCTAGTCCCTCCTATCTTGCTTTCCTATTGGCCAACAGTGTTTTATTCATTAACCAGCATGAAGAAACATATACAGAAGGCCATCTCCCAATACCTCATGACCCAGAGAAAGAAATCTCTGGATTTGGAGTGGGTAGGAGATATGGGGAGAATCTAGGAGAGGAGTTAAGGGATAGGAAAATTGTAATCATATTGTATTGAATGGAAAAGAAAAAGCTATTTTCAATTAAATAAAATAAAAGATGCACCTTGATTGTTTCAGGAGTGCAGTAGAGCTGATTGCTTCCTAATATCCTCCCCTGAGAGATCAGAATTCAAATAAGAGGAGAGTTCCCCTGAAAATGTTAGAGACTTGGCTGCAAGATATAATCAGCAATATAATCCATAGCATTCTACTGTTTATAAAACAATGTAAATTTGGATGGAGCCACAAAAGGAAATTGTTGTATGAAACTGTGGGACAAAATGTGGAGTTATATTACTATAATCAAAGGTAATAGAAGCTAAATTGGGTTCTCCATCTCCTGCCATCACCCTTGATAACTATTGGAGAAAAGACATGACTCTTTTCATTCTTCTCTCATACATGACATCCTGAGCCAGTTTCTCCTCCTTCCATTCCTGAGAAATATCCCACTTACCCCTGCTCTACCACAGATCCATCCTCTCCTTTCCCTTCAGAAAGGAGAGAGACTCAATCATTATAGAGGGTAGGCTCATAACTAAAATTATATACTATCTTTTTGTTACTTTAATACTGATCATAAGATGGCACTGGTTTTCTAAAAAATATTTAAATTATCCGTTCTTTATCATTCCAGAGGTTTTTAAAATTTATTATAAAATCATTCATTTTGTTTTATCTAGAACCTATTCACAATATAAGTATTACATCAGGAAGTAATGATGAGAGATTTATTCCAATGAGAACCCTGTTTTCATAAAATAGAACCTCTCTTACTTAAATTTACAACAAGCTAAACAAACTATGACAAGAATATTCTGAGGGCCATTAAAAAACACATTATTTCAGACCATCAGAGAAAATCAACAAAAATATATTGGCATGTGGTCACTATTTTTTCAGGTCACTTTACATTTTTATGAGAAAAAATCACAGAACAATCGTACAAATATTTTTGTTGTCTGTTTAAAATAAATTTATTATCACTTTGTACAGGGGCTTGATTTTGTGGTAAAGAGCAAAGAAAGTTTCAGATTTTCTTGTAGTTGCCTATTTATATGTGACACAGCTTATGTTATAACACAATTATTTTTTTCCTGTTTTTATTTCATTTTATATTCCTACCACAGTCCCCTCCCCCTGAGCCCCTCCAACCCCTTCCTCACCTCCCTCTTTGCCCCATCCCCAGTCACTCTTCCTCATGGATAAGGGCTCCATGAGGAATCAACATAAGATGGGAACAACAGGGCAGGGCAAGCCTTCTTTCCCATGCATTAAAATGAGCATGGCATGTCACCATAGAGGGTATGGGCTCCAACAATCTAGCTCATGTATTAGGTTCATATAGTGGCCCTACTACCAGCGCCCCTCTGATAGTCTAAGCTTCACAACTATCTCCCATATAAGGAGTAACTAGTTTAGTCCCAGGAGTCTCCACAGTTGCACTATGGCTGTTAGCAATAGTAGAGTAGATGCCTGAACTGGCATACTCCTGTAGTCAGATTGATGGATATCTGAAGTATCACTACAGAGCCCTCATCAAGTAACTGAGTGGAACCAGACCTCAGAGAACCTGACCAGAATCAGGCCAAGCTCCAGGAATTCAGGGTAGGGAAAGGCAAGAGGTAACATAGTAAGGGAGGTAAAGATCATGATACGAAATCTACAGAGACAGCTGAAACTCATGGAACTCGTGAAAACTCATGGACTCTAGACCCACATAACAAAAATCGTATTGGAAATCAAAAATAAGGGAATAAAAGAAAGTGACAGTAGGGGAAATGAATTAAGTACCTTTGATCTCTGAGAAATACAAATGCTTTGTTGCTACTTTATTCCTCACTTAATGTGTGTGGGCTGTCATGTTTAAACTTTTGCTTTATACATAGAACGTCATCACTCATGTGAGTACATCATTCCTTTAGAAATATAGATTTCAATAATTTAGATGAAGTCCCAAAGGAAGGATTGTAGAATGATATGTAATTTTATTTTTAAAACTTCTGTAATGTCTTCTTTATAAAGGGGTAAACCAATTTATAATCCCATAAACAGGACAAAGGAGGGAAACTTCCCTTTACATCCTTGCTACCATTTGACTTCTTACTTTTTGTTGATGAATTGTTTCCTTTGACAACTTCATACATATCCATAGTATACATAAGTTGATCCTTTGATAATAGCTATCTCAGCAAATGTGAAGAAGAGTTTCCATTATTTTAATATACATTTCCATACACTTTATCTATTGAACACGGTATTTCTGCTTTAAAAATATCCATTCAGGGATCTTGCTGGTTAAAAAATTAGTTATTTATTGTCTTCACTACTGAGTTTCATGTGGAACTCATAAATTTGAATATAATCCCTACTTTTTGAGCATGTAAATTTTAAATATATTCTCTAGTTCCATAGCTGGAATTTTATATTCTGTTTTTGTGGATTGTTCAAACCCTTCCTGGTTTCATGTATTTGGTAATTGCCTTTTCACTCCTGATTTTGCTGTGATTCTTTCTGAGATTTGAAATGTTTTATTTGAGTTGGAGTGGCTATAATTAATTTTGGAGCATATCTTCAATTGGAGCAAATACAGTGTTTGTGCTTTCGTGGACTCATTAAATATTTTTGTAAGTAATCCATTTTCTTTTTAGTATTATAATATTTATTTCTAATTATTTTTACTTCTTAGGAGAAATGTCTTCTCTTCTTTCTTTATTTTTCTCTCATCAATGAAAATGAATATAGAATGTTCCAATATATTGAGGTTAATTATCTGGAATCCAGTCTTTTGAAGAATGTAAGATGGAGGCAAAGTTAGGGCATGATACCAGAAATATGAAAGCGAGGAAACATAAAAACTAACCAGTACTAACTTTGATTCAAAAAAGACCTCAAAGACCAGGCAGCATCCCAATTTGCTCATTTTAAAAAAAGCAGACTAGTAGCTAAATGTGTAAATCATATTTCGTGGTTTGATTATCAAAGCTGTCTATATTTTCATAAATATTCATTGAGGCTTATTACTACGACATTACAGTTTCCCCTTGTGGTGCATTACTCCTAAGTTAGGCCATATAATATAACATAATGGTATTTCCCAAAAGTATTATAGCTAGAAATGATATTCATTTAAACAACAATTTTTAATATAAATGCTGAACCGTAATCACTGAATAAATGACTTTAATTAATTGTAGTATATGGACAGTAAACTAGCACAGTTATCAAAATTTTCTTAAAGACTTTGGATAACAAGTTATATGCTCATTATAATTATTCATATTTTTTATTCAAAATGATAATGACAAAATACATTTTAGACTTTTTAAATGGGGTTTTGTGGTGTTTTTTATTTATGGTCAAGATCGTGTATGAGATGCCTGAAGAGGACCTCTGATTTTAAAGCATTAAAATCTTTGGTAGCTAACTTAATTTTCTTTTCTTAAAATTTAGAGCTGAGTATAGAGGCACATACCTGTAACTCTAGCACTTAGGATATTATAATAGAACATGACGAGAGCCCAAGGTCAACCTTGGCTATTTAAAGAATTCAATACCTGGGTCTCTTTGAGAGGATCACAAATCCCCATGGATCTAAGGAAACAGTAAATTATAAAATTTCCACTACTACACTTTTTTAAAACCTAAGTTGTTTCTGTTTTATGAAACAGGGTATCCTCATGTAGCCATGGCTGCCCTGAAGCATGAAATGTACAATAGATTGGTCTTGAAGTCACAAAAAGCTGCTTCTTGGCTTAAGCAAAACACTAGGATTATAGGTTTGCAACTTCCTGTTTTCAAATTAATCAGGATCTTATGATGACTAATATATCCATCATTAGCATTATGTAGGACTTCTTAAACAACATAGAAAATAGATATTTTTCTGGCACAGCAAATCAACATAAGTATTTTTGGAAATCAAAGGGAAAGAGTGATAGTTGACTCTCAAGAAAGATGTAAATAAAATTTTTTTTTAGTAATTCTGTCTCCTCGGGATATTCTTACATAAATTTCTACTGTTACCTTGTGAATAGTGGTACTGCTGACAAGCCACTTACCATTCCACAGGATTCCCCTGAGTGTTCTCATACTGCCTCAGGCTTATGGTTTTTTGCATTTTAATGTTGTATTACAGTAGTTACATTAATTGTCATTAGATATACCTGTACATTTTTAACAATGACTTAATAACCATTTCCTGAGAATCTATAACATCTTTCTGAAACCACAGGCAAAACCCAGGCCTGAGGAGATGTGGATTTCAAAGTCAAAGATGATGTGAAACATCATCCAAGCTTAGGATGATGATACCTTTTTTTAATAGAATAATTAAAATATTACAAGATAAGGATACAGGCGTATGAATAGGTTAGTGGTAATACCAGGCAGTCTCAAAAAAAAAAAAAAAAAAAAAGCTTTACTTTAGTTTTTTTTTTTTTTCCGGATGGCTAAATATCAACTGCTTGCAATATTGTGTAATTCTCGATTGAAAACATTCACTGAGACAAACTATTGAGGTCTAGTTAAATTTGAGGCGTGCATTCACCCACTAAAATCATCTTATTCCCACTTGGTCTACACTTTTCTTGGGAGGACGTTTTCTGGCACTCCAGGGTGTCTCTATGTCCCAAGTTGTATAGTTGTAAAGAGTTAGGAGGAAGAAAAAAGAGAAGTTGATGCTTTCTGTCTATCAGAGAAGAACAGGCAGTAGCTTTCAGAGTGGCGTGGTAAGCCACCATGTTAGGGACGAGGAAGGAAGAGAACGTTATCTCACATGGAAAGACCAAATCATTCACCCCTTCTCACTTAGGAGTAGCTGCACATGACCCTGCTTTCCTAGGGGGTGATCACTTGACTAGGGGTGATTTCAGCCCAACTGGAATGTTAGGTCTCCACAGGCAAGGGATTTTATTTTTCTTGAGAGTCTGCAACTAATGAGGCTTCTGGATGCTACTGTGACACTAAAGCACTGGGACAGCTCCCCAGGACCATTCTAGGAGGGTTCTAAATTCACATCATATTTTTTCAATAATTGCTTATCAAGGCAGCTGCTAGATGATAAGGTGAAAACCGCCATGGAAATACATTACTTTAAGGAATTGGAGACTCCCCCTTTATCTTCTCTTTTACTCTCTTTTGGCTCAGAATCTGATTGAGACAGCCCCTAGTATTCCCACCAGGTTGGGCTTCCGCCTCTTGGCCATGACCTTTCTTTTCTCAGAACATTTATTTTAGAACACCTGCAGTTAAATTCTTCCTGAGCCATTTTGTGATGCAAAGCTTTTTGTACAAAGCCTTCCACTCTCACTGTCCAAGAATTTCTTCTGAACCACGAATTTCTCTCATTCTGACCTGAGAACCCTTTGCTTTGAAAGGCAATCATGAATTTCTCCAAAAAAGATGTCACCTTGGCAACACCCCCCCAGTACTAGACTACCTTCCCCTCTTCATTTAGCATTATATGAGAACTTGTGAAAATTGTGAAGATACAATTTTCCCAAAGATATGATTTCAGTGACTTTAGGGTTTATTTATACACTCTAGTAATTGTTTTAAATAGGAAAGTGACCCATACCCAGATGAACCACTGACCAGAACCCAGACTTAACTTAGCTATTCATTCCTTTAAGTACAAGATTTGAGGGTCTAATAGCAGCCTATTGCCAAGGCTATACCCAAGTGTATCTACTTACCTTTCATCCCAGATTTCCGTGTACATCTTTCTCCTTTAGCCAGAATAAGTGTTCTATAGTAAAGTACTCTCAAACATTCTTCCTCCCAACTGCAAAGGTAAGGATTCTGGTAAATGTCCTGTGGATCTAGCTGTGACCTGTTCTTTCTCCTGTATCTACTTTTACTCAGTTGATGCAGAAAACAATAAGCTGGTCGGTGGCTTTTGCCTTAACCCTTTGTTTTTCTGTGTATAAATCAATCCAACATCACCAATTATGAGTTGTAGTTTGTGACATGGTAACTCAACATTTCTCCTTTTTACTTAAAATTTCAGAACTAGGTTCTTCCTTTCTGCTCCTTTTCATATTGGCTACCTAGGTCTTCCAGGGATTTCAAGTTGTTGGTAAGGTTTTTAATCATCTCTTGGCTCAATCTTGTTAGCTATTATGGCAAGCATTTAAAATTCTTCCATATGGCTCATTGTGTCCTATGCAAACAAATCCATGTTGTACTCAGTCATCAATACCTGTGGCTGTATTCTATGCTGGTAATTCAACTGGTTGGACCATCCTGTCATCTATCAATAGGAATTTACTCTATGAGTGCAATATTAAGTAATTCTCTCACTAGGAAACATTGTATAATATATTTCGCTAAGCCAAGGTCAGTTGTTAGACATTGTCTTTGATGTAAACTGGAGACTGAGTAAATATATTTTACTGATTATATGACCATGCTGCTGTCACATTTTGCCATGAGGTATTAGGAATATATTCTACAATAATGGAAAATGTCATAAACACAGCTAATATTTAAAAAATTCCATTGGCATTTTAATTATTGATTGCAATACAATATATATAAATAGTGTGTGTGTGTGTGTGTGTGTGTGTGTGTGTGTGTAAATGTGCACATGCAATTTTGTGGAACTCTTAGATCCTAGGTTTGCTACATGAACATTATCAAGAACAAATTAAATATCCATAATATTAATGTCATGTGAGCTAGGCCATCAACTAGTTAATAGGATCCATTACCACATTTGAGACAAATGCTTATACATAAGCTGTAATGGACTAAGTATAATGTGTAAGGAATGAACTTCATCTGTAGTCCCCTTTTTTTCCCTTGGCTTATACCGTACATTCCAAAGCTTTCTTTTTCATCACTTGTCTAAGACTTATTAATATGGCTTTGGTGAATTTATAGACGTATAGTATAACCACTCCTTCTTGTTAATCTTTAGTCATAATCCCCATAACCTTTATTCAATTGTTTAATATCTTTTGACTTTTACTATAATTTGATGTCTCTAAAATTGTGTATCATTCCCAGAGTGGTCCTCCATTAATCTTTCCCTGAAATAGGCAGTACCTTTTATGTTGGCTTTGGAACTTTTCACGTTTCGTTGTTATTTGTTTGTTTACTTGTCTTTAATCTCACTCATTGCAAAAGTGTCATTAGCGAATAAAGACCTAAACTTGTAACTGGGACATGCATTTGAGATAATGAAACAATCAAAGAACAATATAAAACACCTAACCCGAAGTGGAAAACATCTATGTTTTTGGTGATATTTCAAAATTAGATACTACAGAATTATCTATGTCCTGACATTATGAAATTATTATCATCTCTAAATTAGGCTTTAGAGACAGTGGTCCTGTTGATGTCACACCTTGCTATTGTTGTGGGGGTATTCTTCTATTTTGGTGAAGGTGTATTGCTGCATTGGGTGGTAGAAAAAGCGGAATGGCCAACAACCAGCAAGGAGGTAAAGATTACTTAAACATCAGACAGAGAGAGACAGAGAGAGAGGAAGTAGGCACTAGAGAGAGACATGAAGAAACAGAAAGGAAGCAGGATGGGTGGTATGACAGACATAGATTAATTGAAAATGGGTCACTTTAAGTTTATAAGAGATAGTTAAACACAAGCTCTAGCTAAGGCCAAACTTGTATAATTAATAAGTCTCTCTCTCTCTCTGCCTGCACTATCTCTCTCTCGTGTGTGTGTATGTGTGTGTGTGTGTGTGTGTGTGTGTGTGTGTGTGTGTGCGAGCTGATGGCCCTTAAGAAAAAATCTGACTACACCTATTATCTACCTATATAGATAAAATGTAAGACCATAACTCGAAGTTGAGAGACAATATGGAATTAAGATACTAAATAGCAGCTGAGAACAAGTTTGGCAATTGTCAAATTTGAGTGCATCTAAAAAGACAGATGTTAGAGAGCTCCAGTTAGACATTGCTCACTTTCCATATATTAAACCCTGAAGGGACACATTGTTTCAGTGGTCCTACTCTTGGACCAATAAAGTTATAGTCCAATACTGAAAGCAGAGCACTAGGAGGTAAAATTACTTGCATCCTCCAGGGCCACTTATCCAATTTAAATACCGAGAACAGAACAGGCAGGAAGCTAAACACATCAACTTCTTAGGTGTAAGTAGATGAAACATTAAATGAACAAGCTCACTTTTTTAAATATTTTCTTAGTGTATGAGATGTTTTACCGTCTTGAATATATGTGCACTACACACATGCCTAAAGGTGTCAAGGATATCAAAAAAAGTTGACTGATTCTTGGAACTTGTAAGGAGTACAGGTTTTTTCCCCTGCAGCCTCACCTTGTTCCACACTTACACTACACCGCCCCAATAATGCACAGACTCTGTATTTGTTATTATATCTGTTGGCCTTGCTACTTTATCGGCTAGCTCTGTCTTAAGTATTAACTCCATTTGTGTTAATCCTATGTATTCCCCACGTGGGTCTCCTACCAGGAGTGAGGCAGGCGTCTGTCACACTGGTCTCTGCCCTGCTATCTTCTTCCTACCCTGTATCCTAGTCCTCTGCTTCCTTTCCTATTACCAACGGCCTCTTATTAACCAGATGAGAAACATATACAGAATGACATGTCCCATCATGTTTCTATACTGTTATAATAAGCACCTGTTACCCAATAGAAAAGGAAGATAGAGGGACATGAGACAAGGAGGAAATAGGAAGTAGTAATGGGAGGAGTCAAGATGGAGAGTCTGGAGAGAGCATCTGCAGCCGCTCCCGTGAAAGCAGAACACGTGGACGTATATGAGATTACACTATGGGGTACTAACTAAGGCAGGCGCTTGGGGCCAATAAGAAACTATTACCTGGGCCAAGTAGCATTTGCATAAAATACAGAGCCCTCTGTGCATTATTCTGGGGACAGCGCTGAGGCAGGACAGACCAGGCGGTGGCAGGCAGAAAAACCTTCACCTTATTGGAACTGGATGGTTACTTACTGTATGTTGGCCTCTGGGAACTGATTCCAAGCCATCTACAAAAATAACATGGCTAAAAAACACCTGGGCCAATGTTACAGCTTCCCAGAACAATTTCTCAATTGTAGAAAACTTACTGGGAATACTACAGCCTGACACCCTGGCGTGTACCTACATGAGTTGGTAGAAATTTAAGTGTAATGGCAATGATTTGGAGAATGGAGAAGGTGATGCAGAGAAAATTACGATTCTTCATTGAAAATACTGCCACATTTGGAAAGTGTGGACTTATTTTTTAATCAAGTAGAAAGGATTATTCTAATATGCAATCTAAGCCGAGTCTCCATGATTTACACCACCGGCCGATTCTACTTAGCCCTTCTTTCCTCATCCAGTGTCAGACCACAACCATGGTCTGAAGGAAATCTTCCTGCCTGTTATAATATTTTAAAGGCATTTTCTCCAATAATTCCCTCTTACTAACCTAATTATACCCTTGGCATCTGCTTCGGGATATTAAAAGCTGAAACAAAATCCTATAATTTTTCCTAAAAGGCACTTATAATTTAGGTTTTTTCCTTCACTACATGGCCTTGCCAAGATAGTTTTCATTTTGATCTTTAGATACCTAGAGCTCACCATTTACATTTTTTTTTTTTTTGATGTCGTATGCTATAGCACCTTATGACTATCATATAGTTTCTATTCGTAAATCTAACTTGACTTCATCTCTACTTCATTTGATTAGGGTACTGTGGCTCTCAGGATGAGAGTTAGTTCAACTTCTGGGCTATTAGTACAGAAAAGATGTGGGGGAGTGGTATTCTGTGTGAAAAAGATTAAGAATTCATTGGGCTTATTAGAGAAAAGCATTAAATGGAAACATATTCATGCCAAGCTCAGAGTTCTGTGTTACCGAAGATCACACTGACCCAAAGCTGAGGTCAATGTTACTTCACTGAAGAAGTTTTCATGAATCCTCTTAGATATCAGGAGTCCATAAGCTTATGTTAATGATTTTTCTGGTTGAATGACAATAACCATTCTTATATCTTCAACTAGTTTTGATATATCAAAGTGATTAATAGGGTCTAGGAGGAGACTCAGTATTTTAATGCATGCAGAGAAGATCAGTATTTGTATCTATAGAAACGCATCTAGGGGGTTTCTAGGTAGAAATGTAACTTGTCTGTATTTCTAGATTGGATGGAAGCATCAGGTGATACCTAGAGCAAATGTTCTAGCAAGACTAGTTATATCATATCAAGGAGTTCTGCTTTGATTGAGTCATTAGAGTCAAAGGGAGTCTAGGATGATCTACAACATCAACTTATGCCTCTACATGAGCCTACACACATGCAATCATACTTACACATGCCAAAACATGCATATACACACATGTCAACATAATATCTACCAACATTAAAATGGGAGAAAAATCAGAGACAGCATATTAAGTTTTAAAGTTGTCTTGTTTTTTTGTAAGTCAAAGACTATGTACCAGAACATTCATGTGAAATTGTATTTATTTATAAACCTGTATTTCAATTCAGTTCTTCTTTGTCAGATATTACATGAAAGTTTGTCCATTGTCCCTCTGTCTTTTGTACATGTCCACTTCTGACTTACTTTTTTAAAAAATGCTTGAAATTGTGTGCTGGCCACGTGTTATCAATGTGTCCTTTCATTCCAAGGAGATGTGTTATCCTGATTTAAACAGCCATCTTAATTGTTTCGAAACACACCCCCAAATAAATGCTGGCTGAGATTGATTGTACCCTTCACCTTTGGTTTGTCATTCTATCAATCAGAAAAGCACTTATTGTTAATAAAATGCAAAGTAATTAGCAGTATTGTTTTAATGGTAGTGTTCCTTTTACTGTCTAGTGACAAGAGAGAAAATAGATTGCCCTCAGGTCCTTTGTGGGGTTCATACATATTTATGATTTTAGAATTAACCTCAGACTCTAAAATGTTAGGAGATAATTCAGCATTTAATTTTTGTTGTTTCATTTGGAACAAAGTTCTTGGTTTCCTTGAAAAAGAAAACATTTAATTGATGTGGCAGCTCACAATTAAAGGTTCAATCCATTAACGTCATGGCAGGGAACATACAGACAGACATGGTACTGGCTCCATCTTGATCACAAGGCAACAAGAAGTGGACTTAGACACTGGGTGTGGCTTGAGCACATATGAGACCTCAAATCCTATTAACATATGCCCCCCAAAGTGGTGCATACTCCCACAAAGTCACACTTCCTAATAATGCCACTCCCTTTGAGCTTCCAGGACCAATTATATTTAAACTACAACACAAACCTTGAGAGAGGCGAATGAAAGAAAAAATCTTGTAGTGGCGATTAGAAGCAGGTAGAGAGAAGGTGAGACAGGTAGAGCAGAGGAAGGAAAAAGGGACAGGTGGGGGAAGGAAGGGAGGATGGGAGGGGGAAGCAATATTGTTCATTTCTTGTGCACATATAATTGTAAAGATTGTCATTTTGTTTGTTTTTTTAGGAAATATGCTGTATTTTTTCTTTCTGCTCATATGTTTTTTCTATACTTAGATGCACTTATATAGTAAAGTTAATCCCTTTTATTGTGATAAATATAAGGGAGAAAGAAAAGTAAAAAAATGACAGTCACAGATGATAGATATAACTAGAACTTACAATATTTTTTTGTTTTTTACTTTTTTCTGTATCTGTAAATATGTAACCAATTCAGCTCTGAATTATTCTGACATTAGGAGAAAAGAATTGAACAAGATTGTTCCAAATCTCTTTATTTTGAACTTCCTTTTTTCTTCCTTTTCTTTCCTCACCCTCCTCCAGTTTGCTTTTTCCTTTCTTCTAATTGAGTTCTTCAGAACTGCTTGTATTTCCTGTGTTGAGTGCTAAATGGTAGTTTTAGTCTCATTTTTGATCCTAAGAAATATGTCCTTTACCATTACTCATGATATGACTATAATACAGGAGTACCAGCATCTTTGGTAGATCAAGTCTCATCCTCTAATTCATTGATAGTTTCTCTTTCTGGGGTCGATGTTACATTGTAGCAAATGCTTTTTCTATCTATTGAATTAATAATATAGTATCTTGGTTTAAGTTTGTTGTTAGTGTGATGAAGATGAATTGTATCAAATTTCAAGTATGTATAACCTTTTGCTTTTCTTGGATAAAACTCAACTCATCTTGATGTTTCATCTTCTCTATATATTGGAGAATTCTACCAACCAATTTTTTTTTTCAGTTCTAGATGATTTTTTCATGAAAGATACTCTTCTATGATTATTTTCTTTTTCTCAATTTCCTCCTTTAATTTTCATCTTTTTCCTTTTCTGTTAGTTTTGAGTTTGGGAATTGCAAAAATGATGATGATGATTCTCCCCTCATAAATTTGGTAGGGTCTACAGATATATGATAGAATTTCCTTTTATAATCTTTAAGTGGGATCTACCAAGTGCTTCTGCTTAGCCCTGGAAGGTTCCAATAGAAGCAGATGGGCCAATAAAATGCTTTATCCTTTTTCTGTGTGCCATTCATGTTCTTTCGTCTTTCATTGCATCTTCTGCCATTGATGAACAAAAATATTTTTTAGCATATAATTTGTACTGATTTAGATGTATCTAATTGGGAAGATGATGGGAAATGTTATTCTGTAAATATGTTTCTCGTATTTGTTAATGAATAAAACACTGTTGGCCAATAGGAAAGCAAGATAGGCGGAACTAGGAGAGGAGGATTCGGGGGAGAGGTAGGGAGAAGATTCAAGATGTAGGACCGAGAAGAATTCCGGGCCCTCTCTCCAGTAAGATAAGGCCACAAGGAAGTACTTAGATGGATAGAAATGGGTTAATATTTAAGACAGAGCTAGCTGATAAGAAATGCTAGTAACAGGCTAACAACTTTATATCTAATACAGCATCTCTGTGTATTATTTGGGGCTGGTGCAGCTCTGGGTCCAGGCCGGTGGGCAAAATTACTCATAACAGGAGTCAGTTTCGGTCCTCCCTATTCCATTACTTTCAAAAACAAAAGTTCTCTATTATTTATTAATAAATATTTTTTGTTTCAAATAGGTGTTTTGGCAAATATGCAAATGTGTACATATGTGTAAAGGCAAGAGTTTGATATTGTTGCTGATTCTCAATTGCTTCCCCTCAATCCATAATTTTCAGGCAAGCAAGGGCTTTTATTGAATCAAGAACTCAATTGATGCAGCCATAATGAAAAGAAGTAAGGCTCCAGGATCCTCTTGTCTCCAGTTTCCCATCAAGAAGATTAAGATCAAATGATATCGCACCTGACAATATGGATACTAGGTAAGCATACCTAGTTCTTCAAGCTTCAGTGACATTTCCTGAGTTAACTCTCAAAAACATGTTGTTTCTCTTATAGAAATTTAATCCCCCCTTTTTAAATTTAAAGTTGAAACAAACTTGTTTTATTTGTCAATGCCAGTTCCCTCTCCCTCCTCTCCTCCCCTATTGCATCCCCTTTCCACTTGTTGGTCATATCACATGGAGCAGAGTTTAGGGTCCCCCTCCCATGTGTCTAGGCTGAGGGAGTATTGCTGTGTTCTCAGAGGCACCACTGTCTGCCAGGTAGTTGTCCTACTTCAATTTATTTCTATGGCCAATGTATCATAAAACAAAACAAAACAAAAAAAAAACCCTCTAATCAATCAGCACAAGCTTCTGTTTTTGATGATCTGGTGTAGAGGCAGAATTGTATTCAACAAAGCAGATCACTTCTTGCAAGGCTCCTTAGAAATACTTCTCAAATTTTCATCACAAGCATTATGGAGCGGTTGCTCTTGCTTCCATACTTTAATAGGACCTAGAGATAGAAAGAAACATGAATACACAAGATTTCCAAAATTCAAGGTGGCAGCACTGGGCAATGTTGGATTTTCTCCAGAGGAGAAGCTATAGGCAATCAATGGTGCAGCAGCTTCTAGGTCTGGTGATATATCTAGCACCATGGGGTCTGGTAACTGTAGAACTTGTGCCTCCACAGCCAGTTCCATGGAATTATTGGTATAGGATTTCATTGCTGGTGCCTGTGAATTATGTGTCTGTAATTCATTACTCCTTTGTGGTATCTATTCGAGGAAAAATTTATATAAGTATATACCCATTGCATGACACTAAAAAGTATGAATGATATGTTTATCATTGAAAAGAATAACATAAAGTTGTATTTTACTGAGAAAAGATTTAAAATGTTAAAATAATTTCACAATTAAGGACAATTTTCATATCTAAAATTGACAATAATTTAAATTTTAATAGCAATATATATTACATATAACATCTACATGTACATATACTGTGACAGCGTTGCTGGTCTCTAGTGTAAACACATTTTCCTGGCTTATATTGATTATATTTTATGTTGATGTTTAGGCATCTGAAATTAGGAAGACTGTTATTCTAGGTGATGCTATCCAGTATTGTCTTTTTTTAGGTGTGTGGGTGTTTTGTTTGTCTCTGTTCCCTTTCTGGATCTTAGGAGAAAGTATTGGCTATGTGTTGCCTGATAGGAATTCTTCTGTGGTCTTGATCAGTGTGCTCAATAGAGTTCTAGATAAAATATGTCCCTGGGCATGAGGAGCTAACTCTTAAAAATAGGGGGTATGAGTGGGGAAGGGGTTATCTAAGGAGGGCAGATATTCTAGCAGGGTCCGCTTTGTTAGTACTCTGGGATGGGGGTAGAGAGTGAGGAGAGATCATAGTCAAAGGTTTGCTGTAGGGTTTCAAATGAGAATCAGGGATTAGACTGAGGGATAAGGAGGAGGTGAAGATCTTCAGTAAGCCTACCAGCTTCTCTGACAGTAATGACTAATATGCAATTTATTACCCTTGTGATTATATTATATATATGCATATGCATACATATATGTGTGTATGAATATGTATCTATCTTTCATCTATCCAACTATATATAGTCAATGTTATTTTGTCTTTGTTTTTTAAAAATTAGACAATTATTTTTTATTTTCTCTGGCATAGCAAGATCATCCGTCGTATATCAAAAGTATGACTCTCCCTGTTGGAAATAGTCTTCATTGAGTAAATGCAGAAGATGCAGAAGTAAGTACTGGGTAGTCCGCCAAAGTACAAATACCAGTATGAATGCAAAACATTTTTCTATGAGTTGGAATATTCCAAATTCAGGCTGCCATCAGATCTTTGGAACTCGGAGATCAGCTATGTCCATTAAATCAATGTAGGCTAAGTAAAATTATTGTAAGTTTTAACCACAGCTGAACATTGAGTACAGCAAGGTAAATTTGTCATAAAACCAGTACTTCTAACTTCAATATTAAGCAATGTTTTGAATTTCAGATGAACATGTATTCAGATATCACCCCTTTAGCCTTTTATACCTAATAGCACAAAGATAAAATTTTGTGCTGAACAAGTTGCTACTATAGCACATCATTCTATTGTATCATGTTCTATGTCAACTTTTGTTGAATCTCCTAGACTCCGTCATTGGGTTTTGATCTGTGTACCTACTCCCATTCTTTGTCCCAGTGTTTTTCTGCTTTTCATTCTTACTGAGGTCTCATACAGCATTTATTTAAAGACTCTTCCATTATGAATCCCTGAGTCACTGACATCTATCATGGGTCCTTTTGTGATCTCATTATTTACAGCTGAGTTACCTAAGTGTGAAGCATTCACATTTCTACTACAAAGGACAAACCATAAATCTGTGTTGTGTCCTTGCTCATTCTTCACATGTTCTATTCACAGCTAAAACAAGACAAAGCACCAGTTGAAAAACAAAAACAAAAACAAAATCCACCTTGTCTCATCCTTTTACTTTCTCCATCCTTTGTTATTACTAAGAACAACTTCTGGAAATTTTATTTTCTTTCCAGTCTTCATGTATCTTAACTTCTGTTGTAGGCCTTTGGTCGCCTCCAGCCATAGACTGCCTATGTTCTTGTCCATTTCCTCTACTTTTCTCTTTATTCATTTTCTTTGGGATAGAATATTCTCTTAGCAGCTTTCAAGACCAACTCTACATTATTATCTGTATAGCTATTTCTCCTATGGTTTGGGCTGTAGATTTCTTCATTTCACCTAACTACTAGTCACCTTTTCCTATAGTGTGAACTAAAATTCAGACTTCTTGGTCTCAGCTGTTGCCTCTTCTTTTCCTTAGGTTATTTGTAAACTAAAAGCCTTTATATTGAACTTTATTCATAGCTTAAAACCAGTCAATCTCTAAGGGATATTCTAAAGAACTGCAGGATATGATCCAATGTTTTCAAACATCACAGCCATGACTGTCCATGTTGCTTCCTGGCCTGTACGGTTGCCTCAGACATTATCATCAGGAAACCTTGACGTCCATGGTCCATGTTAAGTGCTTTAATTTTGTGTTAAGCCTGCTGCCTTGTCATCTTGTGGAAAGTGAAATTTGGCCAAGTGTCACATTCAAAGAAACTAATTTCAGTAACCCCCTATCTTAAGGTAAAAGGTAAACATCTTAGCCCAGAATACAAATTAATTAGTATGCTTATTCTTGCTTATAAATCTGCAGCCTGATTTGGGTACTTCTTCAATAAACATACATTATAATTATTTCAGAGAAATGTTCTCATTTACTGATTCATTCAGTAAACAAAGCCTGAGAGTCTAATGCCTTTCAAGTGCTTAGCATTGAGTAATATGAAGCTATAAAAACCTTAGTCGTAAGACAATCATGCTGAATGTGTCTAGATAGAAGCAAGGCCTGGCAATGTGGTTAACTTGAGTGTAGAGGGCATTTTTTCTTGGCCTTGTCAGCTTAGGTCACTTTAAAATACTCAAAATGTAGACAGAAAATGTAACAGCTATTAGCTTTTTTCAGTGAAAGGAGATGCCAGACATTGGGCGTGCAGTGCAAAGTCTCTGTGTGGTATCAGTCTGATGTGTACAAGGAAATGGATGGAGAACACCGTTTCAGGTGTGTTTAACTGAGGATTTAAGGAATGCAGTTACATTACTTAATTTTTCAGAATTATTACTGTGTCTGCCTAATGAAAAATTGATACTAGAGGGGCAAAAATCAATGCTAGAGGAGCAGTGTTATAGATAAAGACACTGTAAGACACAATAAATAATTTTACCTTCTAGCCCTGTCATAACCTGGATGAAATAACTCCTGCTTACCACATCTCATGTTGTGTACAATTCTCACATGATCTCAGTTCCTGACCATAATATATGCATCTGTTAGCCTCTTTAATTTGTAATTTATTTCATATTCAAGATTTTATTTTATATGATATGTCCTCTCCTTTATTGTGATGAGTGGGTTTCTTTTCATTATGTTCAGAAGAATAAGTTCTTGTATATAAATCCAAAACTAAAAGGTGTATGAAATGAGAGCAGAGACTTTGAAATTAACATTAGTTTGTTGTCTCTGGGAGAAGTAGTGAACCAGGATAGTCACCATTTAGTATAGCAGGGAAAGGTATTAAGATGAATTGTGCATGGGCCAGCACAATGAACACAATTTAAAAAATTGTTGTGTACTATGTATAATTTATTGCCCTTCACATTTAAGTTGTTTTAGATTGCCAACTAAATTGTCACATGGTGTTACCATTCTCTTAATTAAATTCTAAGTATTCTTATACAATACTTTTTCTTTCCCTACATTTGTAACTTTCCCAATTCTAGGCTCACTCAAATCTGCAAACACTTGTTGTTTAAGTACCTTTCTTTTATAGATATGTGACCCCAAAATATATTACATTATTTGCAAATCTATTCTTATTTTTCACATTTCTATTGAAAATTTAGTTTGCTCTAAAAGTCACTTCCTTTCTGAAATGTGAGAAACCATTCACTGTTCCATTATTACACATCACAATTTACATGATTTCTCAAGACTGTTTCTGAATATCTTTTTCTATATCACAATATTCTATTATTAAGTCCTCAATCTGTTGCTTTCTCTAGTTTTTGGCATACAATTAATACATTTATAGATTTTTACCTTCTTCTGGATTCAATCTGGATTCAAGGCTTAATCTTGGAAACTATGTGCTATGAAGGTATCCTGTTCTGATTTCACTTTGGAAGTACTGGAGTATACATGATTAGTGCCCACTTTCATACAAGCAAATGATATAGACATGAATCACACATGGTTTGTGTTCTCTTGCAGGTTTATTCTTGAAGGGGAAGAGAGGCTATATCATCTTTATGGTGGTCCAACAAAAACCTCTCAATAAAAGGTTATTTAGTGGTACTGTTACTTAAGGAAAATATTCTCCTATGTCCATAACCAAAACCTAAAATTCCTGAGGGGGGAAAAAATTTTCACATCTTTCATGAGTGTGAGTAAAGATGTTAATGAGATAGGAAGACAAAAAGCAAAGAGAAAAATGGTTTGAAGAGGTGATATATTCTCACTAATGTTATGTTTCTCTGCTTAAATATTCAACAGTTCACTGTTTTTCTTCTGTTCTTGGTCTATTGTAGTTAATTCTCATTTGGTACATTCATAAGTGTCACCATCTTGTTCAGTGACAGTCATTAATTACTTTGTCTTATATTGATCATCTGTCATGTGTTCCAAATTTAATGTGCCTATTTTTCTAATTTTTCTCTTTAACATATGCATAGCTTATTTAAATTACAATAAAATGTCTCAGACATGAAGTCTTGCCTCCATGTGTGTCTACATTTTAAAAATCTCTGCTGTGAAGGAGAAACAAAGTAAGAAATAAAAGAAAAAGAAAAGAAAGAGGAAATAGAGAGAGGGAACCTAACAAGTCTATTTGAACTGTTCCTAATGTAGACTCTAGTCAAACTAAAACTTTTATCACTATAATCTAATAATTACACCTTTGTGTAACCACTTAATAAATGTGCACATCCAAACAGCACTCAATCTTCTTCCTCACTAAAGAGTTATTTTATAATCTAATGTTTAACACATATCCATACTAGTCATGGAAATCATGGAGCTAGCATTCAAAGTCAAATTTAGGATACAAAATTGTAAACGGACATAAAAACTAAGGAAAGCATAATTTAGTGTAGTAAAAGACACTTTCTATGAGTGATGACACATATGTTTCGACCAGATTTGATTTGCTCTTTGCCCAAGCTAACATCTCAAGACTTACACAGCTCAGCATCATGCATTTATGCTCCATTAACAGTGCATTGACATCTGAAAGATCATTTCAGTGGCTGTTTTCTTTAAAATTTCCACAATTCAGTTATTTCATTTCTTACTATATTGATCCATTATGATGAGTTTTCTTTGTTTCTTCGGTTAGTTGGACAAAACATTGCTGTTCAATGAATTTATGGTCAGCCTGAAAATTTCTTCAAAAGTAAAATGTATTATACAAAGAATATTGTGTTCTCAATATCATGAAGCTACAAAGCTACAAGCTACAAAGAGACTGCACAGTCATTTCAAATAATATATGAGAGATATTTTTAGGATAACATGTTCTGTAAAAACTGTTACTTGGTGTTAAGATAAACTTATTTAAAATAATATACTTTATTAAAAATTGTTATGTTTTTCTGATACCACTGTTGTAAAGAAACCAGAATTTTAATTAGACTATACTTGAAATTTGTTTTAATAATGCTGATAGTAATTTGATAATATCAATAACAAGTTGAAAAATTACTAAGTATTATCATTTAATAAAGTATATAATTAAGTCATAATATTTTGCAAGGACTCTGATAACATTAAGAAGCATAATATTTTGTATGGCCTCATCATCTTCAATACTTAAAAAACATGTATTAATAGTAAAATTATTCCGTCCTGTAGAGTAATGGTGAATCCTTAACATGAGGTATGTTCAAATTTAATCTTTGACAGTTACATGTATATAACATACTTCATCATAGGCAACATCATTAGCCTTCTATCACCCCCTGATACCAATGAACCTCTTCTTCTCAAGATTCCCCTCCATCTTTCATGTCATTTTATTTTTGTGAGACAGAGTTTAATTACGAGTGCACGCAGGGACAGAAATTTTAGATATATGTAAATGGATACTACCGCACTCAAATTTTTATTTATGCGTACAGTAGAAATTTATAGACAACCAATATAAGAAAAGGAGGGAATAATTAATGTGGTAATATAATAAATCAGGGTTGAAGATATTGGTAAGCCCTGTGCTTCATAGAACACAGAGGTAGTTAAATGCAGAAATTTCTATAGCTAATAAGACTATGTACATGCTTGTATTTATCTGAGTTGTACCCACAAATATTTCCTCAGAATGAAAATTAAGATAGTTTGAAATGAATGGAATATCTGTGTCATTTACCACTGCTGTCACAGATATTTGGATTTTTCTCAGTATAGTTTAGTTGAACCCCAACTTTTAAAAAGTTTTATTTTTTGTTTTTTGATAGCTGCTGGCACAGTTTGCTGAATTCATAAAGGTTTGAACCATAGATATAAAAATCAAACTTCATAAGTGGTATTTGTTTGTTTCTCAAAGCAAGTGTTTATGAGCCCATCTTAATATAAATGCATTATGAAAATCATTAATCATGTAAGGGATAAGCCTCCCATGTTGAATTATTACAAGCAAATATTGTAGATAGCTCACCCTGAAAGAGGAGGGGTGTGCCACCTGTCTTGCAGTACTGGCTGTGTGCAGTAACTTCCTCCCACAGACCAGACTTTTGTGTCCTCCCATCAGACACAAATGACTTTTCTGTTAGTAAACCTGTCAAACATGTTTTCAGCCATGTGATCAACGTCAATATCTAAGTGCTACAAAACTAGTTGCTAGTATAAACCCTTGATGGAATTTGATGAAAGTGAATCAGATTTCTGTGTTATTTCCTTTAGTCTATGTATGATAAATAAAGCTTAAAGAATACACTACTGAGGAATTTTGAACATTGTACTTGGCTTGATACTTCTGGAAAAGACTGTAAGATGATCAAAAGCCAGGAGAACTGGAGAAATTGAGGTAGTCTAGAAGATTTTTAGAAAACAAGCATGATAAATATATCAAAGAGCATACATGTGACCTAGAAACAGAAAAGGAGGGTCATTAGGTAAAACGAAATCTGATAAAATGTAATCTATGTATTACATATAATTACATAATGTATGTTATTATACTTTAAATAAAGTCTTCCCACATGTACTGGAAATGCTTCTTCCAAGAGCCATAAATATCGAACTAAAACCCCAGTACCAGACATGAAAACGCCATTTTTGTCAAAGTTGTTCCAGAGACTCCCAAAATATTGTATGCTATCATTATTGCTCTTGCTTATGCACCAGAGGTGGATGGTAATGAACCTGAGAGTGAGCCGTGGGATATGTGGGAGATACTGGAAAGAAGTAGAAACAATTTAATATCAAAACTATAAAAATTGTAACATAATTACAAAATGTAATTTGTGCATATAAGATATAAATAACCAGAGTCCACATATATCAAGGCTTCATTTTACCCAATATTCTACTTTTCTGAACCCCTTTAGTCTTGGATGTTCATTACTGGTGTATGATAATGCCTCACCAGTTGCAATCTACTCTAATACAGAATGTGCCATTCCCAATGTGGATCCATGCATAGGCATAAATTCATAAAATCATCCAAATTTCCAAACTCTCATCATAAATATAATCATTATATCTCTATGTTGGGAAATTACATGATACACCTTTCACCTTATTTATGATTTAATCTTTAAAATATTGATTAAGCTCTTTGGAAACTGGAGAGTTTTTCTCTGCTCATTCAGTTTTCACCAAAATAGATTTTTTTTTTTAAATTGGAAAACATTTATCCTGAATCATCTTTTAATACTTTGAAAATGATTTTCAGAATAAGAATACATATTGAAATCATTTCTCTTCCTTCCTAGGCTGGTTCCTGCTCCCCCTCCCCAACTGACATATTTCTCTCATTACACAGGCTTCTTCCTAATTTATTGAAACATTTATGCACTTTCTGAACTTTATTTTGCATTGCTTAGTCTATGATTGCTTGTTATGAACTAAGGTGGAAGGGTACCCAGTTGGCCCATAGATTAAATTTGTAGATATGAATAGCCACCTGATAAGTACATTTGTCAAGAGAAATATTAGGCCTTCTTTTAGGATAATTATTCAATGCATATTAGCTATTCATTTTTTAATAGAAAAACTAGTGTTTTAGTTAGGGTTCTGTTGCAGTGATAAAACTCTGTACACAAATGCAACTTGTGGAAAACAGTTTATTTGGATTACTCAGTTTTAATCACAGTCCACTTAAGAAAGCCAAGGCAATAACTGACATTGGGCAGGAACATGGAGGCAGGACCTGTTGCAGATACCATGGAAGAGTGCTTATTGCTGGCTTACTCCTCATAGCTTGCTCATCTGATGGGAGATGTCATTCTGTAAATATGTTTCTCTTATTGGTTAATGAATAAAGTGATGTTGACCAATAGGAATGAAAGATAGGCGGGACTAGGAGATAAGGAGAAGAGAGTAAGTAGGAAGTCCAAAAAGGTGTACTGAGAGAAGAACACCAGCCTCACTCTCCGAGAGAAACAGAAAATTGCGCGGCTCCTTTAAGGGAAGTTTTCTGACTCAGCATAAGTGGCAAAACTGGTAAGGCTTTTAAAGAGATCTACTAACAACTGAATGGTGTGTAGGAGAGCTGGCAATGGCAGTAACCATATCTCCAAAATGGCAACATGCTGCTGGATGGCAGTGTAGACCAAGGCAGTGAGCACAGCTCTCAGTGATGGCAGTAAAAGTACCCGCCGCCATCTTGGATAGACCACAGTTAATTCAGCTATGGCTTTCATTTTAGCAATGTTGTTGTAGATGCCAGCCTCTCTCTGTCTCTGGTAAGATAAGACCACGTGGAAGCACTTAGATTAATAGAAATGGGTTAATCATTAAGACAGAGACAGCCAATAAGAATCATTAGAAACAGGCTAACAGCATTTATCAAATACAGAGTCTCTGTGTGTTATTGTTATTTGGGGCTGGTGCAGTGGTGAGACCGGGCTGGCGGGAAAAAACTACTCATAACACTCATCCTGCTTTCTTATAACACCAAGAACTTCCAGCCTAGGGGTCACACCACCCCCAATAGGCTGGATCCCCACTCATCTATTATTAATTAAGAAAATGCCTTCCACGCTTTTCTATATCCCAACCTTATGCAATCAATTTCTCAGCTGTGGTTTCCTCCTCTCAGCTGACTTCAGTTTGTGTCAAGTTGACATAAAAGTAGCCAGCACAACCTATGCCTATACCTTTTAGCACATTGGAGTCAATTTCATTTTTTCCCTTTCTAATTATCTTATTATTTGTGCACACTAATATTTTAAGCAACACAAGCTAGCATATAGCCGGAAATAAAATGTGTTATATATTGTAAGAAAATAAATGGGGTTGGATTGATGTGGAAAAAAAATACCAAAAACATAAACAAAGAATTAATGAAAACAACGTAATACGTTGTTACGCACTGTGCCATAATCTCTACACACTCTTGTTTGAGTAGCAGTGGCTGCTATGCTCCAGCCCTTCATAACAGCCTAAAGAAATATCACTATTGGTATTTGATTCTGATTCTTGGAGTTTATATATGCATGTGTGTCCTCTTTTGTTTAATTAATATGAGACAGCCTTAAGAATGAGTTTTATAATATTTCAAATTTAGTCTTTTTTATTATACACTTTCAGAATAGTGTGTCTCTTCCCTTTGAGAATCACTTAATAAGCTCACATTTAAATTACATCATGTGATAAGTTAATATCCATCTTGCACAAAGCTATGAAGACATTTTGAAGGCTTGAATTGTATCCTGTTTTACATACCACATCCCTGCTTGAGTCTCAATACTACCTGGCATTCCTAATTAACTATGCAATGAATATAAAGTGATTCACTAGACAAAACTGAATTATGGGAAGGTAATACTTTAGTAGTTTTTTTTTTTTCTGAATTCCTTCAATTGCTTCCTGAAAAAGAAATAATGGAAAAATCTCTCTCACTGACTTGTACATACATGTGTACAAAACTCAGTATCAAGCTTTATAACATATATTTAAAGATAGTTCTTTATGTTGAATATCATAATCAACACTTAGATGTCTTCTTAAGATTTCTTTCCAAAGATAAATACTGGTTCCACTGTGAGAGATCCCATAGACTGCCCAGGCCTCCTTACTGGCACCCACATTCAGAGGGTTTGGTTCAATCCAGTGCTGGTTCCCCAGCTTATCCCTAGTGTACAAATAGACTTCAGCAGCCCATTCCCTGTGGAGGGATACTATTTCAGCCCAGATACACAGAGGAGGGCCTATGCCCTCCCCAAAATGATGTGATAGACTTTTATGATGCTCATGGAAACCCTCACCATCCTTGGGGAGCAGGTGGGGGTTGGGTTGGGGTATGGTAGGAGGCATGGGAGGCTGAGAAGGAGAGGGAATGGGAGGAGGCATTGATATGTAAAATGATTGTTTCTAAATCAAAACAGAGATTTCTTTCCAGAGTAAAGCAGTGTAGTCACAAATGTCAGGATAGCTCCTCTATTTATTGCTAGGTTATTAATTTTAAGTGAGAGCCATAAAATCCTATTCCTTTCTCACTATATGTGATTAAAATTTTAAACATAATTTTGGGTATGGGCACATAAACATAGGAAAAAACAATTTAATACATTCTCAAGATTTGCATTATATTATGTATTGCATTTCCTCATTACTATAATGGCTTTTTATAAAGATCATCCATATGCATATCAATAAACAACTTTGAAATCTTTTAATAAAAACCTCTCTCAGCTCTTTGGAATAACATTAGCAGGTTTAGTTTTGGGAGATGTGATTGTAATTAAGTTTACTGTGAGTCAAAAGCAGTTCAAAGAGATTAATTTTAAGCATTGAGAACCCCAAGACACTTCATAAAATGGCATACATCCAGGAGTTAATCTAATCATTTGATGACAATTCTAGTATTGAAGATTATTTCCCTTAATTGTTTTCACTTTACCTCTTTGGGAATTCTTTTGCTTGAAACAAAGACAGAAGGTCTTTTATTATGGGATGAGGGAAGCTACACTTCAGAGAGAATTAACTGACAGACTGTATATTCTTAGTTAAATAACTATTGGGGGTAATTTTTCAGTTATTTGTTTACAATTTTTAGAGAATTATTTAAATAAATCTAATTTAAGTGCTTTCCATATCAGTTGATTTGTGATAGCATTTGTATTATGGAAATCAAGATCATTGAATTAAAATTATAAAAAAATCTGGGATATTGATGCATCTTTGATGTTCAGTCTGTGCTTATTGTTATTCAAGCTATGTCTCATGCATCTCTTGAGAACATGCTATAGGCTCATTGGTCAGGGAAGAGGGCCACAGGAGGCTGAGTTAAAGCAGTTACACAATTTCATGTAGAAGTAGTCTATATTAACTCAACTTGTCTTCTGATGCTTGTAGCACATCACAAAGCAACATCCTACTTCACAGTTTGAAAGGGACCATTTTCCCCTTTGCTTGGAAATTATGCCATACCTTCTTGAAGCACACATAATGAAATTAATTTTCTATCTCATCTTTCTACTTTAGTTGCTTAGGATACGGACTTTTGGAGTAATTGCCTTGATCTACTTTCTAATCACAAGATTGATAAATGATCCTGAAATGAGTATATTATCAGTTATTTATCATCGGCATATGGAACAATTAAACAACAATTAGTTACATGTGGTTTATTTATTTTTAATTTCCAGGCAGTTTATCCCTAATATCTATTGTCATCCCCTTAGGAGCTATCCCAGTAACCATAAAATAGAGTTGTGAGGTACATTGTGTGGACCCTATGGGTTCGGAAGAAAGTCATTCATGAAGGATGCTTTGGTTATCCCAGCTCTAGTGTCAAGAGGCCTCATGTGTTCACTCAGCTGATAATTAAATTCCACTCTATGTTTTAATCTTACATGCCAGTTAAAGGATTTAATTAAAAATAAGAATAGATGTTTTGTTAATTATGAGAGTTGTTTTTACTGTAATAGACAGCAAAGTGGAAAGAGAAACAGGAGACACTTTTGAGACTGGTCTATCTGGCCTTGGATGATAATTATTCTACTAATTGGACACGTGATATGGAGAAAGATGTTAACTTCTGTAACTCACAGTGTATCTCATGTTTAAGTGGAGATTGCAGTACCTAGAACAAAATGACCTGTGGAGAGGATGTAATGAGGGATAATTGCAAGACAATTAGCATATAGACATTATTCATCTTATTCAATATTTAATGTGTGCTACCAAGTGTCAGATGTTATTTTAAATAAATCTGAAAATAAATTAAAATCCAGATTTTTAATTCTACTATTTATCTTTCGACAAATAAAAGTTTGTAGAACAGTAGGTGGAATTGAATTATGAGATTAGAGTGTAATTAAACAGACACAGTAAATTACCAGAGACTTCATAGCAGAAAGTGGATTCTACTACATATTTAAGTCCTAACAACCAAATTCTACAATGTTAAATAGAATTCTCATCTCTCTTTCCTCTCTTTTTTCCTCTCCCTTTACCAACTATACTTATAGTTAGAATTCAAATTCATTAACAACATAATAAAAGAGGGAAATATGAATTTTGTTATTTTGTCTTATGAGACTAGTCTTTACCTGTTTACCTTAGACTAACAGCTACAGTACTAACCCAGCTCACCACACTTTTGGAAATGTCCATCTCCTTCAGTCTCCTTGATCTTGATCTTGACATTTCCTTTAGGGCATTGGGCACTTCATGTTTTCTGACCTAGGAGAAAGGCTTTTTTCTATTGGGTGTGGATTGGAAGGAAGCTCTACAAAATAAACCACTGAAATACTACAAAACTAAAACTATTTCTTGTTACAAAAGGGCAACTAGATGCACATGGTTTGTGTACTGTTCCCCAAGAGAGATTTTTGTAAAAACAGAGATACTGATATACTATAGGATTATATATGTATATACATTATATACATATATAATACATATATATATATATTAAAAAGTCAAGCAAATTCTGATTTAATGTTGAAGAATATTGTCTTTGCAACTAACTAGGGCTTTAGCTTTTATAAGCATCTTTCATTATGAAATTAATTATTTAAATAATTACAACAATGTAAATGAACCATCATCTCAAAATAGAACACAATTTGCATCCTGCTAGTACCCTAAGGGGTCTTTTCCCATTGTTTAGTGTAACTGTGTCTCTGCTCCAATTCACCAATTTGTGCTCCCTGCCTTATAGATTAAACGCTACAGGAGCTGTAATGTTCTAACTACCTTTGTTCCTTCCTTTTCTTCTCATGTGCCAGGTTAGTATTTTACCAACAGCTGACAAGGTTTGAAGGGAGGCAGGAGGTGAGAACAGCATGTCTGCGGGGTAATTCAGGTTAAATATATGTGCATTTAATTATTTACACTCGGATTTCCATATTGCAATTTGGAGTTCTGGGAAGGCATTAGAATCTCAGTTTATTGCTAACAGCGTGACACTTGAGTTTTCAGAGAAAAGTGGATATGAGGCTAATGAGATTTAATGTGGGATATTTGGCTTTGCTTGAAATTGCCTTCTACTCTTTTGATACATAGTAAGGTCTCACTAAGTCCCTTATCTCCAGGATATCTTTTAAATGGAAAGCTGTATACTGAAAAAACAAAAAATAAACTTTAAAAGTAAGTTTTGAAATGTATAGCATGATCCTTTAATAGTATTCTATTAGTTTTGTTCCATGAAAAATTCTCAAAATTATTGGTGTTACCAGATAAATTGTGAATTGGCATGGCATAGTGAAGGAATGCATGTATGTCTTCCTGTGTACAGGATGTTCCTTCCTAGTCCCCACTCTCTGTAATTCTACCCATTTTTCTAGTTATTTGACAGTTGGCTTCACTTGGATCTTAGCTTGTTCATTTAAGGACAAGATTAATATGTCTTGTTAGTTTGTTAGTTTCTTAGCCACAAATTTTGGCAAACGGATACCACAGGATGATGGCTTGACACATTTATTTGTCTTGAGATTGTGTATCTATGACTTCTCCAAGTTTGGAGTTTTCTGTTTAGGCTCTATAGTCTCAAGTCTCCTTCTGCAGATAGATCCTCATCCTGGCTCACGTTTTCATATACTGTCACTCCATGGATCTCCTTCTTTTGTGACTATAATTAATTGTCATTATATCATCATCAATAGAACACAAATGCCATGCAGGACACTTTGGGAAGATAAAGGCACCAACCCCATATCCTTATTCAAAACTAGCATGTATTGGAAAAAGCACAAAATATATCAAGGAAAATTGTGTAAAACTAAATTTTAGAGATACCCACATTCAATTTTTGAGAATTTAAAAACTATCCCATTTGCTGAAAGATGTCAAACCCAAATATCAGTCAGAATTCCAAAGAAAAAGCATGAACACTAAAATCAATGAACTCATTTTAAATTAAATAAATGAAATTTTACACAATGACAGAAAATATATTCTCTGCAGCTGACCCTGGAATGTCATCAAAATCTATCATATGTTGATTTACTGAAAATTTCTACACCAATCTCAATAACTTAAAATAACTTGAACTTTATTCCCTGAAGACATTAAAATAAGTTTAAAAATCCCTAAGCTGAAAACTCATGCAATACATTCTAAACAGTTCAATGTTTGATTAAAAAGATGGAATTTCCAGATATGTTGACACTAATTACAAGCGTACATTTAAAATTGGAAGATTTGCTAAAGTTCCACAGATGAAATTTTGAGCCTTATAGTTTTATTTTAGGAAAGAAGATAATTAACAATAAGAAATCAACAACATTAGGCATAAGAAAAGGATATGCCTAGCCACATTAAAGATAAAAATAGTGATCTGGAAAACACATTTATAAAATTTGTGACAGTTTGACAACTGAGTATGAACAGCTAAGCTAAATGTACAATCTATAAAATTTACATGACCACAAATAGGAAACAAAATTATCTTTAATTATACATGAAATTAAATTTTTCCTGTGAAGAAAATCCCAGACATAGATAATTCATTTATAACGTATTTTTACTCATTTGGGAAATAATTCAAGCACAGTTGCCAAGTCATAAATTATAGAAAATTTGTTGAAAACAGACGTTAGCCTTCAGATATGCACAATTTTACACGGGTTCATCAGTTGATGAAATAATAGAGTTTAAAAGAACATGGATGACCTGAACAAAATAATTGTTTCTTATAGTCCAAAGTAAAGAATCAATGTAACAGAGGGAATTGTGCCATCTTATTTATGATTAAGGCTAGATAGGAAATAAACAAATTATTAATGCACATTGCATTTTCCCATCACTAATTCTGAGCAATGGAGTATAATTGTGATAAAGTAAAAAATACTGCACATCTGCAGGTTATAAATGTCTTCTATTTAATGCAAATAACTGAGCACAGAGATTTCAAAGAGAAAAGATGGAATATTTTCATAACTATGGCCTGCATGAGCATTTCCCTGGAATAATAACATCATCTTAATATAAGGAATTATAAAGTCCATTTGGGAATTACTATGTTATTTGAAGAATTTCTTTAGCTACTCTTAGGCTGTTTTCCAAGACATTTGAATCATTTTTGATTCCCACCTGCCAGTTGTTATTATTATAACACTGGAAACTATAATTAGAGGATGTGAAGTGGTACATCTATTTGCATATCCCTGATGACTAATGAAATTGTCTTTCATGTACTTAGCCATTTGTACACTTTGCTGATTTAAATCCTTTAGACATTTAACATTTTTAAAAAAAAAGATTGTCTTTTTTGGATACAAGTCTCTGGAAACAAGTCATTGATCAGATACAAGAATTAGAAATGTTTTCACAGATTTTAATACCAGCACTTGGGAGGCAGGGGCAGCTGGATTTCTATGATTTCAAGGCTAGCCTGGTCTACAGAAGTGAGTATTAGAAACAGCTAGGACTGTAACACAGAGAAATCTTGTCTCAAAACAAAACAAAACAAACAAAATAAAACTTGACTTATTCCTGTAAGGTTGGTAATAGGGAATAGAGTCTGCTGTGCAGTTATTTTCTGTGAAATTAGACATTCCTCCCCAAAGGATGAGAAAGTTCATAAGAAGGAAGCTGTAGGTGAAGCTAGAGTGGGCAGGGTGTAAATGATCTAAGTGTAGTACTCGTGCATGGAATTCTCAAAACAAAAATTAAAAACAAAAACATGAATGAGCTAAAAAACAAAACAAAACAAACTTACATTGGTTAGGAAGTTCAGTAAGTTCGATCCACACGATGTGTTCCCAAGGTTAAGTAAGCAATAACCATCCCTAATGAAAGGAGACTTTCCAATGGGATTTGCTTAAAAGTGTGCCATAGCAGCTCTCTTGCATTTTCGCCCAAGTTGCATGAGTGTCTCAGAAAGTTACCTTTCAGTAACCCATGTCCTGAAAAATTCTCCCTTATGTTCTTATATATGACAATAAAGCCATTTTTTTCACAAGGGTAGGCTCTGGTAGAATCATTTCTCTGGTATTCTATCAGGGCCTTACTGGGAGTGAAAAGATGATTTGTTTCCTAGCATTCTGATTATATGACCAATGGATCATGATAGTATAAAATAGGCTAGCATGTTTAATATAGCTAATATTAGCAAACGATTTAATAGCCCTAGAGATTACTTTAAATTATATAGGTTATGTTCTCATCTTAAATCAAGAAATGTTGATGTCATGTGACCTTTCTTGGATTCTATTGCAGAATGAGATTAGAGAACTTCCACATATCCAAAGATAACTTCAGTGTAAGGGCTTCTGTGGTGAGTTTTGATTATGCTGTTAACTGTACATTTTCTTTGAAGAAGAAAGAAGGGTAAATAATTAGAAAATAAGTAAATATGTTAGTTTGAAAATTAAATCTATAGAGAACTTTTATGTTTTTTAATAATTATATTATTGGTAGAAGCATTATTATTTTTGGGAAAATATTAGGTAAAATAAATGATCAATTGAGAGAAATAATAAGTTGTTTATACACTGAACACTTGAAGGTTTATTCTGGCTTGAGCCTTTGCAGGTTTTGTGCATGCTGATATAATTTCTGCATTCAAATATTCAGGTGTGCCAGGAAAACACTGTTTTTTTGTTGTTGTTGTTTTGTTTTGTTTTTTTGTAGTCATCAATTGATTCTGGCTCTTACATTTGTCCTGTCCTGACCCCTCAGCAATAATCTATGAACCTTCAGAGTGATGTATACATTGCATTTAGAGCTGAACATCCCACAGTCTCTTATATTATGCCCTTAAAAAAAATCAACATCCTTAGGCATTGGAGAAATGAAAATCAGAACTAATTTGAGATTTCACCTTACACCAATAAGAAAGGCTAAGATCAAATAAACAAAAAGCAAAGAAAAATACAAAACAACTATAACAAATGCAATACAAATGTCAGACAAATGCTGGTGTAATATGGGGAGAGCGGAACATTTATTTTCTTGACTAATTTACTTGTGATGAGTGCAGACCGGTGCAGCTAGTATGGTAATCAATGTGGAGATTCCCCAGTACACATTGATACTTAAAGACGACCAGCTGATTCAGGGGTATCCTCATGAGTTTGTTTTGTGAATGAATTGGCTTATTCCAAACAACATATCAGCATGGAGGTGTATGTGGGCATATATTTTACTTGCTATAGAACTTTTAAAATCCATTCCTCTTTTGGAGATTAAAAGATCAGAGTTTATGGGAAAATAATTTAGGGTCAATGGCATACTGGATCTGGGTTAAATTTGGGAAAGATCAGGAAATTTTTGGAAAGAGACAAAAGTAAAAATAAATAACAAGTAAATATATTAAGAAGAGAATCATGTTGCAAATTTCTCTTCAAATTATCAAGGCTAAGTTATTATTATCTTTAATTTTTGTGACTGATAGTGGACATTTGGATGAGAGATTTAGATCTAAAATCAACTTGGTTTAGAAATAGCATTGCATAGCAAACCTCTCTAAAACATAATGACATTATGGTGGTCAAGGTGGTAATGCCTATTATTCTATAACATGGGAGGTAAATACAGGGATATAGACAGGCTTTAGGCATGCCTGAATTATTTAGTGAAGTTCAGGCCACCCAAAGCACAAAAATATACATTTGTTTTTGCTTTGTTTTGTTTTTAATGCAAACCCAATCAATCAATTAATTAATAATAAAATGATGTCTTAAAAATGTCTAATTACCATTGTGGCATTTAATCAGTTAACTAGGCATTTCTCCTGAAATCTTTGCTTTTCTTGACGGGGCTCCTAAAGCTTATATGTTAGAGTTTCAGTTTTCCTCTAAGTTTGTTGTCTTTCTGCTGCAGCAAAGTAAAGATTGTGTCTCAAGCATAAAGCAACTGGAAATAATTCAATGCATTGTCTCTGATCTACAACACAGAAGTAGCACACCTACACTCCTTTCCGCTTACAAAATGACCACTAAGTTCCTAGGATGATAGTGGAAAAGGAGAGAACAAAAGAGACAAGTGTCAGAGGGAGAGAAAAAGGAGAGAGGAAAGGGAAAGGGTAGGGAGAGGTGGAGAAGAAGGGAAGGAGGTCTAGGAGGGAGGGGGAGGGCTGGGAGGAGGGAAGGGAGAAAGGGAGAAAGATGCATCTGGTGGTGAAGTACCTGTGAAGATGCATTCCATTGGGTACAGAAGTAGCAAACTATGAATTAAGATAAAGTAAGTCATTGCGATACAATGCCCCAAATAATTTAAAGGCTGATTTCTTATGTTTTCGTCTAGTGGGAGAATATTGAAACTAGAAATTCAACCTCTGTGTTTTCATATTTCAAGTTTTTGTTTTCTTATAAATGCTCAGAGCATTGTATTGTTATTTACTTAATGTATAAAGCAAAGGAAGAAGAAATGTGAGAATTTAGGATGTACTTGGGATTTATAAAATTTCATATTGAACTTTGAAATTATTTTTAAATGGGTTAATTATGTTTTATATGTGCTTTCTTCTTTAGCATTCAGTGATTTAAAATCCAGTTATTTTGTAAGGAAAACAAACTCATGGTTAATATATTTACAAAACTGAGATTAATACAAAACTGACACAAAATAAGCATAGAAGTTGGTCGGAATGAATTTAATGATGGTTCTCATCGAGGATTCTAAGGAGCACCTTTGAAAGCATTTTCTACAATTTTCTCTCAGTGTCTGAAATGAATGGAAGCTTTATTTTTATGTAGTGGTTTCCCTCTTATCCATACAAGGACTGGGGGCAGAGACATTAATCTGTTGATTGTTGCTGAATACATCAGATACGCTTCATAAATGCACACCTGCTGTGCTGTTTGGAGAACCTGCACTTTATGATGCTCTGCTGCATACAACTGATAGACAGTTTAAAGAGGCAGAAGGAAAGACAGGCAGGAGGGAAGTCCAAGAGGAAATGGGTTAATAGTATACCACAATGCACTCTTCAATGAAGCCAGCCATTGCTTGTAAGGAATAGAGCTACAGTAGTCTTAAATGAAGTCTACCTTATGACATGCAGTAATGCTGCCAGATGTGATAAAATGGATACACACTCAAGACTGAACTGATTATAAATTCAGAAGGCCACAGAATCATAGGGTTTTAATTTTTTTTTTTTTTTTTGTAAATCTGAGTTATTTAGAGATGAAAGCCTTGAATGTGAACTAGCCAAGTTGTGCAAAATACTTCCACAGCGTTAAAACGTACAGAACTTTTTATCAAAAAATTGGCTTATTATACTCCCTTATGTAACATTACATTTCTAAAGTTTCAACAAAAGGGCTATAAAACCTCTGTGTGGAGCAGCATAATGGTTCCCGATTGTTCTAAGAAATAGCTCAGTCCATGGAAAACATTATAAAGAAATTTCACCGAGCCTTAAATATATTGATTCCTTTGATATAGTCATAGCAGTTCAAGCATGGGACTGAATATAAATAGGCCTTGCTAAACTGAGGTGGGCTTTCAAAATGACATGCCCCTTCAAGCAAGAGAAAAGAACCAGATATGGTTGAATTTGAAGTTTCTAGAAGTAAGGATCTTCGAGGTAAACTACACTAGGGATTATCTTTTTTTTAATTTATAATTGTGACTGCGGAATTGTATGTTTTTGTTTCTGCTTTCTTTTTTTTTTTTTTCTTTCTTTTTTCTTTTTCTTTTTGAATTTCTGAACTTGCTGCTTTCCAGTTGAAAACTTTTTAAAATAATTAAAAAAAAAAATTAGCCTTAGATGGAAGGATCTCCTGGTTTTCAGGTTTCAATTTTTAACTTGTTAAACATACTAAACACATGAGCAGGAAATAACTTTTCAGGTATGGTGGCTCTTGCCTGTAATCCAAGTGCAGGGGAGTTAGAGGCAGGAATATCAGGAGTTAAAGTGTTGCTTCACTATATAGTGAATTTGGGTCCAGTCTGTGCTATGTGAGACATAGTCTCAAAATCAAAATAAAATTTATTTTAGAGTCAGAGTCTCATTCCTTATTCTCTTACCTCCATCCCCCAAATGCTGGCATTATAGACATGCATTACCATGCCTGCATAAGCTCATCCTCTTTATAAGAGCATAGATCAACGATTTTGTCTACTAATAGCAAGAATTTTGATTCAATATAGGAAACATAAAAAATAGTTTTCTAGCCAAGTTTGACTACCTTCAGTGTTGCAAAAATGACTGTTTACAATATGGAGGTATTTCTGCTTTTAGCATATTTACATCCCAAATTTTTCTATTTTAATAACTTTTTCTAGGTCCTTGTTTTACTATGTTCCATGTTTTTTTTCATGCTGCAATAATAATAGAAAGAAAATAATGAGTTTCCCAGAGCAGAGAAGACTTGGGCTGTAACTAACACACACACACACATACACACACACACACACACACACACACAAGACCCAAAGACTGATGTTGGGATTCAAGTTTCAAGCTGAGGGCCAGAAAAGCAAAGCAGCTAGCCACTAGCCCTTACCTCTACCTCAGCTCAGACTAGAGGGGCACTCTTCAAACTGTTCCTAACTTTATTGCTCCTCAGGTTCACTCAGCCTGCTATGCTGTCCTCAGCAGGTCTAGAGACTAACTCTTGAACTGAATGCCTCAAACTTTTTTTACCTCTCAAATCCTGGAATTAAAGGCATGTGCTCTGATTCATTCTCTGCTAGCCGAGGGTGTTCTTGGACACATATATCCATTTACCTCTTAATTTTGAGTCCTGGGATTAAAGTTGTGGCTAACTTTGCTATTTAGAGTATGGTTTCTTTGCTATTTTGGTCTCCAGTGGTTTTAATAAATCATAAGCAATATATCATTACATTGGGGTTTGAAAGGTATTTAGTGTCTAGTTCTCTGCTTGTACTGGAGTGTTTTATTAATATTTGCTAAAACATAGCATCTAAGGAAAGACAGGTAATGTGTTAAGGTTCCTGGAGTTCTGTGAGCTATGGCAGTCACATGAATTTACTGCCTGAATTAAGCTCTCTAACCTTTACTTACTCCTTCCTCAAAAGGGCATGAAGTTGTTCATAGGGCCAGCCTTTAGGTCCCTCAAAAGCTGGCGACAAGACTACAGGGAGATCAAGGAAAGTGCATCATCATTCTGATGTCTCCCCTCTCAATCTCTTCTCTTGGGGCCACATTGTTGTATCTATTACATAACTATCTGCTACTTACCTTGGGCAGCATTGGCCACCACATTATAGGTTTTGTTTTTAATCTCCGTCTCCAAGAATATTTAGTGAACATTTTTCTCTCAAGTGCATCCTTCATATCCATTCTTTTAAGGGCACTTTTGTTGTGTTTTTAAACAATAATGTCTTTGTTCTTATTTTAATTTCACCTTGATTTTATATAATGCATTAATTTCATGCATCATTTTGCATGTGCTATGTAGTTTGGGGACAATGATTTTTTCCTCCTAAATTAGCATTGGAAAACCATATCTTTTTATAAAATTATTTCCCTTTCCCTCACGAAGCTTTGTATTTTATCAGTGTAAAGTTAACAAGTATACTGGAGATTATGTTTTGAGTTGTCACCTTTGCCACTGAGTTCTTTGTTTTCCCATCACTAATTTCAGTAGATCTTCTGTGGCTCACTCAGTATCATTGCCTATAATCAATCTATATTACAATTTGAAATACTCATTGAAGCTCACTAAAAATAAAAATAAATTTTCAGATATCTTTCACAAATTACAAAAGTATACTAAGATAATTTTATTGACTTAAATTTAGAAATTGTCTAATCAAAAATTTGAGAATGCTTTTGGTTTTACTTTGTTTAAATACATTACATTTTCTAATGCTTCTTTCATGTATAGCATGACATAGTCTTTGATAATCTTCAAAACGAAGAATGTGGGAGGTTCAGTTACTAGGACCTAAAGGGTCTGGGGAGACTGAGGTGGCATGTTAAAGATGCTTTAGCCTCAGAGAGGAGAGCCTTGTCAGTTGCATGGAATCTGGTGAGACGACCAAAACCATCTGTGATGATTGTAGACAGATACAGCACCAGAAATAAAGTAATACATTACATTGAAATTATTAGACTACTTAACCTTAACATGTATAAATAGTGAGTCATAAGAATTTGAGAATAAAGTGAAAGTTTTGTAGAAAAAGTCTGGTTTGAAAAAATTATCCATAACTTAGAATTACATATAAAAAGATTATAAATAAATTAAATGTCAATATGTTATCAAGGCTTAGTATGCTAATGCTTTCTAGCTAGGAGTATAAAAATATGTCGCTTTTCAAAAGGAACATCTGTCTCTCCAGTTTTTGGACTTGCTTCCCTGTAGCTCCAAAAAATTCAGAATTAAGCTTTAACACCTAGCCTAATTCTTAACAGAATTCTTGATTTAACAACTCAGAATTAATTTTGCAACAATAAACTTTATCACATTTCCTTCTATATAGACATCACTATTCATGACAAACTCCACATTTACCATCTAAAATATAAAATTTCAAAAAGATTTATTCCACTCTTTTATCCATGAAAGTTGAACACCAGAATGAATTATTTTAATTGTGTATTTGGAAGGTGCCTTTTACATGTAGACAATAACTTTAGAGGCAAAGTCTCAAAGCATCAATTTTGGCTTAATTAGTTCATGTATTTGAAAAACTGATAGTTTCAACGTCTGCTCCATTGCAGAAATTACATGTCCTTATCTGTAAAAACAGAGGGAATAACTCACACATATTAAACAGAATTACTCATGGTTGAAACTGATAACATAATATGTGTGTCAGCATAGAATTTCAATTTTATTGTGTTGGTCTCCTTTTTGTTAGCTGCTCCCATTCAGAGAAGGAGACTAAAGAGCTGGAACTTTCCTTTGTTTGGTTAGGTCCTTGATCTCAACTGAAACATCTAACTTCTAGAATTTTGAAATTTATATTGTGATAATTCTTTGGAACCTTGGAACTCTTTTCTTTGTGTTGGACTGCTGAATTCAACTTTGATATAACAGATTTTGCTTTAACTTACTATATTTAATTTTGCCATGATTGGTTGTTTTCTCATAGACATGACAAAAAGAATCCATTTTCAAAAAAGGAAAAAGAACAGAAAAGATTGTTCTGGAACCATGATTGTCATTTTAAAGCTCTTCGAGAAGAGCTCTTCGTGAACTGATGTTTTAAGTAAGATTTTCAAATACACATCACTCTAACCTTTATTGTGCTAAGTCCTCCTTTCCACCACAAATGTGCATAAATCATCTTCTATTATCAGGTTATTGATTTCCATGGTATTCAGATCATTCTCAAATGCTGTAAGTAACTGAGGGGGAATAAAATTCCAAGCTGCTGATCTCTTGCAAACACACATACACACACACATACAAACACACACACACACACACACACACACACACACACACACACACACCCTCTTGAATTGAAGGCTATGATAGACCAGGAACTAGGAGACATGGAATTCTAAGAGTTTCCATTATTTAGAACTTTGTATAAAACTCTGCACAGCTCCTCATAAACCCAGAAGGAGAAGCAATTTGATTCACAGGACAAAATGAGAAATACAAAAAGAAGTTTCTAGGTTCTTTCCATTCCTTTTGTTTTTCCGTTTTTCCCCTTTAGATGTATTTCTCTGAGGTTGTAACAGATTTCAGAAGCTTCAGACTAGAAGTTTGTCCCAGTAATTCTGATGAGGTGTTGATTGTATAAACCTCCTTCTCCATACACTCTACATCAAATTGGACACCCACAAGCCAATCTTTGTAGTAGAACTTTAGGGTACAGTGTACCTAGAAGTAAGAGAAAACACACTTTCCTGTCATTTGTCTCAAAATGCTTTCTTAAGTTCTATATTCTACACATTGTTTTCAATTGTGCTCTCAATGAATTCTTTCAAAGTTCCTTTGTAAAATTTAAGTTAGAAACAAGCTTGTTTTACATGTCAATCCCAGCTTTCTCACCTTCCTCTCCTCCCCTGTCCCTCCTAACCCCCATCCCATCCCCTTTCTGCTCCCCAGGGAGGGTGAGACATCCCATGGGGAGCCTCCAAAGTCTGTCATATCATTTGGTGCAGGGCCCAGGCCTTCCCCTTGTGTCTAGGCTGAGAGAGCTTCCCTCTATGTGGATAACTACTGATCTACTACCACAGGATCCATAGACTGCCCATTAATCTTAATTAACACCCACATACAGGAGGTCTGGGTTGGTCCTATGCTGATTTCCCAGAACTTGAAAGAACAATTCTCAAATATATATATATATATATATATATATATATATATATATATATATACACACACACACACACACACACACACACACACACACACACACACACACAGAATAGAGAAAAAAAAGATTAAAACCCTTTACAAATAAAGGAACTTCTGGAGGTATCAAGAAGTACTGAATTCAAGTCTTCAGCTTTTGTGGCAAGAACCTCTGAACCTGCCCCTCACTGACCCCTTTATATTTTCAAGTAGACAAATCATGTTGGGCCCTACCATCTGCATGGACCTTCCATGTTTTTCAACATCCCTTTCCGTAATTAAAAAAAAAAGGTTAATTGATTTCTGATACATCATTTTAAAATGTCTTAGGAAATTGTGAAGCAAGGCCCAGAAAAGATGAAAAGTAGCTCATATATTAGAATACAGATTACAAGGACTCTTATAAGGGAGTTTACACATTTGAATTTATTGAATTCATTTTGTTTCTACTTTGTAATTTATTTTATGCTTCCTAGTCATAATCTTGATTTTATGACTTTTCTAGAGTTATTAACACTTAATAGTTTTATTTTTCTCAAGTGAATTGAGATAGTCACATTGCAATTTTAATCTGCTATTCTTTGAATATATTAAATGGTAATATAATAACATTTAAGATATATATATATATATATACATATATATGTATATATATATAAATATATATCATCCCTTCCATGAATCTACACTACACTATGGTATGAGCACTAATCTAATTAATTTGCTCTTTTTCCTTAGAGAGTTACTAAATTCGAAAAACTTGCTATTTTTAACCCCAAGATTTTTTACATATAATTAGGTTTACATACTTCTGATGTTTTTAAGTGGCATTAACAAATATCTAGGTCTAAGGAAATACTACTCACTGGTACATCAGTATTTGTCTATGTAACTGTTTATTGCAGGTAAATGGTTGTAACTATTAAAAAAAATTATACTGAGGGAAATAACCAGGTCCAGAAAGAAAAATGTTTTATGCTTTCTTTCTTATGATGTTTCTAGCTTCAACATCTCAGATAAGAGTATATAACATGGAATAACTACAGAGATAAAGAAATATATATATATATATATATATATATAATTAAAAAAATAAAGCATTATCATAAAAAAGATCTGGGTCTTCAAAGAGAACTTTTATCCACCACCTTACTAAATCAGCTAATCCATAACTACATTCTAAATAATTGTCTTTATACCCATGGATAGTGTATCCCTCAGCCCTCATCAATAAATTATACATCCTGTAAAAATATCCCACCACTAATCAAATGCAGAAAGCTGTAAGAGCCGGAAGAACAAAGAGTTTGCTATGAGGTTGTGTCTCCTAGATATATGAGAAGCTACAACCATGAAGTGTTACCAACATGGCTGCCAAACATGACCTGAACAAGGAAAACCAGTAGTATGCTCATGTGCATGGGAAAAAGCTCCTTACGTATCAACTACAGATATCTAAGGAATCCAGAGGGGGAAAGAAAAAGTATGCCTCAGCCAAGAGCAAACAAATTGGTTTTACAATACCAAATGGTCGGGTTCTTAGGATTGAGGAGGTTGTATTTATGTATTAGGAATATATGTGTTTACATATACATGCTATGAGCACTTTCCTGTCAGCATGGTCCCAGAGACTTTATTTGTTATAAAGCTGTTCACCAATGGCTAGAGATTCTTACTGGATTGTCTTAAATATTACTTCATATTTACTAGTATATGTATTATTACATGGTCTTATCTTACCGAGAACACCAGACTCGAGTCCTCTCCTAAGATCACATCACATCACGACTCTACTATGATTTCCAGTATCCTCCACCTCTCCTAGTCCCACCTATCTTCTTTTCCTATTGGCCAACAGTGCTTTATTCATTAATCCATAAGAGAAATATATTTACAAAATAACATCTCCTATCATCCCCTCTTTTGGTCTAAAATAAGGGTTTTAACTTTAACATAGTAAAATATATAACAAAAAGTTATCAAATAAGAATGCTGTGGTTTGATCAAGCCAGACAGCCTGAAACAAGAGTACCAGGTGATCCTACATTCAAAACAGCTGGACAAAGCAGCCTTGCAGACTACAGCCAGGATTTCTGCATCTTCTTAGAATCCCCCATGACAGCGCCCCTTACCTGCAGGAAGTAGTTTGGAAAGAACAACGCCCAAATTCCCAAATATTGTCTATAAATGTTTGTTTTCATTTAAATGGACTTTGTTATAAAAAAAAAGAACTATAGTTAACAATATTTACTCCATTAACAGAACTGAATAGAGAATTATCAGTAGAGGAATCCAAAATGGCTGAAAGACACTTAAGAAAGTACTCAACATCCTATGCCATCAGGGAAATGCAAACCAAGGCAACTCTAAGATACCATCTTAATCCTGTCAGAATGGCTAAAATTTGCAGCAACAATGACAGTTTATGCTGGAGAGGATGTGGAGAGAGGGGAGCATTCTTCTACTGCTGGTGGTAGTGTAAACTCATACAGCCCTTTTGTAGATCAGTATGGTGGTTCCTCAGGAAAATGGGAATTAGTCTACCACAGGAAGCAACAATTCCACTCTTAGGCATATACCCAAATGATCCACATCCATGCAACAAAGACATCTGTTCAACTATGTTCATAGTAGCATTATTTGTAATAGCTAGAACCTGGAAACAACCTACATGCCCCTCAACTGAAAAGTGGATAAAGAAAATGTACATTTGCACAATGGAATACTACTCAGTGGAAAAAAAATGGAACCTTGAAATTCACAGGCAAATGGATTAAACTAGAAGAAACCATCCTGAGTGAGTTAACCCAGTCACAAAATGAGGACCATGGTATGTACTCACTCAAATATGAATTTTAGACATAGAGCAAAGCATCACCAGCCTATAATTCACACTGCCTGAAAAGCTAGGAAACAAGGAGGGCCCTAAGAGAGACATAATGGTCCCCCAGAGAAGGGGAAAGGGACAAGATCTCCTGAGCATATTGGGAGCAGGGGAAGGAGGGCAGTGAGTGGAGAGAGAGTTAGGAGAAAGAGAAGGGGAGAAGAGGAGGGGAGAGGACTACATGAGGTAGCAGGGAAATTAAATCAGGAGAAGAATAGAGGAGAGCATGAAAAGAGATACCATGAAAGATGGAGCCATTATAGGTTTGAAGAGAAATGTGGCTCCAGGGAAATGTTCAGAGATCTGTAAGGATGACCCCAACTGACAATCTGAGTTACAGTGGAGAGGCTACCTTAAATGCCCTTCCCTGATAATGACCTTGATAACTACCTTATGTGCCATCACAGAGCCCTCATCTAGTAGCTGATGGAATCAGAAGCAGACACCTACAACTAAACACTGAGTGGAACTCCTGGAATCTAGTTGTGAGAGGCAGGAGTGATGAGCAAAGGTGTCATGATCAGGTTGCAGAAACCCACAGCAACTGCTGACCTGAACAAGGGGAAGTTCATGGACCCCAGACTGATATCTGGGAAACCAACTCAGAACCCCTGAACATGGGTTTCATTTATGAGGCCTGGGCAGTCTAAGGGACCTCTGACAGTGGAACCAGGATGTATCCCTGGTGCACAAAAGGACTTCAGGAGCACATTCCCCATGGAAGGATACTCCCTTAGCCTAGAGACAGAGGGGAGGGCCTAGACCCTACTCCAAATGATTTCACAGATTTTGATGATCCTTCCTGGAAATCCCCACCCTCCCTGGGGAGTGGGAGGGATGGGACTGGTTGGTGATTGAGGGAGCATGGGAGGATGGGAGGAAGAGGGAACTGGGATTGATATGTAAAATAAGAAAAGTATAAAATAAAAAAAATTAAAGAAAATATTTCATCGGCTACCCTATCATTGTGAGTCTAAAGTCTTATATGTAACTTGTCTTTATTCCTAAGGAAAGCTATAACCACAATTATCTGTCTTCAACTTCATCAAAGACTACAGAATAATATGTATACTGTATAAGTGATAGGGACATCTCGCTAACTGGATAGTCATTCTAAGGTCTTCTGTAAATGGGCGCATCCATCTCTTTCCCATAGGCCATGCTGTATCTGGCAGACTTTTCAGCAATGCCGGAAACTTTAAACTGTCTCACCTGTGTTGGCAGTTTGTCAGTCACTTTTCTCTGTGTCTTCCAGAATTCCTGTCAGACTCTTCTATGATGCAGGGACCCTGTAGCACTGTTCATCTTGTATCAGCAGTCACGTTTCTGTGGGTCCTGCATGTCCAGTTTATACAGCATAAAGTCAATCAGTCCAGACAAGAGCAGTATCTTGCCCAAATAGCTAGTCTTGCCACATTGGAAGCAAACTCCATAGAGTTTCTTTGATGTCCATCTTCCTTTCTGACACAGGTGGTGTTGCTTGGTGCAGTTGTGACTCAGTTAAAAGAAATAACCCTAAACCATTTTAAATGCCATATTCTGTAGGCCTTTAAAAGGTTTGAAGAATGTCTATCCAATTGAAATATATCTCCATATATCTAGAAAACCTAACCAACCTAACTATAACCTATGACTATTTATAATCTGTACTTAATTATACATTACATCCTTAAATGAGCTATATAAGCACAATACTTAAACAAGAGGAGAAAGATATATACATATATACATATATATATGTATATATATATATCACAAAATTGACCTTAAAATTTTATCAATAAATGAAAATTCATTCCAAAACAAAGCATTCATTTCTATACCATAATCCCCTTTTACCTTTAAAAAGAGATTGTTTGTGATCATTAACCATTTATAACCAACCCCATTACAATGAAAACAGACATTTTATAGACAATATTTGGGAATTTAGGCATCATTGTTTCTAAACTGCTTTCTTCTGTTTGGGGACTCTGTAGTACCATGGGGATCCTAAGAAGGCACAGAAATCCTCACTGTAGTAGTCTGTAAGGCTGCCTTATCCCAGCTGTTTTGAATGTTGGATCACTTGGGACTTTTGCCTTGATATCATAAAGATCTGTGATTTATATACACATGTATGAATATAACAACAATCAAATAAAAAACAGACTATGGATTTAAAAAAAGAATAAGGAGTTGAAGGGAAAGGGGACATGATGTAATTATATTAAAAATAATCAAAAGACATAAAAGTATGATGGCATGCATTTGGAATGACTAAGAAGGAAATTGAAGAAGTTAATGAGAGTGAATACTATCAAAATACATAATGTATATATGAAATTGTTAAAGGATAATCTCAAAAAACCTTAAAAGACAATAAAAGGAATCAAGATTCTGAAGAATGTGTTTGACCTTTAACTGAAACAGTAACCTTTTATTGTTTCATTCAAGGAGATAAATAATACATACACCAAGACTTTTGCTAAAGGACTAGCAGTGCACATTTCCAAAATGACAGCATGTTGGGTTCTCTCTACATGTTTTTCAGTGTTGTATTTTGAAACTGATGGTAAGATATTCATTAAGGCCAAATAACATGTCAACAGATTGTACTGATTAATGGTATGGAAAAACGGTTTTGTAACTCTAAGATATAAAATGAAAACTTGCAAATAGTAATTCTAATCCCATGATGATAATTAATGTAGACCAACAAATTACATATATTTAGTAAAAACAATAGAAGGTGAACAAATTCCTCTATTAACAGGAATATATTAATATTTACACACATATGGGACAACGTGTTAAAATGTAGCAATATTTTATATTTTGTAGCTATTGTTTACTTCATAGCTCTCAATTTACATTTATTTTATAGCAAATAATTATTCTTATAATGGAAACAACAAGGTTTTTTAAAATTATAAGCCCAACTTTTGACAGAAAAGAAAAAAATCAATTGATTGAATAATTAGGTGAATTTTTGGTATGGCGTTATTACAAATAAATGATGAAAAGAGCACTTGTTTGCAATGTACATTATTAGCCAAACATTTAGTGGCTAAAAACATACAGTGAGCTTTTAAAAGTTTATCAGTTAAAACCAAACATCAACAAGAAAATGCTCAAAATGCCTAAATGTAAAGATTACAAAAATTTTAAGCAATAATGTCACATCAGTTTCATCTTACATGTCACAAACAACCAACCAATCAAAGAGCACTTGTTAAAACTCTGTCAGCATAGATAAGAGTCCCCATGATCCTTCTGCAATACCAGCTGGCCATATTTAACAAGATAATAAGTATTCTTTATTTTTAACCTGTACATTTTTCAGAGAAAAACTGCCAATATAGAAGAAGGCTGCATTAATTTTTATTTGCTCAAATTTTCACCAATCAGGACACTGCATCATGGCTTATATAACATGATTATAGTGCAATGATTAAAAGGCAAATCCATGGTGACATGGATCAGGGAACTCATGTATGAAATTATCAACAGTAAGTAAACAAAACAATAACAACAAAAAGCAAACAGACAAAAGAAGTAATGTGAATTTGGGAAGAAAAGTAGTTTTTGTATGTTAGCGAGGAATTGGTAAGAAGGGAATGAGGGGTGCAATTGATCCAGACACTTGATATACATGCATAAACATTAAATTGAAATAAATATTAAAAGGTGAAAAGACAGAACTTCTGCACTGAAGGATGCTTGTTCTAAACCCTTATAAACAATATATGTAAAGACTGTAGTTTTAAAGGAAACTAAGAAAATATCAGGAATCTAAAGGTCCCTGAATGGTAATGTAGCTGTCAGACATCCTAAATATGAGTGATTGGGTTGGAGAGATGGCTCCTTAGGTAAGAATATTGGCAACCAAGTCTGAATTTCTGAGTTTGCTCCCTGGAATTTAGGTCGGAGCAGAGAATCTACTCCTGTAAGTAGTTCTTTGACCACTACATGAAAATCCTGGCATGTACCCTGCCAAATATCCCAATAATATTGTCCAAGTTTTAAATGGATTTTCTGTCAGTAGGAGATTGCTATGGGATTTATAAAGCAATGATTTTCTTAAGTTGTTGCTGAAACATATTATACATTTTTTCTTCTAAAATTATATGAAATTACAGTAAAGTATATAATAATTATGTATAATAATGAAAACTCTAATATAAATTATGAAAAGATACTATGTTTAATTTGGTAGTTTATAATATGTATACATTATGATCTAATTTGTTTTGTTATTAATCACATAGTCAAAAGTATTGCAATTAAACAAATTGCATAATTTAAATGAGAAATTGAGTTACCAAACATTATATTGCCTTTAGTTTTATAAACTTAAAAATATCATAAATTAAAGAAATCTTGTATGTATGTTTGTATTTGCATAGGGAGAATATTGAGTATTTTTCTAGAGATATTAATATAGGTTTCCAGAGGTCATGATTCGCTTTGAAATAGAGCTGAATAAAAAGAAATAACTGAAAATATTGTATAACATTAATTGAAATGTTTTAGTTTCAAATATATAGCATAAAATCTGCAGAGGAATTTTGTAATAGAACATTTTCATTAACATTTGGTTGTAAACTGAGGAGGGATGTGATTTTGATGTTGTTTCTGTTGTTCTTTGCTTCCAATACACTCCTAATAAGAACGCCGAGTCACTGTTGTGTGTGCTTCATAAAATGTGGAGGAAGCCTTGTCAGCTGCATGTCTTTCTTTCCCTGGAGAAGACAGCCTGGCAACTCCAGAAAGAGACTTGCTAGTCAGTACCCAGTGCCAGCTTATACCTTGTGGTTGGAGAGACTTGTTTCAGAATGCCACAGCTTCATTATGTCACCTTAATTTGTGCCATCGTTTTCCTTTCTGCATCTACAACTAAAGCCTAGCCAAACTGGCCTTGGCTCTTTCCTGAACTTATCAACCACAGCCTTTTCACAAGGTCAAGAAATGCCCTCCCACAAAGAGTCACATCTCTTTAATTTTCTTATTATTATTCTTGTACTCAAACCCTGTATTGATAATCACACTTGTTTCTCTCTACATGAGGTATACTCCATGACTCACTTCAATGCCACTGAACAACAGATCACACATTATTGCTTTTATTGTTATTGTTATTAATTTTGCTTGGCATTTATCAGTACCTGATCTATTTGTGTTTATCTACTCATTTAGTTATCACTCAAGTTCTTTTTAACAAACTGTAAATAGCATGAGGAACTTTGATTTAAGATGTATCTCCAGATACTAGCTGATAGAGGTGCTGTGAAAACAAATATTGAATGATTAAATTAATATAACATATTTACTGACAGCTTAAAAATCAAATCTCACTCAACAAGACAGCTCTGTAATCTTTCAGCGTCAAAATAAAGAATAAAGTCTAAGTGAAAGTTTGACTATATTTTTAAATTGTGTGTGTGGAAATTGGGATGGGATAGGTCTTGGATATAGGCTGTTTAGATTCTATCCTACTTCTTCAGAGCAGCATGGCCTGATTTAATACATAAATTTGTACACTGGAGACTGAAATTTTAGTCTCTGAGTATTTCAGCCTTGCCTAGAAGAAACAAAGCCACACATCCCGAAAGACTGATATAAGCCTGGATCATGCAGGCATCTGGAAACTTGAATGTATTGAAAACTAAGGCCCTCCCCCTTTTTCCTGTGCACCAGGTACATCTATACAATTGCCTAACTCATCGAAAATGAGCGGAGCCTCATATCATTTGAAATTAAGTTTTCAATCCACCCATGGATAAAGATAGAAGTCCTGACTGTAGCCAGTCAAGATATCAGCAAGGTATTTAAAAAAGAAAAGAAAAGCAACCTGAAGACCATAATAAATTCGAGGTGTGATGAGGAAAAAACATCCCATAGAGCATAGTGGGTCTATCTTAAACTGACTTAGAAACTTGGAATGCTCAACAATTTTGAGAATGGAAAGGCACATTTAAACAGTTAAGGTTGAGAATAAATAATACCTATCAAAGTCAAATCACAGTTATAACTATGATCAAACCCCAAGTAGCTCATTAACAACCTCCACCTCCGCAACTCCTATGTAGTTAGATATGCAGCTCTTCAAAATTAGAGAGAAACAGAAACCTCTGTCTAAACACTCCTCTGTGTGGAGAACAGTGACTACTCTAGGATGGATTGTTAATCATTCTTCCACTACTTACATCTGTATCGATGATTTCTAGGGTAGAGAAAGCCCTACCATAAAAGATATTTGTTTTATAAACTTGGTGTGAGTGTGAAATGTGGATCTCATTTATGTATCATGAACAAATGCCATATGCGTCTTCCATCTTTTCTTCCTGTCTTGTATACAAACATTTGACTCTCCATAAGTTTACTCCTACAGTCATGAACTTCTCTGAGATATTATTTTTTACCTTGACCTCAATTTATATATCTAGGAAGTATAGTTCTTTCAAGTTTCAATACAGTGCAAGGTTTTTGTAGCTATATACTGAAGGCTAAGTTTTAATAGAAGTTGTATCCCATTCCATGGACTATAACATTCATAATAAAACTCATTTAAGCTGCATCATTCCCAATGTTATTTACACAATTGATTGTGATACCTTGGAACATCTATAAAGTTTTAGTAGTACACAGTGCAACACCTAAACAGATTAGAGAGATCTATAGTATCTTTAGGAGCTTCTGGCTACGAATTATTTTCACCTTCATTATCTGTGAATTGGTTATCTATCTGTAGCACACTGTAAAGACAGCTTATTAACATTGATGGACTCCTGTTGAAATTTACTTCCTTAAGAAAAAGTACCACAGGCAAGTATTCTTGAATAAAGAGGACAGCGGAATTCTCTTCCAAAATATATTCCTTGTGTGTATTGAGGCATGTATTCCTATTTGCAAGGGGAATGTATTAATTGTGATTAACCTCAAAGTTGCTTAGTGACTCAAATATCATGATGTATGTTAATGTGGAATGGACAATATATATAAAAATACCATTATCATTTCTTTGTTCTGCTTAGGAATACCTCAGATTGCTTATTGCAAATATAATTACATATATACATATAACTATTTATACATATATATTTACATTGGGTAATCTATCCTGGGGTTTTGGTTACATTAAAGTTCTGACACCATTTTAATAGCTCATAAATTCCTTTGATTTATGAATATTACAGAATTTTATAAGACCTATTAAATATTTTTGTAATTTTTTTCATCTTAATATTGAAATAACTGAGTTGCATAGGTAGAAGCAGTCCAGTGTTGACCCTCTCCCAGCATATGGAGGAGTTGTGAACTGCACACCTTCAGTTGCATAGGGTAAAATGTCTTGATTTATCCCTGAGCAGTAACAACAAAAGGCAGAAAGATCTGTGATCTCCCTTACCTTGGGAACATTACTGTGTCTAATGAAGTCTTTGAAAGTTGGTTAAAGGTTTACTGATTTGTTTTTCTTCCCCTTAATCTTCTTTGTGTTTTGTATGCTACCAAAATAGGTACTTTGTCAACTTCAAGTGCATTTCAGGCTTCAAAAAAGGAACTCTTATTTTTCTGCTCCTTAACTCATCTGTTTCTGCAGAGAAACAAATCAAGTTCAAGAATGAATGCAGCATCCTATTACTGTACACTGATTTGAAGTATAATTCAATTATCTGTTCCAAAAAAGATAAATGTGTACTTATGAATGTAATGCCACATACATAAATTATGGATCTAGGATCATAATTGTCAAAATCCTGCCTATTAACTTACTGAGAACCAGTGTGAAAATATTGAAACATGGAACAATTCCCTAAAGAGTCTAGATATTTTAGTAAACCATTCATTTTTTTTTTCATTTTTCATTAAGTGATTTGGATTGCCTTTCTAGTATTGAGGATGCACTTCCTGGTAACAGCAGACATGCAGAAATCTAACAATGTCTTTGGAAACATCATAAACATTCCTGTGTCACGATAACTTATTTTATTAGCACAAAATAATAATCTCAATTCTTATAATAGATAACATTTATTGAAATAAACCATATTAAATCTTTCTAGCCATAATTTTCTCAGAGTGAAACATATTCTAACTGAATTTTAGGACATGTTATGTGTAACCTGTTATTTCCTCTCAAGTTAATACCATTTGGATAAAATATGATTATGATTTATATCTTTATCAATATGGTAATATGCCACAAGACCATGAAACATTTTGCTTTGGTGTTTTAATTTGCATACTTGAGACCACGCCCAAGAATGTACATGGGAAAAAGTATACACATAGCTAAATGTGGAGGGATACCCTGGTGGGTTCTGTGTACTTACCTTGTGTCGGGCACTTTAGTACATTATTACCAAAGTTTTCAATCAAAACAAATATCAAAGATGATTTGCTTTCTTTTTTTCTTTCTGTTGTTTATATAGAAGACAAATTCCAATGGATTTAATTGAGTAAATTTCTTACTAGAGAACTGTTTTAGTCATTAGAAATTATAGATAACTGTAAGAAGTAAGGTTTTTCCTCCCACTGCTGGTCTTGTCCGCCACCGTGCCAGCCCCAATTAATACACCAAGACCCTTATTTGATATAATGCTGTTGGTCAGTTACTTGTTTCTTATTGGCTAGCTCTGTCTTGAATATTAACCCATTTCTATGTATTTCCACGTGGTTTCACCTTACCGGGGAGTGGGCCAGGTCTCCCTGGTCTCTCCAAGCTGACTCCTCCTTACTACTTCCTCTTTCCTCCTCATCTCCTAGTCCCTCCTATCTTGCTTTCCATTTGGCCAACAGTGCTTTATTCATTAACCAGTATGAGAAACATATTTACAGAATGACATCTCCAATCATCATTTAAATTCTGGTAAGAATTTTCTAACACATATGAACCCAATTTAACTTGTGAGGTAAGATGGGCAGTCATGGCGTACACCTTTAATTCCAGCATGTGGGAGGCAGAGGCAGGTGGATCTCTATGAATTCAGGCCAGCTTGGTCCACAGTGTGAGTTCCAGGACATCCAGAGATAAACAGAGAGACCCTGTCACAAAATGGAAGAAAGAGAGACAGAGATAGAGACACACAGAGACAGATAGACACACAGAGAGACAGAGACCGAGACAGAGAGAGAGAGAGAGAGTTTTCAGACTATAGAGTTAAAAATTCATAGTGGTCAAGGAAATGTATTCTTTAAAACATAGTGACTGTTACTGGCCAATGCGCAACTATAAACAATATCTATCATCAATAAAATGGATTATTACGTTTTATATACATGAACAAGGAGATACTATAGTGCAGCAAAAAGGAACAGTTTAACAATTTCATGCAGCAGTATTGATGGATGTCACAAACATACATAATATTGGAAAATAAGCCTCAGAGCACATGTTGTATCCCACCCAAAAGTCATATTTCACCTGCTGTTTCATTCATGATAGTTGTTAGACTCTGGAGAATTCTAAGTGCCTCGAGTAGAAATAAAGGTGTGCCTACTTAGTGGAGGTAATGAACTTGGTTGATCTTGAAGTTAGTCACACAAACATTTTCTGTATAGCAATACAGAAAGTGCCACAATTAATGATAAAAGGACTTTTTCTTTCTGAAAATACACATTGAAAAACACCCCCAAAACCAACAGAGAATACATCTGAGAGTGAACCCATAAACATTATGGTCTATCTAATAGGAGAGACATTAAGAAACAATTATAATAATAATGGACTTAATGTGAGTTTTACTACATAGATTGAAAGATAATTGTAGAAGTTTCCAAGGGAGCTAAACTACACACTAATGAATTATGAAGACACTGTAATGAATCTGAAGATTGAGGAGAATACTAAAGATTATGAAGGCATAGGATGAAAGGAATTATGGAAAGCATGAGAGCATAGATTGAGACAACGGCAGGTAAAAATTTCAGACATCCTTTATGTTGAGATTCAGCTGTGCTCATTCCCTGACTTGATAAAAAGAATTAGAAATGTAATAAATGAAGATCTGAATGCCATTATGCCAGTTGGAATTTACTCATGGTATATGACACTATTCTTGGGAGATGTGAACAACATCTAATCAATCAAGATAGGGCACAGATGACAAACCAAACTAATACAGGATACCAATGTCATGTTACTACCAAAGTCTGACTTAGTGAACCATACGTTTTATAAGGGTTACCTACAGGAACATGTGTGAGCAGATCCTTGTATGAACAGGCATGAAACAATGAACAGTCTATCAGTATATCCTACAACACCAAGGGTGACAGCTAATGAAAACCGGAAACTGTGGATTCACTGAACAGCATGCAAGCCACTCGAGGGTTTTGACAGCATCTTTTCCAGGTGTCTCAGTTACTCTGAACCTATTCCAGGCTGTTCATCTTATCTGGGCATGACTCGTAGCAGTCTATAGTGAATATATATGTTTGGGAAAAGACATTACAAGTAAATATAGAGCCTCAGAGACGTTTGAAGCTTAATGAGCTTCCCTGGAGGATGGAATACTTCACCTCCCTTTAGAACATAGTGATGTTGCGTGTGCCCTTTAACATCTTGTGTCTTGAGGATCTGCTGTCCCGGAACTTTGAAACGAATTGCCACACAACAATGCAGAGAAACAGCATGAATGGAGATATATGAGATGCTCACAGACATTTGCTCATCTATGTTCATAGCAGATTTATCTGTAATAGCCAGATGCTGAAAACAACCTATAAGCCCCTCAATGGAAGAATGGATTTAAAAAATGTGGTACATTTACACAGTGGAATATTAATCTGCTGTTAAAAATGGCAGTATGAAATTTGCTGTCAAATTGATGGAACTAGCAAAGATTACCCTGAGTCAGGTACCCAGGACTAGAAAGACAAACATGGTATCTCATCACTTATAAGAGGATATTAGGTATAAAGTAAACAATAACCAGGCTACAATCCACAGACTCAGAGAAATTAAGAAACCAGGAGGGCTCAAGGAGGGATACATGGATCTCACTGTGAAAGAAAAGCAGAAAAGACATCTCGAGTGGAAAGAGGGGGGAAGTTTTTGATCAGAGCATGGTGATGGAAACAGGAAGAATCAGGTGCAATGATGGAGGAAGAGAGGTCTTGGTGAAACACCTGGAATCTAGGGCATCTCTGGGAGGAGCTAGAAACCTAGTACAATGGAAACTAACATCAGTCTATGAGAGTGACACTAGCCAAGTCTCCTGGCAATGGATGACACAGAGGATCAACCAGCCATCTCCTGTAACAAGGCAAGACTTTCCAGTGGAGGAACTGGAACACCAACCCAACCACAATAACTTAGACCTAAAATTTGTCCTGCCTCCAAGAGGTGCTGTGGTAAAGGTGGCCAAAAATACTGGGACCAGCCAATGACTGGCTCAGCTTGAGAGTCATGCCATGATAGTAAGTCAACTTCGAGGGCTAGGCCTCAGAGGAGGCATAGCCCAGAGACTTAGGATAGGATCAGATAAGACTGAGGAATAATGTCAGTGAAGCGAAACTATTTCTAACAGTAGTCTGATGGGAGATGTCATTCTGTATATGTTTCTCATACTGGTTAATAATAAAGCACTGTTGGCCAATAGGAAAGGAAGATAGGAGCGACTAGGAGACAAGGAGGAAAGAGGAAGTAGTAGGGAGGAGTCAAGATGGAGAGTCTGGAGAAAGCAGTATGCCGCCGGCTCCCCGGGAAGAGAAATACATAGATCAGCAGAAATGGGTTAATAATTAAGGCAGAGCTAGCCGATAAGAAACAAGTAACAGGGCCAACAGCATTGTATCAAATACAGAGTCTCAGTGTGTTATTTGGGGCTGGTGCGGCAGTGGGACAAGATCAGCTGTGGCAGGCAGAAAAACCGTACACGTTACAGTAGTCTGCTATATACATAGATTGTTGCCTAACTCATTTGTCAGCTGAGAAGTTTCACCTAACAACTGATGGAAACAGATTCAGAGACCCACTGCCAAACATTAGGCAGAACTGCAGGAATAGAGTGGAAGAGAGTTAGGAAGGACTGTAGGAATCAATACGAGAAGGACAATACAAGAAAATCCAAAGAATCATCTAACCAGGGTTCATAGAGGCTCACAAAGCCTGAAATGATAACAAGGCACCTATGTGGGAGTGACCCAGGCATTGTGCATATATGTTGCAGTTGTGTAGCTTGCTCTTCTTGTGGGACTCCTAGCAGTGGGAGCAGGGGCTGTCTCTGACTCTGTTGACTCCTTTCCTCCAGTGTGATTGCCTGCTACAGTCTTAATAGGAGAGGAGGTGCCTAGTCTCTCTGCAACTTGATATCCAAAGGAGGCCTGCTGTTTCTGAAAAAGGAGCAAAGGGGGAGAAGGAGGGATGAAGTGGGGAGTTTGGGGGGAGGAACTGGGAGTAGAAGAGGGAGGGGAAATTGTGGTCAGGATGTAAAACCATAAAAACCCTTGATCTGGGGAGGTAAGGATAGAAATGGACGAGCAGAATCCTTGAGGCAGACTTTGAGTAAGTCAGTGTGGAGCTCTAGGGCATGAGCTAGTACTGTTAGCATCGTCAGCATTTTTCATTCTTGGGGAAAGCATCAGCTCTTTTCCATGAGCTGAATCACATCAAGTCCAATGAACTAATATTACCTCCTGAAGATAAAGTGAACTGTCTGTGTGTCTGTGGCTCTAACCACCAACCTTCACAGTATAACATACGTTAGTGTGTGTTACGACACACGAAAGTGAACACCATGCAGTACTTCCTTGTAGTGCATCCTTGATGAACTTCCAAGTTGTAATAAATTTTAGTTTTTCTTGCGTTGTATTAGGAGAAGGACGCTAACATACATAATAAAGCCTGTTAGTGTTCCATTCACGTTAGCTATCAACAGATTTTTGTTGTAAAAGGGCGTCCTTCAACTTACTCATTGTTAGTATCTCTCCTTACAACTTGTAATGGATTCATATCTGTTGATTTTGCCTATAAGAGTGATTGCATTTTCTGAATGCTTTAGTGTAATTTGGAAGAAAACCCAACTGGTTTCTACCCTTTGATATGTTAATATTACTTTCCTTGAGTATCAGGAATTTCAATGCCCAAAGAAAATGCCTATTCCCAAAAATACATATTTATATGTTTTGAATGTGTACAAAGAAATTTTATGTCTCACTTTTGCATTAGTGCATGAGCTTTCCAACAATAGCATAAAGCAATTATTACCTTTTCTCATGCTTCCAGTCTGCTTTGTTGTGAAAAAGACTAAACAACTTCCGTTATTTTTCTGATTATGAATTTAATGATGAATAATATATTCATCTAAAATAATTCTTTTATATTTCTAACATTTTAAATGCTACTTTTGTTTCATTTTCAATTTCAGTTTTTCTGTGAAAATTTAACTGTGTTGCATGATTTAAATATGAATGTGAATGAGGAAATGAATAAGGAACCTGGGGATTTCGGAGGAAGGGATGGATGGCTCCTATAGGAGATTGAGGAAACATATTAATGACTGGGATTAACTGTCCACTTGGCCTTGACATAGATGGGTATTGGACAGACAGAAAAAGAGATCATTTATGCTGAGACAGTAAATTATACCACAGGCAAAAACTTCAAGTTATAAAAGGGTTTGCACTCTTTAAGTAAGGGAGAATTCTCAGTGTGAGTGTTGAACTTAGTTCAGGAAGTAGAATAAGGAATGATCAAGTCATGACGTTGATTGCATTTGGTATTTGATTCATGTATTTCAAGGTGAACAGTGAGTGCCTGGTAGAAGACCTTGTGTTTTCTTAGGCTCTCTTACACTTTACTGATACTAATCTATATATCCGTAAGTAGTGCCTATGTTATTATTTTTCACAAAACATTCAGTAAACACCTTTAGTGACTGACAACATCCTTTGATGTGTGTAAAGATAAAAATGAAAAAAAAAATGGTTTTCTCTGTTATAATAGAGAGTGGCTTTGTAAAATGGCAGTGAGAAATTGGTCTGAGAAAGAGTAAATAAGAAAAAACCAGATTGGATTTGAGATTACTTGGTTTTTTTTTTTTTCTGACTGTAAGCATTTAAAAGAAATTGTGTATTAGTATCAAAAGTTTAGAAACATTTTTCATAAAAATAGGCAGTTGTGCATGATGTCATTAAGTCACAATGAAACTTGTCTGTGTACAATAATGCTTATAAACTTCTAAAACTATTCAGGCAAAGAACAGCATTATAGCATGCAGTCAAGTTTATATATTCATTTTCATTTCAGGCAATTCTGAAAAATGCCTTTGAATATTGGATCAATTTTGTGTATTTGCCAATCTATTTTTCTGTGACAGCAAAAATATTCAAGAGATAACTAGAAATTGGATATGAAATAACAGTTGAGTTTTAAAATTGCATTTTATTTTTGCTGATGAATAATTGGTATGCATCTAAAGGTAATACTTTCTTATGGGCTGGGGTATCCTGAGGCATCTCTGAAAAATATTTTTTTTCCTGTGCAAACAAATTGAACTCAAAGATTAAAGACTTCATGGCTGTGATTTTAAGTTGGATTTATTGATACCCATTCTTATTGAGTGTGAAAACAGATTGATGAACAATTTGTTTTATCCTCATGTGGAAAGGTGGAACTACTCAAGAGGATTTTTAGTAGCTTGATGGTTTTATTTTTCCAGTAAAATATGCCCACTTTAATAACCAAGAGGAACTAATTTTTTAAATGATAAGGTTTAAGAGTTATATTGCATTGTGGAAATCAGATAAGATAGTCCCCTGGAATGTATACTTTGCTTAAAATTTTACACATGTTGAAAGAAAGACAACACAAAACAGCATCAAATGGAACAGCTAAGTAACTTTAACTTTTAAAATAAAATGCCACAAAGAATAAAGTGATATAAATTATTGTGAGAGAAAAGGCTTATATTCTTACTTTATTAAGTGAAGCATAAATGTACATATCTGTCCAGTCACTTTCTGTTTACACAAATGGAGCTTGTACTGTCAATATCTATGTAGCCCTGAGTATTTTTCATTTCATGATAGCTGACATTTTTAACCAGAATCACAGCTATTTTTCATTAGTTCAATAATCTATATATCACTAATATGCATATCAAAGGAAGGGCTTTCAGCTAAATAAGTGCTTCAAGATTAAACAGAAATCAATAATTCCATCACTTCAGCCAGAGACTAAAATTTCATTAAAAATTTTGTGCTCTAAATATTTTTGTTTCCTTTCCTAAGGAATAGTTATCGCATAGTATAATCCTCAACTGTAGCTTATTGTCATATGGAAGTCATAGCATGTTATGTAATACTAGTGAAAGACATTTGTCTTTGTAACTTTTACCACTGAAAATGATTGTTTCTCTGTAAGAAGGAAAACTCTAGAAGAGTTGCTTTTTCTGGAGTAGCTGCTGCGCGACAAAAGACTCCTGTTGTGGTTTGAATAAGAATGGGCTCATCAGCTCATATGTCTGTATACTTAAGTCTCCAGTTGGAGTAACTGTTTGGGAAGAATTAAGAGGTGGGGCGTTATTGGAAATGATGTGTCACTAGGGGTCTAATTTGAGGCTTTAAAAGACTCCTGCCATTCCTTGTTAGGTCTCAGCTACTCCCTGTGGATCAAGATGTAAGGTCTCAGCTACTACTCCAGCACCATGTCTGTCTGCCTGTTGCCATGCACCACAATGGGACAGTCATGGACTCTGAAATTGTAAGCCACGAATAAATTCTTTACCAACTTGCCCTGGTCATGGTGTCTTACTCTGAACTGAGACAGGTGCAATATATATATAAATATATATATTTATATATATATATAAAACCCTGGTATGTCAAGGTGCACACATGATCCCAACACTTTGATGTGGAGACAGAAGGATCCCACCAGGGGTTCTTGGGGGAGACAATGTAAGCAATTGTTGAAATTTAAGTTTATGGTGGTAGGGTTTAAAGAAGACCCCTATATTGATTTATGGCTTGTGCATATCCATGCATAGGGACACACCTCTACCATAAACACAGACACACAAACACCTACAAACACGAGAGAGAGAGAGAGAGAGAGAGGAGAGAGAGAGAGAGGAGAGAGGGTGTAAGCCAAAATAAAGACAATTTTCAAGACTTTATAACCTTTATTGATGATATTAAGGACAACAATCATTCAGGTACCAGGAAATATCAATGGCTAGAGTTTATAAGAGATAACTGGCTGAGGAAGGATAAATGAGCACTGAACAGAAAACAAATTAGTGGCTTATAATATTATATAAACCTGTTTATTTGGTAAAAAGAAAAATAGCAAATACTGTATTTAAAATTTTTCGTGATTTTGGTATCAATCATAAAAATAAAACAGAAACATGGACGTATCTGACTTCGAGGATATTTTCTTAACCACATCACTACAGCCTAATCCACATTAGTGTGTCCCAAATATCTGTATATCGTAGAAGGCTTGACTAATACTGTGAAGAATTCCATGAACAAAGTCAGTTGCTAAAAGCATGAGCAGCCAGTGTGGTGTCCTGTTCTCGTTTACACAGCTCCCTGAAAACAGCACCTTCAGGAACAGGAAGACGCTGGCATTGAAAACACTTTCTGTTTGGTATGCACTTTGGTCATGAGCACTTCAATTTCCATTTGTCTTCTTCTAACTCAGATGGGTTTTAACATGCCCCGGGAGTTTATATACAGCAAAAGGGCATCGTCTGCTTCTTGCAGAGATGAAAACCTGATCACTTCACCAGCTGACCTGCATTTGGAGCCTCTGGGCAGAAGGCCAACAGCCACAGAGCATTAGAGCAAGGAAAAAAACCTCTGGAGTTCATATCCAGGAAGCTATTTTTCAGTGCCCCCAGGGATCAAAGGCGAGGACGAAGCAGATTCCTTATAACTGGGTAGCATAAACTGATAGTAGCATGAATAAATAGCAATGTTTGAGGTTAAGTTAAGACAGGGACCGTCCTTTTTGCTAAAAATTCTCAAGTGAATCAGTTTTGATACTTAATTGTATTAATGAATGATGAAAACACTCATCCCCTTGAGCTCCAACACATGCTAAAAGTGTTTACAGAACAGAATAAACAGAATATAGAATATAGCACTGATGAATGGTGTTTTTTTTATTTTCAGTATAAAGCCAGAAAATGGAAATTACTCCTCCATAAATAGCATCCTTTTTTTATATGTCATTTGTTAGTTATATTTTATTATATCAGTTTCACCTTGATAATATACAGATTAGATACTATGATACATGAAACTGTTTCCTTTCTCTGGAAAACTGCCAAAATAGTTAAGATATGTTGCTTCTTGCTTTCTGGGGAATAAAGGATGGGGTATTCTTTTTTCCTGTGAATAATATCTTCCCACATCTTCTGTCACTCCAGAAGCTGTCTCAAGAAATTGTATCTATGTTTCTTACACTTCTACCATCCATTTCTGCCTTCGCCTCAAATGCTTATTGATTTTAATTTAATACCAGCCTGAACACTTTCAGGGAGGCTTGATATTGTTACTCTGACTGGCATCAGTAAAGGAATAAAGAACGGACATGTGGGTACAGAATATCTGGGAGCAGATGGTTTGTGTACACTCTAATGGAGGCACACCAAATACCAACACACCCCAGAGACTCAGTGTGTGCATTCAATAGCAGCATAGTGGGGAGAAGGTAGCTAGCTAGTTTGTAGGAAATCTGAATAAGTGAGTCGTCTCAGTCTGCAGCCATCTGGGCTGTAGTTGCTAGTTTTTATGCACGATGATCAATTGCTTGTACTTGAACTCCTGAGTAATAGTGTACCATCCCTCTGAGTCCTCCTTGGGAAGCCCTGCACTGGCGGCACCCATGTCAACAATACACATTTATGTAGGACATCACTCACTCAGGGCTTCCTCAAATTCTGTCATCTCCTCTTCTTATTTGTTAAGTGTTCAAGATTGATCTGATTAAAGAGGATGTTTGAAGCAATACTCAACACCAGATTCTAAAGTCAATAAGAAAGATTTTAACAGCTGCTGTTCACCCCCAAAACAAAAGAAATATTTTACCAAGAGATTAAAACCTTCATACTTCAGCAATTTATTATTTCAAAACATTTTATCTCTTTTTATGATAATTTTTAAATTTAAATTTTAACAAGCTTGTTTTCCATGTCAATCCCAGTTCCCTCACCCTCATGCTCTGCCCAACCCCCCTAAACCCCTATCTCATCCCCTATATTCTCCTCAGAGAGGGTGTGGCTCTCCATGGGGAGTCTTCAAAGTCTGTCATATCATTTGGAGCAGGGCCTAGGCCCTCCCCTATGTGTCCAGGCTGAGAGAGTATCCCTCTGTGTGGAATGGTCTCCTAAAGTCCATTCGTACACTAGGGATAAATACTGATCCACTACCAGAGGCCCCATAGACTGCCCAGTCCTCCTAACTAACACCCACTTTCAGGGGGTCTGAGTCAGTCCTATGCTGGTTTCCCAGCTATCAGACTGGAGTCCATGAGCTCCCTTGTTCAGGTCAGCTGTCTCTGTGAGTTTCTCCAGCCTGGTCTTGACCCCTTTGCTCATCACTCATCCCTCTTTGCAGGTAGATTCCAGGATTTTGGCTCAGTGTTTAGCTATGGATGTCTGCTTCTGCTTCCATTAGTTATTGGATGAAGGCTTGTGTTTGTCTTTTTGTGCATTTTCAATACAAGGATTTACATTGAAGTTGATGAAAATTAAGACAAGGAGATAAAGGAAATATGAAGGAGATGGTTTCTAGTCTGCTTCCCATTGCTGTTATCAACAACTTAACCCAAACCAACCTGGAGTAGAAAGAATTTATTTGATGTGCACTTCTTGATCATAGTCCATGGTCGCAGGAAATCCTGACAAAAACTTAAGCGGAGGTAGAAACCACTGAAAATACTGCTTCCTTGTGTATCTCATGCCCAGGGATGGCACTATACCCAGTTTGAAGGCCTCTCCTACATCAATCCACAACAAGGATATAAAAGCCTCATAGTCATGTGCACAGGCTAGTTTGATAGGTGCGGTTACTCTGCCTGGGTATATGTAGGTTTGTGTCAAAGAGACAGAAACAATTAATATAAGAGATAACATTTTAAAATACTTTTTGTTGTTATTTTAAGAGGGGGAAAATGAGCAGGCAAGATGTAAGATGTAAATCCTGGCTGCTATTTAGAAGACAGAGTTAGAAAAGAGTGAACTATGTGTCTTTGAGGATGGGTTCAAGAAAGTACAAATTATCTTAAAGTACATTACATTTTTTATATTGTGGAGCATTTGTTTTACATTGTAAAGATGTGTTACTTTTGTTTATACTGCATTTGTTTAACACTGTGAAGCTGTGAGTCTTTGATTGGTCTAAAACACCTGATGGTCTTATAAAGAGCTGAACAGTCAGTAGCAAGGCAGGAGAGAGGATAGGCAGGGCTGGCAGGCAGAGATAGTTAACAGGAAGAGAAATATGAGAGAAAGGAGTAAGGAGCAAGATAGATCAAGAGGATGCCAGGGGTCAGCCACCTCTGTCTGATGTAAGAGTGAAAGTAAGGTTTATAGAAGTAAGGAAAGGAAATAGCCCAGAGGCAAAAGGTAGATGGGTTAATTTAGGATAAGAAATGCAAGCAAGAAACAAGCCAAGGTAAGGCAGAGCATTCATAAGTTAGAATATAGGCCTCCAAGCATGTGATTTATTTGGGAGATGGGTGGCAGATCCCCCTCCCAAAGCCAAGAATAAAACAACAGATCACAGTTCAGCAATGACTGTAGGTGAAGCGTTTATTAGGGCTGGGATTTCCTAAGAAAAAGAGTGCAAATGTCATCTGTCAGGGCAAGAGTGCTTAGGATTTGGGCTATTATACAGAAAGGAGATACAAATGAGTAAGGAAAAATGTTGATTTCTGAGTGGAAACTCTCTAAATCCAGGAGACTTGGTGAAGATTTGTAACTGCCAGAAAAGTTCCTGTCACTCGCTGTCCTTTAGGTAAGAAGAATTTCTGTGTGTATGCTTTCAACTTTGTCTTTGGAGCATTTGCCTGATCCTTTATCAGCACCTTGGTTTAAAACAGCATAGGGTCAGTATCTCAGAGTTTAAATAATATGCCCTCTATCCTTTGTCATCTCAATACTCTTCCATAAAGAATCACATAAAAGCTAGTGTATTTGTTATAAGGCTCTAGCAGTTTAGGTTGTTGGGCTAAAGGCCTCAACTCTTTGCATACTAAACTCTCCACCCCAACACATTGTTTTACCAGAGTAAGTGAGTTGATGAGGCTACACTAGAGAAGGCTCAGATGGAAGAGAGGGGTATAAGTAAATATGCAAGACAGGCAAGCACATACAAAGCTATAGCTCAGGCACTCTGAATGTTCAAACTGAATTTCTGATAATACTTCCTAAAAGTGCTTACTGAAAGAGGAATAATGAGTAATGGTAAGTTCCTGCCTACCCTCTACCCATGAAGGATGTAAACATTTATGGCCAAATACAACCACTCAATGTTCTCATTTGATATCATCTTCCTATACACCTGCAAAGGGTTATTTGTTTCTTAAAAGAGTAATAGCAGTTGAGAAACTAGTATCACTTAGATGAAAGGACATCAAACTATGAAGAAACTTACATTAAATAATCACATGTCACTTGGTTAGATGAGACACCACAACTCTAGTTCTTCCTGGTCACATAAACAGAGGCACTAAATAATTCATATTATTCATGTCTATTTACATCAGTGACATTCACTTGTGAGTCATTCTAATTACATGGAAAATTCAGTAATCTTTCTGAATTTTTTGTTTCTTTTGTTTTGTTTTGTTTTATTTGATGGACATGATAAGAGACACTTTCTGGCATCTACTAGATGTCTCATCGTTTGGGATATGACCATAGAAACTTGTTTCTAGTCTAAAACCACACACATACACGGGTTAGATGTTTTCCAGAGTAACAGAATTATATACTCAATCTCTCTATAGGTAGAAAGAGTAAATTGTTTGATGAATTACATGCTGTGGTCCATCCAATTTTACAATAGTTGGCTATGAGGAAAAAAGTCCAAGAATTCAGTAGTTTCTCAGCCCATGAGACAGGATATCTGTGCTAGTCTTCAGTGTGTGGTAGAGTCCAATATAAGTAGGCTTTAATGCCAGTAAAGGAATTGACTTACTAATGATGTGAGGGCAAGAGGGTATGAGCCAAAGCTTCCTTCTTCCATGTCCTTGCATAGTCATCTAACAGGAGGTATGGCCAAGAGCAGACCTGTATTGAAGGTGTGTCTCTGGCTTCAAAATCTAGATAAAAGGCATACTTTTAGTTTTTAATTTTCCCAACTCTAAAAGATTTGGGTGAATTGTGTTTCTTACCATGAAGATAAGGATTAGTTGTAGTCAACGTGACAAGCAAGGACTGTGTTCATAGGTCACTAAAATTGCAACATGTAACCATTTGAAATATTCTTTGTTTTGCAGTTTAAATTTATAAATTTTGATGTAAAAAGTCGTCATATTGGAGAGAGTTATGTAGCAAACAAAAAATCAAATAAATTGTAATCACAAACCATCAACTATTCTTGGTAAAATAATTCAAAGAACAAAATACCACCAATAAACATGTGGACTTGAAAATGGGTCCTGTCCCAGGAAAGTTGTAGATGACAAAAACAGCAAACACCTTCAGTTTTTGTGTGTGTGTGTGTGTGTGTGTGTGTGTGTGTGTGTGTGTGTGTGTGTGGGTGTGTGTATGCTACTATATGTGACTTTGTCAGGGTTGTCAATGGTGTTGGCATTAGGGGACCACACTTTGCATCAATAATGCAAATTGAATCAATGAAGAGCTCCAAATCATTTAAAGAAAGTTACTTACCTTTTGGCATCTCTATTTTCTATTTCTTGGTCTCTGTCCTTTCTTTCCCTTTCTCTTCCTCCACTTCCTCTTTATTCACATAGTAGTTATACCTTACTCAATGCAATAAAATGAATCTATTTAAGTGGCATTCACATTTATTAGGGAAGTAGTTATCTAATCAGTTTGAACATACAAGAAAGATTGCATCTCCAGTTCTAACTGAAAATAGCTTTCCATTAGGAACCTTATAAGTATATCTTCAATAAAATAAAAATAAGCTGCCCCACACGTTTGACTGTCTTTGTAGAATTGGAGCATTAAAACATTTTCCACTCAAATATTTTTGTTATTACCAATTCACAAAGGTAACTGTATCAATTTAAACGGGTAGCTTTTTGGAGGAGAGATAACAAGACATCCTGCTTAAGCAATCCATGTACAGACTTAAAAATGATATTTAAAAATTCCATCAAATTCAATTTGTGTAATTTATATACTCCTCAGTATATGGTCTTACACCAGAACATGGTCTGCCTATTGAAGACTATACCATAAAGAAAACTGCTTTTCCTTGTCTCCCAAACTATTAACTACTAATAACTCTTCAGGTGAGGGTGGGACATCTTACATGACTTGCTTGAGGCTGTGCTTATCTTGGGAATGTTGTCATAACCACTTTAATTTCATGGCTACAAGAGCTTTGCTGTGTCTGCAAAACACTCAGTCATTCACTGTGTCTAGCTGAAAGGACTGAAGACAAAATGATGGATGCTTAGAGAAGGGATGGTATGGATATTAGAATGGTTGAGGGAAGAGGTTGAATAGGATAAAAACAAATAAAGCAGGACATTAGTGGTACACACTTTTATTCCCAGCACTTGGGAGACAGAGGCAGGCAGATCTCTGTGTGGTAGAGGCCAGCCTGGCCTATAGAGATTGTTCCATGACAGACTCCAAAGCAATACAGAGAAATCCTGCCTCAAAAAACAAAACAAATAAACAAACAAAACAAAACAAAACAAAATTACAACAAAAACAAATGAAATTCCAAGAGAACCCATAAAATACAATTAAGGAAAGTGATATTGTTGTTAAAGGAATGAAATTTTAAAATGGATAAGAATTGCATTTTCTGGCTTAGTAAAGTACATTCACAGTAACTACAAAATAATTGCCAAGGTGTGTGTGTTTATCTTAAATATTAGTTGGATTTTATTAGCTATTACAGTAATTGAAACTATTGATTTAATAGATTCTCTTGTATGCTGTGTTTTATTCAAAACAATTACAGAATTGCTGTAGAAATACAGTGGATATATTATTACATCGTTTTCTGAGTATTTACCATATATTCTAAGCAAGCTAAAAAATGAAATTTTTCATTTGAAAATGATTTATAGTAGCTTAAAACTTCATGAATTTCAGCACATTCTTAACCAGAAAACATGAAAATTTAGACAAAGCTTTTAATAATTACTTGACACATCATCAGAGAGTACATTGATATTAAAATTGAGTTTTTAAGGGTCATGAATATAATACTATAAACATGACATTGCTCTGAGTTTGCTGTTCTATAAAATGTTTTTATTATGTTACTTATAAGACAATTAAGTGGTTCACCACAAACAATCATTTAATAAGAAGTTTGGTCAGAAGGTGAGAAGACTGTTTATTTAAATGATTAGCTACACAATTGACAATCTAATAGGGCCAGTTTTCTTTATTTTCGGTGAGCTTATTGTTCCAATTTTCATATGAATTGTTTCTCCAGTAAGAAAACCACCTAAAAATAATGACACAGGTGTATTTTAGAATTCATTATGCATACATTTCCTAAATTAAATAGAATATTTTAATAATATTTTACAATTTTCTTACAATTAGTTTATGTTACACAAATATAGACCACTCCAAGACCACCAGATTAAGTGAAAGCTGACAAGTTAATTTGTTCAAGTGGTTCAGAGATCTCAACATAAAGCCAGAGCATTGAATCTTACAGAAATGAAAGAAGAAACAGCCTTGGACACATTGGCATAGGAGGCAGCTTCTAGAACAGGATACTAGTAGCACAGATGCTAAGATCAACAATTAATAAATGGGACTTCGTGAAGCTGAAAATCTTCTGTAGGGCAAAGGGCAGCATCAATAGGACAGAACAGCACTGTGGAATGGAAAAAGATCTTCACCAACCCCACATCTGACAGAGGGCTGATCTCCAAAATATACAAAGAACTAAAGCAACTAGATATCAAAATGCCAAATAATCCTGTTAAAAAATTGGCCTCAGATCTAAACAGAGAGTTCTCAATAGAAGGATCTCAAATAGCTGAGAAACACTTAAAGTTAGTCTTTATATCAATTCCTAATCTCACATGGACCCAAACACTATTATGCATAAACATGTGTATTAGCATGCAAAATTATATAAGCATACTTTTGAAACATACCTTCTAATAACTAGTCATGGTATACTCAGGAAAACAGATCAGTATGTCCAGGCCAGCTGGGATTATACATGAGTATGCATACATTCATATGTGCATGCATACATATATACATACATATGTGTATATTATACTTAATTATTACTTATTTAACACACACACACACACACACACACACAGACACACACTCCATAGACTCCTCCACTCTATCAAAATACAATGTATATTGGTAGGGCTTGGGACATAGTTCAGTGAGCCCTCCTTCCCATGTGTAAACTCTAGATTTGATTCTCAGAAAAATTAAATATCATTGTGTGTGTGGTTACATAAGTAATAATTGGGTATACTATTAAAGGAAGCTAAGCAGAGGCACATACTTTTGCAACCCCATCACTGGGGGGCAGAAGGAGGAAGGTTAAAGCTCTGGCTAGCCTGGGATGCATGTTGAATTCAGCATCAACCTGCATGAGATTGCGTCTTTATAAGACCCAATGAAAACACCAAACGAATTCTGAAGCCACAGAGTTTGCGTCTCCCCCCCCCCATATCCTGCTGTCACTGGATGTAAATCACCTACTTCAGCTTTGTAAATTTTCATATTTTGTATCTTTTCATATTTTTCTTCCGGGAAGTGCAGAAAGGGAAGTGCACAAAAGTGCAAATCAATTATTTTGTTGCTATTGCTTTGAGATGTGGTTTACTTTAACACTCCCTTGATACTTTATTACCTATTGGATTTTGTGTTTACAGTTTATTCATCTCTTTATATTTCCATATAATTTAATTATATGTATATAGTTTCACTTGTTAGACTTTGTCACTGAATAAATGAGGTATATCAAATATTTTCCTCCTCCAACAATGAGGAGATTTAATTTATATATCACTTTTCACTGTCAAATAAGTTCAAAGCTAACTTCAAATGTAACATTGATGTGTCAAGGGAACATTGTGTGCTTTCCTGGTTTATTCTATTAACGGTTAATAGGATAGGTGATAACAATTGTCTTAATTAAATTTAACTTTTAATTAGCAAATAGAAATTGCATATACTTTTGGAGTACAATGTAGTATTTAGGTGTGATATTCAAAGTGAAAGGTTTGATTCTTATAAAATACAAATTCATAACCTCAATTTAAATTATGGTTTCCTTGGTGAAGACATTTAAATTATGATTCTAGAAAATTTGAATTATACAATGCACTGTAGTGGTCATGCTGGGCCATGATTCATGCAATCTTCCCACCTGTTTGCTACACAGACATCTATGAAAAGAGCTTTGGAGCAAATGGTTGTCTTTCACAGTTATGAGAAGCTATAAGAAAGGAGAGGTTTATTCTTAACACTAAAGAAACTGTGTTATTTTTCATGGACATTACTCTGTTGGTATTCTAACATTATTCGTTTCTGACAGTAATATATGACAGCTGGCTTTCTTCTTAAAATTATAAAATTAGTCCTTAATACATATTGTACACTTGCGTAAAATTCAAATGGATCGAAGAAGAAAAGTACACAAAGCTAAGTGTATTTTTTAAAAAATAGTATCAGCAAATTGTCTGTATACCAGAGTAAATAGTGTGAATGTAAACATATGCACAAAGAGATGTCTTCTTCATGACCCTTATACAATTAGAAGTTATAATAGCACAGGCACAGGAAAATGGAGTCACAAGAAAGAAGAATAATTGTGGAAGAGTGACTGATTCACTATTAAATTCGATATAACAAAGCATATATATGTATATAGATATACATATATATTGATTATGAATACTCAAAATGATGGAGGAAATAAGGAAGGAAGAGAGTGAGGGAAGGAAGGAGTGAGAGAAGAGGTAGAAAGCAGTGGAGAGTGATGCCATTTCTTTCAGAGAAGTTAGTAACAGATTGTTCAACCGTGTTGGACACTGGCTTTGCTCATTTTTCTAACGATTTATTTCCAATGCTCCTTCTCTTACAAGGTCTCTGAGTTTGCCTTCCACAGAGATGTGCAGTCTGCATGTATACCCTTGTATTCCTACTTGAAATCTCCCTACATATCCATAGGTGTCCATCTTTGTTAATGTTTCTACTTAGGGATGAATGTTTCCAATGTCTAACTTGGTACAAACCCTTCTTACTTTTGTGTAGGGTGATTTTTAACATATTGTTCCTTGACATTTTTCTAAATTTTCTTTGGTTTTACCTTTTTCAGGTTCCTGGTATTTGGATGAGTGACATTTGTGCCAGATCAACTTTTTGAGAGAGGTTCCTACCTAAGAGGGGACAGGCGTGGGCATGATGATGAATCCTGGCCTCTGAGGCTGGAGCCCCTTTCTCGGTAGACACAATGTTTCTTTGCAAATGCTTTTTGCTGCCTTCATAAACCTGTAATCCTTTGCAGCATCAGTCTTCCAAGTATTTTTCTCCAGCACCTGCATGCCATGGATGTCTTCTCTTCCTTTGAAAAGGCAGATTTTATTGTTTCCTTTAGACTTGCTTTTCTGTGCATTTGCCCACCTTTCTTCTTGACCTTTATTCATTTGGATTTGAACAAACATCTGTCCTGCCAGTAGTATTTCTTATTAATGTATGGGCACTCACCTTTGGGCAATATTTTTTTTAACAGAAGGGTACTGATCAGCCTTGCAGGGTTTTCTAAAGCTCTTGTGAGTCTGAACGCATTTCCCTGTGTATATTTTCAGAAATTCCTAGACAGCTGTATATATACACTATTTTGACAATGAATTAACAAAATCCAGTTACAAATGTCTGACTCATAGTACAGAGAAAAGTTTTTTTTCAACTTATTTTATTTAGTTTTATTTTACATATCGATCCCAGTTCCCTCTTCTTCCCTCCCTCCCTCTCTCCAAGCCCCACATGCCCCTCCCCCAGACCACCCATCCACCCCATACCCCCCCACTCCAGAGAGACAGAGTGATACCTTCCAGGAGGGGTCAACAAAATCAAGTCATTTGGAGTCGGGAGACAGGAGTCGGGACTCCCTCCTGTCTCTAGGTTGAGTATCCCTCCATGGGGGATGTGCTCCCAAAGTCCTTTTGTGTACTATGGATGCATACCGGTTCCACTATCAGAGATCCCTTAGACTGCCCAGGCCCTCTAACTGAGACCCATGTTCAGGGGGTCTGAGTCGGTCCAATGCTGGATTCCTAGCTATCATTCTGGGGGTCCATGAGCTCCCCCTTGTTCAGGTCAGCTCTCTCTGTGGGTTTCTGTAGCCTGGTCTTGGCCTCCTTCTCTGCATCTGGATTCCAGTTCGGGTCAGTGTTTAGCTGTGGGTTTCTGCTTCTATTTCCATCAGCTACTAGATGAGGGTTCTTGTATGAATCTCTTAGATCCCTCCTTTTTATCCTAGTTTCTCTGGATGTGTGAATTAAAGGCTGGTGATCCTTTGCTCTATGTCTAAAATCCATAAATGCATAAGTACATTATCCTGTTCCTCTTTTTGTGACTGGGTTATCTCATTCAGGATGGTTTCTTCAAGTTCCATCCATTTGTCTGCGAATTTCAAGATTCCATTTTTGTTTTTTTCCGTAGAGTAGTATTACATTGTGTAAATGTGCCACATCTTCTTTATCCATTCTTCAGTTGAGGGGCATCTAGGTTACTTCCAGGGTCTTGCCATTACAAATATTGCCGCTACGAACATAGTTGAACAGATGTCTTTGTTGCATGGATGTGGATCATTTTTGTATATGCCTAAGAGGAGAATTGCCAGGTCCTGTGATAGACTGATTCCCATTTTCCTGAGGACCCACTATACTGATCTCCAAAATGGCTGTACAAGTTTGCACTCCCACCAGCATGGAGGAGTGTTCCCCATTCTCTACATCCTCTCCAGCATAAGTTGTCATTGATGTTTCTAATTTTAGCCATTCTGACATGAATAAAATGGTATCTCAGAGTTGCTTTGATTTGCATTTCCCTGATAGCTAAGGATGTTGAGCACTTTCTTAAGTGTCTTTCAGCCTTTTTGATTTCCTCTATTGAGAATTCTCTCTTCAGTTCTGTACCCCATTTTTTAATAGGGTTATTTGGTGTTTTGGTGACTAGTGTCTTGAGTTTTTTAACCACTCATTCATGTTAGTTTTCTTTCATAAGTTAAACTTTTATACAATTTATACCAGAAAATGTTTTGAGTATAAAGAACGTGATGCCTATTTTAAAATTAAAATATCTAACAGGGGCTATAAAAATGGATCAGTGTTTAGAACCACTGGCTGCTCTTCCACAAGATCCAGTTGCAATTCTCAGCACCCACATGGTGGTTTACAGCTGTCTGTAACTCTAGTTCCAGGGCATTGGATGTGTTTTTCTGTCTTCAGTAGACATTAGTCATGCATGTACTACATAGACAGACACACATGTGGATAAAACATCTATAGGCATAAAATAAAATAAAAGTATAAAATTGAATCAGCAACGAAGAGAACCTCATTGTGTGTGAGTTTTACTAGTTGGTTTGTGATTTTCACTAAACCGAAATGCATAGTCTCATAAAATAGAACTTATCAGATCTAGTTAGTGTGAAAAGCCATGCTGTTAATGATTTGTGCCTTTTCTTTATTATGGCACTGCAGAAAGTGCAGAGACAGCTTTAGGAGATTTGATACTCTCTGGAGGAAACTCGGGAATTATGTTTAAGATGAACTTAAGCGTGGCTGTGAGTAGACCGTATGTCTTTTAGAAAATTATATCGAGAAGACTCTGTGGCTTCTTCGCACCATTGTAAATCCCCCTGCTGCAGCTTCAGCATTGTACAAGGGATTCGTTATGAGCTTTGCTTCACTAGGAGCAAAGAGAGCTTTCTACATTTTTTTTTCCTTTGTACTCTAGCAACCTGTGCCCACCTTGTATCTTTACAGAAAGAGAGGCCGTCCACAGAGTGAACATGCATCTTGCACTCCTATCTTATCAACTTCTTGTATTATCTGTCTGAAAAATTTGTAATAAGGGAAAAGAAAGAAATAAGCAGGAAATTACAAAGTTCTGTGTCAAGTTGTAGCAGCCAACCAGCAATATTTGTAGTATTATTTAATTATATATATATTTATACCATTATTTAATTATAGTATTATTTAATTAATCCATTTAGAACTTTACTGAGTATTTAATTGTGTTTTTGTGATTGAGAATTTCATGGATGCATTAAATAAAATGTGATCAACTCTATTTCTCATTTCCCTCCACTAACTCGTCCCATGTCCCCCCAGACATGTGTCCCTCCTAACTTCATTCCACTGTTTTCCTTTTTTGATAAACGAGTAGGTATCATTTTTACTGCTCATATGGGCATGAGGGCCATCCACTGGATCAAATGGAACTTGGCCCTGGATTCACCCTCAAAAAGCAATGAGTTTCCATCGATCAGGAGCTATAATTGTGAGGGGAGTGGTAAAGGTGTGGGAGGAGGAGAAGCCCCTCCTCCGTGAATACTAGAATCTCAGCTGGTTTGAGCTTATGAGTTTGATAGCCATGTTGTGTCCCAAAGACATCATATCACAGCACTTCCACATATGAAATGAAATAAAAATACAAACTTGCATCAACAGTAAATGATAGGCACACTCTATTCAAGGTTTACTAGTTGATGAGTTGGTCAACTGCTCTTTCATGCTTTTCTCCTCCTCTTTCTTGACGTTTAACCTAAGTCACACAATACTAATCAATGCAGGAAAAATTTATAATTTTTTAAGGGATAGCTCTAATTAACAGTATTTTTTTTTTGCTTTATAACAACTATGTCTTTTGAAATAATATCTTCCAGAGATTCTACCACTCTAACCTATAAGACTCTGTCTTCTGGACCCTCTTTGCTCACTAGGGATTATATACACTTACTTTTTGTAGCCCTATCTAATCCATGCTTAAGGGTTTTGCATTTTATTTTGCCTCTGTAATAATTTTTTCCTGAGATAATCTTTGTTCATTTTCTCATGCATTTCAGGTCGGCATAACATTTTTGGGGGGAGGGGGTGGGTGGGAGCAAAGCCTTTCTCTATAGTGTGTATTCACAGTTTTATAATGGCAGATATATAACAGCTTCATTTTTATCTTATATGTTCAATACATTAATATTGTCTCAATACATTGCCATTCAGTTTTCATGAAAGTGGTTTATGATCCATTGACCTCAATGTCATATCTCTAGTTTTAAAAGAGTTCATGGCGCTAAGCAAATACTCAATAAATATTTCTAAATAGTTTACTTGGTTTTTTTCCTTTCTTATTCAGCCCTTAAGCCCATCTCCCTTTCTTAGTATTTTTCAATTTCTATATTCATAGCTTAGCTTAGTGATCTTGACAAAAATCATATAGTATGATACAAAATGCTTTTGTAGATTTCATTGTATTTCAGTGACAGATTTAGGGGACAGTTACAATCTATCTTTCCAATGGAGTTTTATTTGTGAAAGAAACAGTTTATGGCCTCAACCCATCCATTTTTGCTATTGCTCACAAGTATGTGAGTCTGCTATCTGAAGAGACTAGATTAATCTGAGTCAGCTATATTTACGCATGTATCTGCAGTTATTAGAGTCTTGCCTAGGCTCTGACTGGGGGTGCACTGCCTTGCCTGAAGGAGATGACTAAACGTCATCTAGCATTCTAGTATCCTCACTGATGCTTTTCCTGTGGTAGTTGCAGGGCTTAATAAAGCAAAGGGACTGAGGGGAAATCATCATGAAGCTATCTTAGATTCAGAACAGGGAACCAGTTTCAACCTCCAAATCAAGAGCTACAAAATCACACTGCATCACAAAGGATATTCAAGTTGGTAGAGTTAGTAAATGAAAATTGTTACTACCACAAATACACCAGCCTTTCCAAAAGCAATATCCTCAGTTTTGTCCTTCATGATTTTGCCAATTATAGTGTTCACCTTATTGCCTCTTCAATTGAAATATAAATTCTGTTTGGGACAGACAATCAAGCAGCACTAAACCTTTCATTCAATAGTTTAGCAGAGCTGATTATATGACCGCATAATCAGCATCTAGTCTGGAACTTAATGTAGAGATAAAATCCCAGAAAACTTTCTCTTCTACTTAGAGTGAGACCTAAAGTATACACCCAAATAAATGAAAACCTGATAAAGGAAAGAACTATGGCCTTGACTCAGTACCACAGCCTCTCACACCTGGAACCCCTAACATTAGTACAGTTCAAATGCTTTAAAAGGTCATATTCATACTATTTAGAATGTGTTTTTATTTCTTAATGCAGCTGATTTGAATAATTTGCTTCAAGTGAAGAATTGCCAACTAATATGTCACAGATAAGCCCATGGACCACAAGTGCAAGAAGATTGACAAGCCGTTGTAAATTCATTTAAATGTTTCAGTCCTATTTTTGGTTACATTCCTTATTAATTTGAGTCTAATTGATGCAATACCAGAAACAAGATTTGCCATGCATTAATAACGTGAAGATTATTGCCTGGTCATTTTACAATCACAGTGAGTGTCCATTCACCATGAGATCCCTTCACCCATTCATTAGATTAATCACCCAACCAAACATATTTATTAAGTGCAAAACGTTAGTACAGGTGGTGCATTTTACAACCAGGAGAGACCAGACTGGTGTTCTTGCATGGCTTACACTCTACTGTTGTTTAAAAAAATCAGTGTAATCAGATCTTTGGAAGAGAATCAATTTAATTAACTAACCTGTGGTTTCAGTGTGAAAATGGTGAATAGTGAATGATGGATTATTTTAAAAGTTAAGATCCAAGAAAACCCGTTCAGCTGTGTTTGAGATATGACCAGCAGAGTGAGAAAAATCTATTTTATTCCTTTTTCAAAAGTTGCCCTTTTCTAATGTCAAGCAAGTACAGAACAGATGAACTTTGGAAGTGTCAGTCTTGGAGTGTTATGTAATTTGTTCTGAGTATGAATTAGTTGGGCTGAGGCTTTGAGTGCATTAAAAACAAGGAAGAAGAGCTGAACACACCCCTAAAGGGCAAAATTGCTGTTAGTCTGCTCAGCTACTTTTGCACGCCATTTCCTTTAAAGTGGAGCTATAGTCTTACTGTGCCATGATTTCATGTGCCAATATAGGCTTAACAAGATTACAGGCAGACCGCAGAAAATTGGAGAAATGGAATAATTCGAATAAATAATCATGCCATACTGCCTTCTTTTGATTATCAAACGGAAGAAAAGAGAATAAAACTGTTTCCTGCAAAACTTGAAAGATACAAGCATTCATTTCCGTAAGCTGCAGTCCATGAGAAAGACAAAACCATTAGTACACTGTGTTCATGAATAATCCAGGGAAGGTGGCTCTCTCCAACACTGCAGAAGCAGAATGTCATACTCTAAAAGAGCATGGGCCATTGTAAATTCCCAGGTGAGCATAGCAATGCTAACATACTAAAGCTAGAGTGATTTTTGACTTGGTGGGGAGCAGACACCATTCCTGGAGGTTACTGGATGACAAGATTGCAATAACCCCCAAAGAGAAAGCACCAGGAACTGTTGCATGGAAGATATTGTAAGATGGCATCTCCTGTTTTATGTACCCTTTCTTCCTTGTCCCCTGACAGACTCCATCTGAACACTGAAATAGTTTCCCACCTCTTTGTCAATCTGAATAATGCTGTTTTTGTTTTTATTTTATTTTTTAAAGTATGACTGAGCAGTATGCTGAGGCTTTTCGAATTCCCGGGGTCTTCTTAGAGAAGGCTCCCTCCTGTGCCATGTGGGTATTGCTCCCCTAGGTATTAGACATTGCAGAGCATGTTGCTCAGATGGAAACAGCTTGAGTCCTAATAATCTCAACACATGGAGATGCCGACTTCTCTTCCTTTTATTCTTTCAAAAACATCGATGGATTTTTTCTATATAGCAAATTCTTAAGCAGAAAGAATCACTTAATTGTCACAATTGATATTTATTATTACTGTAATTCTTATGGAATGGTCAAAGCAACTGAGGTCAGCTAAGTACATTCCTGTCTAATTAGCTGCTGAATGACAGGTTACTATAGTTTTTTTTTTTTTTTTTTTTTTTTAACAGTATTTAGTGTTTCTAAAAATAGTGATGGCCTAAGTTGCTTCCTTATGATATTATTTCTTCTCTAGAAATACAGTAAGCCTAATCATGCTTGACCGAAATTTAATATAAAATCAATGGAATAAATGCACAGAAAATAAGAACAGTAGTAACAGCATAAATAACGGAGAGACACATTCATGGTTACATAGTTTGAACAGTGTTGAAATGAATCAAAACACTTCTACTCTCCTTTTTTTTATTTCCTATTTGTTTGTTTGTTTCTTCTCCACAATTCAGACAGAACATTTATTGTTGTGTTCTTCTGGAAATCTTAGCTGTCATATTCTTATAGCTTAGGGACACATTGCATCAAATGTTTTGAAAAGGAAAATGAGGCTAAATGCTTTCCCTCTGGTGTTTACTCCTTTGTGTTTCCTGCCTTCAGTTTTCAATACTAAAAGGCTCTGTGTTGCCACAGACTTTAGTTTTTTTATATGTGATTAAATTCAGGTGACCATGAGGGATGCAGCCAGTCTCTCTCTCTCTCTCTCTCTCTCTCTCTCTATATATATATATATATATATATATATATATATATATATCACAAAGTGTTACACAGACAAAGGAAACCATTTATTGATGCTGCCATACTTCATGGCTAGTGCCACTTTGACCTCCTAACACAAACAGAGCTCGCTTTCTTTTCAACACACCAAAAGAGTCAGCATGCAGACAGTAACAAAAAAAAAAAAAAAAAAAAAAAAAAAAAAAAGTTGAGCAGAGCATTTCCTGCAGAAAAATAGCCCTTGTACATATTTTGAGTGCTATTTCTTCACTGCAGGTCCTACCCATGCTACCACTTCACAGCTCGCTCTTTGGCTCTTCGGAGCTGTCTCCATTTGTGTTGCAATCACACAGAAGTATTTTGGAATTCAGCAAAGTGCTTTCTTAACAACATGAAAATATGTCACCCGTTTCCCACCCCATCTTTTAATAGCATATTAGTAAAAGGATCTAAAGAGAAAAAAAAAAAAAAAAAAACAACAACAACTTGGAACTAGAGAGAAATAGCAAACTGGCAATGATTTTGTATCTAACTCCCAATAGCACAAAGAATACCCTCACTAAATGGGAAAAGTCTTTCAAAGCCAGAGGCAGACTCCAAACATTATACTCTCTTTGTAAAACCATCACACATTTTTCATGTGTCTGCTTATTGTGCGTGTAAGAGATGGAGATAGGGAAATACACACACACACACACACACACACAGAGAGAGAGAGAGAGAGAGAGAGAGAGAGAGAGAGGTGGATTTTTATATGTGTGAGTGTAGGAATGTGCATGCCATAGCAGATATGTTCATATGGCAGAATGCATGTAGAGGTCAGAGGCCAACAATAGGTGCCAATTCCTGTATTTTTACCTTATTTGAAACCTGGCCTATATATACAAATCTGAGTAGTCTACAAGGATCTAGGGATTCTCCACCCCCAACCCCCACCCCCACATTGCACCGTGGAAGTTCCATGGTTACATCCACTACACAATGCCTGGTTTTTAAATATATTCTGGAGATTCCTGTCTAAGCCCTCATGCTTGCATAGAAAGCCCTCTACCCATCATGCCATCACTCCACTCCCAAAGATAACGTATTACCAAACAATTGACTTCTCTAGACCTACAGCTGAATGGCTAGTATCAAAAAAAAATTGTCCCTAGGATATATTTTCAAAGTTTTTGCTTTTTGTCCATATGGAGCCATCCATTTCCTAGGTAGATTAGAGAAAATAAAAACCGACCCCTAACTTTTGGACCCTTCCTACTTCTTTCAGCTACTGAAACTAAAGCTTAAGGAACCAATGTTTCTCTTTACTAAGAAAGATGGTGTTTTCTTTCAAAAAAAAAAAAAAAGCTATTTTAGCACCTTGTTTTAGATAAATGCATTGCCAAATATGCTTCTACTTTGATTTTTGGAGCTTTATAAACCGTTTTTTTTTTTTTTTTTTTCACTTTTTACTAGAATTTCTTGTTTACATGAATCTGCTGATTTTTCCACATTTAAGTTTTGTAGACGGTGATGTGGCTTTAATGCTCTTAAGAGTTTCAAACACCTTTTTTTTTTTTTTTTTTTTAATTAGAGGAACACACAGCTGGCTATGTGTGATGAGTTAGTTCACTTGCACCTTGTAAGACAAAACACTTTCCTCCTCTCTCTCGTATCTTTAATTCTTTATAGAGGCAGATGCTTTCATACTGTGTAAATTGTACACTGACTGCATCTTGATGAATTGACTTCGATCACTGCCTTGAACACTTCCCTCTTTAGAGAACTGTTTGGAAGTCCGTGGACAATTACCAGCAGATGATGGAAGTGTTTTAATCTGAGTGAGTAAAACTATATGTCCAAGCGGCAACTTAAATCACTAAGAGTGTCGATTTTACTCTTACCTTCGTTGCCCATATGTTCTAATTCACCAGCACTGTACGTGATATCTGTAACTTTACTATAGCTGTGTATTCTGTTCTATCGCTTCATTGATTGTGTAATACTGCTTACCTAGTTGTTACACAGAAAAAGTTTTAAAACAACTTGCTCTCCAGAGATCCTTATGTTGGTCTCCTTTCTAAAACTCAGTGTTTCATACAACCTGTATTAATTTTATTAGCTTTCTCACTGCAACCCCTTCCCAGATGTGGCCCTCTTCTTTTCCCACTCACTCTTTGAGGCAGGCACCTCTGTTAGTGTTCAGGCATCTGTCCTGGCCTGTCCTTGGGGTTTTGACAGGATTCGCCCTCAGCTGCAGCCACTAAGAGCACCACCTGAGCACATTCACTATGTTAACTTTTAAAAGTTTCCACTCCACCTCCCATCCTTCTCTTTTTCTATCTCTAACTCTGTTTCTCTCTCCCTCAATGTGTTTCCTATTAGGACAGATGTTATCTTAAAGATTGCTTATAGCTTCAATCTCATTATATGTCATTATTTAGAATGATATAAGATTCATTAAGTTTAACTTACATAAGCAATAGCTATGGAAGTCAAGGAGAGTCTTTATTCAGAGCTTATAATTTCAACACTAAGTTTCCTCTTATTGCAAGATGTCATTTAAATTTCTGCCAAGGTATAATGTTCATGGTCACTGTTGGCTAATAAAGGTCATGCCCAATCAATCTCCATATCATAAGTGTTTAACATTTATTCAATATTCACTTTATCTGGCATTAATTATGCATAATATCATATTACATCATGTTTAGTCATCAATAGCAAAATTTATTGATCTTCATTTATGTTTTAGTATAGCAAAGATGCAGATATCTCCTATGGATTCCCTAAAATTTGGTAGTAGAAATAACATGTCTCTCCAGAGAAAAAGACATACAGCCAGCATCATCTCTGTAAGACTAAGGTTTTCTAATATCAGGTTTCCATTGCTCCTAACATTTTCATTGTGTTTACCTCCAATATCCAGCCCTTGGATGTTATTATGTAGAAATTAAAGTTCAGTTATCCAGCATGAAGATGGCCATGGAACACCAGATACCTTTGTCATAAACAACCAACCTTTGTTTGTATCTAAACCAGAGTTTGTGGTATTTTTACAGTTAAGTAACCTAATTTGTTGTTAAAGAAAAGTAAAATATTAAGTCATTCATAATTCCTTATTTTTAACGTACACAGAGATCAAAAGGAAGATTTAAGAGAAACTGTCCCTTATAGGTAAATCAAATTATCATTTGGCTTTAGAGTGTACTTACAGTTTCCTTTAAGAAATTACTGATGATGTAAATTAATAACACATTCTTATTCTGAATGAATTCAGACTATGATAAATAATATGTAGCTAGAATGTCTTCCAGGGAGTTCTAGCCCACATACAAATCAGACTGTTTCTGAGTATTCTTTTAAATGCTGCTGAATATATTAAGATTTAGAAGTCAATTGTGTACAATGCTATCAGAAAAGCCCATACACTATCATTACAGAGCAATTAAAAATTAAAATAGTGAAACATTACTTTCCGAGACAAAACTTCATTTTCTTAAAATAAAAATTATAACATGTGTAGCTATTCTTCATCTTACCTCTGTAATTAATACAAGCCCCACATAATGTCCTCTGAAAAAAAAAATGTTTTGTTCCATGTTTCTTCAAGGAAAGTCTCCATGTTTAGTAACTCATTCAAATAGCAAAGTTTAAGCTGTGGATTTCTAATTAGCTAAGACAAATTGCTTCTATAGTATTTTAGTAGCTATATGTTAACTTTTATGCATTGATTGACAACTTCAGCATTCAATGTACTGATGTATTAATATTTTCAGAACATACTCTAGACTTGTTCTAAACAATAGAGAAAAGAACATGTTTTAACATAAATTAAAGCTGTTGTGGGTTTCTCAGAGATGCTACAACCAGTCCCAGGATGTCCCTTTCTATTCCATGCTTACAAAGTATATACTATGTAAACATTTGACTCATCAAATGCTTCTCCGAGTCTCTTGCTTCTTTAGTTCAGATATAATTGTGACATGGTTGATATTCTAGATGTGTAGGATAACACAGTAGTTGTTTTAAACTAATATGTGCAAAAATAATGACTCAGTTGTGTCATTGGATATTTATCTGAACTCCTTTAAATCAGTCATCATATTATAGGCTCAATGTCCATGAAGCAGCTATGTCTCGGTGATTAAAGTTGAACATGGCTGGGTGAATTTCTCTTTGGCAAAGGGAGAACAGCTATTCACAGCATCTCTGAGATTGGTGTAGCTCTGTCTCTTGACTCTCATGTTAATCATGATGTTAGCCGTGTAGATGGGTGTCTGCTGCTACTGAAGGACAAAGACAGGAACTGGAAGCTCATCTTTGCTGCCTCATTTTCCTTGTTCAAGCAAGTTACTTGGTTAAGTTCTTACTACATGCCACATATAGGGAATAATCCCAAAAGCACTGCCATCTTCCATCTGAAACATGTGTATAGGATGCTCATAATTGTCAAACCTGTAGAAGCCAGCTGTATTGTTCTTTTAATTTAGAAATATTTAAACATTTCAATGATGACTTTAAAAGCCTTAATATCTGAAATGCTATTGACTATAATAACCTTAGAATTGCTGGAAATTTACAAAAAAAATTACTGAAATGGCAAATGTTATGAATAGAATATTTGCAATAAGCTACCAATAAATGTTAATGCCAGGAGTTGCCTAAGGAAGAGATTATGATGTAGAGTTATAAGACATCATTTAAGAATTTTGTTTTTAGCAAAAGCAGTGAGTTCCAAAAAATGTATTCTCCTGTATCATAGGTAGTTATATATAATATCAAAGATTTATCTAAGAAAATAATTTAAATTCAAAGTAAATCCATACATTTTATAATTATAATAATCTATTCCACATAAATGTAACATTAGTAATTGCTTGCTAAAGCTCTGGAGTAAAAACCCGAAAGGTGATGCTTTTCAAGTGACAAGTGACAGAGTCACTAAAGAAAACATTACTTACTTTCTAGTTGATTGGGAAAGAATACAGTAATTAGATACAGAATGTGTAGATAATATAAACTTACATTATAAGGAGCTCCATAAATAAAATATATTTGTATATATTTTGTGGCATATTGTAGAAATGTAGGAGTAGGAAACAAATGAAGAAATTGAGTCCTCTAATTTTAAAAAGACATCTTGTCATTCTCCAAGCAATATAAAGCATGAAATTTTCTTCATGTGCAGATAAAATGGAGAGGAAATAATTAGTGTGGCCTTAGGAATCTGAGCTTCCCCTCATTACTGAGGAGACTTAGTATGGGTTATTACTAAATGCCACAGAGATATAGTCTATCGTCTAGAAGACGAACTCAACAAAACTCAGTGGGAGTAAGCACAGCTGAACTAGTCTTATGCAGTTGCCTCAGGGCCCTACAGGAGAGTATTTTCTAGGAACAGGCATTTGAGGGACTGATTCCCAATAACAATTACTGAGAATATGATTTTCTTTCTGTAAGAACACTCCTTGGAGAGGCTGAGGGGATGTGATTCTGAAGCACGAGTTTGAGGAATTCGTGGGTTGATGCATGGGCTTGGAGACTCATTCTTGCTTAGACAAGCTAGAAAGCATAACTCACCTTAATAACTGTAGAAACCACACTGTAATTGGATAAATCTCTGCATTTTGTGCAGGCCACATTAAAGCTGCCGTACAGTACACAAACTTTGCCTGGAAGGCAGAACAGCTGGAAGAGTCTATGGAGAGTTTATTGTTACAGACCAGGCCTTGGGCCTATTCATTGAAGTTCAGTGAACAACATGTCCAGCCAGCTCTGAGGAGAAATGGTGAGGAAGGAATCCACACATCTATCTCCTGAGTGGAAACATGCAAGAAAACCCAAGTTTAGATATTTAAACAATGAGTTTGTTAGAAGATATTGGCCTCCAATAACACCTAATACATAGTTCCTAGTAAATGAAATATTCCATTTACTCATTCATTCAAACGGAGCAAAAGCAGACTAGGGAATTAATGATCATATTGTTTGTTGTTTATTTGAGACATGGCTGCATGTAGCTCAAACAGGCATGGTACTTTGTATGGAGCTAAAGAGAACTTCGAACTCTTTCAGATATTTCTCTTACTGCTCTTCCATGAATGGGGAGAAGAAATGAAAGCTTATGCTGGTAGGAGCCAGAGGGATGGCTCAGTAATTAGAATCACATACAGCTTTTTAGAGGACCTGAATTTGGTTCTTAATACCCATAAGTGATGATTCACAAGCACCTGAAACTGTAGCTCTGGAAGTAATGCATCTGGTCTCCATCGGAACGTGTACTCTCACATAACATCACCCACATACATATAGATGAGAAATAATAAGTAATATTTAAAATGATTCATATAAATGAATTAGTCTAAAGGCCTTGTTTGTATAATAGTTAGTCTTAATAACTTCATGGCATCCAAGGTGTAAGAAGTCAGAGCCAAGTCATCTCTTTGTTGTCTTCCTTCCTTTTCCACACTGGGTTTTGCATACCATGGTGAAATCAAGCTGCTTGCATCTGTCAATGCACCAAGCCAACACCCACAGAGACCTTTAAAAAGACTCATCATGAAAGTGTGCATGCCGTCCCCCCCCAAAACTGGGATTTCAGACAGGAGAAAAGACTCAACAATTTTATTATAAGGAAATATATGTAAGATCAACATACTCTCTTAAGATTTATTCCTAACTTATACACCCTAGTGACCAGCAAAATTTACTCCCAACCCAGGTGCCAATGCGCATGCCATGGGGTATTCTCTAGCCAACAATTAAGGCCTGGGTTTAAGCCAATAGAAACTTTTAATTACCTAGCCTGCAATCATGTTGGATGTTTGGGATCCCACTGTAACAAAGAACCTTTCTCAGGTTGAGCTTTTAAGCACAAAAATAAAGTCCTGGGTTGACACACTTCGGTTAACAAGAACAGCTCGGCACAGGTGAAACCGCTAAAGCTAAGAAGCAAGGTCAGCCCATTTTGAGCTTTTCCCAGACTATTGGCTGTGATGGATTAGGCCTTATTTCAGTTTTGGCAGGCAGTGTCTGTTGAGTTTTACAGTCTGAATGAAGCTTCCATCATGGAATCGGTTGTGCTATGGTCTTGGGGCCTCTATGGCTACGGTACTGTTATGCTGAGCCTGGGGCTCTGTCAGAGGGCGAACATGACTTCAGAGAAGCATGCTGACAGAATGTCCTTATGACCTTTCACTATTCAAGCTCTGGTACTTGTCAACACAAAAACAGTTCGTGTGCCTCATTAAGGTAGGAATCTCAATCAAAAAATATATAAAACCTTAAGTATTCAAATATGCAGCACAATCAGCTAAGCATGCAAGCTGATTGTTAAAATATGCAGGCTATTGAGTAAATCTCATTAAAGAAAGTCTTGAAGACTAAAATATATTCAAAACTTAAAAAAATGTGATGTCAGTTGTCAAGTATAATCAAATATTTCAAAAGATACAAGAATACAGTGTCCAAAAAAATACAAATAATAAAAACTCTCATGGTGAAAAGTGTTGAATCTGTAAGCATGGCCTCTAATGAGACAAGGTTGTGGGGGTGAGGGGTGTACAGGAAGGAAATGAGCAGGGTCTTTCCATAACTGATCATCTTTTAAAGTTATCAAAATACTAGATATTATCTTGGAGATTTTTTTTCCTTACAGGAAGAGAATCTTAGTTTAATGGGGAAGATTTATAAATTGCCAGAGACAAGCAGTTATTTATGTAAAATGCCAGAAATTAACTTGTCTTCCAAGACAAAGTTGTGAGGCAAACCATTGATTTAGCACACCTCTGCTCTTAAGATTATTTCCTTCTTTTGTGAATTCTTTTTTGAATCCTTTCTCCCACAATGTGATTTTGAAACACCATGTCTGATGCTGATATCATATGGCTCAGTTGTGTAACATTAGTTATTTTGTGTACCTTAATAAAGCAAAGGCCATTTAAAATATTTATTTACTGTCCTTTTTTTTTGGTGAAATCTGCATGTAATAGGAAGGGATATGGCTGGTTTCGCATATGCAGGCTCTGTGCAGATTTCCATAAATGTGCAGATGGTTAGTGGGTAATATCAAGTCATCTTTTGCACAGATGGGTGCATAAAAATGATTAGTGGAAATTACGCACGAAGATTCATTCAGATCATAGCAGCATAGCAGTGTAGGAATTACGTTTTACATTTGTGAGCTAAAATAGCCCGTGAAGAAATTGGAGTATCAAAAAGGCTGCAATCAATTCAGCAATCAGTACTCAGTGGTCCCATCACGCATTAAACTTTCGGCCATTTTAAAAATACTCAGAAGGCTACAATTCAGTTTTCTTCTTATTCAAAGTTTTCCCATACTGGTCCTGAGCACAAATTTGGTAATCATATTCTCTAATAACAATAGTTTTGCTTAGAAACACCTGTGGGGAAACTTCCTCCACTTTCTAAATTTCTCTCCTCTCTCCTGAATGAACTTTTTATGCAACTTTTAATGGCTATTAAAAAGCTAGAAGTTCATGAAATAAAATGTTGAGTGAATGTTAACTAGGTTTTAACAGAGAATTATTTCCACATTCACAAGTATTTATGTTTGATCATTTTCTCCAAACTTTCTTAGACATTGAACTATCATAATGATTTATGTATATTGTGTTCATTCAGAAATTAAGCTTTAGATAAACAACAAAAACAAAAAAGTAGGAAAATTACTTTATCTCCCACATCATTCTATATAATTTCCTTCCATTAAAATGAAAGAGAAATCTTTTTGTCTAGTTGGGTTCTAGGATTATCTCTATTCAGCTATTTCTCATCCATTCTTGTTCATTATATAATGTTTACAGAAATTGAGAACATGTGTCCTATAGAGGAAGAATAATTTCCTGAAATTTGGAGATATGATTCAACTATAGTTACAAAATATCACTTAAGTGTAGATTATTTAGGTATAGTATCTTAAGTATTTGAGCTTAATTTATAGAATTAAAATATGCTATTGTAATTACTGATCCGTTAAAAAGAGAAGGAGACAGGTTTTAGCCTTAAGGCAAATGTAAGTGAATGGAATATTTTTTGCAATTACCAATTTTATATAAACAATTTTTCACTAGAGCTTATGTATTGTTAAGTACATTAATCAATGGACCCAATGAGGAGTCAGTAAATAGACATACATGAACCCCTTAGAGTTCAATACCTAATAATGTGTAGAGAGAGAAGATCAAACATAATGTTTAAAAAGAAGGTAAATACATTCTTTAAGAGTATTTTGTTAAACCTTCATTCAATATTTTATTTCATGAGCCTTTATAGTTTGTGAGAGCCTTGTAGAATAATGGTTCTGAGAACTTCTACAACGAGGATTTTTAAAGAGCAATTTAAAATACCATTCAATGTATAACAAAGAGGTGATGGAGAGGACAAAAAAAAAAGATACGACTTTATGAAAAATTTAAATAAAAATATAAAACAAATGCAAAGAAAATTTTGTTGACATCGCAGGCCTAAGCATAGTACATTTAGGTGTAGGACTATTGCAGCTACTCATGAGACAACTGTAATACACTCCTACAAAAAGAAACAAATAATGCATATATGCTGTAGTGGAGAGCAAGACAGGAACATATATAATGTTTCTACTTCTAAGCATTTATTTTGAATCAATGCAACTCTCAAATTACATAGGATTATCTGAAATTTGACTAAAGGATTCACAAGATTATCTGTTAGAATATAAAGCAGAAACTCATTGAGAGCATGTTCTGAACAATGGAGGATTGAGGTCCACTCTTTCAGAATTTCAAATATATTTAGAATCTCTATTAAAAATAAGTCCAACATATAGTATAAACATAGGCACATTAATCTGTAGATAATCTAGCTTGTCACTAAAAACATGAAAATCAGTATAATAGTTCACTCAGTATCTAAGATAGGCAATCAAACAGATATTTGTAAAGGACAAAGAGATGCTCCTGTTAAAATTGGGTTCTTTCCCAACTGGCTACACAATACTAAATATTCATGCAAACATGTATGTGCAAGTAACAGTACAAGGACTGAGCAGGATGTATTTAGGTATTTAGGAAAATACATGCCATGCTTGATGATAAAACAAAAGGACAGGCCATGAATTTGAAAGACCGCAGTAAAAGAGTGTATGAGAGCATTTGGAGGGAGTAAAAATGAGGGTGTGTGGGTGGGGGGGGGATGATGTAACATTATTACAATCTAAAACAATACAAGAACTAATTTCAAAATGTAAACATGTTTAACATTCATTTGATGTTTTATTTTGTGAGAGCCTACCACTTGTCAGAACTTGCTCACCTTGCTTGAGGTGCAAAACATGAAAAATGACTCACTGTCTGAGAATTTCAATGCTGTTGGGAAAGAGAAGGCTAATGAATAGTAAGTGTGTGGTGGTGCATGGGGTTCTGTTAATACTTGAAGGAAGTTAAAGAAGAGGCAGGTGACACTGCAGAGTGTTTTCTTGTCCCCAAAAGGAAGTCAAGGAAGCTATCCCACCATATGGCTTTTGTGGAATATTAATGAGGTGTTTTTATCTGAAGGGTTGGGAAACCCGGGAAACAAATATTTTCATAAAGTCCTAGAGAGAAGAAAGAGCTTCCTGTGCTGTTGGGGGAAGGAGAGATTAATGCAACTCTTTTGCTCTGTGTTATTGCTTTTTGGCAATGCATGTAAAGATTCTTTTCTTGTTAAGGAGATAAATAAGTGGCAAGTGTTCATACTGAGCATTGTTTATATTCACATAAAAAGAAAATGTCTTCAAATTTATTAAAAGGCGGTGGTAAAAATGAATTTGTGGTGCAGGCAAAGAAGGTAACTTGTGCCCCTGGAAAAGTAGATAAAAATATTTGTTTACTAAAGAAAAAGCCTTGAAATTTGAAGCATGGTGAACTCAATGAACATGCATTGTATCAATTAATATTATTTCTCCCTCCAAATTTGAAAGGTAATTTCACTAAATATGAATTACTGAAGGGAGATGAGGGGATTTCCAGTCCTTTTTTATGCTTTATACTTATAGTTAGATTCACTTGGAGTAAGCATATATATGTTTTACTGCAAACTTATTTTTCTGTTTTAAACCCTCTGTATAAAAATAACTTCTGGCTCAGGGACACAAATTTCAGTTATAGAAGAGAAATAAGCTCAATGGCTCTCAGATACACCATGGTGACTACCACAGTTAATAGCAATATACACAGCAGTTAAATCTTTTAAAAGGTAGATATGTGTTCCTATCACACACATAAAAAAAAAGCTACATGAAATAAATAGCTTGACTCTGCTATTCTGTTCAGAATATGAATTCAGGACCCCAGATCAGATTCTCGATGATGGGTCATCCACAGAATCCCTCACTACACACTGTCTGCCATCTTGGTTCAGGGCAAGTCTTATTTCTTCACTGAAATAACTCTTCACCTACGAAGTGGGGATAGAACAGAGTTGCTTTGAAGATAAAATGACTTGGGAGTATTGAACATGCTTTTAAAAACTTTGAAGGAATGATTTACTATAAATTCTTGCCCCATTTGGAAGCAATGGTTACATGTCCCTGAGAACCTCCATCCAGTAGCTGATGGAAGCAGAAGCAGACACCCATAACTAAATACTAGCTGAAGTCCTGAAATCCAGTTGCAGAGAGGGAAGAGTGATGAACAAAGGGGTCAAGACCAGGTTCAAGAAACCCATAGAAACAGTTGTCCTGAACAAGGGGGGGAGCTCATGGACCCCAGACTGATAGATGGGAAACCAGCATAGGACCGACCCAGACCCTCTGAAGGTGGGTGTTAGTTTGGAAGGTTAGGGTTAGCTATGAGGCCTCTGGTAGTGAATCAGTATTTATTCCTAGTTTAGGAATGGACTTTGAGAGCCCATTCCACATAGAAGGATACTCTTTCAGCCTCGACACTTGCGGAAGTGCCTGGGCCCTGCTCCAAATGATATGACAGACTTTGAAGGCTCCCCATGGAAGGCCTCACCCTCCCTAGGGAGTAGAAAGTGAATGGAATAGAGGGCGATGGGGAGTGGGGGTGTGGGGGGGGAAGGGTGAAGTAACTTGTATTGACATGCAGAACAGGCTTGTTTCAAATTTAAATGAAACATCATAAAAAAATTGAGATTGTGTGTGAGAGATATTTCCACAATTAGAGAGACATTTTAGCAAGGCAGTAACAATATCAATGATACATTTCAGATGTTGGAGGTTTGGGATGACTGGCTCAGATAGATAAGTAGTCCTCTCTCTCAGAACACCTGGACTCAGTCCAGGAGAAACTCTGTCTATTCTGAACCTGTGACTCTAGGCTGCAGTGGGAATTATTGGCACTGTTGGGAACACCAAGCATGTGGGAAGGGTTTAAGGGTTCAGCCTGGATACAATGTGTTTCATTTCTGAGCTGTAACCAGTGAGGCAATAAGGCAGTGTCTGTTATGTGTACTCCTTCTCTAGAGTGTGGTCCCTCTATGTGGACAGAAAACTAGGAAATACAGTGGGAGAGTGGATGGAGAATACAGTGGGAGAATGGATGGAGACTCTTACAGAACTCTTACTTGAGTAAAACTATTCTAAATCTTGAAGTGAGGAGGGAATCACATCTTAAGAAGAAGATAATCGCCCACCATTTAGTTTGAGGCCTGCCTTTTAGATGGAAATAAAGATAAAAACAGGGTTTAAGTACTGGAAATAGTGTTTCCTGTTATACAACTAAGCTAGAGTACAAATGAAAGAATTATTAAATAAAAATGAAAACACAGGCCATTTTATAATACATTTTTTCTTCCATTTAATTCTTCTAATAACTCATGGAATAATTTCCGGTGACCTCGATCTTCAGTCAAAGAAACTGAGACAGAAACAATTTGTAGCAACTCTACCTCCATAATTAAATTGAGTTTAACCAAGCATTCTGACTCTGGTTTCATATTTTGAGATTTATTTTAATTTAATGTATGTGGGTGTTTTGGCTGCATGTGTCTCTGTGTATTACGTTCATCCACTGCAGAAACCATGTGGTTTCTGGGGATCAAATTGGGACCCTGAACACGCAGACAGGGCTTCAAATGCTGAGCCATCACATTAAACATACTTAACTTTCAGAATATATTATTTTGAATACTTTGTCTTCATCTAATTCCATTAACACAGATGATAATGTCCTAAATGTATTTTTCCCTGTTCACATCACACATTCAGAAACAGAGCTATAATCCTAGCACTTAGGAGCTTGAGATAGGAAATTCTTCCTGGGTTAGCCCGGGCTAAATCAAACAGTCCCCAAAGAATAAGAAATCAATAATGATAATAAAAATAGCAAGAAAAAAAGAAAAAAGAAAAGCAAAAGTAGAAGACTTGGGCATTTTCAAAATAACAGTTTGAAATGGCACAGAATTACAGCTGAGGGCATTCCAAATATATTCTGTTTCCTGTCACTTTCATGTGTATATAATTGTAAAATGTAACAAGAAGTGTGAATGAGTTTCATGCAACCACACTTGGTTTCTTTAGAAATGGAAATTTGAATACAAGGTGGAAGGGGAGAATGTTAAATAAGTGGGCAGTTTCATTCTTTGCTGTTATCTGGCCAGAGAACTGGTGTGTGTGTAAACCCCTGCTATCTGTCCCATTGACACAGCTGTCAATCAAACTACCATTACCCCCTTGGCACTACTCTTTCAAGCTAGGCCTGGACTTACTGGATATTTTCCAATGCTACCTGTACTCCCCAGTGAACTTCAGCATAGCATACCACCATTGTTTATATTTTTATGCTGTATTCTAACTGCTGGCTTGAGATACCATGTTTGGCGTCTAAGGATGAAAGGACATCGGTGTGCTTTGCAGATGGAAACACAGTTTCTTAAGGTTGCCTCATCGTGCAGAGTACTGGGCAACGTCAGTCCCCTGTTGTCACAGTTATACTATGTCCAGGTCAACTTAATTGACTGTGATCCTTTAATTTTCCTTTCAAATTAACACTGTCTCCTTGACACGATGTCTAATGAAAACCTGCAAACAGGAGGCAAACAACAGTTTAATTATTATTATTTTCTTTTGTTTTGAAAATACAATAACCTGAGAGAATTAGGATCAAGGGCTAGGTTCACATATGCATCTTTTAGTTTGTATGTAGCAGAAATAAAAAACAGAATATTTTCAACATGAGGTCAAATTTACTAGTCTTAAAACAAATTCCGACAGGTTTTTTAAAATTATTACTAGAGTCTCTCTCTCTCTCTCTCTCTCTCTCTCTCTCTCTCTCTCTCTCTCTCTCTCTCAATATTTGGATGTTTGAAATCAGCTGTGTTCATGCCTTAGAATGTGATAATACAAAGACCTGAGGATGACAGGAAGAATCTTGCTCCTCCCAAACCCTTGCACTGTGTGTAATGAAGAACCTGTTTTATGGATTTTATTGCTGTGAAAAAGCACCATGGCCACAACTCTGACAAGTGAAATTGGGTGGCTTGACTGAAGCTTCACAGGTTGAGTCCATTATCATCGTGGTGGGGAGCATGGTGGCCTGCAAGCAGACATGGTGCTACAAAGGCAGCTGAGATTCTACATCTTGCAGGCAACAAGAAGTCAATAGAAAAACAGGAAATGTCAAAGCCCACTCCTCCAGTGACACACTTCCTCCAACAAGATCACACTCACTCCAAAAATAGCCACACCTCCTAATATTGTCATTCCCTATGAGATTATGGGGAAGAAATTACATTTAAGCTACCACAGAATCTAATACTATCTTTTTTATAATACTTTTCATTGTTAAAATTATTATATTGTCACAACACATCCCTTCTCTTTCCTTTTCTGTGATGTTGCCTTTTAAAGTTTGTCAGTTGACAGGATTTGAGACTGTCTCTGACACATACTGAAAAGAACAAATAACATTGGCTGGTCTAACGATAAGTTTATGCCTTTGTCTACTACTTGAGTGACCTAAAAACCTCAAGATGTGAACAGTCTTTCCTGTTCAGATCCTTGTTTTATAAATTAATTCCCAATGCAGTGGTTATCAACCTATGGGTTATAACCTCTTTAGGGGCAGAAAGACCCCTCCATGTGGTTTACCTAAAACCATTAGAAAACACACACTAGCATTACAATTTATAATAGTAGATCAATTATAATTATGAAGTGGCAAAGAAAATAATTTTATGGTTGGGGGTCACTGGAACATGAGGAACTGTATTAAAGAGTTGCAGCATTAGGATGGTTAAGATCCACTGACCCAAGGTGTCAGTGAAGCCTTGAGATTATTTTATCCCAGCAGCTCAGACTTCATGAATGTGAGTACTGTCCCTACCAAGGATGTCCCCTTTACACCAGTGCACAGAGGAAAGTTTCCATCTCTTAGTAGCAATCTTTAGTCATCTCTTGGATTGTGAAAATAAATTTTAGGTGTGTATAAACTATACATTTATGATAAGAGCTTGAAAAATCTAGGACTGAAGGTGTTTTCATGCCTGCTTTTGAATTTTCCCAATAGTTCCCTAAAAGTTGCATTATGTAAATGACTCACCTATTCATTCTTTCTTCGTGAAAGTATGGGAGGGGCGGTTGACACTGACCTCAACCATAGAACAAAACATAAGATATTATAATATTCTTTTTTCTTTGTTTTATTATTATTTACTTTTCTTATTTTACACATTGTTCCCAGTTCCCTCTCCCTCCCTCCCTCTCTTCCTCCCTCCCTTTTTATCTCTCCCAGGCTCCCCGAATACCCTCCCATCCCATTCCCCCCTAACTGCACAGGCAGGGTGAGGCCTTCCAGGATGGGTCATCTAAAATCTGTCCAGTCATTTGGAGTAGGGACTAGGCCCTCCCTCCTGCCTCTAGGTTAAGGGAGTATCCCTTCATGGGGAATGTGTGTCCTTTTGTGCACCAGGGATCCATCCTGGTTCCAAAGTCAGAGGTCCCCTAGACTGTCCAGGCCTTCTAACTGAGACCCATGTTCAGCGGGTCTGAGTCAGTCCAGTGCTGGTTTCCTGGCTATCAGTCTGGGAGTCCATGGGCTCCACCTTGTTCAGGTCAGCTGTCTCTGTGGGTTTCTATAGCCTGGTCTTGTCCCCATTTTCTTATTACTTCTCCCTCTCTGCGTCTGGATTCCAGTTTGGCTCAGTGTTTAGCTGTGGGTGTCTGCTTCTGATTCCATCAGCTACTAGATGAGGGCTCTATGATGGTGGATAGTATAACAGTCTCTGTGGGAAGCCCTGGTAAAATGTGCAGTCAATTTCACCAGAAATATTGTGAAACTTGCTCTGTTCAGGATCTGATCTTTTAATTAAGGGGATGTTTATGACCTGTGATTAAATGACTTACTGATCAAGTCAGGAGAACAGTGATTAATTTAGACAACCAAATCTGTCTATGCCCACATCTATGACAATTTATTGCATTGGAAAATAATTGTCTGTTTATATATACCTGAAAATAATACAACTTTAGTTTTACTTTTCCTGACTTCAGATCAATTTAGAGATAACATTTGAACACACACACCACTTTCCAAACCACTATTATCTTTTGGTGTGTCAACAAAGTTTAAGTTAGCATTTAACAAAGCTTGCTTTATTCCAAACCATCCTACAAGATGAATGATTGCAAAAAAAAAAAAAAAAAAACTCACCAAACACAAAAACAACAACAACCACAAACAAACTTGGAATCAAGCTCTGAAATCCTATGAAACTCTCACTTCAGATTCTTTCTTCAGAGCTAAGAGAGCTCACCCAAGGTAGCATTTTCCATTCTAATGAGGTCATTGATTTAGTTTTACCTGGCCTGTAGGATGTTGAGTATTGTTTGGAGTATTCAATGGCCTCAAATTAATTTTTGATGAAATAAATGTTTTAGACTACTTGAGAAGACATAAGAGATTTTACCAAACAAAACATATATGGCAGTTTTAGTTGCCTGTTGTATGTGGTAGAATTAGTAAGAGACTTAAGAGACTGGATTTCATTAAAATAGAATAGCTTGTAGTGTGTTTGTTGAAGAATAAATAGTGGTTCCTTATCTCCAATTGATGTAGGAACATAATACCCATTAAATTGTCAAGGAGATTGTGAATCCTCAAATGGATGTGTCTATTTTATAAAGGCAGTATAGATTGTGAAAGCTGGCATCCCAAATCACATGTGCTGTGTTGGCAAAATTTTACTGTTAAACGACATCATGACAAGAATCATTGTCATGAAGACATACCCTCCAGTTGGTTTTATTTAAAAAGTAAAAAAGAACCCAAATAAACTAAGGAAGGAACTTAATAAAATAACAGATAAATATCAAAATTAAGAGAAGGAAAGTTAATGATAGTTGTGTTATCATATTGACTAAAAGGTTTTGTGTCATCCAAGAATAGCTATGCATGCATTCCTGTGTGCTTATGTGCATTTGCATTTGTGTGTGTGTGAGTGTGTGTGTGTTTTGTACGTATGCCCACTATGTGCATGAGCATGTTGAGACTAGAGATTTACATGAGGGGGTGCATGACTTGAGGGAACATTGCTAGCTGGCTCATTTTGGCTGCCAAGTAGTTAGCTTTCTTATGCCAACCAGGAATGCCTGCTACTGGTATACAGCACAGTGGGCTTTCGTGTTTCTGAGCAGTAGCTGTGGGTTATAGTTCTCAGTGACCAGGACAGCCTCAAAGAGATACACATCAGATTGCAGAGTCTATCATGTTTTTAATCGGGTTGGTAGTTTAGGTGTATTCTTATTTAAATGCCTTTTGCTATGGTATTTTCAATTTGTGATAGTTATGTTAGCACATAATCCTTTGGTATGTCCAGAAGTACCTTCTATCAAAATCACTGTAACAATTGCGACATACTGTCATATTGTAGCCATGAAGGAAACATTACATAGTTAGAGCTTATTTCTAGACTTGGGAAAATTACTGATCTCTTTTCACTTTAGTATGCTGAAGATTATAGTTTGTGAAAGAAAAAAAAAGTTTCAGGTATTTATTCACTATAAGTGAAAACATGTAATGAAACCAGTTACTACTGCCTGAATAAAATCTCAACATTTACTATGTAACAGATATTCTATTAGACATAAGAAATGTATTTTACTAAAGAGCACTTGAGATCTAATTAATAATTTTGATTCTGACTTATGTTATCTGACCCATTACATTATTATCTGAATTATGAAAGGATGATACTTTAATCTTAGTTTTGCTTATGTGATGTATTAAAATACAGTTTCTAATGTTTAGTTCTCATGGCACTAAAAGGATTAAGGGACATAATGAAGGGATAGTATTGTTCTACACATTCTCCAATTAAGGTGGCCTTCTTAATAGTAGCTGTTAAGAAATAAAAAGAAAATACAAATAGCCATGCAGCAATTAGAATTAATGAGATATATACCACATTACATTGATACACAATAAATATATTACATTTTTTTGCTAGAAATGGGGACATGAGATATTGGTGTATAATGATTTCCATGATTCTGAACACCTAAATTACATCAATGTGATATGAACTTTGATTTTTTTTTTCTGCGTTTTTCAGGCTCTTCATCACACAGTTGTTTGTATTTGACACGCGAAAGCATAATCTTATATCACTGTCAGTAGTATTTTTCTTTTCTTTTTCTAAATTTTTGGAATTAGTTTTCTCACTGTAATAAACAGAAGGTAACATGCCATGGGAGAAAATATGTCATTATCATGACTCCCCTTCACCTTATTCACTGAAGTGAAAATCTTTATGAGATAATGTCATGATGTAGAAAGCCGCTCTGTGGCTTCCTATTCGATAGGAAGGAAACCTTGGCTTCATGGAACTGTAGGATAGTTATTCAGTTTTCAGACTCCCAGGCTCTGTGATGCCCAGAGCAGCTCTGAGATTGAACAAATGAATTTCTCAGTTCCTAATAGTGATTTTAGTGAAGCTCACGTGCCACTTATTATCCACTTTGCAATATTTGGTAAGTAGTTAAGCAAAAAGGAGAGTGATGTGTCTCTTGTTATTTTCCTAGCTTGCGTAATTTCTGGAGAGAAAATAGAATATTTTTTAGTCATTGAAATAGAACTTTAACAAATGAAGCATTATTGACTCAAGAGGGAAATATTCATTCCTGAAATTACACACATAGATTTATTCCTTCGATTCCTCAGCTAATTAATGTATAATCCTATTATAGAGTAAGACATTATTGCTGTATTAAATCACACGTTTCATATCAAGCCCTTGCTCTTTCGATCTACTACTCAGGTCTTTCTCTTTTCTTTTGTTTTTGTTTTCTTTCTTTCTATGTGCACCCTTGGAGCTTGTTCTGGAACTCACTTTGTAGACCAGACTGTCCTCAAAGTCACAGAGATGCACCTGTGTCAGCCTCCCTATTGCTAGGATTAAATGAGTGGGCCACCACCACTCAGCTCCTCATGTCTTCTTTGTCAATCATTGTCCCATCACATGTGTACATGTCAAAACCCTTGCTCAGCTTCTTTCCCCCCCCCCTCCATTCTCTGTATGGACTCATACCTACCAAATAGCTTTTGTGAGCCAAATTCTAGCCATTAAAATAATTAAAGCAGATCTCTCTTGTGACTATAAAATTCTCTACCTTTATCATAGCTATATACACACGTATATTAGATTTGAGAATTTCAATTTCATTTTTCTCCTGATTTTCCTTCCTGATTCTCCTTGGATCCCATACCCATACAATGTGGTTTCCTCAATCTTTTTTTTTTAATGCAACATATTCCATTAGTGCTGTGTATATACTATCAGGTGTTTGCTTCCCACTGGAGTATGTTGGACTTAGCAGGGAGCAGACTCCCTCTGACTAGAGTTTCAGTTATCATTATATCATCATATATGGCTGGAATTTTTACGTTCACATCCCCAATTCTTGCTGGAATTTTGTTTGGATTGAGCTTTCTTGGCTCTTGTCTGTGTTGTCACAACTGCTATGACTTCAGAAGTACAGTTATTCTATTGTGTCCAAAAAACACTATCTTTGTAGTGTAGACACAAAGTAGGTGTGGCTCTTAAAATATTTCTGCCTCTCCTTCACAATTATCCTTGAGCTTGGGGAGGAGAAGAGGACCTTATAGATGCTATATTTAGGATGGAACACCACATAGCCTTTTATTCCATGTACATTGACCAGTTGTGGAGGTCTATGTTAATCTTCATATATTGCAAAGGGAGCTTCTCTGATGTGGTATAAGGTGGTATATTAATCTATGGATATAACAAGGAGTCCTCAGGTATCATACTAATGGGCTGGAGAGATAGTTCAGAGTTTAAGAACATTGGCTGCCCTTCCAAAGTTCCTGAGATCAATTCCCAGTGACTTCATGTTTGTTCACACCCACTTGTGATGAGATCTAGTGCCCTCTTCTGGCCTGCAGGCAGTAATTGTCTTAATACGTGTCCTATTAGCACACATACCCACAAAATTAAATACTCCCATAAGGTAGAGCTTTGGGCTCTATTATCGTGCCGAATGTGAGTTCCATATATTAGAGTGGGTTTAAATTCAATAAGAAAGTGGTTTCTTATCCCCATATTTGCCAGTATTGTCACATGATTGCTAAGTTGGTCATTTTTGTAGCATGAAGGGTTCACATCTGGATAAGCCCGATGGTTAGTTTCCTTCTCTTGGAGCATGTATAGCACATTTCACAGTATAAAATTTAGTCAAGAGGGTTGCTGCTCCTGAATCAATTACAGCTTCATTTCTCCTTGTTTTGTGACTCAAACATGTGATGTCTTCAACAAGATTTTACCTTTACGTTCTGGTGGGTAACCAAGTGTTGTGCCACAAATAAAAAGCTCAATATCAGTAATGAGCTTTCTCTATTGAATTTCCTGGTAGGTTTAGTCATTTAGACCCCCAAATAGACTTTTCTTATTTAAAATGAACATGCAAAAGTATTTACTAGAGGCCACTTTTACCCAAAGTTGAATAAAATCACTTAGCAACAGCAATTTCTATGCTGGGTCAATGTCTAACTTAATTACAATGAGTGTATGCCTTTAAAAGTATTTTAATAATTAAAATGCCATTTTGAATTATTATACAGATCATAATTCATCATTTCATTAATATAATTCTCTATAAAGATTGTCATAATATCATTATGTTTTCATGAAATAGTTTTGTACAAAATTTTGAATTTTATTCATAATTACACATTGAATTGGAACATTTCACAAAAACATCAAAATATCTGGAATGGGTATGTGGTAAAGTTTGATTAAATTCTTGTCACCTGAAGAATTATGTTGAGACAATCATTTCTTTGTGAGAAAACCAAGATTTACTTAAAAATGTTATTTACCATAAGACAGAGGTATTTCATGAAATAGACTATTATTTTGAAACGTCAACAAATTTTTATCAATGTATGACATTTAAAATATATACAATAATTGAGCATATAGATATGCATATACATATGTTCATATATAACTATATATTTCCATTAATATAACTATAATTTATTCATGTAATAGGATATATTTTAGAATTTGCATACTAGCTAAGAGTTTCTGTTGCATCTGTTCAACTTTCTTTATTTCAGGAAAACAGTTAAGAACCATGTATAAATAAAAAAAATATATCTATGTATATTTAAATATCATTTTAGTGGATGTGAAGTTCAAATTTTATGTAATGGTTTATAGTGCATGTCTTATTCACTGTTCTATTGCTGTGAACAGACAACATGACTAAGGCATCTCTCACACAGGAAAGCATTTAACTGGAGCTTACTTGTAGTTTCAGAGGTTTAGTCCATTATCCTTATGGTGGGGAGCAGGGCAGCAGACATGATAACTGACAGGAGGAAGAGAGAGACACTGAGGTTGGCTTGGATTTTTGAAACCTCAAATCCCATGCCCTAGGGATAGTCTATCTCCAACAAAGCAACCCCTATGCTGACAAGGCCACACTTCCTAATCTTTTCAAATCTAGCTACTCCCTGGTAACCAAATATAAACTCTATAAGCCTATGGGGGCCATCCTCAAACCATCATATTCCATTTCTGGGCCCCAGAGGCTTGAAGCCATATCACAATGCAAAATGCATTCAGTCCAATTTCAAAAGGCCCTATAGTCTGTAACAGTCACAATACTGTTTAAAACTCCAAAGCTCAAAGTCTCTCCCGGGACTCATGGAATTATTGTACTTGTAACTTCCTATAACATCAAAATAAAACAAAAACAGGATGACATACTTACAACATACAGTGGCACAGAATATACATTACCATTCCAAAAGGAAGAAACAGGAGCATAGTGACACTGGACCAAAGCATGATTGAAAATCATCAGGGCAAATTCCAAACTCTGCATCTTTGCATCTTCATTCCTGATGCCAAAACACTTTAGATTTCCAACTCATTTTGACTTTGCTGGTTGAAACACACTCCTTTCTCTTTGGCTGTTTCTACTCCCTGCTTGTCTGGTATCCCATGACTCTGACATCTCCAGCATTTCAGGATCTCCAATGAAATCCAGACTCTGTCCTTGTAGCTTCACTCAATGACTTCTCTGGGCTTCCTTGCACAGACTCTCTGGGCACATGCCTGACATCAGGGCCTTTCTTTAGCTATAGATAGAGATTCCACAACTCCTTTTTTGTACCCTTACTCTAAAGTCAGAATCACATGGTTGGAGTTGCCAAAGTTTTACTTGCTGGGGCTAGAAGAACTTAGTTGGTTCCCTTGTTCAATTACATTTTTACCCACTTTCTGTTTTCGATGTTTTCCTTCACAGCTTAAGCTTTTCTTTAATTTCTTTTTATAAGTTAGAAGTTTCACTGAGTGGGTTTTTGTCCTGAGGTCACCACTCTCTTTATTCCATTTGGCCTTAGGTGTTTCTTTAAGCCTTGCATTACCCAGAGTCCTGGACTTGGCTCCAACATTTGGTTCCCCTTTGCTCTTCAAACTGTATATTTTGTAGTTTTCCTTGCTCAGGTTGTTCATTTCATTATAGATATGGATGACACACACATGACAAGGCTGTGTGAAAACCCCTCTGTCAATGCTATTAATCCAAAACTTTTCAATATTACCTCTGGCGGGTTTTTCAGACAAGGGGAAAAATCAGCCAGGTTCTTTGCCAAAATACCACAATAATGGACTCTAAGTCACTTATTACTGCTTTTCTCCTCTTACATTTCTTGAGCTGGGCTCCTTCCTACAGTTCAAATAATCCTCATCACCATCGTCCATGTTCCTACTGTTATTGGCAATGAAGACCCCCCACTTAAAGCATTCAACTGATTTTCTAATCCAAAGTCCACAGTCAGTCAACAGGCAGCATGAGCAGGTCGTTCCCTGAACCCTGCTTGTTGGTGCAGACTTTTGTCTTGTCAGTGTTATATTGCTGTGAAAAGACATCATGTTCATGACAACTCTTACAAAGGAAACCACCCAATTGAGGATATTAGTCCATTACCCTTATGGAGGGACCCAGGACAGCATGCAAACAGACCTGATAGCTTAGAGTTCTTTGTCTGGATATAAAGACAGGAGGAAAAGAGAGACACTGGACCTGGCTTGGGATTTTGAAACCTCAGAACTCACCCCCAGGTACATAATTACTCCAACAAGGCCACACCTATGCAAATAAGGCCAAGTCTATTCCTTTATGGACATCATTCTCAAACAACCATAGCAAATAATGTAACCAGTTTTTTTCCAAATATTTCACAATGCAAAACATTGTTCTGGATCTCATGTGGACTAAAATCAAAGAGTCAGCTCTCCATTGACCATAAGCCATGTGCGCTGATCTTTTCTATGTAAAGCTGTTATCATAAAATCATATAAATGCCTTCTCTCATTATTATCTTTTGAAATGATAAAGCCTATGGGGATAAATGCCAAAAGAAAATTAAAGCAGTATTTGTAAAACTGAAGAAAGAGCTCATGGTATAGCCATGTTTTGGAGTTCCTCCAAGTCTCTTACACATGGGGATCAATTAGCTTCATTCTTTCTCACTACAGGATGTTATGACATAGCCCAGGCCAGCCAATTCACATGGGTTATTATCTCCATCAAGCCAAAAACAAATGAAAATTTTTCTGATTGCTATGTAAGTACTAATTTATTTTCTTGAGTCAATATCACATTTTATCACCACAGGACTTTCCCTGCACTCTCTTCTTGCCAATTGCATGCTGCATGTCTTGGTGTATTTGATAACATTTCAAGTTAATTCATCTTCATTTCCTTTTTGTCTTGTCCCTTAACATTTCCGTGGTAGAAATTATTGAGACTTTCAATGAACCTACTTTACAGTTCTTTGCTGCACAAGTTACATCCCTGGCTTTTAGCCTCTGTGACCCCAATTTGGAAATTTTCTATCCTAAAATCTGACCTCTTTCTGCCTTGCCCTCAAGGCATGGACACACACAAAAGCAAGTGATACCTAAGCTACAGCCTCTTTTCAACAAATACTCAGGCAGTGCCTTTGGAAAAATATTCCTGGGGTCTGTTTATATAAAAATCTGTGAGATATAATGCTATTCTCTAGCAATTGAAGTATGCCTATAGACAGAGTTAATATGTAACATCTTGAAATATGTGACTCTTACTTGTTAATCTGTGATTTTATTCTCTCAAGTGTTCTGTGACTACTGCCAAATTCATTACCTAAGTGATAATACCCCCTTTCCATTGGACCTTCTCACCCTCACTGAGTTTAAAGAAAGATTTATTTTTACTCCCACTGTTACTCTGGTTTCCCTGGTTTCTTTAATCTTTTGTTGTTTCTTTGAGCTTGTGTCTTTGTGTTATGGATATTTTATATAGGTCATGTACTTTATAGGTTTTATCTCTGGCTGAGATATCTTTCAAATGTAAAATAGATTAATTCTTTACTAAAACATTTTGTGTTTTCCTGCTGATATATCTCTATGTATGTTTTTAAAATTATGTTTGTGTTTATTTGCATTGTGTGGAATGGCACACATGTAGAGGTCAGAACACAGTTTATGGGAACCAGTTATCGCCTTCTACTGTGTGGGTTCTGGAATTGAACTTAGTTTACCAAACTTTTTCGGAATCATCTTTATTCAGTGAGCTATCTTGATGACTCTAAAGTTTTAAAAATTATTTATTTTCTAAACTCTTTCTTTTGTCTGTTCCCACTAGAATTTTTGTGTTAGAGACTTTAAAAATTTATAAGACATATTTTTTTTCTGTCCTACACAGGGAGATACATTCAGCAATATAGCTCTCTATATGGAGGTAGGTAGAAGAGATTATGGATAAGATATAGATGATAGATACCAAGGTAGATGATAAATAGACATAGACAGCAGATAGCTATATGGATAGATAGATAGATGATAACTATATAATAGATTATAGATACATAAATGATAGCTAGATGATAGAAGATAGATGATAGATATATAAAATGCAGATGTAGTAATACTAAAAACAGTATCATATTTTGTCCTTGTTGTCAGAATCATTATCAGATAATCTGTTAGAAGACTTGAATTCAACTGTTCAATGTTTATTAAGGTTCTATGTTTTCCCATAAAAAGTTAGGAGTCATAAGGACTGTATTTTCCTCAAGACTGTTTGCCGTTAGCCCTTATAAATGCACTTATTAGAACCATGACTAAGCTGAAAATATTGCTTATTTTCATAGCATTCCAGGACTTGTCATCTTTACCTGCACACATATTAATAAGGAATGCATAAAGACTTTTAAAGTGTGCAGGGTGTGTATCACGTATTATATGTCAAACTAGAACAATGCATTGTACATATCTGAGTTTTGTGGGATTTTTTTTTGTTTTTGTTTTTGTTTTTTTATGAAAGTTCATGTCCTTTGTAGTTGCCATCTTGTGTTTTGTGTATTACAAAGTCCCTTAGGCCCACTTCATTGTTTCCTGGTTCTCATTTCTGTTTGTTAGTTCTTTTCACTTAGGCTATCAGAAACCGAAAAGTCAGCACATTCTACCTCCCTATATTTCACCAAGCACTTATATTTTCAAATGGATACTCTCAGGGTTTCACAGAACACTCCAAACAAACTAAGGAATTTATGAAGGGCATTGTGTCTAGAAAACTTATCTGCTCTGTATGAGAAACATCTGGTTTTGATATTATGTCAGGAGAAGCTATGACTGAAACTCCAAGTGGGATGAAAATGAATATAATGTGTAGGGACAACTTGTAATAAGTTTGGACATCATAGATTTGCCTGTGAATCCTGAGCTTAAACTATGTGGAAGAAAGAATGAATAATTTATCCATTCTTATAGCTAAGTTTTCTATTTTGTTTTATTTTGTTTTTAAGCAAACCACCATGTATAAACTCTGAAACACAGAGCCTGTAGTAGTTAGTCTTCATTGTTTGCCAGGGATCAGCTGCAGGAGTTAACAGGTCCTGAGACGTATGGTGTGAGGGAAGTGAGTCAGGCATGATAGTCAGAAGACACTTATAGCCTGACTGAGTAGTAATCTGGCTGCTTCTTTACTTATACATACTCATTAGACAAGGACAGACTCATGTTGTCTTTAGAAGATGCAGAGTATATCATTTGGATTTGATTTTCTGTAACATATCCATGATTGCAGGTTCAGTTTCAATTAATAGGTAGAGATAAAACAGATTTTACTTTTGACATAGTCCCATAACACTATTTCAGAGAATCTATAGACTATTTTTGTTTGGGGAAGAATAATTAACATATAACAGCCTTTTTCCAAGATGTCAGGGTTTGTGGTTTCAAAGAATTAGGTAAATAGAAAGTAACTATGCCAGTACAGGTGAATCATCCTGCCTTGAATAGTATACTATCAGTCCTTAGAGTACAAGGTGTTATCCCATTAATTAGCCTGCCATTGAGCTTTTAATTTTCTAGGTGCATACCCTGAATATCCCCCTATTTAGAATGTTACTTATCCAGCAGACTCAGCATAATGTAAGAGAAGGCCTCTGTTCTGTTGCCAAATTTCCTGGTTAATTGGAGCTCATCAGTCTTCTTTAATTTTACATTGTTTCAATTATCCTCTTTGAGTTTGCTCACGGACTATTGGACCAAGAAGATCCTGGAGTCATGGCCTCAAAAGGGAAGTTTCTAGAGTCTTTATGATGACCATACCCTCCAGGGCTTAAGGTAAAGTCCCAAACACGGCTGGATAAAATATCTTCCTAAAAGAAGGAGTAAAAGGTCCAGAAATTTCCTAAAGAGATTCAGGTGTCATCTTCTTGGGGAAAGACATTAAATAAATGATAATCTAGAAAGCCCCCAAGCATGTAACACGTGGACACCGGAACCGGAAGTGAGAGAAGAGATGACAGCAATGGTAGCATTCAGCTCAGCTATGCTGGAACTAGTCAATCACCTATGCTAGCTTCTTGACTCTAGCTGCTTCTAGTGGATATGGCTGTGCCAATTATCAACTTGAAAGGATTTAGAAGCATCCTAAGAGCGTACTTCAGAGTGTATTGATGAGGGTGTTTCCAGAAAGCTTAGAGCAAAGAAGTGATATCCCCATGGGTTGAAAATGGGCTGGAATCACCTGTCTCAAGCTTTCATTGCCATTCTTTTTCAAAAAAATAAAGTTATCCCTTCAGTTACCTTTGTCAGACATTTTTGTCACAGCAAACACAATATAAAGAAAATTGTCATCAGTTATAGGGTTTCTGCTGTAGTCAACCTGACCGTGCGGTTCATCTATCTTTGTCACTAGTTTAAGGAAGGAATATGGAAGACTTTACAACTGTGAGTTCAAGAAGACATGGAACGCAGTCAGGAGAGCTTAATGAACTTCCATGGTGAGATTTTTTGGAAGACCCATGTGTTTAGAGGAATGCAGACAACAGAGTTGTAGCTCCTGATTTTTCAGAGTAGATCAAGGACTCTATCCGGAACTGTGATGAGATTCATTTTAGCTAAATCACAGGGAAAACATGTGCCTCCATTTTGCCTGTGGTATGATGAGTTGAATGAGGTAGAATCCAAAAGGGAAACAACCAACAGATCTATGTAGTTATAAACTTGTGAACCACAACAATGACTGGCATGGCATGATAATGCTCAGTGTGAATTAGTGGCACACATACATTGGTGGTAGCCAACAGCTTTTTATTAGAACTTAAGACACACTCAACAAGAGGAAATTATATCTGGTACTGGAAATTTAGGCAATTTCTCAGCGCTAGTGAAAGCATGGACCTTGGATGAAACATTATAACCACCCAATTACTAAAATAATGTAGTGTCTAACTATTTTCTAAATGATTTTCCTTATAGCCACTTATCTTTATAAACCTCATCCACTAACATGGAAATCTCTCATTGTAACACATGGAGACCACAAATATAACCAACCAATAAGCAGAACTATAAAGCCTAGCCCCAATGGATATATCTCCAATATAAATCCAGCTCATAAGGATGATGGCTCATTGTTGAAGAGGAGACGGAAAGACTGTAAAATCTAGAGAAATGGGGTGTTTGCCATATGTTTCTCAGGTATTATTATACTTATGAAACTTTGTTAATCTGAGAGTTCAACCATTCAAGCTCTGACTATGTCCACAAAGTGCCTGTTGAATATTTGATAATTTCTACTATTACAATTAAAGTTTTAAAACAGCTCAGTTACAACATTTGTGCTAGAGGCTTCAAAATCAGCCAATGTTAAAGCAAGCCAAGGATTGTTTGAGAAATAATAAATAATGAAACCAATACTAACTATAACAATGCTTCTGACTAGTTTATGAGTATTATACTGAGCTTTTTAGGTACATTAGCTCATTGAATTTTTTTCAAGTCCCTTCATTTGGCATTGTTTCAATTTGCAAAAGAAAAACTAAATAAAGGATATTAATCTGGTATAGATCACACAAAGGAAAGCAAATGGCAAAGTTGTCAGTGTAGTTTTATGTTAATCCCTACTCTCCGACCAATTCAAAGCTACAGAGAATAATGGAAGAAAACAAAAGGCAGTGCCTTTTAAAGTGGCTCAAGGGGCAAAGGTTTACATGTTTCTGTATTGGAAATGTAGACAACTTTGAAAATGAGCATTTCAGAGCATATATTTGTGATAAAGTTTCATGTTCAGAGCCAAATGATTTTTGGAAGATGTAGATTCACTTCTGGCTTCTGATGATATGCTTACATGGAATCTTTACTTTTAGTAGACTGTAGTTTTACTAGACTACTAGTTCACTGAAATAATAATAGATTCCATGTTAGTGTTTGCCTTTATTAATAATGGATTATTAGAGATTTCCCATAAGTTAATATGTTTGAAATTTCCGAACAGGTAATTCTACTTTAAACTTTTCAGCCGTTAGCAGATCTTGCCTAGCCATGGTAGTGACTTCCCTGTTATTGGTGCTGGCCCCAAGGCTGCTGTGTTTTATGCATGCCTGCCACTATCACCAGTAGCTCTTCTGCCTCATTCCAGTTCAAAACAAAACTTCTGACATTTCTGGAAGGAAACTTGACAGCAGATACAGTGACAACTATGGCCAGAGGTTGGGAGTGGTAGGCTCAGGCCACCACATGATTCTGGTTGATGAGAATTGTGCCAGTCACAATGACACCAGGGCAACTGTAGGCATTAAAATAAATGGTAAGACAACTGTGACCCGGCTTCACAGGAAGAGCTGCTGAATTTATTCAATAAACTAAATGAAAATGAAAATGTAGACAGCCCCATCATTCAGTTGACAGTCTCAGAACCCATTGATATACATTCCCGTTTCTCTGGGTAAAAGTAACAATGATTTGCATGTCATTAATGGGGTGGGCAGGGAGGGAACTGTGTCTGCATTATCAGCTACTCCATGTGATATATGGAAGATAGTTAACCTATCTGGCATTCCAACCTTAGGGACTAATATGATTATACCTGGACCTGTAAAAAAATATCAAAATGCCCATTGAGTTATTGTTGCACAAAAATGGGGTACACAAACATCCAGGAGTTGATACACTGCCATGTTATCACTACCAAGCGTTCACAAAAAGTATCCAAAGAAGCACATGGCCCTTCAGGTGACTGTTATTTGAAAAACTGATCACAACAAACATGGTCAAGGAATTAGTAGTCACAGTCACCACTGGAGTATGAAAAGAATCAAGATCATTGTGTCACTGTGAAGCCTGAAATGATTGCTGGTGTGGATCTTGAAGGAGTCAGGAAGGGAAGAAAGCTGACTCTATCGCTCAAGTCATGGGATGTTGGTCTCAGGTCAATTCAAGAGCAATGAGAAAGACAAGTATACCATATTCCCTGCAAAGCGCTGATGCCTAAGGAGCTGATAATGTTGAAGTTGAAGGAATATGGGGTTGCCTCTAACAATATAACAAGGCAGTAAAGAGATAACACGGACCAAGAAAAATGCAATATATTTTTAAATTTATTCTTTTCTTATGCATTGCATCCCAAATGTGTTTTCCCCGCCCTCCATTCCTCCCAGTTCCTACCTCTCACCTCTTTCTCCTGGACATTCACTCTTCCTATTTACCACTCTATTGAAGTGGTTGAAAAGGATATATTGAGTTTATTTATTGAAAGCTTGAACATGTGGAAGTTTGTGTGTGTGTGTGTGTGTGTGTGTATTTCTGCAAAAAGTCACCAGGTAGTGAGCCACTGTCCTGCTGATACATAGGAGATGTCTCACTGAGAATGGATCCTAAGCTTTATCAAGTTTTGTCTTTTCTAGGACCTAGTTTCTCACCCACTACTCCAAAAATATTTGATACCCATTTTATATCCCAATCATTTTGGGTTCAAGTTTCCACACCAAAGGAAAACAATGTTACTAGAGTAATTAGGGAAAGGGAAAAATGGAAAAAAAATAATGGTGATCTATTGGGGGATTATATTCTCTCACCCCTATGCATACTGAATGGTTTCCATCTTTCTCTCGAAGAAAACTGACTTGGCAGAATCTGGAACTGTAAAATCCTGTGTTACTGGCTGTCTCCCTGTGGCCAAGTCATTGGGGTTAAGGTAAGGTTGCCTCATTTCATGTTACTCTTCTGAGAAATCTCCATGTTTTATTTTGCTATGATTGAAAATTTATTTTACAAGTTATTTGTGTGAGCAATGTTCAAATTTTATGACACCCTTCAACTTTTGGATTATTGTAGCATGTATAGGAATATAGGAACAAAAGCAAATTCACAGTCTGTAAGCAGTACGGTTTTTCCACCTGCTACCCGGCCTTGTCCTGCCGCTGCGCCAGTCCCAATTAACACACAGAGACCCTGTATTAGATACAATTCTGTTGGCCAGGTGCTAGTTTCTTATCGGCTAGCTCTGTCTTAATTATTAACCCATTTCTATGTATTTCCACGTGGTCTTACTGAGAGCGGAGGAATGGCAGTTCTGTTCTCTCCAGGCTCTCCATCCTGACTCCCCTTCTTACTACTTCCTCTTTCCTCCTTGTCTCCTAGTCCCGCCTAACTTGCTTTCCTATTGGCCAACAGTGCTTTATTCATTAACCAGTATGAGAAACATATATATAGAATGGCATCTCTCATCATCTCCTCTTTTCTGTCTAAAATAAAAAGATTTGATGATGTTGAAGATTAAACTATCACAACTATTATTCTCTCTTCCTAGTTAGATATATTAGGTACTAGACTTATGTTTTCCAGCTTAGGACAACTCTATTGTAAATTCCGTTATGCCTTCACCCTAGGACTATATATGTAGGTCATTTTGTTCTTGATTTTCCTTTTCTTAGAGCACACTTGTTATTCACTGTTTTGTATATAGTTTTGTATTAAGCCTAAATCTTTTCTTTAGACTAAAAGGGGGATTGTAGTGAGATAGTCCTTTTGTGGCATCGACCATGCCCATTGGGGGGTGGAGCCATGGGCGGAAGTGACCTGTGGAAGGAAGTCGGAGGAAGAGCCGGGAAAAGCTCTCTTGCTGGTGGAACTCGGACAGGAGAGCATTGGGTGGAATTTCCTGGTGTTCATCTGTCTAGGTTGTAAGTTATTTCTCCCTGAATAAACATCTATTCGGCCTATTTGTTTATCCTGATCCTTATTTAACCACGATAACAGTCTGCTAAGGATTCATGCTTAATGTTGCATTCTGCTGAGACAATAAATTCCCTTTCTCCCCCACCTAGTGAACATGTGAAGGGATGTGACAGCAGGCCACTTAGTGACTCTATTTCTTCTTCTTTTTTTTCCAAAATTCTTGTGAATTACTTTTGATTCACTTTTATTATTTTCAAATAATAACAACATAACATAGCCTTACATCAAAACTATATATATCTTCTATGATTGCCTTTGATTTAATTATCTATTTAAAGCATTGTAATAAGATGAAAGGGAAACAACAGATAGATACCAGCAATCTGGTCAAGGAGTTTTTCTTGAAATTAAGATTTCTAACAAATAGATTGCCATAATTATTTTTTGAATTGCTGGATAATGAATCTAGAACATCAATCCTGAAAGGCAAGTTTTCTGCTACTGAGTTACATCTTTAAGTGCTTGGAAAGTGATTAGAGTTTTGAAGAAATGTGTTCACAAAATGCCTGAAACCTTTTGAAAATTTATGGTATATTGAACAGTTACTTACACTTACATATCTATTGCAGAAAAGAGGAAAATTGTAAGACTGAAGTGGCAAATGTAAACAAAGTGTGATGTACAGTATGTACAGGACAAAGTCAGTGGTATGACTCATTTTAATCCAATGTATTTTGTTATTAATTACAACATATATAAGACAAATGCTTTATTGCCTTTGTGGTAATACAGAATTCATGAAAACGATGTATAATAATCTGTTTCTGCTTTTACTCTTTGGCAGTCTTAACAATGCCTATGTTTCCAGAAAGATTATTAAAATAATTGAAGTAATGAAACGAAATTGAGTATTCTACATGGGAAAACTCTGGTATATTCTTAACCAAATTGGCTCTCTTAATGATAATTAAATGTGGCCATTTTATCTCCTAGTTTGTTTTTAATTTTATTACAGTCAAATATTTCTTCAGTCTAACAGTCTTCCAAATGAGCTATTTCGGCCCCGCCCCAGACAACTATTTCTAATAGCAAATTATGAAACATTACAAAAATTAATTAGCATAATATAATTCAGAGTAACTTTAAAATCTAGTATGATTTTAATATATAATTCTAACAGGTATCAATAAACATTTTTTCTTTGGCATCTGGAGAATAGGTCTCCCTCCTGTACCTGGTTGATGGATTCAGCATGGACCATCATTGAAATTAATATGCTGCACGGTTGGTTAGCATCTTAAGTAAAATATGCAGATGCACAAAGCTGAGAGACTATTTAGTGTATAAGTTTTTGTGCATTTAATTCTGTCGATTCTGCCCCTCCCCCAAGGAACTCTTTATACCTCTGTTTCTAAAGAGCATAAACTGTTGAAGAAGTGAAAATGGAAGATTCTGTGCTTAATGGTGTCTGGTAACTACTTTTAAAATGCAGTGAACTCCCTGCCTCACTGATTTAAATTAGAGGAAGAGAAAGGAATGCTAGAAGTGTGGCTTTGCTTTGTCTGGCCTGTCACTCATGCCACTGAGCAGTGGAAGCTATACTGTTGAATTTATACTAAAATTATCTTGGAGAAATGTAGTCATTGATCTTGTTATGTCAGAGAGAAAAATTCTACAAGTTACAGTGGAAAAAACATTTTATGTCATTGTGTTGTTTGAATATCTTGAGTCAATGTTCTGTCTTGTTTGTTTTCTTGGTTATATTATTCATGTCTTTATGAGAGCCCCATGCTTTGTTTGAAAGCAAAGTTTATCTCTCTTTCTCTAGCAGCTCCTTAAATATCACTTTGGTTGAATAATTACATTTTGGCTAGAAATTATTGATACTTACAAATTTACTCACTTCAATTAATTTCTAGAATTTTATAGATCAGCATTTATTGGTACATAAATCAAAGTAAACAATAATTTAATTTGATAACTGTTTTTTTCTCATGAGCATCAGGTAATGTTCTCTTTTTGTTTGTTTGTTTGCTTGTTTGTTTGCAAGACAGGGTTTCTCTGTATTGCTTTGGAACCTCTCCTGGAAATTGCTCTTTAGACCAGGCTGGACTCGAACTCACAGAGATCCACCTGCCTCTGGCACATGAGCGCTGGGATTAAAGGCATGTGCCACCAAGCCTGGTGTGAATATTCTTGGATAGAGAAAATTCAAGTGATCCATACATCTAAGATGTACCCATATGAGTGAATTCAGTTGGTGTAGGCTGAGGACTCCTTTGTCACGAATACTTTATACAGGTAGACCAGTGGTTATTCATATTAAAAAATACAGTTTTATGTAAGCTAGCCTTGAGGTATTTTATTAAAATTGCAATGGTCAAGGAAATGTTGTGAAAGGGACAGTATTATTCACATATAAGTGGACATTAGCTATTAAGTAAATGATAACCAAACTATAATCCATAGACCCAGAGTGCCTAGATAAAGGAGAGAGCTTTAGCAGGACACATGAATCTTCCTGTGAATGGGAAATGGGAAATAGAGATTTTGCTAGTGAACTTGTATCATGTGGGAGCTGGAGTGATCAGTTTGGAGGGGGGGGGGAATGGTAGGATGGAAAGGAAAAGTGATAGAAAAGAAGGCTATAATTAAGGGCTATTTGTGGTGGCATATAAACTTTCTGGAATCTATGAGGGTTATACTAGTGAGAACTCCTGATAAAGGGGATCTGGACTCTGAACCGGCCATCTTTTGTAGCTCATGATAAATCCAGTGGAAGGACTGGGTTTTATTCTGTTAAGTTGTTGGCAAAGGGTGTCCTATGGAGATCCTCTAACAATCCAGGCTGATCCTAACTCAAAGGGTTACTTTCAGAAAACTGAGAGCAGGGCCCCACTGCCAAGGACAACATGTACACAGTTCATTGAATGTAGATGCTTGCAGATGGAGCCAGCATGAAACTTTCACCCCTATTTTACAGTCTCTTTGGTGCAAGAAGGTATTTTGCAGGCTATGGTAAGAGAAATGTAGACATCAGCCCAGCCACAAAAACTTTGTCTTACATTCTGTCCTGCCATAAAATGTGCCAGGGAAATGATGGCCCAGAACTTGTTGGACTGGCTTACTTGAGGCACATTCAATTAAATTAGAGGAACCCATGCTCAACACTGCTTGCATGGGCAGGAATTGGAGACTGGGAAACACAGAGATCCAAGTTGGAACCAGACACAACAGATCTTAAAAAAAGAAAGAAAGAAAGATCAATGAAATGATTCTTAATGGTATTCTGCTATATTCATTGATTAGGGACTTGTTCAGTCTTCATTAGAGACTGTGGTTTCAGATGGGCATAGATGTAGAGACGCTCAGCCAGATAATTTGTGAAGCGCCTACATTGGGCTTGGGGAATCTCACAAAAGAGGATGCAGAAAGATTTTAAGAGTCAGGGGCAATGGAGGACACCAGAAGAGCACAGCCCAATGAATCAAGTATGCAGGCTGCACATGGAGCCTCAGAGACCGAAACAGTAAGCATGGGGCATGTAGGGGGTCTGCAGCACACTGTAAGCTTTATGGTTTCTCTTTGTGACTCCAATGAGAGCACGTGTACCTTTGACTCTTTTGTTTGTTCTTGGAATACTTTTCCAGCCTATTTTTGTGTCTTAGAGGTCTGCTCTTTTCTGAAAGGAGACTGAGTGGGAGTGGACTCAGGGAAAAGAGGAGATGGGATGATCTGGGAGGGGTGCAGGGAGGAGAAATTGTGGTTGGGATGTATTATATGGAAAGGAAAATTGATTTTCAATAAAGAATAATAAAAGATTCCCTACTTCAAGTAAATATGTTATGTGTGACAGCTTCCCTTGAATATGAAAGGGGCTGTGAAGGTCGTGAATTTTACTTCCAAGACTGTGTTGTTACACAACCAAACCAAGAGACTGGGAGTCATGATTAAGGAGCCAGATAACTTGACCTTTATTTAGTCAAAATTAAGCTTATGGTGGGCAAATTTGACTCAATGAGATGTGCCCTTAAAATGTACTGGAGTTTTCCTGAAAGAAATACAAAGCAAGAGTTACATTGCCTTGGAGATCTGAATAGTTTATTATAATTTGAAAGCCATTATTCAGATATATGGTCATCTTGGAAGAGCAAGGAGTGGCCATTGTCACTCTAAACAAGAAAACCAAGACCTTATCTATAAGGATTTAATTACAACATTACAACAGCCTGGAAACTCACCATGGAGCATTAATAAAAGTATAAGACATTGCTTGCATGTCAGGCAGCATTTCTCAACCCAGACTCCTGACCCACAGAAAATATGTTATAATAAATGTTTTATTTTAAAAATGCTTATATTGCGATAGTACGATTTATTATATAGAAACAGCAAATTAATACAGGACAATTTAGATGTAATTATTTCTTACTTTCTCATTTCCTAGATTTTCAATATATTTGCTACATAGAATAATATGTTATTTAAAATATTTCCACCATCATAGGGAGAATTGAGTAGAACTACTATGCATAATCAGGAGGAGAATGAAGCACCAGCTACTTTTGTTATGGGATTTTAAACTTGTATCTTTAAAGTAAAAATTAAATAAAATAGTATAGCCATAGAATTAATATTTTGTCAACTATTATAGACAAGTGGAGACATTTATGATATTGATTAATCAATATTTAAATAATTGATATATTGTTTCATGATCATAATTAGTAGCACAGTCAGTTAGCAAAGTTAAGGCCACATGTAACTACATTCTTCTGACAAGTTATGTGAGCACTCATTACAAATATTAAGAAATCCTCAGCATTTGGCACTGTATAATACTTTGTCCTCTGTTTCTTTACTGTCTCCACACACAGTCTTTTCCTGCCAATATTGGTCTAACATCCAAATAATTTCCACAGTATTCTGTATACCTATTTTAAATCCATCTGACATTTCTATCATTATGGTACAAAACTATTACCAAAGAAAACTTGGGAAGGAAAGGCTTTACTCCATCCTAGAACTCTCAGGTCACATATTACTGAGGAAAATCAGGACAGGAACTCAAGTCAGGAATCTGGAGGCAGGAACTGAAGCAGAAGCCATGGAGGGATGCTGATAGCTAGTTTGCTATCCATGGTTTGCTCCACCTGCTTTATGGTACGACCCAGACCAAATGTCCAGAGACAGCATCATCTGTAGGAAGCTGGATCCTCCCACATCAATCACTGATCACATAAATGCCTCAAAAGGCCTTGTCTATCAGTCAATCTGATGGAGGCATTCTTTCAGTTGAGGTCTCCTCTAGCTTGTGTCAAGTTGACATAAATGTATCCAGTACATAATCTCTTTGGTCTCTTTGCAATTTTTACATGGTTTTTAACAGGTCAATTTTTTCCATGCATTTTAGTAATTAAAGACTTAATAAATATAGTCTACTTCATCTAGTTTCTTTACAACCTTAAAAAAAATAGATCGTTGTATTTCCATGAGGTTCAAAAGAAGAGTTTAAAATGGTAGAAGAAAATATCAATTTTTTATTTTTTCTGATGATTTTTCTTAACTCAAAAATATATGCATATTATAATATCTGTGATGTTCCAATGCTGATTTCATACAGTCATTTCCATCAGATCTTAATGGGTCTCTCTTGTTTTGAAATATTTTCAAATTTACAAGTTATACTACTTGACACAAGCCCCTGTCTAAGACTTGATTGTTTATGCTATAAAAGTACTGTTTCATATTGCATCATTGATTCTAAAGCATTGTTGATGACCTTTGTCAGAATTCAAATGCCATGGTTTCATCAAACCTTACTACATAAGAAGTTCATGAGTAAGGCCTAAATGTTTTATACAACTAACAAGTTATCAAGGTAGATGAGATGCACTTTTCACTTTTAAATTCAGTGAAAGTGTGGTATAAATTAAATGGCTAAGTTGGAACACACAGTTTGTACACGTTCAGAACTGACAATGAATATAAACAAACGTGCTTATTAAATTGAATCTTCTCCAAGATTGCCTGACAGACTAGCATCAGACCTTGTAGAAGAGAGAAAGTAAAACAAAATTTAAGTTATGTCATTAGGAACATCTAGAGAGAGAACCTCTTTGTAAAGGAGATTGCTATTATTTTGTTGTTGTTCCATGGTATAAAATACCCACAGTGGTAATGACAACTAGAAGCTCATTGGAGAAATAACTCTCCCGCCAGGGAGTTTTTCAGTCAGGGAATCACATATATCATGTTTGAGCATCCCTTCCCCAGTCCACTTCTGTAAGGTGTTGTAAGTTCCCAGTCTGATGATACAAGTTTTTGTTTTCTCACTCAGGCTACTCTAGTTGTCTATGCTGAAAGGAATAAACATTCAGTTTGGTAGACATTTTGTTATCTACCTACAATATCTATGGTCTACTTAGTACTCAGCTTTCTACCTTAAAATTAAAAAAAAAACAAAAAACAAAAAAAAATCTTCATTTAAAATGGCATGCATCTTAGCTGATTTTCTACACAGAACACCAATCATGATGGGCTTTATTTTGTTCTCTTTGAGAAAAAGCCAGGTTTGGCTATTAAATTTTAAAATCATTAAATGGTTCAATTTTAACGCCAGTGGAGCTTATTTTTTATAATCCATCTCCATGAAGATATAAGTCACCCAAGTCTCATTTCAGCGCACTTGGCTCTAGGAAAAGAAAATCTCAAGAGCTTGTTTTAGTTTGGCTATGAAAAGAGGCATTCAACATGTTGAAAATAAACATAATTTGCATTTTACATGCTGTTGCAAACCTATTGATATTGCCATCATAAACAGGATGTAAAAAAAAAAAAAAAGGGATTTAGTCTTCAATTTAAATAGAACTAAGATGGAATTCTGACCCTAGGGCTTAAAATTGTGTAACATCCTATAAGATACTGGATCATCTTTTCTCTTTATAGGCTATGAAATAGAAATACTGGCAGTCAAGGATTAAGACAACATGAGTGCAATTACCTGGCTTATAGCAGGTGCTCAATAAATAGTAGGTTTGTTCTGTTTCCCAGTCTCTATAATCAGGCATTTGGTGCCAGAAAACTTCATTTTCCAAAAACGTTTTCTTTCTGAGCCAGTTGGGCCATGTTCATAGCCCATATGTTCGAGTCAGATAAACTCTCATATACTAGCAGAAGATTTCAGCTATGAGAAATCATCTTTTTATTCATCTTGTGGCTTTTGGACTTCTTCTGATTTTATTTTATCTCTGGTGGGTGGCATGCAATTTACCTCGGGGGGAGCATTCTGTTCATCAATATAATTTAAAACAATCACAATTATCAGATAGTGAAATTTTAACCTGAGTCAAGAGGTTCTATATGCGATGACTAATTCATCCTTCAAAGTCAAGTTTTGACATAAGTTATAATATTAGTATCCCTATTTAATAGAAGAAGACATTGAAACAAAGGGAAGGCATGTTTGGTTCAATGTCCCAGAAACTATAAAATGGCAGAACTGGTCTAGGAATAAAATAAACAACTAAAATAGAAATTCTAACTTTACATGGTAAAACAAGCTTGTAAACGCAGTGTGGGGAAAGTCAGGGCAAATGGATTGGTAGTTTGAGGCTAGACGGGGATATATAGAAAAAAATTACATAACAAAATCAGAGGGTGTGCTGATATCTTCCTTACACAAATAGAGCCCGTCTGAAGATCAGAGAGTGGAAGTAGCTAACCACAGAAGTCAGGAGATCTGTACAGACAGACAGGCAGTGAGATGGCTGGGCAGAGAAAGGAATACTGGTAGGAAGAAATAGAAACTCAGTCTCTTTTCATCTGAGAAGCTGGTGAGGTAAAAGGAGCTTTGGTTTCCTCCTTCTTCTCTCTGATTTCTCAGCATTTTCTCCTATATCTGACACCAAGCGTCTATTATTAAGATCTAGTAGAACTCGTGTTACATAATGGTAGGGAAGGGAAGTTGACGAAAGGAAGTAAAATATTCTTGCAATCTTAATTCTCATTAAAAATTAAAATTATAACTAACTTAAAAATTATTTCAAAATATATAGCTTTTAAATTTTAAAGACTAGACTCATTGTTGAGGAAAGTAAACTTCTGCTTTAATAATCTTCCTTGTTTCATGTCTCATTACAAAATTCAAATTGCGTATAAATGTCCAATATAGCCACATCAGATTTATCTTGGGTGTGCAAGGATATTCATGCCTAAGCTCAAAACATAGGTGGGAAAACATTCAGGATTATTGAAATCATAGCAAAATATTAACATATTCTGGGCATGTGAACAAAATTAAGTTGTCAAGTATTATAATGCTTAAGTACACATATAGCTATAGGGATTGGCAATTTGCATATGTGACTATCTGAGCCAGGATGTCAGGAAAGGGTCACATTTACTTATATCTATCTCATTGCCCAAGGTGAGGTCATGTTTCTCTTCATTTACAATAAGCATTTACATAAGACTTCTTTCCTCCTCCACAAAAAAAAAATCAGTTTGAAGAAGTAATGAACAGCATTAATACAAGGGATGAGAACATTTTCATGTTATTCCATAAAATTATGCCAGTTGGGGAGAATTTTGTTTCTCTCCTGCCATGTTGAAAAAGTTGCATAATTCTCCCTTGTATTTCCTGAAAAAAAAGTCCATGCAGTCACTTGTTTTAATATTCATATTAGTTTCACTGAATTTTGAAATAAGGATTAGTGAAATCTACTAAGCATACACTGCAAAGCATTGTGTCTGCCACATGAGTGACATGGACTAGTTTTCTTGTGTTACAGGGTGATATTTTACAATATGTGGGACCAAGAATAGAGTGGCCAAACACTTCAAAATAATGTCTTAATGGAGGGAAGAATAAAGTGAAAAGAGTCTACTTTAAGTGAAGAAGATAGAACATGCATTTAAATAGAAATGTTGCTTGTTCAATCTTATTCCTATTTTTTGAAAGACCATTGATGTGATGCCCTGAGGATATGTTGTCTGTGATCAATGCCACATGTTGTCTGTGATCAATGCCATAATATTAGTATTAGGAAGAACATAGTAAGGAGATATTGTGTAAGTAAGACAGTGGCTAGGGTTAGAGATAAAAGGTAAGGTAATGTGAGCCACCTATTTGGGTTATTCTTTAAAGGGTCCACATTATGAATTTATTGTATCAGAACGTCTGCAAGTCCGCGTTAAAACTCTTTTCAAAGGTACTACATACAACTCTGATTAGTAGCAAAATTTGAAAACCACTGCAAAGGAAAAAAATAATGTTGGCTTGAGAAGGGCAAATAAGCCAAAATAAGCCAAGGAAAGGATTTAGAAAAAGTCTTCCTTAATTTTGTTTGCCTTTAGAAACAAGGAGTTATAGCAGACTTTCAAACAAATTAACAGCAAGGATCTATTTTCTTTGTAAGCAAAGAGCTTCAAAAATCAATGTTGTGGATCCAACTAAAATTTCCTCATCTCTTTCTGCAAGCAAGCATCAGTGGACCACTGGCACACATGATTCCCTCGTTCCCTATCTTCTCCTATCTGCTTCTTTTCCCTCTGCCCTCCTGTTTCCAGCTCCACTCATGTGTAGTACAGACCAATTTTCCTACTTCATGGTTCATCCAGTCCCAGGAGTGAAAATCAAAACGCCTAGCCTTTCTTTCGTCAATAGAATTTTCCACACAGTCCTTGTATAGAGAACTACTCTGGTATCAGCTATTGGAAAAATTTGTTGATATTCCCAGTGTAAAGCTTATTTTGACTGGTGAAAACATATATATATAATGTATATGTATATGTATATATATAATCATTAATTATGTAAATTTTTAATAATTGAAAATAAAAATGTAAGTATATTAAAATGTGACCATTACAATTTTTAGAATTAGTGAAACAATGAGCAATTTTATCACCCACGCTTATTTTGGACTTCAGCTGAAGAGTATAATTTTGACTTAGAAGCTTGCTTGCTCTCAGGTGAACTTTATGAATATTCTCTTAGTTTTACCTAATAGTGATTGAATTCTCCTTTTCCCTGAAATTATTTCAAAGTTCACTGGCCATTTTTGCCATTATGTTCTACTACCTGATCGAGAATGGAGTTAAAATACAATTTGAGTTGATTTATTGTTCTACTACGTTGTTTTTCACATCTGATGCAACTGTATTTGCACATGGTTTCTTGCCATATTAATAACAATACATGGAAAAGCCCTTTTCTTTTCTTGTCTTTTTTTTCTTTTTTAGAGAGAGGAAGTCTTAAGTATTCTCAACCAAACAAAAATGTTGAACTTTAAAAGGCAATGACATTAATTACAAAAGGCTTTGACAAAGCTATAATTATTTTTTTTAAACCAAGAAAGTGAAAGGTTTTATTTTTTATTTTTATTTTACATATCAATCCCAGTTCCCTCTTCCTCCCTTCCTCCCCCTCCCTCTCTCCCACCCTCTCATGCCCCCCAATCATGTTCAGGAAGTGGTCTCCTGTACTAATTTATTCAAGGGTACCTCCCACTTTCTCTTGTAAGAGGTTCAGTGTGGCTGGATTTATGTTGCGGTCTTTGATTCATTTGGACGAGTTTTGTGCATGGCAATAGACATGGTTCTATCTGCAGTCTTCTACACACCACCATCCAATTGTGTCAGCAACATTTGTTGAAGATGATTTTCTCCTCCCATTGTATACTTTTAGCTGTTTTGTCAAAAATCAGGTGTTCATAGGTGGGTTAATGTCAGGATTTTCGATTCGATTCCATTGGTCTACCTGTCTATTTTTGTGCCAATACCAGGCTGTTTTCAGGACTGTAGCTCTGTAGTAGAGCTTAAAGTCAGGGATGGTGATGCCTCCTGAAGTTCCTTTATTGTACAGGGTTGTTTTGGATATCCTGAGTCTTTTGTTTTTTCCATATAGAGTTGATTATTATCCTTTCAAGGTCAGTGAAGAATTGTGCTGGGATTGTACTGGAGATTGCATTGGATTAGCTTTTGGCAAAATTGCCAGTTTTACTATGTTTATCCTACCTATCCAAGAGCATGGGAGATCTTTCCATTTTCTGGTCTCTTCTTTAATTTCTTTCTTTAGGGACACAAAGTCCTTGCTATATAGGTCTTTCACTTGTTTTGTAAGCGTTACCCCAAGATACTTTATGTTGTCTGTGCCTATTGTAAAGGGTGATTTTTTTCTGATTTCTTTCTCAGCCCCTTTGTTGTCTCTATATAGTAGGACTACTGATTTTTTTTTCAGTTTATCTTGTATCCTGCTAGTTTGCTGAAGGTGTTTATAAGCTGTAGGAGTTCCCTGGTAGAGGTTTTTGGGTCACTTATGTAAACAATCATATCATCTGCAAATAGTGAAAGTTTGACTTCTGACATTCCAATTTGGATCCCCTTGATCTCCTTTTGTTGTCTTATAGCTTTAGCTAGAACTTCAAGTACAATATTGAAGAGATATGGAGAGAGAGGGCAGCCTTGTATTGTTCCTGATTTTAGAGGAATCGCCTTAAGCTTCTCTCCATTCAGTTTGACAATGGCTATTGTTTTACTGTATATTGCTTTTATTATGTTTAGCTGTGTTCCTGTTATCCCTGATCCCTCCAAGACCTTTATCATGAAAGGGTGTTGAATTTTTCAGCATCTAGGGAGATGATCATATGGTTTTTCTTTTTCAGTTTGTTTATATGGTGGATCATGTTGATAGATTTTTGTATGTTAAGCCATCCCTGCAAACCAGGGATGAAGCCTACTTGGTCATGTTGGATGATTTCTCTGATGTTTTCTTGGATTCGGTTTGCCAGTATTTTATTGAGTATTTTTGCATCAACGTTCATGTTGAATATTGGTCTATAATTTTCTTTCTTAGTTGTGTCTTTGTGTTCATTGGTTGCCAAGGTGATTGTGGCCTAGTAAAAAGAATTTGGTAATGAACCCTCTGTTTCTATTGTGTGGAACAACTTGAGGAGTATTGGTATTAACTCTTCCTTGAATTTATGGTAGAATTCTGCACTGAAGCCATTAGGACCCAAGCTATATTTCATACCCCCCTTCTTACCCCCCTACTCCACATGTAGGATGATGCCCTCCTGGAGGGGTCATCTAAATCTATCAAGTCATTTGGAGTCAGGACTAGGACTTCTTTCCTGTCTCTAAGTTAAGGGAGCATTCCTCCATGGGGGTGTGCCCCCAATGTCCTTTTGTGCACCAGGAGTACTCCCTGGTTCCACTGTCTCAAAGCTGTAATTCTTATACAGTGTATAATGAAAACATCATGATGCATATCCTAAATATATACTACCGTGTTGTGTATTTCACTTGAAGTTGGAAAAGGAGGAAGGCAAAGGATATACAACAAAAAATAAGGAAAATCCCTTATCTTTTACAATTGTTCATCTTTTATATTCATGTTGCTGAATCATAATATTAAACACAGGAGCCTGGTTGCTTAGATTGATGCATAAAATTTCACATATTAAAATTATTTCTTGTCAAGCTCGAGACAAAGAACTTAGAATTTATTAATGATTTCTCCATTTAGACTTAGGAAAAGTTGGATTAAATTCAAGAAAACTACTGAAATTCTCTGTGCACTAAGTTTTGAAGCACAGAAGGGAGACTCTATCATTTAAAATAGAATGTGAAACTAAGAACACCTGAAGGCTTTTTATAGTTTTCTGCTTCTGATTTTAGAACTTGTGGAAGTTTGTCCCAGAAGTCAGTATTAATGAAAATTTCATAGAATGAAGAGTAGAGTATTTCTGTACAGACTGGATTCTGAGTAGTCTAGATTAGGTGATGAATGCAAATCAAACCAATAAAAAGTATTGTCTTTCCTGAATCATTTTTAGTACTACATAGAAATAAGTATTGGGTCTTTCAGGATGCTCTCAGAATAAGAATGAGTGGAATGGAAAAGGTCACTGTGTATTACTACTATAGTGTTGATTAAAATTATCATTATGGAATGATAGAGTCATTGGAAGAGAGACTGGGCATTTCCATTTCCTAATTTAGATTGGATATGTAAAACCTAAAGAGGAAGAAAGGAGAGATAAATGGTTGACAGATTTTTAGTCTTGTCTAGAATTGGAAGAAGCTCTGTGACTGTGAGGCGAACAAGGAAAAGAAGAAAAAGAACCAAGAGGCATGTCCAGACGATTCTGTGCTACCACAAATGTTTTGGATAAACTTGTTTAAGATTTTGTATCTCAATACATCCTTTCTAAAACATTTAGTATATTTTCCTGATGAAGAGCCTATTAAAATTAACCAAATCTCATTCTTATAAAAAATGTCTTTGTGATATCTATATCTATCTATATTTTGAGCATATATTCACATGTGCATGATGTGCATGCACACACACACACACACACACACACACGTATTAACTGTGAATACAGTCAAGCCAAATTCCACACACAATTCCATAGTTATCATGTTTGTTTTCAAGTTTTACATTTCACTTAGTAACTGTTTTGCTATTAAAACCCATTAAATATATGATCTTTCTTTACTAATGTATTAGGACACAGAGCACCTTAGCTTTCCCTGTTTCTTTCCATGAGTCATTTATTCCTTGTAAAATGACAGAACCTGAATTTTTACACTGCTTCTAAGATAACTGGTTCCTGTCATAGAATTACAGGAGATGAGATGAAGGCCCACAAGGACGTTCTTTTGCTTAAGGCCCAGCAGGCAGAATTGCTGCAGATTTGCATCAATTTCATTTGCACCCTAGGTTCCATGGAAATGAAGTTTCTCTGATTAGGTCGCTTGTTTAGTTCTATGAGTTCAGCTTAGTTTAGGATTTACTCATTTGCGGTAGTGTTAGAACCAATCTTGCCCCATCTTTTATTACTACCGATGTCAAATCTGGTCAGAAAGCAAAGTGTCTAGTGACTAGCCTCGAGTGCTGTGTCTATTTTTGCTATCTGCTACTATTCAAGCAACCAGGCACAAACACACCAAAACAAAACAAATAGGTTATATTTCTGCTCGACATGCAGAATTGAGTTCCAACAGAATAATATCCTTGAAAGTAGATGTTGTGTCTTACTCGATGAAATCTTAAGTGTTCTTTATATTTAAAATGTAGGTATGTGTTGTAATTTATTCAAACGCGCATCTAGGGGGTTACAAACTGTAGCCCCACCCCGTACCCCTGGTTTTGAAAGCCCCAAAGTGTGAGGTAAACTTTCTGTTGTGTTTCAGTTTAGTATCAGACTTTGGGGCTCAAGTTATATGTGGTCATGTTGGAAGATGGAAGGTAGCACTTTGGGGTCTTTTGTTTTAGTCACTGGTACCTGAAGAGTCTACCCTCATAACTAAATATTCTCCCCAAGGCACCTTCTCTTCTCAAAATTTGATTGAAGTTCAAACTTCACCATACAAATTTTGCAGGGCCACATTCTGTCCAGTACATCCATCATAATATGCTTCCTCTTAATAACAATCTTACATTTGGTAGATCTCATTTCTTAAATATTTTCAGTTTAGAAATAATGTGATTCGTACTGTATAATTAAGTCCTATTGAATCTGACACCTTACCCTCCTTTAAAAGCATTGTGCAAATCACATACTATTAGTCTCCATGGAGATATCTGAACTGCCAACCACCTCTTAACTTCAAACATACATACACACAATCAGTGAGCTGCAAGGCAAACATTTCCACATTTTGGAGCATACAAAGGATCCATTCATTCAGTTCTCCTCCCATATCCCTTGCAACACTGGGGAAAAGGAGGCTTTGCTATCCTGGTGAAGCATATTTTGATGTAGTCTGCCAACGTTTGTTCCTTTACAGCAATATTGACCAGAGAAGCAATTATTTCTAACTCTATTTTTTTTCTTGATTTCTTTCAGGCCAGCCCTCTATGTAGTATTTAATATATTTAAGCCATGTTTATGTTTTAATGCCTAAATATTCCATCCCCATTCCATCTGTAACATTTAAAGACAGAGTATAAATCTATTACAAGTTCTTTTGAGGAGACATAGTGACCAAAATAGCTTTTTCAATGTGTGTATCAATTTTGAATTTTTTTTACAATATATTTATACCTAAAGTATTTCAAATGAATAAAAAATACAGCTTTTTATATGACTTATTTGAGTAGTAAACACTTATGCTTATGTGGCTTAAAGGTAGCTCTCAGAAATGAGGTAATTCAGTATTGGATTTAAAAGGCCAAGTCAGAGATAATATTGACACACATGCATTCACTACATTGAATTTCCAGCAATCTGATCAAATATTAACTTAATTAGTATATTACCAGTCACCGAGTTATGATTTAGGGAATTGATAAAACAAATAAACAAATATTATCAATAGGTAATATGTTGGTGGAAATTTTAATTTGTGATGATTACAATGAATTCAGAGAGACTTTATATGATGTTTACAATGACTCACTGGTATTAAACAATAGCATTTTGACTATATCTCTGCATTTCTGTGGCTCTATAGATTTATATTTATAACTATTACTTATAAACCAGCCAACATGTTTTAATACTATGTATGGGTTTTCCTTAGTTGATGTCACTTAATTTTACAAGAGCCCTACCAGCTAATATAAATGACTATAATTTTATATTAAATATGTAACAATGTTGTGTATCACAACAAAAGTAAAACTTTGACCCTAATAGCAAATTTAAGTGTATCAGATTCAGGAATCTTAGCTGAGGTTCTTCCCTTGCAATGAAATATTTTGATCACCTCACTATCACATATACTCATACCCAAAGTGAGAATTTAGAAATGCTTACTCCCTTGCCATCCAGAATATGCATTTTAAGATTGCTTGTGCCATTTAAGTTTTAATACAAATTCATTTAAAATATAAATTTGAACATGGTCTTCTAGGCAAAGATTAAACCTTAGAGGAAATAGTATCAGAAGAAAATCCTGACAATAAAGAGCAGTTTCCTTAATGTGTAGTGAATAAAATATAATCAACTAATGCAAGGCCTCCATGCTTGTCATTTTGAAAGGTATTAGTAGGTGAAATATTTTCATTGCAACTACAGAGTAAACATTACTCTCACTTTGCCTGGCATCCAGTGCTCATTTGGTTGGCGTGATGATTCAGAAGCAGGAGCTAAGCCCAGGCTCTGTTTATTATTCTTTTCAAATTTCCTATTGCTCTGTGATATTCTAAAAAGAAAACAATTATTACTCATCTCCCATAGGAAAAAACAAAAACTGTGCATAAAATTGTAAGTGGTCTGCAAAAGTTCTCCAGCAGTACACTAAAGGAACGGTTCTCCTTTATAATTTGTTTAAGGGAACAAAAGAAATATACATGCATTCAAATCTAAATTTGAGAATTCAGAGAGGTGGATTTTTGTTTGTTTGTTTGTATGTTTTGTTACCACTTTAATGAAACCCAAGAGTTTCTTTGTTCTGTTCTTACATTGCCAGAAATCAATTGGACAGAAGTAGAGCAATTGCAAATATTGGCATCAAAAAGATGGAGCCATGAGATCCAATTTGCAGTAGGGGAAGGACGGATTTGTCTAACTCTTACTTTGAATCTGACGATTTGCCTTGCTGAAGTAATTTTCATGACTTTTTTCCCATCGAAGGAGCAAACAAATTTCTGTTTCAGTTTGATCCCCGAAGTAGAATCATACTCTGGAAAACTGTTTTACTCATAGCAATCTCAATATTTTAATAACGTTGCCCTTTTTGTTTTCGTTGCTATATTTGACTGCTAGTTTCTGTAATATTACAGATATTCTTATTTGCTGTGTGATTCTTTGTGAGTAGTTCATCTCAGTTGTTCTCCTGGTGTCCTCCATCCTCTTTTGTGCTCACACTCTTTCCAACTTCCTCTTCAGGAAGCTTGGTAGGCACTGATATGAGTAGAAGATTTTTGGGAGTAAATTTGTTACATTTTCCTTTAGACCAGTAGTATTTGCTTTTATTCTAGGTCTCTGAGCTATCAAGATTCTGGTTCTTGGTTAACCCAGCAGTGTCAAGGACGGGTTGTATCTCATAGGATGGGCATAAAGTTAAAATAAACAAACATTGGTTGGTTATTGTCACAAGCTTCATGCCATCATTGCCATAGCACATTTTACAGGTAGGACAGATTGTAGTTCAAGGGCTTTGTGGCTAAATCAGTGTCTATGTTCCTCTTTTGGTAGCCTACAGAGTACCTTTACCTACTGAAGACACTGAAGACTGGAATGAAGGTTCTTTGTAGCCACCAGCTGATACTCTCCAGGTTTATTAACTTGTTGTCTCAGCAGTGGTGTGTTGATGTCTGTTGCCTGAGCTTTTTGGCATTTTTATAGATCCCCTTTGCCCAAAAACTTAAAGCATGGCACCCAGTTCCAGAACTGGAAGCTTTGTTTGTTGACAAGAGATAGCCAGTTAGTAACTGTCACCCTCATTATCTGGAAACTTCATTAGGATTGCTGTTATGTATTTAGGAAGTTTCCATTGCACTAGGTTTCTAGAACACACCCACCAACTGCCCCTCATTGTATTATAGTTTTAGCATTTTCAGCTAAAAGCTATTGCACAGATTTGTAAATTATTTTTTTTGTAATTCCTTTTTACATGTTCATATTCCTTACTCTCAAAATCAAATCATAAATATCAGAAAGAAAAGAAAGGAATTGAATAAAATGTGTATCTCACTACTTTTATATTAGCTGTTTTAGTTTAAGGTTTGGCACCACCTCTCCAGACTTAAAACGACATAGATATTAACCTATTATTTCAAAATTATCATACCATAAGTCACTTTCCAAACTTGTTGATATATCTTACAATTATTGAAATAATTGAATTTACTTGACTTGTTGACTAAACCAGCATAGATAATTGTGGGAGCTTTCCCGTTTCAGAGGTTAGCCAGCAGATTGGGTGACAGCTGATGAAATTGAAATGACATCAAATGATTTGACTATTGTGTTAGATACTTACTGATGTGAAATTTTTTTCCATCAAGAAGCAAGTCCTGAATAAGATGTTTGCTTCAGCCTACCCCTCCAGAGGTACAGAGCCCACTGTGAGGGGAAGGCATGACAGCCATCAGGGAAAACATAATAACAGGAGTTGGAAGCTTTTGGATCACATTGTTTTGGTATATACAGGAAGCAGAGGGAAAGAAGAGGAATTTCTGTGTGGCTGTGAAACCTCAAAGCCCACACTTATTGAGTTTTTTTTTTCTCCAGCAAAGTTTATCTCTAGAAAGTTCCAGAACCTCTACTACACAGTGCTTCTAACCAAAGACCAATTGTTCCAACGCATGTGCCTACGGAGGACAGTCTTCATTCCACCTACCACAGCTATGTTATAGCTCTGTTACTTGGGCTGCTGCTATTGTGTGATTCTGACGTTTCGGTCCTGGGCTTTTCCTCATGGCAGATTCTGAGTTGTTGGACAATAACAAATATTTGGTAAACATTTGTCAATAATAAACGTGGATGTTTGCCCATTCTAAACTAGCCCAACACCTCTTTCACACTAACATACCAGCAATTCTGCTAGTTGGACCAACCTGCCAGTCAGACTAAGTGAGATGAAGAGAAGACTAAAGCTTCACGGGGGATGACCTGCACATTTAATCATGTCATTATTTGAAGACCCCAATGCAGTCTTCATAAATATCTTCATAAAGCATATTTATTCTTATTAATCTTATTTCATTTAATTTCTATTCAAATGAATATGACATTTCAAAAATTAGTTAATGTTCGTTTCTTTAAAATATAGATATTATGATGATTTTTCATTCTGTTGTCTGTGCAGACTAATACAACTGTTGACAAACTGTTTTAAATATAATTGCTCCTATACTTTCCTACTATATATCTCCTTATAAATTCAAAAATTCCTTACATTTGTGCCTGAAAAATTTAGAACGACAGTTAGATTTTTGTCTGTTTCTTCTTAAAAGTGAGTTATTTTTTATCCCTTTGTTAGTAGTCCCCGTAAGAAAATATCAGACATAATCATCTTACAAAGCTTTCCAGAGAGATAATTTGTATTTTAAATTTCAAATGATTGGTTATTGTAACTTAATAAACATTTTTGAATCCTACCTGATTCCCTTGATTGCAGAAAATGGTGAAGATATTCAGTAAGTTCCTGTATTGATTAGCATCTTTCCAATAACAAAAAGTGGCTTGTTATCTGGTTTACATTTTATTTATACCACACAATGTTTGTTGTTTGAGAAAGTAACAACAAATGTAGACCTTAAACTGTATCAATTATTTAAATCTGTCTACAATGGAATGAATGGTTCACTATCTCAGTTATTTGTTACTCTGTTAGAATATGTATGATTTTGGCAAATTGTTATTTATATTTAAACAAAGATTTCTCTCTTTTTCTTATTTTATACATGTTAGCAGAGGCTGGGAAACAAAAAATGTTGCTTATGAATATAGAGAATTCTAATACAGTATTATTTTATCTATTCAAAACATGGAACTAAGCATTGAAACATGTCAGCTGTCTTTAGAATATCATAATTCTATTTTAATTTTTGCCCTATCAAAAAATTTTGGCATAGTATTGTATGAGGGTAGAAGGACCTTATGAACCTAAATTTTCATGTTTAGAGTATATTTTGTAAAATTTTTTGATGAAAATGGATCCTGTGACCTTTCAACAAATAAATATAGAGATGAAAACATGATACCTTTTTTAAAGCATCATATTTATTCACCTTGTTTATTTGCTTCCAGCTATAATATACACTATCACCTTACCATGCTGAACAGAGAATAATTATTTAATACAATCCTGACTACTAACCTTGTTTTCTAAAGAATTTGATTTTTCAGATTTGATAACTCATTATCATATACTTCCGGGAAACCCATCAAACAATTGAACACACATAACACAGAGGAGTAACCCCTTTCCCTGTCCCTGTTCCTCTCATGGGTCAGCATTCCTTCAGTATGGTAGATGGAAGGAAAGAACAGCCTGTTTTGATTCTGTATGTAAGAGCTGAAGACACAGAAGGTCTATGTTATCTGTGATTCTTCTCTAATGAAGCCATCTGTTAAAACACAGAGGAAGTGGAGTCGTAATTGCTGGCTTACATTTAGTCATCTAGTTGATGGAGGATCATAACAGTCCTGCTGTAAGGAATTGGATAGTTTCTACAGATATGATTTAATACCTCAGAACACATAATTTGTCCTTCTCCAAGAAGCATTTTTCTACGCAATGTTGTTGAAATTCTTCAGTTATGAAATTCCAGCTACGTAATTGCTTTACATCTCCTGCAAAACTAATTAACGAAGCTGCAAAATATTTTGTTAATATAATTGATTTCAGAAACAAATTATTTTGTTGTGATAGCCAAGTGAGGAAAAATAAGTTTAATGTAGGGGAAATAGCTAAGTTTGAAATGCAAAGGTGTAAAACGGTATGTAATTGTGTGAACTTTTCTAGAATGCTCCAATGCTTTGTAATTTCAAAAAAAGATATTAATCTTCACTCTTCCAAATGTTTCCCACAAAGCTAGCCATATTTATATAAAAACATTAATTAAAATTTTTCTGTCGTTTTTTCATTTTTTTGGGGGTGTGTGTGGTGTGAATAAGCCTTTAGATAATTTGTGATAATTAGATAGCCATTATGATTGTTGGATAGTTCTTAAATGGCTTTATAAACTGTTACAAGGTTCATTCAATTTCAGTATTACTTACATCGACTCTCTTGAGTTGTCCTGTTCACATTTACAGTGTAAATGTGTATTTTCCTGTGTTTTAAAATTCCTTGCTTTCGGTTGTCTTCCATTAGAAGAATTTTTTTTGTCTTTTGCCTCCAGCAATAGGATTTTTTTTTTTAAATCTTGGCTTCTCTGCAGTGTCTAAGGATGAGTGAATGCTCAGATAAAGAGCAAATAAATAGCTGGAGTTTGAAATATTTCTATTTAAAAATGGTTCACCGTACAGTAGAGGAAAACTACATATTCTTTCAAGAAATATTTTAATTCAGTTTCTCTGTTATTGGTGTTTTATAGTTCTTTAGATGACTTCAATATGCAGTTACTGTTATGTTTGGAAACTGAGGTACACAATCATTTTTTTCCTCTAATTCTATAAATAATGCAAAATGAAATATATTTTTGTATTAATAGTTAAAATTTTGACAGTTTGAGTTTTTCTGAATCAGTAATATTAAATTAAATATTCCTTTGAAACAGTCTTGTAGTTGAGCATTTCTCTTGTTACTAGTTCATCCATTTCTCATACACACACACACACACACACACACACACACACACACACACACACATATATATATATATATATATATATATATATATATATTTCATTGTTTCTTAGTATTGTGGTGATTCCTCTGGTGAGAACTCTGTTTATAGCTGTACCTCATTTTTTAAAATCTGGTTATTTGGCTTTCTGATATTTAGTTTTTTGTGTTCTTTATATATTTTAGATATTAACCCTCTGTCAAATGTGGGTTGGTGATGATCTTTTCCCATTCCATAGACTGTGCTTTATCTGATCGATGGTGTCCTTACCTTATAGAAGCTTTTAAGTTTCATGAGGTCTCATTCCTTAATTGCTATCTTAGTGGCTTCACTAATGATGTTATGTTCAGAAATGGACTATCCAGTATGAAGTTTTGGAACCCATATATAGAATGGTGAATGGTCCACTTATCCCTGTAAGTAAGCTAGAAATTAAAGAATTGAAAAACCCAGAATAGTTGATGAGATCAAAGGATTTGAACTGATAGAAGTAAATAACCTGTGTAGTTGCAGGTAATTGCTTCCTGGTGCTTTGGTTTTAAAACTAGTTGCCTATAGATAAGCTGGAGATTTAAACAGCACAACTGTGAGAGGCAGAGTCACTTCCTATTCTCTGGGGTGGGAGTTTATTTACTGCCCTAGTGTTGGTTACTGCTGAATAAGAAAAATATCATTGTATCCATAGTAAATTAAGATACACTGAAGTAGTTTTCAATGTGAAGAAAAACAATGTTGCTTTCCCTGACTCCAGTAAGTGTTTCTTTTACATTAAGGTTCTCAATGAATTAAGTTACAACTGTTGTTATTTTGTTGCAGCTGTGGGCAATGAAAAAGGAACCAAAAAACTCAACAAAACAAACATGGAGTTTACTGGGTAAAGAGAACAAAGGGAGGGGTAAGTGTTGGCCAACCAGGAACAGGGATGGTAGGGGAAGGAGAACAGAGATGAAAGGGGAAGGGGAAGAAACAGAGATGGAAGGGAAAGGGGGCAAACAGTTGGAAAGTGCTTCCAGAAAAGGGAAATCTTGCACAGGCCACTTAGCCATGCAACACAGGGCCCTTTGAGCTATCTAAGAATCTGCCTGAATTCAGGTGTGCTTTCTCTGCTCTTGTCTGGGGGTTGGGGTCTGCACAATGCCTGGATGCTTACAACAACAAATTAAGAAATTTCATTATATTATTATTTTAGAAAAAAAATATTTTTTCAGCCTAAGTATCTTTTGTTTTTACCATTACTTTTTCCTGTTATGGTTCTTCATGTCCTAAACATACACCCATATGTGTGTAGGTGGAATGATGATTCCTATATTTAAAAGCATTCTTATTTAAGAATATTTTCCATTTCTCTCATTTAAGTCATTTTTCCTTGATAGAATCAAGCCTCATTACCACACAGAAAAAGTGTCATTTATTAAATTACACATTATTCTTTAAATTTTAATAAATTCATATAGTGAAATTGGAGTTTTAAACTTTGTCTCATGTTTAGTTTTAAACCTCATAAATTTATGGCTGTTTGCTAAAATTTATAGCATACTTCACACACAAAACGTAACAGTTCATTCTGCTTTTTTTTAAGATACTAGGTTGATATTGAACACTTAATTTTGTATCTTCTTAATCATATCCTTTTAGTATGTGGGGCATATATGATATGTAAATGAGTATATGTGTCTATAGTGTGTAATTGCATGTGTGTGTGTGTGTGTGTGTGTGTGTGTGTGTGTGTGTAAACAATGGGAATTTTCTTCAATGTCTCCCCTTGGTTATGAATCAGAACCTTAGGTTGTTGTTTTGGTCTCATTTTATATTAGGCTAGCTGATGGGTGAGATCATGGCCAAGTCTCCTGACTCTACCTCTTGCGTCCTTTAGGAGAACAGGGGTTACACATGTACCCTAACATATCTGGTTTAGTTAGCTTTCATTCATCTATAATTGTTACAAAGTATATATTGATGAAGTTGATTTACTTTTTTCTCATTTTAATTTTATTATGTCATTTAAAATGTTAAAGGTTTCATTCTTTCTATAATTCTATAGGAAGAATCACACAATTATAAATTGGAAGACTAAAATTGGACAGCCATAAAATGTTAGTCTCTGATGTCATTGTTATGTCAGACTATGAGAAGAAAAGAGCTAGGATGGTTCAAAGTTCCTGCATCTCTGTAATACAAATAATTAGACTGAGGTAGAGTATCTTTCTAGAGAAAAAAGATTTCTCTAGAAATTTGCAAATGGGGTAAAGTTCAGATAACCATATGTATACAACTGGGAAAAAAAAAAAAAAAAAAGCTTTTCTTGACTCCAAAAGTTTTTGTTGTTTTGTTTTACTTTTAAACAAAATCTTGACATTTTTACACAATTATTGGCAATTTAAAGTTTTACCCAACTATTTTAGACCTGATATCTATGACATACAAAGGGCCTTGGAAATAAATACAGTTCAGGGCATTTTTTTACCAACAAGTATGGAACCAACAAACCACTACAGGTTTATACACCACATTTAACATAAGAGTTTAAAAATAATTTTAATAATTTTACTTACTGTTCTCTTGCACTAACACAAAGGATGGTGACTGACCTTACAAACATCTATTGAGTGAGTTAGCAAGTGAATAAAAGTTGTTTTTTTTAAATAAAATCTACCATATACATAAGCTAATAGCATGTCCATATTTGGTATGAGACTGGACACCTACAACGTAAAATAGAAAGAATCTCTTGTCACCCAAGTGTTGTATTGGTGTCCAAATGTTCTAACCACCACAAGTTTAATGGACTAAAGCACTATCAATTTGAATTAGAAAACCATACAGCACTAATGTCACAATGTTGTTTGGGTTTGTTTCCTTTGAAGATAACTTGTAGGAAACAGTGCCTTCCCTTTTTGTTTCTTGGACATAGCCGGTATCCCAGGGATATAATTATTATAGCAGCTGTTTCTATGGTCACATCTACTCTGACTCACATCCTCTTGCCTTCCTCTGACAGTCTTTGTGATTGCATTGGGCCCATCTAAATAATGCACAATAGTCAATTAATCTCCTTATCCTTAATCACACACAGAGAGCATTAAGATGTGGGCCTTCAGTTATCTCATTATTCTATGTTAAATAGTTAATCAAAGCTTTGGTAGCAATGACCAAATCCATTCGAGTCTTACATTTTTCAAAAAGTAATTTCAATGATTCTCTGCTTCACATGTATGAATATATTTTGTTCTTACTTCTTTTATGTTGGAAATTATGATAACTAAATTGGAAGGAAGACAAGGATATGTTTATCAAAGTGTGAGTATTTGCATAGATGTCAAGCCATGAAGATGAAAGTATAGTTTTTTAAAACTAAATTTATTATTTTACCTTATTTTACTTATAGATCCCAGTTCTCTCTCCCTCCTTCCCTTCCATGCCTCCCAATACCCCCTCCCATCCCATCCTCCCCCCACTCCACAGGGAGGGTGATGCATTCTAGGAGAGATTATTAAAATCTGTCAAGTCATTTGGAGTAGGGTCTAGGCCCTCCTTCCTGCCTCTAGGCTAAGAAAGTTTCCCTCTATGGAGAATGTGCTCCCAAAGTCCTTTTATGCAACAGGGATACATCCTGGTTCCACTGTCAGAGGTCCTGTGGACTACCAAGGCCTTCTAACTGAGACCCATGTTCAGGGAGTCTGAGTCGGTCTAATGCTGGTTTCCCAGCTACCAGTCTAGGGGGTCCATAAGCTCTCCCTTGTTCAGATCAGCTGTTTCTGTGGGTTTCTGTAGCCTGGTCTTGACCCCTTTTCTTATCAGTCCTTCTTCTCTACTGTATTCCAGGAGTTCAGCTCATTGTTTAGCTATGGGTGTCTTCTTCTGTTTCCATGAGCTACTAGGTAAGGGCACTATGGTGGCATATAAGTTAGTTATCAATCTCAATATCAGGGAAGGGTATTTAAGGTAGTTGGGGTCATCCTTGTAGGTCTCTGGACATTTCTCTAGAGTGAGTTTTTTCTTCAAACCTATAATGGCTCCCTCTATTCTATTATGGTCTCTCTCTCTCTCTCTCTCTCTCTCTCTCTCTCTCTCTCTCTCTCTCTCTCTTCTATTTATCCCCGACTCAACTTTCCTGGCCCCACATGTTCTCCTCTCCTCCCCTTTTCTTCTCCTAACTCCCTCTCCACTCATTGACCCCCCTCCCACTACCCCCAATATGCTCAGGAGCTCTTGTTCCTTTCCCCTTCTGTGAGAGACCTTGTATGGATTTCTTAGAATCCTCCTTGTATCCTAGTTTCTCTGGCAGTATGAATTATAGCCTGGTGATCCTTTATCTATGTCTAAAATCCACATATGAGTGAGTACATACCATGTTCTTCTTTTTGTGACTGGTTACCTCATTGAGGATAGTTTCTTCCAGTTCCATCCACTTGCCTGCACATTTCAAGATTCCATTGTGCTTTTCCTCTGAGCAGTACTCCATTGTTTAAATCTACCACATTTTTTCCCCTGCATTGTTCAGTTGAGGGGGCATCTAGGTTGCTTCCAGGTTCTTCCTTTACAAATAATGCTGCAATGAACATAGTTGAACAGGTGTCTCTGTTGCATGGCTGTGGATTATTTTTGTATATGCCTAAGTGTTAGATTGCTGTGTCCTGTGGTATACTGATTACCATTTCCCTGAGAAACTGCCATACTGATCTCTAAAATGTCTGTGCAAGTTTGCACTCCCACCAGCAGTGGAGGAGTGTTCCCCTTTCTCCACATACTCTCCAGCATTAGCTGTCATTGGTGTTTCTGAAAGCATACTTTTGAGTCAATATTGAAGGGCAAAAATATTCCTTAGAAAGCAGAACTCTCCTTGGTTCCTTCTGTTATTGGCTCAGTCAGTGTTCTTTGGAATCAATATCCTCATCTGTCCAGACATGTAAAGCTCTAAGTGCATCTATTGTGCCAATGATGCCTACTTTACATGTTAAAAATTTGCTGCAAATTTATAGGAACTGATTGCTTTTACTATCATAATTAAGAGACAGCTATCTGAGCTTTCTCTCTAGGCTGAACTTACAATTGTGAAGTTTCTCAGAGACAGTGGAGAACAAATAGAAAATGTTACAAGTCATGTCAAAAATGTATTCTGAAAGAGAAATACAAAATAAGAATTATTTGTTTCTAGTTTTCATTTTAGCTATAAAGTTCCAAAGAGATACAGCTAATGTTTTATTAGTTTATTTATCCTTTATTGGCCTCAGAAAAATTTAAATTTATTAGGGCTTTGTAGTGTAAGACCCTCAGAATGAGGAGTCTTCCAGGTTCGGTCGATACCCCAAGAACTCAATGTCCAGTCCAGTTGATGCAAAATGTAAGAGGCTTTAATGAACCGGAAACGTTTGCACAATTGGGCTCCTCCAGCATGCAGGCTAGAGAGAAGCCCCCTCCCCTGGGCCCAGGTGTTTTTCAATGCAAACCCACAAGCTTAGGGATGGGGTGGGACCCTCTGTCCATTGAGTACTTGACCTTTGGAGGCCTGGTGGTCTGCTATTAGGGTCAACAGACCTTAGGGCCTCAGGGTGTGCTAATTAATTTTGTCTGGGCAAACCAGAGTAGCAGCTATCTCTTTGTTTCCTAAAGACCCTATTTACCACCTGTTGACTCACAGGAAAGGAGGGGCAGAAAGGAGGGGCAGTGTGAATTTTTGTTATCTCAGGGCCTTGTGAGAGGAAGTTAGGAAATTCCAAGGAACAGATATTGGTTTCCAGGTCAGTCCTTCATTAACTTTTCTCTTTTATCCTTCAGTAGTGTCTATATGTGGGTAGTGTTATGTGTGTCTCTGTGTGTGAACACAGGGCCTTTCATTTATTACATAAGCATTCTACTACTGAGTTACAAAAATATACAATCACATCAAACATTGATCGAGGCTTTCCCAGGATCTGCAGATGTGTGGGAGGTGATATGACAACAATACTTCATTTGATTGACAGCATATTTACTTCTGCATATTCATTCACTATGTACCCTGTTTATTGAGTACCTTTCATCTTCCTTACTTTGCCTTCTTCCCCGAAAAACCATTCATCACAACAGCATCATTCATCATCCAATGATGTTATGCCTTTTCTTTAGCAGCATGGTTTCTTTAATCTTTTACCCTTTAATAACTTCAAAGTAATCATCAACATGCTGTACCACAGGAATAAGCAAAAACAGGTTGTGATGAGCCAGGGCTAGCTTGTGTTTGGAGTTGCCCTCCTTCCAGACAATGGCCATAATACAATTCTCATGGGTTTCAGTTACTGATGCAGGAGTCTTCAGATCTTGTGTTTCTAAATGACAGATTACCTCTTCATGATTCTTCTCAAAAACTGCTTGCCGTTGTTGCTAAGTGATAGGAAGCATCATGTTTATATTTTGTTAATTTTATAGAAGAATATTTATGTTTTCAAATGAGTTTTCTATAGCTATTCCTTATTTTCAACAAGCAGTTCTTTAAAGATCCTAGAATTTCTGCATAAAATTCATCAGATGTATTTGGGAAATGTGTAATATGTGAAATAAGGGAAATTCTTAAGGGCAAAATTTAAATAAATGAAAGAAACCAGAAAAGAAACAAATAGAAAAATGTCATTCTACCTTTTTTAATTGAATAGACCTTTATGTTTAAGGATATGAAAGTAATTTTTGACTCAAACGCCCCTCAAAAAGTAGGCATTTTTTTTTACAACAGAAAAAGTTGTATTATTTTTCTTGTTTATAGCAAATGAGAACAAATTTAGTCCCTTGAGGCATTAATTTCTTCTCTCTTATATCACTATCTTTATTAATCTGAATGTCTTTAAGTGGAATAGTTTTTATTATCAGTGCTTGATTGCAGTTGTGTGATTATTTTGTGGAAAAGAGAAGTCTCATTTCATTTACAAGGGAATGAGAGCTAGTCAGAAATACCAGTTTAAAATGGCTAAAAAATGTTCTTGCTAGCTTTCCCCAAATTGATGGAGAACACTGTAGAAACAAACAACAGTGACAGTAAAAGAGATGCAGGTAATAAATGAATACATGAATTCAACAAATGGGGATTTAATTAAGATTTAAAAACATTATCTTTGGCTTCTAGGTAAAATGTGGGTATAATATACTGTTGGCTTTAACAACATTTTACTTATTTTGAATTTTGTGTATCAAGATAAAAAATTTTGGGATAAGTGTTTACAGTTAATAAGAACATAGTACATTTTTAATGATGCTAATGGACATTTTAAATACTTTAAGAACAAGACCAGTTATGAATATTTTATATTATTTAATTTTTAACAATTGCAATACATTTATATAATTTTTCCTTTCCATTTTCTTCTTTCAAGTCCTACCCTATACCTATACTCTCCATTGCTCTCTTTACAATTCATGACCATTTATCCATTGATTGTTGTTACAGACATACATGTATATTAGTACATATATATTACTGATTTTATAAATAAAACCCTTTCAGTCTGTATCATGTAAAGTACTGTGTGTTGGTTGATTTTGTGTGTTAACTTGACACAACCAAGAACAATCAATGAAGAGAGTCTCACTGAGGTATTTACTAGACCTAGTTAGCTTATGGGCGTATCTATGGGGAATTATATTGACTGTAATTATACTTACAAAACAATAATCAATTATATTGATGTGCAAAGAACCAGCTCACTGTGCTTGTGCCCAAACCCAAGGCAGGGGATTCTCAATGTTGTACATGTAACCAGCTATCAGTAACAGTCATGCATGCATTAGTTTTTTTCTGTTGTGGATGGTAGATGTGATATGATGAACTATTTTGTCTTTGCTGCCTTTACTTGTCACCCTAAAGATCATCAGCATTTGTATTTCACTCTATTTAAATTACAATTATCCATCAGTCCCTCTCACAGCTAGATCAAATAGCTGCTTTTCTTTAGCCTAGACACCTGGTCCTACACTCACTGTAAAATGTCTTAAAATAAGAGTAGGTCTCTTGCTGTGTTACCATTTTAAATTTAGCCTTTTAATATTTGTATTTTTAGAACAGTCCCCTCATTCTCCAACATCTGCCACCTCCACCCACTTCCTTACCCACCTGTCTTTGTATCTTCTCTTTCCTTAACCAGTAAAACATGATTTGTTTTTCCCCCATACTGTTGTGTGTATGTCCATTTTCCAGCAGCTGTCGATGGTCTGTTCATGATGGTGTTTTTGTCTGGCTTCAGTCTGCCCAACTCTTGTGGGTGCTGTCATGGCTATTGTGAATTCTTACGTGTCTAGAAAACACTGTTTCCTTGTGTCTCACCGTGTGTCTCAGTGTTTTGTCTCCACTTTTGCAACAATCCCTGAACCTTGGCAGGCAGGATGTGATATACACATCCTATTGAGGGATAAACACTCCACAGTCCCTTATTTGGTACTGCACTTTGACCAAATAGGAGCCTCTATGCTAATCACTATCTACTGCAAAAAGAACCTTTCCTGATAAGGGTTTAAAGATGAACACTAATCAATGTGTATAATGATGAGTCATTAGGGGATAGTTTAATACTATGCCATTTTACAGTGTCATTTTAATGAAAAATATATGCAGAAGATCATGACTACCCCTCAGTCCAAGTCACTCTATTAATTTATTTACAAATTATCTGCAGATTGCTTAATATGGTAACAAGCCTTGAATATATCCTGTGCTGAAGTGAATGTTTATTGTAGATAGAGTTACCTTTCACAGTGAAACCAACTCAACAACAAATGAAACAGAAGCTTTCTTTTCAAAAGGGACACAATTTTATCCTTATTTGTCATTGGGGTTAATGGAAATTTTCTATGAACAATGGACATTTAATCAGCAAACTCTAAAACTCACACTGTGTAGGAAAATATTATGAATTGAATATTCATGATGGTACTGAATCATAGTCAGTAATTGTGTTTTCTATGATAAAAGTAATAGTAATGGTCATGTCTTATGTATTGTAAGTTGGCCCTCAGGGAGAAATGCATTAAGGCAAATCAAGTTAATAAACATGTTTGTCCACACCATTGGCATTTATCATTTTAAAATTATTATAACATTCACCATTTATTATTGGAATGCTGTCATTATATAACAGTGTCACAAAATCGGTATCTCCTTGCTTCAAAAATAGCAGTCTCTTTTGGCTTCAATTAATCTGCTACCAGGAGTTTGATAATACTTCAACATATTAGTATGAAAACATGTCCATGAATATTCATTCATGAGCATGGACTTCTCAATTTAAATAGTTAGCTTTTTAGCGTAGTTTCTTTTATTTTACTTGTCCAACCACGATCCATTATTACTTCGCATTTGCACAGCAGTTTTCCTCCAAGGAGTCTAAAGTACTGTAGTTTAATTGCCCAAAAGAAATGGTGTCAGGCTAGAGAGAAGGGATATAGAAAAATGTGTTTCCTGATTGTCTTAGGGAATTGGGATATACTTAATTCTAATTCTGGCTTTAAGCCCAGACAGCCAGGCTGTGTCTACATAAGTGAGGTTGTGTGTGAGATTTCTAAATTTTACCTCTATGAGAATGTGTAAATGGTGTCCCATTTGAAGAAATTAACTCCATTTCCTCTAAGCCAGGAGATTTCATCCTAGGGCAGTTGTTTCTTCTTCATCCTTGTCTACACCAGAGAAGTATGGCATTGTGACTATGATGGAGCAGAAGTTTTGTAAAACTGGCATTTTGTGCTGAGGGAAAAGATGCTATTAAAAGACCTTGAATGCATACAGCAGTCTCCTACAAAAAGAACTACTAAGCCCCTAAATCTCAATAGTGCAGAGGTAAGAAATGAAGCATTAATTCTAAATGCCACTGGTATTTACGGAAAACACTCAGTTTTTCTGGTATTGACAGAAAGTCTAATTGATTGGTAATAATGGGAGACACCATATATTGTTCTGATTTTAGTAATACTCATTTGTACAGAGGAGAATTCCCAGACATTGTACATAGCATAATGTCAAGCTTCAATTCTGGAGTCCAATGTGCTAAGGAGTTGTTCTCAGAAATGAAATTAATCTGGACCCTAAAAAAAGGAGCTAAAGTAATAAAGGAATTACATTTTAAATTCCCATCTTATCTGAAGAGTAGAAATCCATTCCATGCTTTTCTGGAATCATGGTAAGTTTCTAACTGATGTTCCCAGAACACATCTGTGGAAATACCAGGCAGCCTTCTTTTTCACAGTGAACAAGACAGACAAATTACTTTTACTTACTCAAACCACCATAAGAGTCCAATGTCTTAATAGGCACAATGGGAGAAAATAATTTTATCTAGAGTTTCCATAAGGAGAATGATTTGTACAGATAGGCAAATACAATAATGATACAAATATAGATTTCCTCTTTATTTTCATCTTTGTGGCTTTTATCTGAATTTACTAGTCAGGTTATGGGGAGCCCTCTGTCTCTTGATCCTCTAGCTGGAGAAAACACATTGTGTTATAATAATTTTATAAAGTACAATTTTCTATCCTTTGCTAGGAAGCTACTAGCATCTCAGTTTCCCTGTCCATAATGCTGCTTACCATGTAATTTTATAAGCAAACTGGAAACTACATTGGAGACACATTAAAAAGTGCCAAGTTGATTACATGTAAATCAGAACCACTGCCCCCAGAAAATGGTGACATTTGTTTATGCTAACTACAGATGCCTCAAGTCATTTGCCATTGGCTTCTGTGTTTTCATTCATTTTCCTCTGAAGTCACGTCTGCCAGTGGCAGTTCTTCAGCTTTACCAGTCACTGATTTGGGAACAATCCCCATTTCTTCTGGAAATCACTGGAGAACACACAAGACGCTTGTTTTTTTACCCTAAAAGCTAATCAGGGTTTCATGCTGTCCCTCTGAGTAACTGCTAATCTGTACTATAGGTTGGGAACTACTACCCCATTATAATAATCAGAAGTTTTCAAGAACCTAAGTTTATGGAGACAAGTGCTAGGACAAGGGACAAAAGTGCTCTTTTTCCTCCAACTTGTACCTCCAATTTGGATGCAGTACACTTTACCAAAGTAGAGACGATGCCTGTCTTAGAAATGCATAGTTTAATGGCAATGTTATTGTGTATGAGAGAGATTAGATAAACAGACAGATTGGTGGATAGATGCACTTATAAATGTATGGATACACAGATTATAGGTAGGTAGGTAGGTAGGTAGGTAGGTAGATAGATAGATAGATAGATAGATAGATAGATAGATAGATAGGTGGGGGACCAAAGGATGGTTTTAAGGAGTCAATTCTCTCCTACCATGTGTCTCCTGAGTATCTAACTTAGGTCTTCAGAGTTGGTGGCAAATAATCTTGTACCACTGTGTCATTTCCCTTGTATTCAGTAACCTGTGAACATGTCTGCACATGTCAATACCAGGAATCACTTAAGAATTTATACTTACGTGTCAGGAAGGTTACCATGATGATACAAGTGGATATTGCAGAGCTAGGCTTATTCCTTGCACTTGAGATATACTGACCCCTACAATTTCCCAAATGTGGAAAACTAAACAGCATAATTCATAGTGGTGGGATGATTTCATTCCCTGTCTTCCCACACCAAGAAAAAAGATTTTTATCATTCTAACAGTATCGACACATTTGGATTTAATCCACCATAAGAAACCAAAGTATCTGAGAGCGGCCTTCTTTAATTTTCTATGTACTCATACATTACCTACATGTATATTTCTTTGCTTCTCCAGTGATATTTAATGTTAACTTCCTGAGAGAGTCAATATAAAAATGGTATCTTATCCATATCCAAAGTCACATGTTCAATCACAACCCTCAACATCACAACATTGGGAGAATGAATCTTCAAGGAGGTTATTACATTTTCAATGGAAAAGGAATAAGAACCACTCTAGTTTGTTAAGACTTGTTTATGAGTAAGGTAAGGAAGGAAAGTCAGGGATATAAAGATAGACAGAGAGACAGAGATAGAGGGAAGTGAGCTAAGAGGAAAGACCAATTGAGGGCATGGTATTGAATCAAGAAGAGGGGCTTCAGTAGTAACCAAATCTGGTGGCACTTTGATCTTGAACTCACCAGTCTCTAGTCCGACACATAAATAAATAAATAAATAAATAAAAAATAAATAAAGTGATGTTATTAATCTATCCAGCCTTCAACATTTCGTTAGGTATTCAATAATGACAAAGATGTATCTGCTTTGCACTACAAACACATATGTTCTCTCTCTCACACACACACAGTAAGAGAGAGACTTTAGTCAAAATATGTGATTTTCCTGTTATCACCCAGAATTTCATCATTGTGTTATCATTAATTTCTAACAAGAGTGATTTCCTGAATTGAAAAGATTCTCTGCCACACCATTTTCATCATAATTTTTTTTAATCTCAGCTTTAAAACACCATGTTAACCTGCTAATAATACTGTATTTTTATAAATACAGTATTATTTATCAGACTCATTTATCTGAATTGTTCTGCTCAATCAACCTGATGTACATTCTGTCACATTTAAAGGTTTGAAAATAGTTTTAGACAATTAACATCTGGGCAGTTCTCTAGCTTCTAATAGAAATGTCTCCAATGGTTTGATGATATCGACCCTCTACTTAAATTTCTAATTATATATTCTTTGGAGTATATAGGTAGATCAGTGCTTAAAATCTAATTTATTCATCTAATTACTTCTTTCAGGAAAAGAATTCTCTATTGGGAAGCTACCTAGCATATGCACTAGATCTCCTTTATCTTTTTCCAGGTTCAGCCTTGCTCAGTAATGAGTGAATTAAGCTTAAGAATTTTGGACTGAAGCCCTATCTTGCTGCAAGATAAGGCCAATTCACTTCCCTGTGAGAACAAAGAGGAAGAGACTATTATAAAAATTCTTCAGGAGCACAGCAGCTCTCCTTTTTATGCAGGGTGTAAAAGAGCAAAGAAGAGGTTGAAGTAGGAGCAAGAATGAAAAATAATCTTGGTGTGATGCCTATAGCAACCGATGAGGCTTGCTAATGAGCTCCTCAGAGGGGGACAAGTGAAGCCCATTAAAAATCAAGTTAGCATCATACAGATCCTATGCCGTGGCTTAGAAGTTTATTAAACCTTTTCTGAAAAGAGTGACAAATGTGTCTGTCTGTATTTGTGGTTGTATCGACTTCAACTTCTGCAAGCTTGGAGATCAGCAGGAGCAATAGTGTAGGGGGTTATTGCAGCAGCAATACCGTGACTTCCATTAATTAATGCCCCTTGATGTTAGCTTCTAGGCTGGGCATTTTATGGCACCATTTCATGAACTATCTTCACAGATTCTACAAGCTAAGCATCTCGATACACCCTTTTTTAAGGATACAGAAACCAAGGCAAAGAGGGAGATTGCTTGCACTTAGGTGGATTTGAACTTGCATATATCTGAATTGATTTTCAATTATATAACATCAATGTAATCAGCAAACTCATATTGACCAACAACTGAGGTTGTAGTTACATTTATAAATGCAGAGAAATAAAAGACTTTTTTTTTTTAAAGCAGCGTTTTAGAATCAAAATTAGTTTACTAGAGCTCGATGTGGTCAATTTACATGTGACCTTTCCACAATCATAAACATACATATATCCAAGAACATGTTCCCAAATACATAAATTAAACCTGGTTCTTTTGTGTATTGTTATTTGTAAGAATACATTTCCAGGACTGAAATTTTGGTACTGGATAACCAATTAATGTGCTATTTTCTGGAGAAGGATAATTCTCAGTGTTCCTTTACTGCCTGTACTTTTCTGTCGAGGAGACACCCCACGTTAGTGTGTCTATTGCTGCTATCATTGTTTATGTGGAATTTAGGCAGACCTGTTGATGAGGCTTCGGGGGTGGAGTTTCTGGCATTTCCTTACCTAAGTCACAGTCTCACAGCACACTCCCCATTCCACCCCGTTTTTCCAATGCACCTCAATCTGCACCTCTGCATTTTTGTTGGTTCCAGTTTCCTGTGGCAATCTTCTTCTGTTTCCCTGAAAAATTTCCTTGACAAGGGATGAGGACTTCGCTTATTTATGTGAGGCATGATGACACACATCTAGAATGTAGTTAGGAATTATGTTGGTTAGAAAAGTGGCCATTGTTTGTTCTTCTTCAAGATCCTGATTTTACTATCCATCCTTGGGAACTTTGATAGGTTTCTGGTTGCAGGCAAGGTTATCCATGTTATGTGTGTATTGAGTCCAAATAGTGAGATGTTGATTACCACCAACCTATACATGCCACTATTGCACTCTTAAGGTCATGACGCCTTACTTATTGTTCTGGCTCTTGGGTGTTATAAGTGGATAGGACTGTAGGTTTTAAGGACCACATTTGCTAGTCTTCATTGTTAAAAGATGCTTTTCTGGAGTAGTTTCAAAAGTTTCTGGGCCAGTTTCAAAAGTTATTTTTAGCCAGTCTATGGAACTATAATCCACGTGATTTTGGGGCTTCCAAAATGATTAATTAGAATCTTGCTATTAATGCTAATTTCTAAGATTTTCAAACTTCTTTAAAATACCTTACTGGCAGGTTGTGGAGAGAAGGCAATAGCTCTGGTATGAGCTGATGGTGATTGTGGGTTTCCATGGAAACCTTTTGGCTCATAAATCAATTATGTGTAAACAATTCCCAATACTAGAAGCTTCATTTGGAGACAAGACATGTCCAGTTGAGGTTTTTGTTTTCCATGTCTATTTGACAATTTCATTTAGGTTTTCTCTGTCTCTGTCTCTGTCCCCCCCCTCTCCCTTTCTGCCTCTCTCTTTCTCTTTCTCTTTCTCACTCTGTGTGTGTGTGTGTTTTAGGAAGCTTCTACAACAGTATTTTTCCATACAATCCCACGATCTTCCTTTTAACTCTCCCTCCTTGTATTCCCCTAAATACCCTATTCTCTTCCCCACATTTGATACTCTATTGAATACTCTTCTCTAGTTCAACCCATAACTATTCATTCTAATCTTAATCATGAACCAAACTGATTAGATGAACTTTTATGAAGCTCAAGTCAGCTACTCCAACAAAAATTTAGACATCAGTCTAACACAGTACGAGATGATATTCGTTTTAATTTCCATATTGAAGAAGTATAGAAAGAGTTTTTTTTTTCATTTTCCTTATAATATTAAGATGTTGTAAAATCAGCAAATTTTTTTTCACGTGCAGTAAAAATGCTAAGATCCATAGCCCACAACAATACTGAATCTGGGCCAAGGTGTTTCAGGCATTTCTGTTTGGTCAGGAAGTTATGTATTGTGTAATGTGTGCATAGTCTGCATTCAAAACCAAGGGTGCAGTGAGGTAATGTGATGCAGCACGATTCAACATTGCCAGAAATAAATTGGAGTCATTGTGTGATGGAACTTGAATTAAATTCTAGTCACTTTATCTTCAGAAATCACTTGCTGTCTAAGAGTTTTTAAACCCCATATTAATGTATAATCCCATCCAAGACCCACAATTTAAGACGCTATAGCCTATAAAATAAGGAAGGATATTGGTTAGGGCTTAATTTTTTAAACTGTGGAACCTGACCCCAGTTGTGAACACGTAAAATGTATTTTACCAATCTATGAGGAATTCAAAAGGTAACATAAGAGACTATAATTAAGTATTTTAGATGAGGGACCAATAGAGATTTCATTATGTCAGCCACCAGGAACAAGAGGAAGGAAAGATTTATATTTTCAACCTAAGTCACTGAGTTATCTTCAGTCGCTGTGTCTGAGGAGTAGAGATGAGCTGTTTTCATTGAACCCTGAATATAAACCAAGCTGAATAGTTCTGATTTCAAGTTATTGAGCTTGAGTTACAAAGTTTGTTACATTGCTAGAGATGACTAGCCACTTTTAATAACAAACAAACAAATTTGACTTGGATATCTTGACCTTCAGAAATTAAATTAATTAGCTTTCAAAAAATCACAGAATAACTAAGGACATAATACTCCAATTAAGATGTATAATTCCACAGACTGTATGTGTTTACCAAAATAATTTATCTCCACGTGAGACTCAGATATGGTATATGCTAATTTTATCCTCAACATGACATTGATGCTGAAGTTAATAGAAATTATCTACATTTACACAGATGATAAGTGCTATAGCACTATTTAAACCTGGGATTCTCATTCTCAAATGTATTGTATCCATTATATGGAAGTGTTCTCCACCTTTTTCCCCAGACCACCTATCTTTATCATCTTCCTGACAAGTCTTGTGATAGTTTAAAAGACAAATTGAGTTCTGTGCTTCAAATCATTGGTGCAGTGGTCCAAGATAAAAAGCTAGTAGTTTTACAGGCAGGTACTTATGAAATTTTATCTTTTCTGTACACACTAATAGACTACTAGATTTTTTTAAGGAACTATGGCTGCCAGAAGAAAATTAGTTTTCTTAACCAAAATTAAATCAGTGTCTGAGTTGTTGCAGGTGTGGTGGGGATCGGCTGAAAATCCACTAGACTTAATCAAGACAAGTTAAACAGTCCTCTATCTGCATAGCTCTAACAGATTAGGTTCTTTTTCTTCCCTCTTAAGTTTCTTTTTTTTGGGGGGGTGTGGGGGAGGGATGTCTTCAGTTAATTTTTTGTTACCGTGACAAAATACTAGATCTATGTCTACTTATAAAATAAAGCATTTAGTTGGGTTTATTGTTTCAGAGGGACAAATTCCATGAGCAAAAGTACTGTGGCAGAAATAACAGAGCTCAGAGTTTGATCCCAAAATAGGAGATAGAGAAAGACACACTCTGAATATTGAGAGTCTTTTGAAAACTCAAAATCCCTCTCAGTAACACAGGGTCTCAAAAGGTCAAACCTTCCAGTGCTTTCCATAAAGTCCCTTCCAGCATTCAAAGTGCCGCTTTCCACTCCCTGGCCCTCACAGGCTTCTGACAATATCAGGATGCACAGTGTTTCTATTCCAAATTGAAAAATCCCCAGAGTCTTTCCTGTTTGAGAAACAGTCAGGGAAATCTCTACTGTGACATCTTATAAATTTTAAAAAAGAAGAAGAAAGCAAACTACATACTTAAAACATACAAGAATTTATTATCATTCCGAAATCGACGAATTGCGGCATAGAACACACTGGATCAATGCAAGACTGGAACCCTGGAAAGCAAATTCTAAAAAACGTGCTGTGTATCTGATACCAGAGGACTTGTATGGTTCCACCTCATCACCTCTGTTGGCTGTGACACACTTCTCTTTCCTGGGCTAATTTTAGTTTTTGTAGCTCTCCTAGAATATATCTCATAGCTATCATCTCCAGTGTTGTGGGGTCTCCAAAATAACCAGTCTTTACCTCTAGAGCTTCACACAGCAGCTTCTTGGGGCCTTCGTGCAGGGGCACCCCTGCCATAAACTTGATCTTAATGATGCCCTTAACCACAGAGGAAGATCAACAACTATTTTTCCTCATGCATATTTTATGATTCTGAAGCCAGAACAAGGTGATGACACTGACACGCTGGATTACCAACTTGGAGTAAACCTGGCACCTTCAATCATCATTTGTACCATCCTTAATTTCTTGTTGCTTTTTAGAAAAAAAAAAAAGAGAGAGAGAGAGAATTCCTTTCCTTTCCGGCCCCAGGTTTTTTGGGAGAAACCGGACACCATTCATACATGGCCAAATCCAAGAACCACACCACACATAACCAGTCCTGGAAATGGCACACAAATGGTATCAAGAGAACCCGATCACAAAGACACAAATCTCTTAAGGGGTTGACCCCAAGTCCCTGAGGAACATGTGCTTTGCCAAGGAACACAACAAGAAAGGCCTGAAGAAGATGCAGGCAAACAATTCGAAGGCAATGAGTGCACTTGGGACACCATCAAGAGTCCTGTGAAGCCCAAAGTGCTTAAGCTACTACAGTAGATCTTTCTTTGGACTTCCAGTTCCCACACAGTGACATGAAGACTGCTTGTTAATTTTGACAGCTTAGCCTTATATTAGGCTTGTTCCCTATTAGCTCTTATGCCTTAAATTAACCTTTTTCTATGAATCTATGTTCTGCCACATGGCCCTATACCTCTCCTCCAGTCTGTATGTTTGCCTCTAATGCTCTCCATGACCCAAGAGAGCATGAGTCTGCAAGCTACCTTAAAATGGGCATGTCTGCACCTGAAACCTTGTCCAAAGGGTGTGGCTACTACTACAAGTTCACTGGCAAGGCAAGATGGCACCTCAATCTACTATAGGATGACAAACTAAGAATGGCATATATATATATATATATATATATATATATATATATATATATATTTTTTTTTTTTTTTTTTTTTTTTTTGAAATCTCAGTGCTCACATATAGTAACATGCCTTCTCCGACCAGGTCTCACCTCTGAATCCTTTCCACATGACCCCACCAATTGGTAACCAAATATTTAATTATATATATCTATGGGAACCACTCTTGTCCATTCAAACCACCATAGTAATGTTCTTAGCACTACTATTTTCTGTGTTTTAAAGGATTAATAATCAGTTAATTGTTTAGGTGTTAACCTAGAGTTTGGGCCAAAATTTGATATTCATCAACCATCAAGAAATAAGCTACATCTCAGGAATTGAAATAGACCAAATCCATAGCTGTCCATAAACAGCATTATTATTATTATCTATATTATTATTGGTAAATGCCTAGAAATGATGTTTGGAAATAAACTATACTATGACCAGGCAGCAATTACTTTTGTAAACTTGAAAATTTGGTGCAGTTTCTCCATATTCTAGATTTGTCAACAGTAAATTGATGAGAATAATATATATTATTATACTAAATTGTAGAATTATACTGTTTTCATGCATAGAGTCTCTAAAAGAACAACTTGTTTTTTGAGTTCCTATAGCAAAGTACCAGAAACTTAATAATTTAGAAGCAACACGAAAATATTTCTTACAGTGTTTGGGGTTTTGGGGACTGGCACCAAGTCACCGGAGTAATTTTGATTTGTGGTTATGGCTCCTTCCCTCTTTTGAAGTGGCATCTTCTATTCTATTTGTGTTTACAAGCAAACATGCACACACACTCACACCAAAACAACAACAAAACATAACTGTGGACTCTTTAACCACATTTATGGGTATTTATTCCCACCATGAAAGAAGGAATCTATGTCCATAATTTATTCATTTCCAAAAACTGCACCTCCTCATTGTGTTACATTAAGGCTGAGGTGTTAGCACGTGACTTTGAAGGGCTACATATATCCCATCCATCAGAACCCCTCCTAATACGTCATCAGTGTTACACAGGATTTTGTGACAATCAGAAGCTTGTAGTATAAGCTTATATCCCTATAATCTTACAATATTTCTTACATCTTTAAACTCAGTTCAATTTGTTTTTAAGTGTAACCTTTCAATGCACTTTTATTGTTGACGTCAATATTTTTATATATGCTAGTTTCATGCTTTATATTCTTTTACCCGTTAGATTGTTTATGCGGGAAAAATGACTTTAAAGTGAGATACAAAGGTTTTTATTTTCTTTCTGTAGATCAAATTTAATGCAGAGCCATTATACCAAAACTAGCAATGAAATTGAGTATGTTAGTGACAGATACACTGTTTGACTGTTAAATTATAAACTAGTATGAGAAGTTCAACATGAAAATGCTCATGGTAAAGGTGCAAATAGCATTTCTAGCATATGTTTGAGTCTTCTGGAGATGAAGAATTATCTAGAAACATAAAGATGTACAGATAAACACACATACATTCAGAAAACATCTCATTTCCATCTGCTACCCAGTCTGTTTTGAATAGGAAATTATTCTAATACCCCATAGTTAAGTTTCCTTGAACTTATGATTCCCCGAGCCTGGCTAATTCAATCATGACTATTGACTTTTTGCCATCTATTAATTTGCTTAATTTTTTATGAGCTGTTGGTTTGGAAAATTTCCCTCTTTTCAACCCCAAAAATTTAAATAAGTCCATGTACTATTCTTTCTCTGTGTCATTTTCATTCTAATATAGATTTTATACTTCATTACCTGTCAATCAGTTTTAAATGGCGATATTCATTTTTATCATGTTCTATAAAACCATTTTCTGTTTCTTCCAGTGCCTTACATTTACTCCAGACTGAGCCTTATTTATTTCTCTAAGAGCTGTAGCCATCTGTAGCTGTGCACATTTGAAAACATATTTATGTTAGCAAATGAAAGATTTTGCTTTATGGTAAATTCATTTAGGGTATTTATTGAAGCAAGTGAATGCTGAGGAAGGTACAGTGTATAAATGCTTTTCTGTGAAAGCTATTATTATGGTCCCGACTTTTACTCATCCTGAACTTTAAGGGATACGAATTCATTTTTTTTTTTTTTTAAGATTCCAGCCCTGTGTTGCCTGATTATTACTGATAATCAAACCAATTATGTAATTATTAGATAAATCCCTAGAGCAATCAAACCTAAGTTTTCTGCATCTAAGTTTTCACATACATTAACAATTAGATATGTAATGGAAAAAAAAAAAAAGATTCACTTCTAAAACTTAAAAAATAAAATTAAAAAAAAGTGGGAATGTAGCTTAGATATTTAACATGTAATTGATCATGTTTAGAATGTACCTTGGTATGTTTACCTAGCACATGTAAACCCATATGTTTGATTCTCCTCATTGTAGTCATTTCAGGGATCAATTATCCCATTTCTCTGGATGTTGAAGAAGAAATATCAGAAGTTCTTTGTCATCTTTGACCACCTATTGATTTCAAGGTCAACCTGGTCTATAGGATACCCTATAAGGAGCAGTTAGTGTTTTCGTGTGTAACAACCATTAATGGAATAAGAGATCATGGATTTGGAAAAGGGAAAAATGGAGTGTATGGGAGGGTTTGGAGGGAAAAGAGCGAAGGCAGGGATGTAATGGAATCATATTACTGTCAGAATCTAAAATAAGTACCAAAAAATCTAAATTTGAAAAATGTTGTTATTTTTAATTTCATTGTTAAATGTTTTATTAGAGTTGGCTTCATCTCTTCATTAAATATATATCTATTCTAATTTCATCCTTTAAGAAATATCCATATGTGGCTGGTTATGGTGATACATGTCTTTAATGGTAGCACTGGATCTGGAGACAAAGTTTGCTATGGCCTGTGTGGCTTTGGGACTGAGCTGACTGGAACAATGGGAGAAGGGCTCTGACTCACTTTCAGTTCCTTAATTTACCCATGAGTCATTCTTAAAGTAGGAATAGATGAGAGCCTTAAGAGGATGAATAGAAAAAGAGGAGTGTGGATACAGCTGAGGGATGGGACTAAGCTGAGGGGGACTAAGAGGAGAGAAGTGAGGGGAAAATTACACTTGGGATATAAAATACATAGATTAATTTTAAAAATTGTATATCCCAAAGAAGTAATACTCCCCCAGGAATCCCACACAGAAGGAGAGACTATAGCCTTGGAGTCAGAAGAGGAGCCTACCTCTCAAGGAGAGATTCTATAAAGTTCTCAAGCTTACTTCACACTTGAAAATAGTTTTTACCAGGAAAACAAACAAACAAACAAACCAAAACAAACACACACATACACACTAAGTGGTCAACCCTGAATATATGTACGAGTAAGCTTATGCTGACCAAGCTGGTTGTATTTATGTATAATAGGAATATTTGTTTGTATACAATATACACACATTTTATAACAACAATTAATGAAAAGTGGCAATGAATTTAAAGAGTATGAAAGAGGAGTTAATGGGAGGGTTTAGAGAGGGAAAGGGAAATGGGACATGGTATAGTTATCACCTCAAAACACTCAAAAAAATTATTAAGAAAATATAAACTAAAGTAAATAATCTAAAAATTAAGCCTTGCTGATTTGCTGACTTTGAAAGGCAGATGTTCATTGTCATTATCTTCTAGATTTAGACAAATAACAAATAATTCTACTTTTCCTTAACTATTTCTGTTTCCCAGTTTGCTTAAAGTATAGAGAAATTGGTTCCATGTGTTTTTGAAAACAGAGGCCCAGTAATTAAAGCTAGATGGAACTAGATGGTCAATTTTTTTTCATGTATAAGAATCTAGTATTAAGAATAGTAACTGAAGCAAATTCAAGACCTAACTATTATGACTTACCAAGGTGTTACACTATAAAAGATGTAACTTATCTCAAATACTACTCTGAATTTTTGTTTGGCTGATAGAAAGTAGAATTTGCATTTTCTTGGAGAAATATTTCTGATATATCATGCTCATGATAGAAGAGCAAAATTGTGTGTTTGTGTGTGTGTGTGTGTGTGTGTGTGTGTGTGTGTGTATGTGTTTGTCTTTCTGTTTCCATCACCACCCACACTCAGTCCATCCATGAAATCTATTCCATTCCCCATTTTAAGGGAGATCCAGGCATCTGCCTTTGAGCCCTTGTTACTTAGCCTTTCTAGTCCTTTGGGTTGTAGAAAGATTGTACTTTACAGCTAATACCTACTTAAATGTGAATACTTACCATCTTTGTCTTTCTGGGACTGAGATACCTCACTCAGGATGATATATTTTAGTACCATCCATGATGTCATTGTTTTAACAGCTGAGTAATACTCCATTGTGTAAGTATACCACATTTCCTTTATCCTTTAGATATGATCCATTCTGTATTTCGTAAATTTATTTCCAGTATTCTGATAGGCATTAATAATTTAATTTTTGAATATTAGGAACTGAAAAATTGGATGATAAAGAACAAGCAAAATTAAGACTCTTAAAACACAAAAAAAGAAAAGGTCTATCAGAGTAACAGATATTTATTTCTTATGTTTAAAAACTGGTGATTAAGGTGTAAGCTAGTGTATTCCCTTGTGAATGCTAGCTCCCCTATTTGGATATTATGTCTGGTTCCCATATCGTTACATGGTCAAGAGAACTCTGTCTTCTTTTCCTTCTATTTCAAGTGCCCTGATTCCATCCTGAGGTTGATCCATGACTTCATTCCAAAACATAAATTAAAAAAATAAAAAATAAAAAATAGACAAAAAAACATTACCAAGCAGCCACTTTTCCTATTACTGTCACATTGGAGGTTATTTTTCATCCTGATCATTAGTGAAAAATATAAACTCTTGGTATATGCAATGAAACATTTTAGACAATAACAAAACAAAACATACATGAAATCCTTCCAATATTTTCATTTTGATCCCTTTGCAGCTGCAAAATCAGAAAGTAAATCAGGTGGGAAAATGAATGGGTTATATTTCATATATTCCATTTCTATAGCCGCTTTACAGAAAGGAAAACACTTCTTAATTCTCATTAAATATTTGCTGACTAAATGCAATTACATTATCATGGAAAAGAGAATTGCATGAAAGGATGGATGATTCTGTCACTAAGGCTTGAATTTAAATAGATTAAATAACTATGATTTATTTTTAGTACATTAAATGCAGTAATTTTCTCTTGTTTATCTGTACATTATTTTGAGACACACATCCTATTCTATTTATATATACATATTTGCTTTATCATTGCAAATATTTCCTTCTTGACTTTACACAGTTTGTTTTTCTTCCTGGATAAATTAGTTTCCTTTGACCTCAATACTAAAACTTATCTTGTTGACATCTTCCTGCATGTCTCCTTGTCAGGTTATTAAAATTTGATTCTATTCTCCAAGGTGCCAACAATCTCATCCAAATTAATATTGTCAGTGACTTAATGAATATGCTTTCTACTCAGAATCCCCAAATCCTGAATATATTTCTCATGGCAAATGCCTATCAACAGCAGAATGACCTATGAGCAACAATTTTTAATACCAGTGTGAAATCGGGCTTTGTAATTCATACTGCTAGGTGTTTCCTCCAGTGGGTGAAATGGATGCAATTTGAACCAAGTTCAATCCCACTAAGACCCCTGATGCTCTGAGGCTGTTACAACCAATAGGTTTCTGCCCCACGTGTGGATGGAGTGTTTGAGAATGGGCTTTATTTATTTACTTACACAGATAGACATGCAAGGGATTCTGGGACTGTAAAAGATAGAATCAGACCTCAGTGTACACAAATCACAAATTAATAAGAGATAATACTATAGGGCTGAGGAATATACTTAGTAGTGTTTGCAGTGCAAGCATTACCTGGGCTCAATCCTCAGAAGTCTTTGAAAAATGTTGGGTGTTTTTGCAATTCTATTAATAATGGGTAGGTGCAGTCAGGCAGACCCTGAAGTTCCCAGGCAAGCCATCCTACCCCAAGCAGAGAGCACAGGCTACTGAGAGACCCAAAAATAATTGAGGGATGATGACAAATGTTAATTCAGATTCTACTCACATGCAGAAACATGTATACAAACTCACAGAAAAATACACATGCACAGAGAGAGGAGAAGGGAGAGATATAATGGCCCCTAAACAGAAATCAGTTACCAAATAGTTGTTACTATGTAATGTATAGAATTTCTAAATTTCATTTTTTGAAATAGCATTACCAAACCAGTATAATACTTATTAAACAACATTTATCCTCCTACCTGCAGATAAGTGTAATCTTCACTGGTCATCAAACTCTTTTTGAAACACATTGGGACCACTATAGAAAACAATAAACCATCAAAATACAAAGGTTGTGAGGCCCAGTGCCAGTGGATACATCTATGAATCACTTTAGCCCCTAAGACTAGGGAAGACCTGTGGAAGCAACGCCAGAAAGATGGCAAAAGTCAGAGCATCACGAGCTTGTTATGAGACTGTGTCTCCTAGGAATATTAGGAGCAAAGCTCATAAACTCTCACCAGCATGACTGTCCAGACATTACCTGTACAAGGACACCACCAGTGAACATACCAAATTGTAATGACAAAGGTCCACAAGGACTGGGTCCCACCTAAAGTACTCTAAGAAACCAGTGAAAGATGAAAACAAGACTGTTGATCTTCTTCAGAAAAGATTAGCTGTCCAGTGTAATACATACACTCTAGTAACATTATATAGTTGGAACAGAGGATATATATATATATATATATATATATATATATATATATATGTATATATATATATATATATACACACACATGTAACAACAATTAGTGAAAGAGGCAATGAATTGGAAGGAGAAAGATGAGGGGTATACAGGAGGGTTTTTAGGGAAGCAATGGAAAGATGAAATGTAATTATATTTAATCTCAAAAACTAGCTTTACAAATCAGTTTCACTATATGAGCAGAAAAATATTGAACCCTAGAGAGATTCCAGAATAACATTGTAGACTGACCTATACAAAGTGATGGCTCAGAGATTAAGAATCCTTGTTCTTGCAGACGACCTTGGTTCAATTTTTGTCAACCATAGGTATACACCAATTGTCTGTAACTCCAATTACAGGGACTGACGTTCCCTATCCTGGCTTCCCTGGGCATCAGCACGCAGAAGTCTCACATATATACACAGTCACATACACATAAAATATAAATGTATTTTCTCTTAAAAATTGGTGAAAATAAGAAACATATTGGAGATGCACACACAAATTGGGAAATAAATGTTCTGTCATGCCTTATGGAGCATGGTATTATAAAATTGGAGAATTTTGTATAGCTATAGAAGGATAAATTTTTATGCTGCAAGAATGATAAATATAGAATATTCTTATACAATGGCTCATTGCTTTCAGTTTTAATACAAACAAAAACCAAATGAATTTGTACTGAATTAACATAAAAGTAAGATTTTTTTCATTTTCCTAAATATATGTAAAATCTATCACAGAAGGTTTAAATGAAGAAAATCTGTAAGATAACTGATGTGCTGTCTTCAAAATTAGGCTAAGTGGTCTCCAGTCTTATAATTAAAGCTAGTATTTTGTGATTAACCAATAGGAGACTGACTTAATGCAAATGACATTGTCAGCTGTACACTACTAAGGGTCGCTGAGAGATTAACTAAAACTTTTGTCTTAATATTTTTGAACCTGTAATTATCGGTATGTGTGTGTTTGGGTATGTGCACAAGAATGCAGGAGAACTCAGAGGGCAGACATGTTGGAATCCCTGGAGGTGAAATTACAGATGTTTGTGAACCATTTAATGAGGACTCTGTGAATCAGTCCTAGGTCTTCCAGAAGAGCAGTACCGACTGTAACTGCTGAGCCATCTCTTCAGCCAAGTTAAAAATTTTCACTCTGTTTCACAGAAAGGGAAATTACAAGCTAATTTAAATTTTACAAATACTCAAGGCGCGATGTTTATAGCACTGCTTACATGTTGGCTTGCCGAATCAGTCTAAGCAGTGTAAGCATCCACTTGCTTGTGCTGTGTCGGATAAAATCTGTAAGAACCGATGACCAAGTACCTTGACTGAATGCAGACACAGAAGGAGGTTTGATTCATGCATTCCTGGAGATTAAGGTCAAGTGAAGTCAGATGCAACTGTGAAGACATGAAACAACTGGAGCTTTAGGATACTGCTGACTGTAAAGTAAGGGATCTTATCATCCCAGGGATCCAAGAAACACAGCTCCATAGCTCATATTCAGGCTGATTGGTCTCTTCTCACTACTCACTGAAAAAACCCTATATATATGACCATAGCAACAACTGGCCCACTAACTTAGTTAAGTCAGTGAAAATGGTTCAAAACAGCAACTATGATCAGTATATTCTGTCATTATAATAACATGCTATCATATATGATTGTCACATTTTATAACTTGTTTTATGACCATGGGGAGAAAAACATAGGATATATTGAGCATGTGAAAATTTATATGTAATGAGCAAAATAAGTTGTTTAAGGTGAGAGGATATGATTTGTAGACTGGCAGATTTTTAAAAGAGTGCTTTCTTTCTTTCTTTCTTTCTTTCTTTCTTTCTTTCTTTCTTTCTTTATTATGTATGCAGTGTTCTGTTTACATGTCAGAAGAGGGCACCAAATACTAAATCTCATTAAAGATGGTGGTGAGCCACCATGTGGTTGCTGGGAATTGAACTCAGGGACAAATAATTTTGAAAAATAAAATTACTAAGAACATACATATACCATCTGTTCAGCCTATATAATATTACTTACATGAATGTGATTTCATGGCTGACCAGTTGTGTTGTAAAACCAGTTAGGATGCTTTTCCCCAGAGAAGACTATTTTTCCCACTTTCAAAATTCCATCATTTTCTGTAGTTCTTTGCTAAGATTGGGGATCACTGTCAATTTTATGTGTGAATATAACAAGTAAAGAAAAGGAGCAGGGTTGAGATGCATAGGAGTGGTTGCAGGGATGGAACAGAACGGGAAAATGATGTAGTCATTCAAATTAGAAAATAATTGTTTAAAACATGTGAAGAATACTGAGACATGGTTGGACAGATGGCTCAGTGGCTAAGAGCATTTGCCGATCAGGCTACGTACTAGAGTTCTGTCTCAGCACCCATGTTGGATGGTTCACATCCAACTGTAATGACAACTCTATTGGATCCCTCATTCTTTTCAGGGTTCCATGAATGTCTAAACACATGTGTGAGTCCACTCACAGTCACATACATACATTCATAAATAACCAACGTAAAGATAAAATTTGTCAGAGAACACCATGACATCTGCCATCTTACTGACTTTTATTTTAAAACTGTGTGTTTTCCTGTATGTTTGTATTGCAATTATATTTGTTTCTGTCTTTTTACCTGTGTGAACAAGTGTATATGTCAATGTGTGAATATACAGAAATCAACAATAAATATCCTGTATCTCCTTATGTCATATCCTAATGTTGTTAAAGACACTGTCTTTCACTGAAGCTTGTGCTCCCTGATGGGCTAAGCTAGCTGGCCAAGATCTTCTTGAGCTCTGTGATTAGCTAGTCTAGCGAGCCAGTAGGTAACCAGTACCTTCTTGAGCTCTCTGATTGTGTAAGCTAGTCCCCCAGCAGGTACCCAGTATCTTAATGTCTCTGACTCCAATGCTGGGCTCCCAGACAAGGCCAGACCCCACCATTTTATACTTGGGAGACAAATTTAAGGTATTATGTTTGCACACATGCACTTTAAAAATAGAACTATCCTTCTCATGTATTAATATTAAATATTCAACTATTGTATTTTAAAAGACACAAACTTTCATTGATTTTGACAATAGAGATGTTGACTTCTAAGACATGTAGATATCTTTCATACTTTTAATATTGTTCATAGGTATATTTCTAAAAATGTAATATATTTTACTACAGATCATTATTTTTCATTATTCCCATTTCAATAGATCTTTTTTTTATAGAAAACAATTTTGAAGTTGCTATGGCTTTTAATTGTCCATACTTACAAGAACATACTTTGTTAAAAGATAATCCCACTATTATCACTTCAAAATTCTGTTAAATTGTTGATAGTTTAATTTTACATTTATAGTTAAACTTTTTAAATATTTCAGAACAATATCTTTATAATATTTTAAATAAAATATTTCAAATATTTTTACCTATTAATGTGTCATTTAAATGCTATTATGTGTGGGTGGTGGTGGTTCACGCTCAGCATTCAGGGAAGCAGAGTTCTGAGTTCAAGGCCAGCCTGGTCTATGGAGTGAGTTCCATGTTCCAGCACAGTCAGAGGTACACAAAGGAGCCTTACCTAGAAAAACAAAACAAAACAGAAAACAAAACAAAAGAAAAGTTATAAAGCTTGCTACTACTGCAAAATGTGAAATGTGGCTTTCTTATATTTCTTTTCAGTCATATTGTAAACACAAGATTAAAAACAAATGTTTCTACCTAATGTAAATCAGCAATTTAAGTTTAATTACAGAACTTCAAAATTAACTCTTTTTTGTTGTTGTTTGTTTTGTTTTGTTTTTTCAAGACAGGGTTTCTTTGTGTAGCCTTGGCTGTCTGGTAACTTACTTTTTAGACCAGACAGGCTTCTAAATCACTGAGAATATGCTTGCCTCTGCTTATTCAATGCTGGGATTAATATAGATGATTGAAATGTAATGTGGGAAATCCAGACAATGGGGAGTTATTTAGCCATGAGAGGAATAAAGGGGAAACACATATAATATCCTGGACAAACATGGAGAATATTATGCTAATTGAAAGGCAAAAATGAGCACACACTAGAAGCTACCCCTTGTATGAACTGTACAGAATAGAGAAATTCATAGAAAAGAAAATAGAGGGAGAGGGCGTGGGAGGGAACTTGAGTATTGACTGCTGGCTTTTATATTGTCATTTTGTTTGTTATTGTTTTTGAAAGGTGAGAGAACAGTTGTGGAATTAATGGTGGCACAAGCTTGTAGATAAACTAGGAACCCCTGATTTCACTGTTGTGAAATGCTGAATTCTACAGCATCCCCTTTGCCTGCCTCTCAGGAGAAAGCAAGAAACACTTTGGAAGTCCAGCCACTGCCTGACTATCAGTTTGAGATTTTTTTCATCCTATGATGCCAATCACTAGGTTGAGGGTGTAAAACTTCAGAAGAATATCACAAACAAAATCAACAGCTTCTATTGGGGGGAAACCATCCCCAAAGGGAACTCAGAGGTTTTTCAGATAAACTCTTCCTTAAAGGATGTACGTTGGAAGAACTGGCCATTGCGTGTCTTCCATATGTTGATTGATTTTTTAAAACCTAACGATAAAACAAACGTCACGGGTGACTGAAATGTACAAACCATCATAGAAACTGTGCTAGCTTACTAAATACTATGTCTAATTTAAAAAAGAAAAAAAAGGTGTGTACCACTACTACCTGACTTCAAATATTACTTTTATACACATCATGCATACACATTTTCAAGGACTTTAGCTTAATCCTTGCTTTTAAAAGAATGGATTTTAACATCTTTCTGCTTGTTGACTTTTTTTAAGAATAGCAATTCACTATGGAATTTTATGTTTTTCATAAAATAGTTGGAATATATATTTCTGACTGATTGTAAATGAGATACAATCATCATGTGGAGAATGCTTTCCATATTTAGTATTTCTGTTTTGACACTTGATTCAGTGAGCCAATTTTCAAAGAAAAATTGCTTGTAAAGTTCGCTTAATGGTTGAGCAGGCAAGAGTGAAGGTATTTACCATGTTGTATTTACTTTCCAACTTAATATCAGGTTTGTTATCATAATTTTGCACTTCAATTTGTGATTGTACTTAAAAATAGAAAATTTTCCAATTTTCGGTTTCCATTTATTTTGATAAATATTCTAACTCAGACTCCTGCTGTTATGGATTGTGTCTACATTACAGCCAATTCAGGAGTTATTTCAGACTCTTTCTTTTAAATTACTAAGCAGATGAAAACATGTTGCCACTAAAATGCTTATCTGTGACATTACAGGTAAAACTCCCCAATGCATCCTCAGCTCTGCCCTTATAATTTAAATTCAGCTCATTCGTGGAAATCCAAGTACTGAAAGATGAGTCTTTATTGGTTAATTTCATTGTTTTTCTTTTTAATCTGTCTGATTCCACCATTGTAAAATTACTTTCCAAATCAGATTAATTTCCACATAAACAATTTTGTGAAAATCTACTTGAAATGGCACTAAGTGATAGTACTAAGTGTTGATTTGTGAATTTTGTGGGAGAGCGTTCTAGCTGTGAGACCACTGCCCTGATCACAGAGACCTTTCCTGGGATAAGTGCCAAACCTAGGGGGAAAATTTTATTTTATTTCCCTTTTACAGAAACTTGAGGTCAGAAGTCCCACACTAAAAGAGTAATTCCCCACCTTTTGACACTTTATTCTCACATATGCAGTCTTCAACTCATTCTCTGTGAGAAAAAACTGCAGAGAAACACTTCCTTATTGAGTACCACAGACTGTCAGAGGCTGTCATGAGATCATCTCCCTTTCTTCCTTGCAAAAAGGAAAACACATTTCATATCTGAACCAACTCAGGGCATATAATCAATTTCCAATGGTGGGTGATTTGCTTCAACTGCAATTTCTGAACAACCCCTTTGCTTTCTCTTCCTGCTTTTCCTTTCCTGGCAGGTTGCAAATTCATTGTTTTTCTCTTTTTCTTCTGTGCTAATTTTAAATGAAGTGTGCAGTCATCTATGACATATTTCATGTTGAAGTGCTCTGAAATGCTTCATTTTGCTGCTGCTGTGCAAATCGAACTTACTTGTTTCAGGTAAAAATTAGCATCTGTCCCCTACTGCTTTACCTATTCAGTTTCTCTTACCCATCTTCTTTGACTGGTGTGTGTAGTGAGTGACACATACGTGTAGTGGCTTTCACACTGCTTCCTCAGAGTTGCTACATAGCTGTTGGTTTCACTTACAAAGAAGTTTTTATTTATTTATTTAGCAACTGTAATTGCCTACTTTACTAGTGTATACTTTCATGTTAGAGAACTTAATTTTGAGGAGGTCATTACAAAAATAAAGAGACAGACAGAAACAGATGGGACCACCCTTGACACTATAGCCTACACTCTATGGGTAATGGAGACATAACATAGCATAAGGCTTGCTGGATGTCAGCTTAGTTCCAGATTCAGTGAGAGACACTGTCCCAAAGAGATAGAGCATAAAGAGACAGAGAAGGACCATTTCATCCTCATTGGCATACATTACCTACCCCACCACTACCATAAACACAAGCACATATAATACACAGACGTTCCATAAACATTCACACACTGGTAAGTGAAACCTGTGTCTATTTTCTCCACCAACTTAATTTAGTTTCTGATACAACATTCCTCTAAGGTAAGCTCATACATTTATTTTGTTACTAACTTAAAACACCAGGCAGGCCTAGATCCATTGCTCATAGGACCTCATAGGCTCTTGAAGCTGAGTTCTCATTCTAGAAGCCAGCATAATGGGGATAAATCTGGCCAGCTGGATTGTGTCTTGAAAATGCCATATGGTGCTGATGACTTGATTTGTTATCTCTGCTTCTCCCTGGACTCAGTGTGAGTCAAGATGAGTCTAGCTACTCATATTTTGCCTCCAATTACCAGGGAAACTTGGGTATTTGCCTGAAAGTAAATTGATGCTTCTGAGGTAGTACAGCATGAAAGACAACATTCATTTATCCTGTGTCCCAGGACTTTTTCCCATCTCTTCCACAGGTTTTATATCATATAGCAGGCATTTTACAAGGATGCAGTGGCTCTCCTATGGCTGATCAAATATTTCAGTAGTCTCCTCCAAGAGAGTTTTCTATTTTTTTTTTCTGTTGCCTCTTGATGTTTGTTTTTAGCATAGTCTACATCTCCTAGGTAGATCAAAATATACCAAATAAAGGCAGAGTGTGCCATTTACAACAGGAAAACTCTTAGTTTTCCTCATGAGCTTTCTTCTTCTTCTCTCTGACACTGGTGCTAAAAGTAAATCAGATCTACTGTCACAATTCCAGGTCACATGTTAGAAATATTTAAGTGAAAGGGTATGATTAGAGAATATTTCATATCTATGTTTGTATTACACAATTCTCAAATAAATTTAGTATCATAACAAATTGATTTTCCAATTTTTCCAGGAACATTTGTGTAATGGAACATAGCAAATGTGCTAAGTCAGTTACTGTCTTTGATATTCTTAAGAGTCTATTATTCCTGTCAGCACAGTGGAGTAAATCGCTCATAGGAAAAAATGAACTGAGTATTAGACACATGACATTAAAGGAATGTTGAAAGCCAGTGCTCTAAATTGTTTCAATATTCATGATTACAAGAGTCATGGAATTGTGTATAATAACATCACTAGCTTTCTACTCCCCCCCCGAAGATAAAAAATTAGTTAGAAATGTGTATTATTTTAGTAAATTAGAAAACAATGATGATTGCTTCTGTACTATAATGTTAATAGTGTATAGACATTATGAAAAATTTCCATGTGTATTGTACCAGAGCTGTAAGATAAATAATTATCTCCTCAAAATACTTTAAATATAAGAACTCTTCTCAATATATTATGTTACCAATAGAACATGAAACATGTAATAGCTTTTATAATCAAACTGTAAAATTAATAAAAGCTTCATAGAGTGTCAAAATAGAAGTTTTACCATATATATATATATGGTATCAGTGTAATCTCTCAATCCTTAATCATGCATTTCTTGCAATAAGAAAGGCTGACCAGAATACACCTTGTATCCTAACTCCTCTGGTGTTGGGAATTATAGGCTGGTGATCCTTTGCTCTAGGTCTACAATCCATATATGAGCAAGTACATACCATGTTCCTCTTTTTGTGACTGGGTTATTTCATTCAGGATGGTTTCTTCAAGTGCCATCCACTTGCCTGCGAATTTCAAGATACCATTATTTTTTTCTGCAGAGTAGTATTTCATTGTGTAAATGTGTCACATCTTATTTATCCATTCTTCAGTTGAAGGGCATCTTGGTTGCTTCCAGGTTCTTGGTATTACAAACAATGCTGCTATGAACATAGTTGAGCACATGTCTTTGTTGCATGGATATGAATCCTTTGGGTATATGCTTAAGAGGGGGATTGCTGGGTCCAATGGGAAACTAATTCCCATTTTCCTGAGGAATCGCCATACCCATACTGATCTCCAAAATGGCTGTATGAGTTTGCACTCCCACCAGCAGTGGAGGAGTGATCCCCTTTCTCCACATCCTCTCCAACATGAGTCATCATTGGTGTTTCTAATTTTAGCCATTCTGGCAGGAGTAAGATGGTATCTCAAAATTGTTTTAATTTTCATTTCCCTGATAACTAAGGATGTTGAGCATTTTCTTAAGTGTCTTTCAGACTTTTTGATTTCCTCTATTGAGAATTCTTTCTTCAGTTCTGTACCCCATTTTTTAATAGGGTTATTTGGTGTTTTGTTGACTAGTTTCTTGAGTTCTTTATATATTTTGGAGATCAGCCCTTTGTCAGATGTAGGATTGGTGAAAATCTTTTCCAAGTCTGTATGCTGCCTTTTGGTCTTGTCCACTGTGTCCTTTGCCTTACAGAAGATTCTAAGTTTGAAGAGGTCCCATTTATTAATTGTTTCTCTCAGTGTCTGTGCTCCAGGAGCTATGTTCAGGAAGTGGTCTCCTATACCAATTTGTTCAAGGGTACCTCCTACTTTCTCTTCTAAGAGGTTCAGTGTGGCTGGAGTGATGTTGAGGTCATTGATCCATTTGGACTTGAGTTTTGTGCATGGCAACAAACATGGTTCTATCTGCAGTCTTCTACACACCACCATCCAATTGTGCCAGCACCATTTGTTGAAGATGCTGTCCTCACCCCACTGTATATTTTTAGCTGTTTTTTCAAAAATCAGGTGTTCATAGATGTGTGGGTGTAACGAGTACTGTTTTTCTGCCCGTCGCCTGGTCTTGTCCCGCCGCCTTGCTGCCAGCCCCAAATAATGCTCAGAGACTTTGTATTTGATACAATGTTATTGGCCAGGTGCTAGTTTCTAATCGGCTAGCTCTGTCTTAATTATTAACCCATTTCTATGTATTTCCACGTGGTCTTACCAAGAGTGGAGGAATGGCGGTTCTGTTCTCTTCTGACTCTCCATCCTGACTCCTCCTATCTACTTCCTCTTTCCTCCTTGTCTCCTAGTCCCTCCTATCTTCCTTTCCTATTGGCCAACAGTGCTTTATTAATTAACCAGTATGAAAAACATATATACATAATGGCATCTCCCATCATGTGGTTTTATATCAGGATTTTCGATTCAATTCCATTGGTCTACCTGTCTATTTTTGTGCCAATACGAGGCTGTTTTCAGAACTATAGTTCTGTAGTAGAGCTTAAGGGACAAGTCCCCCAGAGCACATGCGAAGTGGTGGGGGGGCAGAAAATGGAGAGAGAAGTAGGAAAAAGAGAGGGGGAGGAGAGGAAAGCACGTGCGACTAGGAAGATTGAGTCTGGATAGGAATAGAAGACAGAATAAAGAGAGAGAGAGAGAGAGAGAGAGAGAGAGAGAGAGAGAGAGAGAGAGAATGAACATAAAAGAGGGAGCTATTATTGGTTTGAAGAGAAAACTGAACCTAAAGAAAGGTCTAGTGACCTACAAGAGTGCCACCAACTAACAATTTGAGCAACCGTGGAAAGGCTACCATAAATGCTCTTCCCAGATTGTGAGATCAACAACTAACTTATCCACCATCACGGAGCCCTCATCTTGTACCTGTTGGGAACAGAAGCAAACACCCATACCTGATTCGAACTAGAATCCAGATGCAGAGGCAGAGGACAAGACCAGGTTGCAGAAACACATAGAGACAGCTGACCTGAACAAGGAGGAGCTAACAGGCACCCAGACTGATAGCTGGGAAGCCAGCATGCGACTGACTCGCCACCCTCAATAAGGGTCTCAGCCAGAAGGACTGAGCAGTCTAAGGGACCTCAGACAGTGGAACCAGGATGAATCCCTGATTCACAAAATTACCTTGCGGACACATCCCCCTTGGAGGGACAACTGCCTTAACCTAGAGACAGGAGAGAAGTCCTAGTCCCTACTTCAAGTGACTTGACAGATATACATGACCCCATGTGGATGGCATTGCCCTATATGTGGAATTGGGGTGAGGGGATGGGACGGGAGGGTGGTCAGGGTGCAGGTGAGGGTGCAGAGAGGATAAGATGGAGGGAGGGAGAGGGAACTGGGATTGACATGTAAAATAATAAATAAATAAATAAATAGAAAGAAAGAAAGAAAGGCTGACCAGCAAAACTTCTTCTTATTTCAGATATGTAAATATTTTCACTTCACTAGTAATGGGTCACAGGTAAATATATTTTGTAGTTTCATAGTAGAGAGAAACAAACTAATGAGGAATGAAAGATGGGAATTAGAGGTGAAATGTTGAGATTCTGAATTAGATTTATAGTTTATAATCACATAAAAAAACCAAGAGAGATTTTGAAGTGTGGAAGTATGAATTTTTAAGTTCAATCTTTCAGACATATGGGATTACTTTAAAGATGTATCTGCCCTAATGATATTAGTGGGAGGAGTCTGAGACATTTGTTCTTGTATATGAATCTAACAATCAGAACCTGCCCTTATTTTTGTGCCAATGATTCAAACTACAAATGATTGTCATGTGAAAATATTAATTGTAGTATAGAAATTCACAGTTCTGATTTCTGAAAGTCTCCAAGATCTGAAGAGAGAATATGATTTATCAGACATTACCATTTTATCTTCAAAAGAAATGAAAAAGATTTATCCTTCCATGAACATAAGACAATGAAGAATTAATTTTGAATGAAGATCTAGAAATTCAGGAAGGAAAAAAAATAGTGTAGAATTAGATGAATGAGTGGGTTGTAATCACTGAATCTTAAGTATTATGCATATATGTTATTGAAAACAAATGAGCATATTAAAATCTGAACTTAACTCTGGAGGCTTACGATCAATAACTCACTTTACCACTGAGTTTTCCAATTTCTTAACTTTTCTATACATAAATTTTCCCCTGAAACAATGGTGAATTCCTCCTCAAAGGACATTCTGTTCCATATTATATTTCTTAATTTTTTTTCAAACATTTACCAAACCCATTCACACTCATTATTTTATGTTAACCACAATAGCTAACACAAATAAAAGTTACGTGAGATTTATCCCCATTAAGGAGCTGCAATGAGAAGTGAGATCTTGTTTGCACAAGCCAATATTTATGAAGAAAGAAGGATTGATTTCTGAGTCTAATTTATATAGTATGTATTTTTATCCATCAATGACTATTAATTTTATTTATGCTATTTCAAAAATTAAAACAAGGAGATTAAAAAACTCCAAGAAAAGATTGAGTGGTAAATATTATATTCTTTAGGTAGTGTTAACAGTGTATTATATAAAAATATATTCAATACTTTGATTTAGAATGTATTTTTCATTCTAGCATGATACACATTATAGAGAAACTTCCTGGATGTACAGTAAATTAGAATTCATAGAAGAATAAATGACATTTGTTTAAATATCTGATTAACTCATCCATTTCAAACACAGGCAAACAATTTTGAAAATACTCATAAAATATAATGTATTGCTAGTCTGAGCCCAAAGTGTTCTTCCTCTTTGGCCTATAAATTCTAGAATTATTGCTACGTAAATGCCATTCCTTTAACAATTATGGACAGGAAGAATCACTCAATAGCTAACACTATTTTCTTAGGTGATGGAAATGCCAATGCTTCCTTATAGTATGAATTGGGAAAACAATGCTCAGGATCTCATCCCTGGAAATTGTTCTGAGGTTAAGAAGCATACTAAGGAAAGCGTTGACAGAGCAGGATATTTCTTATGGAGAACTTTGTCATTATGGACACACTCCTCCAATGAGTGTGAGAGCAGATGGTGAAATGCCAAGTATGAATAAATTCATCTTTCTCTAGTATCCTAAGGCTCAGGACTTGGAGGTGGACCAATACATACTACAGTGGGGCCAATAAGAAGCGAAAATTATTCAGCAATCATCACAGCAGGAATGAGAGTCCTGAAGAGTAATAACAACACTTCAGCTAGCTCCATTACAAATCCTTCATGGTCTCTGCAAGGCCATTTATTTACAAGACTGGAACTTGCCAAGGCACCAACTTACATTTAGATCCAACTTTCGAAGAAGCTTCTGGCAAAGCCTCACAAACTTTCCTGCCGTATTTCCCTTTTTAGTCTCCTTTTCCTCCACTCCCCGGGGGTTATTGTGAGGATCATTTAAGTATTTAGACAAGATGACTTTGAAAAATGCCAAATGCTATGCAGGAGTTATTTCCTCACTGTGATTTTGTTATCACAGGTTCATCAGCTAGGCAATTATTTCTTTTTTCCTTTTTGAGAAAATTTTCCTAATTAGCTAAAATTTTCAAAATCAAGTCACCTAAAAGCTGATGTTTGCAGAAGTACTATTTTCTTTTTCTTTCAGAGACATAGTGGTGCCAAATGTTTTCTATAGCATCATACATTTGTAAATGAACCAGTCTATGAAGAAATTTACTGTGCCTTTAAGTTGATTAAACTTATAAAATGATAACTGCATAATTCTTAACTGGCCCCCAGATTTGTTGGCTTTCATAACAGACAAACACAAAAAAGTCGTGTAATTTTAAAAGGGACATAGTAAATTACTTTAAAATGATCAGTGTACTAAATAATGAATGAATAACGAGGTTCAACCTCATGGAAATTAGACCTATCAGTGCAAATTAAATACCCGAAATGATTTTCCAAATAGGACCAATAATGTAATACTCAAAGTAAGTACTACCATGTAAATAGGACAATAATAGGATGTTTACACAGGATGTTTAATCTAAAAAGACAAAATATAGTGGAACAGATTTTTCATCAACCAATGGATTTAATGATTTTTTCAGCTATATAACAAATGTCTAGTTTTTATTGTTTATTGGGTTCTTTGGTAAAGACCACTTGTATAGTAACATAAGGAATGGTTTCAAATATTTACATACACTTGAATATCATATGAAGAAATCGTATTACTTTTTCAGTAAAAAAAAACTAAGTTATAGACTTTATAACAAATTGAATAAAATAGTCTCAATTTGGCTATATAGACAGAGTTGATAGATATACATCTTATGGATAAAACTAGCAAAGAGAAATACATGAATCAGGGAGAAATCTTTTAAATCCTCAATTATATTCTACAGCTTATATGTATAAGCTGCACATATTATTGTAGGATATTAATTTTTTAATATTGAGGGACCTCGAATTCTGAAAGTTAGGAAAGAAGTAAGCAGTAAGGCTTAGGCTTAAATTCTGTTTCTTTACATTAAGGAATTCTCAAAATTACTTTTATGGGAAACCCACAAAGATCACACTTTGAGTCATAGAAGAAAGCATGCTTAGTAGATAACTTTTCTACATGCGGTCTAGACTAAAGGTCAAGAGGTTACTGACTGATACATTTTTTTTTTCACAAGCAGCATTGAAACATGTGTGTGTGTGTGCTTATATGTGTATATTATATGAAATGATTCAAATTTCTCATGTTATGCTTAACTTTTATAAAGGCCCCATATGCCTCATGGACTTTTAATATTCCTAAGCAAGAGAGCATGTATCTACATTAATAGAATCTCATGCTATATTGTTCTTGTTATGAATTATAGTCATTAAAATTTACTGAAGCAAAAGGAGAGTATTTACTTATAAAACTGTAATCATTTTCAACTTTATACCTGTTAAGGTATTCTCAATATCCTTCAAATAGTCACAACACATAAAAATGATATACTTTTGGGTCTCTAAAGCAAAACCATTAGTGAAAACACTTTAAGACTCATTTCTGAATTATGGGAAAAACCTAATGCCAGCTTTTACTGTTTCTGAAAAATACCTCAAGTAACAAAGCCAACTTACCTAAGAAATGGAGAATAGATTTAATTCATCAGGAACTTATTGTTTTGTGGATACTATGTGATCTTAGAATAAGAAAAATGTGTTATAGCAGAATATGTATAATATTGTAATTCATATATTGGCTTGACCTTGGCTTTAGATAACATTAGACTTAATTCCTTAAAGCTTTATTAACTTATAGGTAATAGAAAAAGAAAAAGAATATGTAGATAGAAGTATTAAAAGGAAGGATGCAATAAAGGAAACTAATGATGATGTCTTCTGTTCTATAAAGCTGCCATTATTCTGTCATTACTACTTGTCAATCACAGTTGGCTTAAGAGAAGACAGGGATAGAGCCTCACCAATATCAACTAATTTCTAAGGCAAACTTATTAATTTTCTAGAGTTTATGCAGTATATAGTAACTATTATAGTTCTCTTTTCATACTGTATTTGAGTCTTAGATAAACTGCAATCACATATCACAGAATGAGATTCTTTAAGTAAATACCATCCCTGAGCTGATAATCCTGGGTTCCATAAGAAATCAGGCTGAGCAAGCCATGTAGTGCAAGCCACCAAGACTCTGTATCAGCCCCTGCCTCCAGATTCCTGACCTGATTGGATTTCTGCCCTGTTTGACTTCTTCTTCTGACTATCTTTGATGATGCATATCAATATTTATGTATAAGCCAAATAAACCTGTTCCTCTTCATTTTGCTTTTTGGTTGTAGTGTTATTCTGTAGCAATAGTGGCCTAACTAAGACACATGTTAGTTATAAAATAAATATACTCTAATTAAAAACTAAAATAATGAAAAACCAAAACTGAAACAAAAAGATGCTAGTTTTTGCTATGCAGATAATAAATTAGAAGTAAAATGTGGAAGTCAAGAAACAAAAAGGAATAAAAGCCTTAATAAAAAAAATATGATTAGACATGGAAATCCATACAAGCATTTTGAAATTGTGAACTTTTGTACGTTTTTGGAGCCATTTAAAGTTCACAAAAAAAACTAGAATATGAAAGGATTTCTGGTTTACCCAACTCCCTGATGGTGATTCATAGGTCCTGTTTTCAAGTGTCTTACTGCCCTACTGCCTGTGGCTTCACACATTTATATGACAAGCACTCATTGTTATATTAGAGAGACATTCCTATCCCTAAAGCTATGGGTACTCTCTCTGTTCAACCTTATTTGTTAGTCTGTCTCCTTTTTTACTTTTTATACATGGTCAAAGACTTGGAACCAAACAGTACATGGTTCTTTTCAGTTCAGTTTGGTTTCTTTCAGTTAGTAGTTTGTCTTTGGGATTCTTTCATGCTTTATCAAGGCTTGGTCTCTCTCTCTCTCTCTCTCTCTCTCTCTCTCTCTCATCAAATAAACTTGCAATGTTGTCTATGAGGTTTATTTGTCCTTTCTTTGGCTGAAGGGTGTCTAATTTGCTTCTGAATTCCAATGTTTAAGTCAGCCTGCTGTAAACAGCTGTGTGCAGGTTTCTATGTAAACAAATGTTTTCAATATCATTGTGTAAATAGAATATGCTTTGTTTTGTGAGAGTCCCAAACTATATCTCAAAGTTACTGCAGTGTGCAGTATCAGCAAGTCACTACTGAGAGTTCTACTCCCTCCCGGCTCTAACCAGAAGTTGGGGTTGCCGGTATTTCAAACTTCAGTCCCTTTAACAAATCATCTCCATGTCCTCTGAATTTTCATTTTGCTTATTATGGATGACATGGGTTATCATTGTCTATGATTATTTATCACATATATATATATATAATCTCACTTGTAATGAGTGGTTTCATTTTCAAATCAGGTCATTGGTGTTCTTATTGTTAAAGTTTTAGCTATTTAATATCACACAAGCAAAATTAAGTCTGATTAGACACGTAATGAATTCTTCAGATACCCAGGGCAAAGGAGCATTTTTATTCTTTTCAAATAATATAATAAATAATAGTTGTGCCTTATTTAAAAATCAGGCAGTATACATAAATATTTTATGGAATTCATCTGCCTTGAGTCATAAAACAAATTAAATCTGTCCAATAAATTTCTAGGTGAACATCAAAATGATGCAAAATGAATATTCATGCAATGTCAAGTTGTATTAATTGTATTCAACAGAGACAACATTTTTTAAAAGTAACACAAAGGAATTCATTAAAATTTCTATTAGGGTCATTTTAGATTGCATGAAGCTTTAAGGAGTGAAAAAAATATTATTTGTATACATTACATTCAGTTCATGGTATCATTTTGTGCACTGTAGTATAATGCATGGCAGGACAACTATTACAGGCATCTTTATATATATTATTGAGCATTTATCATTTTACTTGTGGTTTTGTATACATGTTTGATAAGTTCTATATATTCTGTTTTGTTTGTTGAACCATGTCTCTGCCACCAAGATACAGAAAGTTTCACCAATTTTTAAAGTAAAATTACATGAAACATTTTGTATTTTTGATCTTTAAGCATACATTTAAAAAAAAATCTTTTCTCCAGTGACATTACAAAATAAGCCTGTGATATACTGAAGACTTAAAATTAGAAAACCTAAGCCCCAGGAACAGCCAAAGAGCTGTAACATTTGACATGTCCTTTTTATTTTGTTCAGTGAAATGGAGCCGTCAACTAGTTGTCTATAAGTTGTTAGTGAGACCAATTTCTAACTAACACCAAGGCAGGTGTCAGAATCAAGTTAACAGTTTGAGAGGGCTCAGCAGATCATATACTCAGAGGATTTTTCGTTACAGACATTCCCAGATTTCTCTCTGCTTACCTGGAAAAGAATAAAAGAAAAGAAAGCAAGCAAAAACTCCTGCATCACTTTTCTGAAAGAGTGTTTTCTATAGGATGACTCTGTCTTTCAGAAACATCCAAGGGAAGTGATTGTTTCAACACCGCTAATTAAGGTATGCTTCTTACAATGAACCTTGAATTTGTGTAGTGGTATGAATGAAAGTATTTCTCACAATCTCTAGTATATAGCTAGCCCTTGGTGACAATGTTAGGGGAGGTTTTTAGAAAATGTGGTCTACCTGGAGGGAGTACACCACTGGGTTGTGGGTGGGTTTTAACAACTCAGGGCCACACTGTAATTCTAGTTTGCTACCTCTGATTGTTTGTGTTTGAAAATCGGAGCTCTCTCTAGACCTTTCTTTGTGTTCAATTTTATCTTCAAACCAATATTGGCTCCCTCTTTATGTTCCTCTCTCTCTCTCTCTCTCTCTCTCTCTCTCTCTCTCTCTCTCTCTCTCTCTTTTCTGTCTGCTATTCCTAACCAGGCTCAATCTTCCTGGTTGCAGATGTTTTCCTTTCCTCCCCCTCGTTTTCTCCTACTTCTCTCTCCATTTGCTGCCCCCCCACACTTCCCCAGAGCTCTGGGGGATTTGTCCCTTACCAGTTCTGTGAGGGACTTTATATGAATCTCTTAGAATACACCTTGTATCCTAGTTCCTCTGGTGATGTGAATTATAGGCTGGTGATCCTTTGATCTAGGTCTAAAATCCATATATGAATGAGTACAAACTATGTTCCTCTTTTTGTGATTGGGTTACCTCATTCAGGATGGTTTCTTCAAGTGCCATCCACTTGCCTGCAAATTTCAAGATACCATTATTTTTTTCTGCAGAGTAATATTCCATTGTGTAGATGTGCTACATCTTCAGTAACCATTCTTCAATTGAGGGGCATCTAGGTTGCTTCCAGGTTCTTGCTATTACAAATAGTGCTGCTATGAACATAGTTGAGCACATGTCTTTGTTGCATGGATGTGAATCCTTTGGGTATATGCCTAAGAGGGGGATTGCCGGGTCCTGTGGTAAACTAATTCCCATTTTCCTGAGGAACCGCCATACTGATCTCCAAAATGGCTGTATGAGTTTGCACTCCCACCAGCAGTGGAGGAGTGATCCCCTTTCTCCACATCCTCTCCAACATGAGTCATCATTGGTGTTTCTAATTTTAGCCATTCTGGCAGGAGTAAGATGGTATCTCAAAGTTGTTTTGATTTGAATTTCCCTGATAGCTAAGGATGTGGAGCATTTTCTTAAGTGTCTTTCAGCCTTTTTGATTTCCTCTATTAAGAATTCTTTCTTCAGTTCTGTACCCCATTTTTTAATAGGGTTATTTGGTGTTTTGTTGACTAGTTTCTTGAGTTCTTTGTATATTTTGGAGATCATCCCTTTGTCGGATATAGGATTGGTGAAAATATTTTCCCAGTTGTGGGCTGCCGTTTGGTCTTGTCCACTGTGTCCTTTGCCTTACAGAAGCTTCTAAGTTTGAAGAGGTCCCATTTATTAATTGATGATCTCAGTGTCTGTGCTCCAGGAGCTATGTTCAGGAAGTAGTCTCCTATACCAATTTGTTCAAGGGTACCTCCTACTTTCTCTTCTAAGAGGTTCAGTGTGGCTGGATTGATGTTGAGGTCTTTGATCCATTTGGACTTGAGTTTTGTGCATGACGACAGACTGCTGCTAAATAACAATTTGAGCTTCCGTGGAAAGGCTACCATAAATGCCCTTCCTGGAGAGTGAGATCAACAACTAACTTATCCATGGAGCCCTCAACTAATGCCTGTTGGAAACAGGAGCAAACACCCATACATAAACACTGAGTCGAAGTAGAACTCAGATGCAGATGGATAGGACAAGACCAGGCTGCTGAAACACATAGAGACAGCTTACCTGAACAAGGAGGAGCTAACGGGCCACCCGACTGATAGCTGGGAATCCAGCATGGGACTGACTCAGGCCCCCCTGAATATGGGTCTCAGCCAGAAGGACTGAGCAGTCTAAGGGACCTCAGACACTGGAGCCAGGATGTATCCCTGGTACACAAAAGGACTTTTCGAACACATCCCCCATGGAGGGATAACTGCCTTAATCTAGAGACAGGAGAGAAGCCCTAGTCCCTACCTCACATGACCTGTCAGACCTACATGACCCCAACTGGATGGCATTCCCCTACATAGCAGCAGAAAAATAGCCAATACAGAAGTCAAGTTGGTCCCAGAAAGTACGCTATTGCCATGGTGAACCTGGTCATGCTGTTCTGTTTTGTTAATTGTTTCTGAGGATCATGGAAGCTTTGGAAACATGGACTCCAAACAGTTCAATGATGTAATTAGAGATTGGTGGGATGTTGTACTGGAAGCGAGGAGGACTGTGATGTTCAGTGTAGTATGGACTGTAGATACCCCATTCAGTGGTTTTCCCAGAGAAGTAAGGGTGCCAACAGCAAGAATCTGGCCATCTTCTATTCATGTCCTGAGGATTTCCTTGAGAATAAATTCAAAAAAATAAAGTTAGTGAATTTGTCTGACACAGTAAATTTTAAGATGGTGTAAGGTAGGCTGTGTTACTTGCGTATTGCTTACTGATAATGCTTATACAGGTACACACTAAAATAAAGCAAATGGGGCAAAAGGAAACACAGCATGTACGTTTTTAAGAAACATAGAACACTCGGAAGCTTAATAGTACAGCTGTGAAATGTCCTAGAAGATAGTTTTTGATTTTTGTGCTATTATTTTGCATTGGTATTAAGGAAAGAGTGTCCTAAGTAAAAGCCCTCCCAGCCAAGAATCCAACATGAAAAGTAGACCCTTAAGGATTTTCCCCCTAGAAAGCAAGGACAATACAAATCTGTGGCTAATGTGGTACATGGTCTTTCCTAAGCTTTTAGCCAAACTTCCCAGTGCCATTGATATTCTCCAGGCTTTAGAGGAATGATGATGTCCAATGAAAGAGGTTATGGATTCCCTCTGTAGCTCCAGGGATTATTGAGGACAGTTTGTAACTGGAAATTCCTGTTTTGAAGCTCCCAAAGAGTAAGACATACTGAATAGTCATTGTATGAAACTGAAAAGAGAAGCCCCAGTTACAGCTGAGAGTTCAAGATCTAGAGGATTGCAGAGCCAAGAGACAGCTGACAAGGAGAATTACATATTGGGAGTGGAAGCATCCTGGATCAGAGGTTTTTGCTTCAGGCAGCAAAGCAGGAAGTACCAAGCCATCTAATTCCTTTGACACCCACAGTGGTTCTACAGGAAATGGTGTTTGCCCTGATTGTTTCAGTATTGCTTTGGTCCACAACTTCTTAGTTTCTGAAAAATATGGTCCATATATATTAAAATATTGTTCTGGACTTGGAGAAATATGTTATACCTCAAAATTCAGCAATGGGTTTTTGTTCAGGTATAATTTCCCTATAGGACAAGAATTATCTTACCAATTAATAAATTTAAATGTTAATCATCTGGATATATGTGTGTCATTTGTACCTCATGTGCTATTTTGAGAACAGATATATTTAAGTTAGACAGGATTATTCGTTTTTATAGAGCATTGGGATTTATTCAGTAATATAATCAGCATTTTTCCTCTACATATACTACCAATTATAATATGCGCATCATTATCCTCCAGCTCTCCATGTTTTATTCAAATGGCTAGTTAGGCTCCTTTCAAATCTTTTACCTCTGCCCCTGAGACTCTGTTCTCCTAGGCATTCCCTTTCTTTACTCTATTACAGAGTTCAAAGACTTCGATAAAAATGCTTCTAATTTTCATTAGTTATATGCTTACTAGTTCCTTAGCTCAGTTAAAAATCTGAAAGTCACTTCCAAACTGCTGCTGTGCACTTCATTTCTGTTCTGTTGCTGTGGAGGGCTTCTTAAGAGATATTATTATACCTGAGTTAATCATGGTTTTATTGTTTGTAAGAAGTTCATTACTAACGGGTGTTTAATGGTTACCTGTGAGCATTTTAAAATGGCACAGTAGTAATCAGGCCTCGAAGGACTGTGTCTACCTAAGGTTAGCTGAAAAACACAGCAGCCTAATTAGCATCCCAAATCACCACCCAGCCATCTGTTATCTCCAGGCAAAGCAGAAGAAGATGCAAATGACTAGGAAATAAGAGCTTTGTAGGAGGAGTCCATTTTTCTGCTGCCCACCCCCACTCAGCATTTGTATTGGAACTGAAGTTGTTGAGGATAAAAAGAGGCTTTCTTTGCTGTCATTCCTGTATTGTTGAGAAGTGTGTGCTGAAAGCTTTAGAGAGAAAAGACCTACAGGATCACAATACATACACACTTCACTCTCAGATATCAAACCCCGGATGCAAAGCAGATGGACCCATAGAGCTTTCTGCACTACAGCTCTTTATCTGACACTTATGCAGATGTAAACTCGTTATAAAATGACACAATTTTTAAATAGGTAGGGTATTGTTTCCGGATTTTGAAATTATACAACTATAATCTAAGAACTAACAACACACTTATTTTTCACACATTTCAGTTTATATAAAAAAATCTTTGCTTTGATAGGAAACAAGTGAGTAGTGCTGTCAGGTTCTGGTCTTTTGAGAAATTAGTTTTGCTTTTTTGTCTTCTTTTTTTCATCACAATATCCTCTCTTCTAGATTTTCCTAAATCGACAAAACCATCCTTCTAAACTTCACCATATAATAGTGAGGCAACAGAAATGTAAGGGGGTGGGGGGAGGTTACAATGACTTGATTAAAAGAACTTTCAACTTCTCTTGCTTTTCTATTGTCCTATCCCTCTGAAGCACCTTCTTTGAATACCAAAACCATTTATAAATATTCTAGAGTGCAAGACAAGTGGGTGTTTCCCTTTAGGCTCACGAGCAATATAAACCACTCAGCCTCTTCAAAGTTAAAGTACTTCAGGTACTGTCTAAAAAGAATGTAATCATAAGCCTTAGAAATCACATGATCATTGTCACATAATGTGAATGGGGTGGAGTTCGTGCAGACAGGCTTTTAAATATTAATACAAAAATAGATGTAATTGATAAGGCTAAATTGCTGAAAGTTTGATACTTTCATCGAACCTTTTAATAGCAAATTGTCATTTTACTAAATGAGTGCTTACTCTGTGTCAGTGTTTGAATGTTGAGTGTGCAAATGTGTATGTAGGTGCTCATATATTCTTGTGCATATAGAGGCCAGAGGTTGATACTGATTGTCCTCTCTGATAAATTCCCAGTCCTATTTTTACTCAGTCTTTCTCACTGATACTAAAGGTCAGCTATTGGCTAGCTAGTCTGCCCAGTAGGCTCCAAGGAGTCTCTTAATTCCACCTTCCCAACACTGGAGGTACAAATCTCTGTAAGGCTTTTTATATAGGTGCTGGACACCCGACTTCATCAAATGCTTTACTGATTGAGACAACTTCCCTTCACTTGATTATGTTCTCGTTTTGTACTATTTCAGAATATGACAGGTACGATGTCACACAGAACAAAATACTTTTAGAAATGCTGTGTAGTTTTCCATATTCACTCAATAGAGACTTATCTAGTTCTTATACCTCCTTAAGTGATATAACATGTCTAAGGTTATCCTTTAATATCAAGCAGGTGATAAAGCTGCTAAATGAAATTAAACAAAGAAGGTAGGGGGCACTAAGCATGTAAATCAACTATAAATATTCTATTTTTGCAAATATAATGAAGGCTAAGTGAATGGACAGCTGAACTATATAAGACAAGCTCAACAACCTGTGAAGAATGAGAGTACATAAGCCAGAGGGCATTAGTTTAGCTACAGTGTGATTTTGTGTGGACAGATGTTTCTGTCCAGCCTGGTTCCACCACCCTTCAGTCCCAAATAAACACACAGAGGCTTATATTGATTATAAACTTTTTGGCCAATGGCTGGGGCTTCTTATTGTCTGGCTCTCTCTTAATTATTAACCCATTTCTATTAATCTGTGAATCTCCACGTGGTCTTGGCTTACCAGTGATGCCTGGGTCTCTTTCTTCCTTGGCAGCTCCCTGGTGTTTCCCTAGTGTCTCACTGTCGGTGTTCCCAGAATTTTCCTAGTCTGGTAGCCTTACCTATGCTTTCTTCCTGGCTACCTCCTGCCTGTCCATTGGCCAAAATAGCTTTATTCATCAACCAGTAAGGGAAACATATAGTCACAGCATACACAAGGACATCCCCATCAATTTTGGATCATGTTTTATATGGTACTGTCTACATTTTTGTGGAGCAAATATACAAAGTTGTTGATAAATCTGGTTTAAAGAGAACCATGTTGTACAGAGATTACATGTATTTGGAGAGATAAGGCACAGTAGATAATCAGGCAAATAAGAAGGGTTGAGGTTATTTGGTAGTATACAATAACTTTTTAATGAACTTATCAATTGCATAGTAATTTTTTAAAGCAGTTTTTATTACCATTTTTTATTTGGAGTGGATGAACATGTATGTGTGTGTATGTGTATGAGAAAGTAATTTACTTAATATGTAGGTGAGGTAAGAGTACAATTTATATGAGTCAGTTGTCTCTGATCCTGTGGGTCCTGTGGATGGAACTCAGATCATCAGGCCTTGAAGCAAATGCCTTAACCACCAAGCCATCCTATCTGCACAGGACTTTCTAATTATACAAACTCTCATATGATTTATTTCTTTTCATATAAAATTGTGTTTATAAATTACACATTTATGTACAATTAATTAGTAAATTGTAAAAAATGCTATATCTTCTTTCCTACAGACTCAGTGTTAAGTATTGGTTCCTTTCTCTGAGTAATGTATGATAGGTCACACTTTCATAGCTTAATGGTCCTATCAGCAATGTGAGTTGCATCAACAAATTTACACAGCAATCAAGGGGGGCCATCAAAGTCTATCAATATCTTATAATAGAAACAAAAATTACGTATAAAATTGGGCAAAAGAGACCGGGCATTGGTGGCACTCGCCTTTAACCCCAGAACTTGGAAAGCAGAGGCAGGTGGATTTCTGTGAGTTCGAGGCCAACATGGTCTACCAAGCTAGTTCCAGGACAGCCTCCAAAGTCACAGAGAAACCCTGTTTCAAAAAAAAAAAAAAAAACCAAACCAAACCAAAACAAAACAAAAAACAAAACAAAATAAAAAACCAAAATGGGCAAAAGTATTATAAAACAGTAAAATACTTGCAAAATGTTTATCATACTAAAAATTTCAAGAGAGCTTTTGAAAATGAAGGGTTGAACTTGAATAAAATGAATGTAATAAAACAACAATTTGATACAGCTAGAATAAAACAATAACACAAATGAAAGCTGTAGATAGTTTAACTATTCATTACAAATTATTGAAAAAAATGATAACCTATTAAATAAATGCTTTTAGGAAAATTCTCAAAGATAATCAGATGCCCCTCTTAAATGTTCATATAACACACGGTATAAAACAAAGACTACTGTAAGGAGTAAGGTTTTTCCTTCTGCTGCTGGTCTTGTCCTGCCGCCATGCCAGCCCCAATTAACACACCGAGACTCTGTATTTGAGATAATGCTGTTGGCCAGTTACTTGTTTCTTATTGGCTAGCTCTGCCTTAAGAATTAACCCATTTCTATGTATTTCCACATGGTCTTACGTGGTCTTCTTACCAGGGAAATGGGCCAGTGTCTCATCTCCCCAGTCTCTCCTTCTTGACTCGTCCTTCCTACTTCCTTTTTCCTCCTTGTGTCTCCTAGTCCCTCCTGTCTTCCTTTCCTATTGGCCAACAGTGCTTTATTCATTAACCAGTATGGGAAACATATTTACATAATGACATCTCCCATGAGACTACCATGATGTTCCCTGAGCAGCTGAGGGCATGATAGAAATATATTTTGTGAGGGTCTGAGCAGTCAACTATCTTTAATTCTTAATATATATATATATATATATATATATATATATATATATATACTGCCATTTTTCTTTTGATCTATAATTTCTTGTTCTATAGTCACGGTAAACAGTAGCAAATGAATCAGTTGCAAAGTTTCTTTATATATTCTCTTTCATAGCCAATTGGAAATCTTCCTACAATTTATTTTATATTCAATTTTATATATATAATCAAACATATATGCAAAAATATTTGTATATAATCACACTTATGGCACACATATTATACATGTATATTCTATTAATACATTATATTTGATTTATGTAATGTTTTATATTACATATTATATATGATATATAATATGTTTTTATTATTATACATTTGAAAAGCATATAAGAGGAGAACAAAAGGATTTGTAGGCTTCAATGTAAAATTCTTCACTCATTAATGACACTAACCTAGAGACTTAATCTCAACTTCTATGAAGAAGAAGGATAAGTACAACAGAAAGGCATCCTGGTGTGAAAACAAATGTTTCCTCAAGCACTGGGAAATGGCTACTAAAACTCACTCATGGTGTCAAAAACATCAAAAGGGATGATGGTGGCCTGCAGCAAACAGAGGTCTGTCTTTTACCCAGGAGACTGAGCTGCTATTACTCAGCTCCCATTAATTGTGTTATAAGTATGTTGACCATGTTTTCAGACCCTCTGGCAATTTAAATGATTCTAGACATCTGTTTCTGTTTGCGTTTTAAATTGCCAAATTAGTCTTGTTAATGTTATTCTACTACTTCTAATATTATGCCAGTCAGAGTCTACAGAACCTCCTCACATATTAGCTTTTAAGCAATTATGTTTTTATTTAACTGTGTTCTGTGAATATGTTTATATACCGATTAGTTTCTTGTAGTATTGTTGGCACATTTGATGTAGCTTAATACATTATTTCTGCCATTTTTCTACAATTTATTTTATATTCAAATATATATATAATCAAATATATATGCAAAAACATTTGTATATAATCACACTTATGGCACACATATTATAATGTATATACTATTAATGTATTATATGTGATTTATGTATGTATTATATAATGTGTAATGTAATACACATTATAGATCATATGTAATATGTTTTACTATTATGTATTACATATATATTCATGTTTCTGTACCTTGCCACTGGATGATGGACTTCAAATCTGTAATAATTATAATCCTTTATTCCCTACCAAATTCTAAATTTCCAAAGAAGTGATGAATAAAATATTCATTTTTAATTTTAGAATATCTAAGGTCCATTCATGAAGAGATTGATTCAAAATATTTATTTAATTAAGAGCTAATTCAGATGACAGACATATCATCTCAGCACTTGGGAGGCTGAAATGGGCTATTGAGTTTGACACAAGCTTTCTGAAAAGATCAAATGAGTTAAATGGATTGTAATTCCATAGAGGGTGTTATGATTTTGATTTAGTATATTCTACAAATATTTATATTAAGCAGGCTGTTGTTTAAAGTCAATGTGTTGTGTGTTAGAATCTTCCCTAAGGATGATGTTGTTTGGATACAACCTAGACTTCCAGGATGTGTCACTGGGAATGTGCCTTCAAAATGGTTTGAAGAAACTTTCACTGTTTCATTTTCTCCTGGTTGTTTCCAGGTACATAAAGCAAATGGCTTCCTCTCACAACACACCTACACAGTGATGAGCTATCTTGTCATAGTTCCCCCAATGGGACGTAACTAGAAGATACAACCTGTGAACTCTAATAATCATTTGCTTATGTGTATTAACTTATATTTTGTCATGTTGATACAAATATGTCAAGTACTTTTGATTATCACCTGTGAAAAACAATCAAATTTAGTTTACTATGTAAACAATATAGTTTTCATAAACATGTACTCAAACTAATTTTCAATAAGTGTACTTGATATAGACATCATAACCATATAGCACGATCTCTACTTGTCAATAAATAAATATATAACACACATATATATAGAGAGAACTATCAAACATAAATTTTTATAATAAAATGTACTGTGAATTTTAAATTAATTATATTATTTATTATAGTATATAGTAGTTGTATTATAGATATATACATACACACATATGTATGTATGTATATGTATGTATACATATATATATATATATATGTGCCTATGAGTATGTGTGTGTATGATAACCTGACACACATTTTTGGCCTATATTAAAATATTCAAAGTGCTCTCAATGAAATAAATTAAAAGTGAGAAAACCTTAAGGCTTTAGAAACAAAAGGATAAATCAGAAACAAAATCAATAGGTTGAAAGAAATAATTAAGATATATATCAAAGCAAAAGTTATTAAGTGCAAATAGGAAAAACAATGGAATGAATCAATGAACACAGCCAGTTGTCTGACAAGCACTGAATCAAACTAACCAAGACAGAGAGAATATCTCAAATGAGACATGCCAGTCTTCTATTTTATAAGATACATTATAAAAGATATATACGATTATGTAGGATATAATATTATATGTTAAAATGTGTATTATATATTAGGAAATATCACTTGCCAAATGTGAAACACAGTAAATGATGTGAGGAAGCTACCCTGAAGAATAGACTAATGACCTTTTGGTTTACATACCAGTCTTCCATAAAGAAGAAAATCACTGTAGCTGGAGACAACAATAGTAAATTAAATATTAAATTAGTCTCAGATAAATGCATTTTCTCTGAGCGATGGAGATTTTTGTAGATATGTAAAATCATACATGTATATAGGAAGGTCATAAAACTAGACCTGAAATACTCTGTGGAAATTACAGTGGATAATGAGAGGAAGATGGGCCTAAAAGGAGATTGTAGTAAGAGGTTGATGAGATAACACATAGTACAGTATATGTGCCAGGGCATGTTACATGAACATCTTTTCCTCCAATAAACATTAATACAGCATTTTGCTCTAAGTACTTGGCATTCCTCCTAATAATTGTTGTAGCAATGCTATAATGAAAATATTCCTGTGACATATCCTCATGGAAGACAAAGATTGACAATCAATTAGCCACTTTTTGTTTTATGTTGCTTTCATAGAACCATACATAGTCAATATCTTAACAACTCTTCAGCTCTTTAATTCTTGAAATTATCAGAAATGGAAAGATCCCCCCATGCTCTTGGATAGGTAGAATCAACATTGAAGAAAATGGCAATCTTTCCAATAGCATTCTACAGATTCAATGCAATCCCCACCAAAATCCCTGCACAATTCTTCACAGACCTTGACAGAATAAGACTCAATTTTATATGGAAAAACAAGACCAAGGATATCCACAACAATCCTGTACAATAAAGGAACTTCCAGGGATATCAACTCCCTGACTTCAAACTCTACTATAGTACTATAGTCTTGCAAACAGCTTGGTATTGACACAAAAATAGACAGGTAGACCTATGCAATCAAATTGAAAATCTTGATATTAACAATCACACCTATGAACACCTGATTTTTGACAAAAAAATTAAATTTATACAATTGGAAAAAGAAAGCATCCTTAACAAATGGTTCTAGAATAACTGGATACTGTTGTGTAGAAGACTGCACATAGATCCATATCTATAGCTGTGAACAAAACTTAAATCCAAGTGGATCAAAGACCTCAACATAAACCCCATCACACTGACCCTCTTAGAAGAGAAAGTGGGAGGTACCCTTGAATGAATTGGTACAAGAGACCCCTTCCTGAACATAACTTCTGTAGCACAGACACTAAGATCTACATTTAATAAATGGGATCTGAAACTGATAAGCTTCTGTAAGGCAAAGGACACAGTCAACAAGACCAAACGGCAGCCCAGAGAATGGGAAAAATTAATCACCAACATCACGTCTGACAGAGGGCTGATTTCCATAATATACAAAGAACTCAAGAAGCTAGTTTCCAAAACACCAAATAATCCAATTAAAAAGTGGTGTACAGAATTAAATAAAGAATTCTCAATGGATGAATCTAAAATGGCCGAAAGACACTTAGGAAAGTGCTCAACATCCTTAGCCATCAGGGAAATGCAAACCAAAACAACTCTGAGATACCATCTTAAACCTGTCAGAATGGCTAAAATCAAAAACACCAAAGATTTTTATGTTGGAGAGGATGTGGAGAAAGAGGCACACTCCTCCGCTGCTGGTGGGAGTGCAAAGACATATAGCCAATTTGGAAATCAGTGTGGCAGTTCCTCAGGAAAATGGAAAATTATCCTATCTCAAGATCCAGTAATTCCACTCTTATGCATATACCCAAAATATGCATATTCATACAACAAGGAAGTCTGTCCAACTATGTTCATGGAAGCATTATTTGTAATAGCCAGAACCTGGAAGCAACCTAGATGCCCCTAACTGAAAATGGATGGAGAAAATGTGATACGTTTATACAATGGAGTACTTCTCAATGGAAAAACACAATGGAATCCTGAAATTTACAGGGAAATGGATGGAACTCCAAGAAAGCATCCTGCAGGAGGTATCCCAGTCACAAAAAGATAAACACAGTATTTACTAACTCATACATGGATTTTAGACATAGAGCAAAGGATCACCAACGTATAATAATTCACATCACCAAAAATGCTAGGAAAGAAGGAGGACCCTAAGAGAGACGTACATGGTCCCCTGGAGAAGGAGAAATTGACAAGATCTGGGAGCATGGGGGTGGAGAGGGAGTTAGAAGAAAGAGAAGGAGAGAGGAGAACATTAGGGAACAGGAAGATTCAGGGAAAGTATAGAGGAGAACAAGAAAAGAGATACCATAACAGAGGCAGCTATTATAGATTTAAGGAGAAATCTGGAACTTGGGAAATGTCCAAAGATCTACAAGAATGACCCCAGCTAACAGTCTAAGCAATAGTGGAGAGGCTAGCTTTAATGCCCTTCCAAAATAAAGAGATTGATGACTGCCTTATATGCTATCCTAGAGCCCTCATCCAGTAGATGATGGAAGCAGAAACAGACACCCACAGCTAAACACTGAGCCAAACTCCTTGAAATCATTTACAGAGAAGGAAGAATAATGAGCAAAGGGGTCAAGACCAGGCTGGAAATAACCACAGAAACTGCTGACCTGAACAAGAGGGAGCTCATGGACTTCAGTCTGATAGTTGGGAAACCAGCATAGGACTGACCAGACCCCCTGGATGTGGTGTTAGTTAGGAGTACTGGGCAGTGTATGGGGCCTCTAGTTACGAATCAGTATTTATCCCCAGTATACGAATTGACTTTTGTAGCCCATCTCACATGGAGGGATACTCTCTCATGGGGGAAGGGTCTAGGTCCTGCCCTAAATGATATTACAAACTTTAAAAATTCCCCATGGAAGGCCTCACCCTCTCTGGGTTGCAGAAAGGGGGTGGGCTGGGGTTTGGTATGGGTGATAGGGGAGGATATGAGGGTGAGGGAACTGGGATTGATAAGTAAAACAACCTTGTTTCAAATTTAAATTAAAAAAGAAGAAAATACCATGAAATGAGATGATAGGAAATTTTCTAGGCTGTCATGACTTTTGAGTTGTCTTTTTGTAATTCACAATGACATTGTGGTCAGTGGTGGATTCTTGGTAAAATTTCTAGATAAGAGAAAATACAAATTAAACTGTATAATTCTGATAGTGAGGATTATAACACAATGGTAATCATCGGAATTTAGAGAAAAAAAAAACACTATAAAGTAATAAAAATGAATTGTGTTTTTATCATGTTCACAGTTAAAATGTAAGGCTTCCAATATTCTTGCTGTTGATTATCTACCTGATCTGGATGGCAAGACACTCCTCTACAGTTGTCAGATGCCTATGACAGAAAATATAGAAAAATCAGGCATGCACTGTGTTAAAGTGTCTTACCTCCCGGCTTACCCTCATAGGACCACAGAGTGCTACAGATGCTGTAAGAGAACACTGTAGTCAGTAGTTTTATTCGGTTGTGGATACTTGGTGCAATAATAGAGTCTATTGGTGTGATGGTGGCAAGCCTATTATTGTGGTGACCAACCACTTTCTGGATGAATTTCTTACTCACTGTACATTAAGCAAGTCAAGTCTTGTCATTAACCCTGGAAGAATTTCTATGGTGAGAATAGCCAGAGGTCCTAATGAGTAAGTTGCTGTTATTGTCTACTACATCAACATGATGTGATTGTAAAATTTCCTTCTGAATATTTATTCTGCTATGCACAGGTGAGGGCTGTTGACATCTTTAGTCAGAGAAGCTTAATTTTGTTGTGATCAGCAGTGATGACAGAGACTCAGAATTGGTCAATGTAATAAGAATATGTAATGACTGAATGTAGAACCATGAATGGAACACTGATATCATCCCTTCCAAGGGTCAAGGGGCATTGTAGACGAAAAGACAGGGAAAAAGGATGGGCAAGAGGAGGGACAGAAAGTAGTGTGGAATTTTATTTGTAAGCATGGTTAGGCTGTTGCTGTCTTGAACTCAAAGCAGTTGTGATCTGCACAAGCCAGCGCACCCTGTCATGGAAAGGGTGCGGTGGGCTTATGAGCCTTTACTTCATCCTGAGGATTTATGAGAGTTAAGGGTTAGTCGGGGGTTGGGAGAAGAATACCTGCCTCAATCATGAATCTACTGGTAAGATGACAATGCTTCTACAAATAACTGTAACAAAACACATGGCATCACAAATGCACACAGAGGCATAGTTTTAGTGGGTGATAGTTCCTAAGAAAAGGGGACTTGCAAGACTTTGTGTGGCTGTCAAGGGTTACAAGAATGACCATGATGGGAATATAGTATGCATATATACGAACACATCATTATGAAACCCATTATTTTGTGTAGTGGATATTTATAATATTTTAGAAAATTAAAAATGAAAGAAGTAATTAAAAAGACACAGAGACAAAGTTCTGCAGCTAATGTTATGTGCTACTTTCCAAAAGTCAGCCAATCAGAAATGACTCACTCACTGACACATCCCTCCCAACCAACCCACATCAGTATCACCAAACAAACTCTTTCTAAAATTGCATGGATCACTTAAGCTCTTCAACATTCACAAATGCTAGGGTGAAGCCTTATCCTGAATATCTGTAAGATTAGTAACATCTTCTCTTGGGACTGGCATCTCTTTCAGGTTAATAGAAACATATTCTGCTCCATTTTTTTATTGCAGCTGTTTGAGTGGCAGTTTCATCACATTTGATGGGCCTTTGTCATTGGCAAAGGCTAGGTTGGAGACTGAAAGACAGCGTTAAAAATCTCCTGTTCAAGGAACTTCATAAACAAGCAGATAATTCCAATGTAAACAGTATATTTGGAACCGCCTCCCTCTTGTGTGGTACAGGCTCCTGTCAAGATATGAATGACAGCAAAGTAGTATGGAGAACTAATGCTCCCACAGGCACTTGCTTCCAGTTAGAAAATGGACAAAAATTGAAGTGGGTATCTTTAGTATGCTTCCTCTAAATTTGAAACTCATAAAAAACACTGGACTTTGCATGGGCCATAATCATTTAAAAGGCACAAAGAGGTGAAGAATATGGCATGAAAAATACACAGAGGACTTCTAAACAATATTGGTCCTATAGCAGGGTCTAGAGATTATCAATCCAACAGCAAATGCAAAGAAGGTTACTCATAATGTTAGGGTTTCAATTCATGATTTCACTCACTTATTCTGTGAAAACAGTACCTCAATTACAGCCACATAAGTTTTTATGGTGTCAATATATAATAGTTAATGGAGCAATGGTTTGGACGGATGTCTTCCAAGGTTGAAGGCTTAGATGCTAACATGACACTATTGCATAAGAAGGAATATATGAAGGTAGGACAAATAGAAGGTACTTCTCACTGGGAACATTTTCCTGAGAGATCACAAAATGTACTCTGTGCCTCATCCTCCTGAACCTCAAAATTAGTGTTTTCATGCTCTCTACTATTCATGCCCTACTTTTACCAGCTGGTATACAGAGGTGTACTGAGCACAGGTGTAAAATAAATGGTTCCAGACCACAGCTTCCCAAACCCATGAGACAAATGACACTATTCTCTTTATAACTGTAAGAAGTTCACTAATACAGCAGGAATGCAATCCAGCACCTGCTTTTCTCCATGGTCTCCTTCCTGAATCCTGTTCTCATATGCAAAATTCATTCATTTAAATAACCAAACAGTTTCATTTAATACACTAGTAGTTCTACAGTCAAGAATCATACACACACAACACACACACACACATACAAACACACACACACACACACACACACACACACACCATATGAAGTTAAAATTCAAGGTTCATATCATCTGTGTTCTCTATGAGACATGTCCTTGTCTTCCAAAAGATACTCTGGCGTAACAAGCATAAAATACATAGTCCTATTCCTAAAAGAAGTCCCAGAGAAGAAAGAAGAAATAGAAGATATGATTTTCAAGCAGGCTGAAGAACCCAGATAGACAAATCTTATTAATCTTAATACTTAAGGATATTTTTCAACTCCCCATCCTGTGCTGGACAGATTTTTGTTCAATTGTGGTAAGCTAGGGTTCTCTGAGGAGAAGGATCCAAAACTAAATAACTGAAATGACTGGACAACTGACTGATTAGCTTGCCTATGGGAAATTTTTTTGACTGATAATTGATGTGGGCCCAACCCCCATTATAGTAGACTGGATAGGAGATTGCGGTTATATAAAAATGTAGACTGAGCAAGCCAGTAAGCAGCACTCCTCCATGGCCTCTACATTAGTTCCTGCTGTTATTATCCTGGATGGTGAACTACATACTATGACTGAAGTAGAAGCTTTCTTCTCACTGTTGATTTCGGTCTTTGTATGGTATAGCAGCAACAGAGACCCTACCTTACTCCATAAAATTGGAATCATCACCTTCATACATCTTTGTATTGGCTCAGTGGGGTGGCTTTTCCCCCACAGCTCCCAGCCTTCTTAAACTAAGGAATGAAACCCTATGTAACCGAGGAAGACACCAGCTTGCTTCCTGACATCAGAATTAGTGCTCTTTCATTTCCTTATAAGTTGCCTTCACTTAAAGGAAGACAAGTATTTATACACAAAATTTTCTAAGATCCCACCCTAATACTCCCCCAGGTCTGTTGAATTTCTTTGCTGTGCTTCCTTGCTTAAAGACTTTATTTCATATGAACAGTGTTCTCTAGCTACATTAATTCTGTCTTCATTCCACACTTCTATGGAGATGGCTATTTACAAAAATGAGTTATACACCATACCTTACAGGAAATGGTTACCCAGCCACATACGTATTTTTGTTGTTGTGGTTTGGACATTTTATTTTCCGGATAGGTTGATTATTCTCCAAGTCAAGTTATTGTTTCCTTTTTTGAATAATAGTCAATTCAATGTATCCCTTTTCGCATTTTACAGTTAAGTCTAAGAAGAAGCAAACCCATTATGCCAACACTTTGCTTCTTAGTAATTTTCTCAGGTAAATTTCAACTCTGCTGAATCTACCTTCCACAAAACATTGGAATACAATCGAGTCACATTCTTTATAGTAATGTTAGCTTTCCTCCAATTCTTTGAAATTTCTTCCTTTTTCTGTCTGAGTTCTTACTGGAAAGTCCAGAAACACAATGCTACCAAGGCTGAGATCATTGTGATGCATCTGTTATTTGATATGACAAAATGTTTCCTTTTGTCCTTGTATCCTTGTCAAACTACCTATAATATCTGCACTTCTCACAGAATTCCCTTTCTAAAACCTAGATTGTTTTTTTCTTACCTTTCTACTCCTACATATTTATTCAATTGTCATGGCGATGTACATCAAAACACCTCAAGTTTTATTATCCAGTTTACACTACCATACTGAAATATGGCCGTGTGGTTGAAGAAGGATATGTTTATTTTCTCCTAGTTCTGTAGAGTAGATTTGAGAACCACGTTTCTGTCCAACTATGTGTCTGGTAGCGGCTGTGTCCCCGTGTTGCAGATAGCTGTCTTCTTATGTCGCCCTTGAATGATGGTTTTGAGTGTGTGTGCAGAAGTGGGGAAGCACATGTTCTGTAGTATTTTCTTTTCTTATGATGTCATGGCCAGTCTCTATTAACTGCGTTTAATCTCCACTCCTTAGTAACTCCATATACACACATAAAGTTCCTGATAATATTCTAACACATTAAACTTGAAGAATGCAAACTTTAGTTCATAGAATTCTGAGTACCTTCTACTTCATGCTTGCTGTAACTAATTCAGCTGTTACATACTACTGAACAAGTACATTTTGTATGCATGTTTTCATTTATTTTGAATTTTATTATGAATTTTGTTATTATGAATTTTGTTATATTTATGAAACAAATGAGCCTTTGAACTTATTCTATGCCAAGGCTTTATTTCCCAAGCTGCAGGACAAACAAATACATACCCCTGGTCTCATAAGATAAAGTAAAGGAACAAAAAATAGAAATAGTTCATTTTGATATGAGGTAGAATAAAGAGCTCTGTATGTTTATCTAACATATAAATGCTTCCTACTATCTGTGGCTGCAAGGTATGCAAGTGTTGAAAAAATAGAGAAGTCCATTGAACCCAATTTTTATAATTCTCATTCACACATTCAAAGAGCTACTTTTCAGGCTGAAGTGTCCAACAAACACTGCCTATACAGTCCTCCGCAACATCCCTGATCCACATTTTTAAAGGTTTATTTGGCTCTTTCCCCTTTGAGTTTTATTATTTTGAAATACATTTATGCATTTGTGTGGAAACATGTTGTTTTGCTTTTTAAACTAAAATTTCATCCTTGCCGTTCCTCCTCCCAACCTTGTTTTGCTCTCTCAAAATCTTAGGTTCTATTTTTTGGTGTGTGTGTGTGTGCGTGTGTGTGTGTGTGTGTGTGTGCGTGTGTGTGTGTGTGTGTGTGTGCGTGTGTGTGTGCGTGTGTGTGTGTGTGTGTGTGCACGCGCGCGTGCGCATGTGTGTGTGTGTGTGCGTGTGTGTGTGTGTGTGTGTGTGTGTGATGTGTGGTTAGTAGAGTATATGGAAGTCTGCTTAATGTATATATAAATAAAACTGATCAATCTGTATAATGTTGCTAGGTATATAACTCTGGACAGATTGCTTGTCATTTGATAACCATTTTGGTGATTTTCCCTGGGGAAGACTATTTTTGCATGTGCTGGTCCAATAATCTCTATTTGTCACAGCTCTCTAGAGACACATAATTGATAGAACAGAATGGGGAGATGATGGTAGATAGATGGACAGATAGAGATAGATAGATAAATGATAGCTAGGTAGCTAGACAGCACACAGATAGATAAATAATTATTGGTTTTATTAGAGGACTGGCAGGCTGTGGTTCAGCTAGTTCAACAATGACTTTCTTCCATCAGATAGTCTAAGAAACAGTAGTTGTTCAGTCCATGAGCCTGTATGTCTCAGCGTGTCTTCAGTGTACATTAGAATTCCTAAGAAGAAGGTCCTAATACCAGTGAATCAATAGTGATGACAAACAGGCCAAGATCTGTTTCTCAAAGAGAAAATAATTATCTGCAGAGTATGACAACACCTTGCTCCAAAATTTCATGGGTTTACCTATAGGGGTCACATAGGCTCCCAGTGTCTTCTCTGTCGCCCAGTGACTGCTCAACCATTATATCTGTTGTAACATATGGCACACATTGTGCAGCAGCCTACACCACACCATGGGTTGTAGATCCTCCTCCTGTTCCAGGCCCCACTGAAAGCTTTCTTTGTCAGTTGGTGTGTGGGTTGCTGTAACACACCCAACTAATGAATTTTCTGTGTCCCGAATCCAATAGGCCCACTAAACACTGTGGTTCTTTTTTGATGGTGGGAGATGCTGGGTGTGGAAATTTTGACATTTAAGTATATCTGTCTTAGATAGGATTTCTATTGATGTGACAAGACACTGTCAACAAAACAGCTTGAGGACAAAAGGGTTTATTTGGCTTATAGTTCTGCAGCATTGTCCATCATCAAAGGAAGCCATGGCAGGAAGCAAAATAGAGCAGGAACCTGGAGGCAGGAGCTGATGCAGAGTCCATGGAAGGGTACTGCTTACTGATTTGCTTTCCATGGCTTGTTCAGACTGCTTTCTTTTATGGACCCCAGGACTACCAGTCCAGGCAGGGCTGGGCTCCCCCATGTCTATCACAAATTTTAAACATGTCTTATAGATAGATCTTACCGAGGCATTTTCTCAATTAAGGTTTCCTCCTTTCATGTAAATCTACCTTGTGTCAAATTGACATAAAGTAGCCCTCACAACAAGGATTTCTTGTAGCATTGTTATGGCAACAACACCTCATGAAATAGCCAATAAATAAATGTAAACATTCAATGTCTTCAGAGAAGTCTAAATCAAAAGTTCCTTGAGATTTCATTTTACCCAAACTGAATGGTTGCCATCAAAAAACAAACGAATTTTAATAAGGACATTGGTAGGTATGTGAACAAGGGCAGTCACTTCAGAAACCAATATGGAACTTTCCAAGAAAACAGAACCCATAAAATAGTACTGAGTAATTGAGATATTTCTCCTCTAAGTTTAAACCTCAAGAGCAAAAGTTATAAACTAGTCTATTCCCTCCAACCAAGGCCAGATTTCTGGCATATTTATCAGTAAGCAAAGGGTTAAGCATAATGTCATTCATACTTCAGCTCTGTCCTGAGGGCTTGTGCTTAGTTTTATATGTATAGTTTTCTGTTCTTTTGTAAAGAATTGGGGAAATGATTCTGCTTCAGTCCCAGTGGACATTGTATTCAACCCCACTTGTCATTCTGATTTCCAGACAATCCTTTATTTCTCCATAATGCTACTGGCAGTCTCCATCACTCATATTTATGTCATTGTTACCTTAATAGCCAAATATCTTCCTTTCTCTTATCCTATAAGCAAATATTTCCCTCATATTCATAGTCCCAATCCAATAATAGAATTTGCACAATCATTTCCAATTCTTCTTTCTTAAAATAAGAAGTGACCCTTCCATCTACACTTGATGGTCTGAAGTTTTTCAGTTCTCCCTCAATCATCAGTTTTTTTCCCCTGAGCTGAATTTTCCCTTCAGTGTCAATCTTTTATGTATATATTCAAAAATATTGACCATTGAGTTCTGGACTATTACAACAGCTTGACATGCCTGAAAAAAATCCAACACTCTCAGATTTCCTATTCATGCCTGACTAGCATCCTTTTATATACAGACATTTCCCACTTAAACATTTAGTAACTGAGAGAAAATGTCACTTTCTGCTTTAGTTCAGCCCCCACAATCATTGTCTGAGGCTTATTCATAACATCATGAGTAAGCTACTTCTATTCTTCATGCCTTTTTGTCATTCCTCCATTCCTCCCCCTTTATTTCTGTATTTCTACTGAAAACAGCATCTCTCTCTCTCTCTCTCTCTCTCTCTCTCTCTATATATATATATATATATATATATATATATATATATATATATGTATGCTACTCTAGTAGGGTTTTTGTTTTGTTTTGTTTTTTCCCTACAGCATACTCTTCTTAAGGCTTTGTGGTTTGTTTCCTGCATCTCTTTGGTCATGATAGCAAAAGCCAGTCATATGCCCAAGAATACACTGTGTCAGATAACCAGCTTTATAAGAGCCAGTGTTCCTAATGTGGGGAGTAAAACTCCAGTGAAAGTGATGTCTGTTACACTTTAATCAGTAAGCATACAGAGAACTTGTTGTATACAATATATAATCATTTTTTATTTGAAGAAATATAAAACACTCAGAGTATACACAAAAGTCAGATATAGTAAGGGGAGATTTGTGGAAGTGATTAATATTTCAGCTGAGATTTTATATAATAGCAAGAACTTGGTTATCTTACTAACCTATTCAAATTATTGAAGACATAATATAATCGAAAATCAAATTTGAGACCATAGATGAAGCCTTGCAAATGTGGTTTTTGCAAGGGTGTCTGTTCTGGTAGAATGTGTCAGTGATGGTGTTAATTTCCTACATTTATTTTGAAAAAAAAAGAAAGAAAAGTGTCTTTCATCCAACATAGGCTAATCATATGCTTGCTTTGAAATTTGAATTTGAAAAAGAATTTTTAAGCGTGGGAGAAAAACTTATCTCTCATTCATTATAGTATGTCTACTGACATAAACTGTTTAATTGATGTTGTTTTCTCTAATACAGAGAAAATTTTATGGTTATATTTCTTTAAATTTCTGCTTCATGTCAGCTCTTATTTTAAATTTTCCCTTCCAGCCAGGTAGTGGTTGTGCACGCCTTTAATGCCAGCATTCAGTAGGCAGAGACAGGTGGATCTCTGTGATTTTAAAGGCAGCCTAGTTTACATAATGAGTTCCAGGCTACACAGAGAAACCCTGTCTCAAAAAAACAAAAATAAATAAATAAATAAATAAATAAATAAATAAACTTCTTCCAGTCCAGGCCAATTCAAATGTGCATATTGGAAGATCTCTAACTAATTATCAATATGTATATATATGCGTACACACATATGAAAGGAAAGATAGGTTATTGAACTAAACAAATAGAAATAAAACACCTGTTAAATATGATAAAATGGTAGCATAGAAGATATATTTAATATACTTTAAGATGTGTCACTGAAGTACAATTAATATAAAATGCTTAACTTCAAAATCTACATGGCAAAATTCATATTTAAAAAACAGACTTTTGGACTCAGGAAAACAGAATACAGAAATAATAAGGAATTACAATGCAGTCTAGGTAGGAGTTAAATTTAGGAGAGAAGCTTGAGGAGAAAGCTGATGCATTCCAGAAGAACTTAGATGGTCAAGCTGACAGATCGGCTTCTGATATTAGTGGAAGAGAGAAGTCTCTTTACAATGATTGACTCATGGCTTCCTCAAAACACCTAAAAGCCAAATATGGCTTTTACAGAAGAGTTTCATAAGTGCACTGTTTGAAATTGATGCTTGAAAATGCTATTCAATAATGAATAAAGGGTAATGGTTGATAATTCAGTTCAGATAGATGGCATATTGGGAGTTAGGCATTAAGTTTGCTGACTAATCGTTGCTTTCATGGCATTCATTAAACAATACCCAGTGGGCACTTCCTATTTGTATCTGAGACATGGGAAACAGTTTTGTAAGTAATACCCAGCCCCAAATTTCACACCAAATCTATTTAGCAAGACTTGTTTATGCAGTTCAATTAGCATGTGTACTTATATAGGAAGAAGGCCTAGAGTTCATCTCCTTCACTGTAGGGGGAAAAACAACCACTGCCACCACCACAAATAACACACACACACACACACACACACACACACACACACACACACAGATAGAGAGAGAGAGAGAAACTAGACACCCACACATAAACACACACAAGCACTAAAGTAGAGGATAAAACATAAGAAATGACAATTAAAACCAAACCTCTTCAAATAGCTAGCTCTTTAACAGTGTTAATTTTATATAATATTGAGGCCCCAAGGTACTCTCCCCATGTTTTGAAAAACAAACGGTGTGCATGTCTCCTGAGAAGTACTCCCTACTCATCTTTCTTGATTGCTCCTTTACCAAAGTTATTCACTATCAATATAATTGTCAAGACCAGTAGCTATGCATTATATTTATTTGTTTTCTTATATACTTCCAATTTCAAAAACAATCAACAAGATCTCTTATACATTGAAAATTTCTCTTTAGATTGATTTTATTATGTCATTTTGTAATCCCATAACTCTTTGCGTTTATGTTACTATAATATTAGACTGCATTTCATCTAGAATTTGAGTGTATAACGAAGATTGATATGTGTGCATTTTGCTCTTTTAATGTCTGTCATTATTCTTAGTGGTTTTACTATTGTTATTAGGTTGCTATATTTAAATTTAATGAAGCATTTATTCTCAATCAAGGAGATCATTGAGATAATACAATTCTCTAAGTCTGTGGCATGAAGTCAGAGTAATAAACTTTATTTGGTGTGAGATGAGAAATGATTGATTATCTTGTCTGTCTATTAATATTCTTTTTTTCATCTTGTATGCAATTTACAAGTGAAGCAAATAATAAAAGGTATTTCATACTACCCATGAACTTTTCTCTTAACTTTAGCGAATAAACGTTAAAGAACCAACTCCCTGGACAAGTTCAGCCTAGATACTTTTTACAATAATTTGGTTCTGAAAGCATATGGTCAAGTACGTTTCTGTCGAGAAATTTTCTTTATGAAATATGTAAAACTTGTTTAAAACGTAGTAAAATCACTTCAACATAGTGTGTGTGTGTCTGTGTGTGTGTGTGTGTCTGTGTGTGTGTGTGTCTGTGTGTGTGTGTCTGTGTGTGTGTGTGTCTGTGTGTGTGTTTGTCTGTGTGTGTGTGTGTCTGTGTGTGTGTGTGTCTGTGTGTGTGTCTCTGTGTGTATGTGTATAGCTTAATATGGCCTGGGTTTTGAAATGTTTGTTTTGTTAAAAGAAGTCCAAATATAGGAGCTGTGGAGACAGTTCAGTGGGCAAGAGAGTTTTCTCCAGTAGTTTGAAGACAGGAGTGTCTGTTCCTAAAACCATGTAGAATGCCGTGTTTGGAACACATTACTATATTAGGTGGAGATGGAAGGATTACTAGAGCAGACTGGCTACCAGCAAAACTCCAGGTTGAAAATAAATTCTGTTTTATAGAATAAATGAGTCTGTACTAGACCAGGACACTGGGCATCCTCCTTTTTGCCCCAACCCCCAGCATGTGTGCACCCATCATATGCATGAGCAAATCACGCTCACTCATACTCCATTATACCAATTCATATAGCCTATTATTAATGTCCATGCCAATGTTTAAAGCTAAGATCTTCACATGAAGAACACATGAAGTATGTCTCTCTGAAACTGTGTCACCTCACTCAATAACACATCTCAGTACTATCCACTTTTCTGTAAGTTTCATAATTCCATTTTTGAATCCCTGAGGAAAATCACATTGTGTATATAAGCCACATTTTTATTATCCTTTGCCTTGTTTATGTATATCCAGACTGGTTCCAGATTCTTGCAGTTGTGAATAGTATAGAAATAAATAAGTACATACAAATATCTCTGTGGTAGCATACAGTGTCCCTGGTATATAAGTTAGTAATGGTGTACTTAGATCATACAGTACTTCTTTGCCTAATGTTTTGAGGAACTTACTACAGCCATTATAATAAACTGTGTAAAGCTGAAAATAGCTCTTCTAAAATTTAGAACAAGACAAAATGTTACTATGTCCACTTGTTCAATAGTGTGCTCTATATCTTACACAGAAAATTGACAAGGAAAATATAGAGAAGCATTGAAAATAGTAAAGAAACAACGAAATTGTCTATATTTGCAAGTAACATAATCCTAGTAAAAATATCATAAACTATATCGTAAAATTATTAGACTTAACATATATTAATAATGAAGTTGCAGTTCACATCAGTGTACACAATTCAGTTGCTTTTATATGCCTCAGTAATGACATTGCTTAGGAATATAATATTAACACGTAGATATTTATCCTGAAGATATGTCTCCTTACTTGCTGGAATAGCTCCTGGAGTCCCCAATGCCTCTCTCCACCTCCTTCTATCCTCCTTGATAAATAAATGTTAATAAAACTACTTATAAGTGTTTCTTTGTGAGTATGACCCCTATACTCCAGCCATGTTAAACAAACAATCATATAAACCCAAATGCAATTTCCTACCATGTTATGAAGAAAGCTTTATTGGAAACTAGACACCAAGTTTTGTCATGTGTTGCTCTGGGAGTTTTGCATTGAGGCACCAAAACCGAATAGTTGACACAGATAAAATATGGCCCATAACATTAAAATAGTAGTTATCCCTTCACATGAAAGTGTTATCTACAAGGGGTGAATTGTTTTGGATCCCTCAAATGGGCCAATTTTTATTTCTTCAGAATATGACAAATTTGTATGGGATACAATTTTGAAATGAACAGAAAATCATGCTGAGAGAAGGCTAGAAGATTGTGGGTTATTTTTGAGCAACTATTCTCTACCCATATGAATAGAAAATTAAAGTAAAATCCTAAAAGTAATGGAATAGTATCAGAAACCAAAAGAGTACTTCTTTAATCTTTTTAAATTCAAATTATTTTTAAATAAGAAAATTTGTAATTACAATTAACACAGGATAACCAGTGATGATGATTTTACAATAATTCAAAATTAAGTATTAACTTTCCTGAAATATTTGTCAAAATGTAATTTAGGTAAATGGCAAGTTGAATCACGGATACATGTTAATTAACTCATTTTAGCAAAACATTTAAGAATAAAAAGGAGATGATATTTAAGTATTAACGATATTATCACAGTATCTTTAGCCAGGAAAATATTATACTCATAATTTCCATTCAGTGCTCTATATTTGAAATAGTAAAACCCCCAGTGGCCTTAGAAAAATAGCTAAGTTGAGCATAGATTTTTATTTTACAATCATCTTATGATATCCACTATATTATTAAATTACTAAAATATGGACTAGCATCAAAACATGAGACTCAGTGTGGTTCCTGGTAAAAGCTTGGGTGAACTTCTGTGAATTTCATCTGGGTTAAGCCTGTGTGATTCCCAGGTAGAATATAACATTTTAACGCATATGTAATAAGCATTCATTATGTGGAAGATTTTGTGTCCTATTGTACTTGTTATTACCATTGTTGAAAACAGTCCCAAGCAGAAGAGTAAACTTTATGAGGAAAAGCAGGTGGAAGGATCCTAAGAACCAGAGTTAATGTATGACTCCAAGAAAATAGTATCTTCCAGGCACAATAGGGCTGCTGCACATATGAACTTACAGAGAGTGTAATAGCATGTTTAGGGCCTGCTCAGTTTCCACCTAGGTGAAATATCAACACCGAGATACTTTTGGGCAGGGAGGGATGTGTGGGGGTTCACCCCTAAGCAACAAGCTATCTGGAATTGATGCTCTACTGGCAAAGGGTAGTCAGGCTTCTCCAATGGAGTCTCACCAGGTGAATCGGGTACATTTCATGCCAGGCCCAAGATACAGGACTGGTTGGCTAACAGAAAGCAAACTCAACTGTTTTAATTTATACATTGTGTTTTGATTTGTTTTGACATTTTTTCTTATTGTTCTTTTGACTACTTTGATTTTCCTTTTTGTGATTTATGGATTTTTTTGTTTCTCGATTTTTGGTTTTTTGTTTGTTTATTTGTTTTTTGCTTTACTTTTTGTTTTTATTTTAATAGAAAAAAAAGAGAGAAGTTGGGGCATGTATAGTTCTGATAATCTGATAATCATCTTAGAGAGGGGGAAATGATCAAAATATATTGAATGGAAATTTCATAAAACAGTAAATCCTTTTGAACATGAAATTATATAAAGCGAATAAGAAATATTTCATTCTTTCTCTTTGTTTCAACACTCCCTTTTCTGTCATCAACTAAATGTGGAGAAAATAAATTATGATAATCAGGGCTCGTATTTGTATTGTAATTTATGGCATTGAGTTTTAATTGTGAAAATGAAATTTGTTAAACATTGGAAGAAATAATGTCTTTCTTTTTGCTTCTGAATAAACAGGAGGTCCTTGTTCTCTCTTCTCCTTAAATATGTCATTGTCTTCTCACAACTTCCAGTATAAACTGTAACCCTATTTTTGTGGCCAAGGTTTTTAAACTAACAATTAATAATCTATCTTGTCCATTATGATTACATTTTTATGTGCCTATATGGCATGCACTTACTTTCAGAATAGCTTGTATCAAAAAAAAAAAAAAAAAAAAAAAAAAAAAACAAGGAGACATGTGACAAGCCATGTTCCTTCTTTTTGATTATTTATAGAAATGTTTTTGTTTTCATGTTTATAACAACTTTTAAGTAAAAGTTAGGTTTCTGTCTGCTCCACATGGCATCATCAGTCACTTGTCACCAAAGTGGCAGTTAAATAGATGAGTGATGGTATAAGCAGATAAGGATATTTATTAAATAGGGAAAAACACAAGATCATCTCTGGGAATCTAACAGGAGTTTTGGGTAAGGGAAAAAACAAAACTAATGTCTGGAGATGTCTCAGTTTAATGACTCAGTGTGTTAATACCCCTGCTGAGCATAATCCCCAGAATTGACAATGTTGTAAATAGAATGGAATCCTGCAAAAATATTTTTTTGACCTTCACAGGGACACACATGCATGTACACATAAACTACACACATTCAAATATACATATATAAATAAATAATTCGTGTGCTTTTTAAAAAAATGATAAGATACACACATGAATGAGCAGTCACAGCGTGATCTTGTCCACCTTTTGCTCATTCTTGTGCCACCACAGTTTTGCAAAGTTCTTAGATAGCTTGTTAATCTGGTACTCTGTCATTAGTGAGGGGACCAATCTTGTTCTTATTGGATAATGATTTCTGGTTCAGAGTAAAGTTTTGACCTCAGGAGTAATGGTCATCTACTAGATGAATGCATTTCCAATGGTATCCTTTGATATTCTTCTCTTCTCTAATTCAAGGGTGACTCAAACAGGTTAAGTAGGGACCATAAATTACCTCTATGCCTTTGGCCAATGCAATGCACACAAAATGAATTTATATACGCTAGATTTTCATAGTACTTTTAATCACATTGGGGCCTAATTGAGGAGTCATTGCTCATTAGCAAAGGAAGATTCTAATGGCCCATTTCTGTATTTGTCAATAAAATATGTAATCATGAACTCTACATACCCATAAGAACAGCTTATTTCACAAATTACTGCAGCTCATGTTTTTGTAATCCCTGCATGTTTAATTTTCTTACCAATGCTAGTGCAAATGCTTTCCCACCTTATCTGAACTCACAAAGAACAGAATTAAATGTATAAATGTATGATTCGATAATCAGTCCAGAGTTCAGATAGTGTTAGAAGATTTTGTAGTTTTCATAACTATGGCAGAAGTAATTTAATTAAAAAGTTTTGTTGTGTTTGGCTAGCTTGGGAAAATATATATTGAAGCTATTATTATGTGAAGAAATTAATACATATTACTTGATATACACATATTTATTTCTTAAGATTCATTATGTATGATACTAGAATCCAGATGCAGATGGAGAGGACAAGAACAGGTTGTAGAAACACATAGAGACAGCTGACCTGAACAAGGAGGAGCTCACAGGCCTCCAGACTGATAGCTGGGCCCTCCTGAACATGGGTCTCAGCTAGAAGGACTGAGCAGTCTAAGGGACCTCAGACAGTGGAACCAGGAGGTATCCCTGGTGAACAAAAGGACTGTGAGAACACCCCCTTCCCCATGGAGGGATAACTGCCTTAACCTAGAGACAGGAGAGAAGTCCTATTCCCTACTTCAAATAACTTGACAGATCTACATGACCCCATGTGGATGGCATTGCCCTACATGTGGAATTGGGGTGGGGGGATGGGAGGGAGGGTGGTCATGGTGCATGTGATGGGGCAGAGAGGATAAAAGGGAGGGAGAGAGGGAGGAAGAAAAAAGGAGGGAGGGAGGGAGAGGGAACTGGGAAAGACATGTAAAATAATAAATTAAATTAAAAAATCCTAACTAAAACAAACAAACAAACAAAAAGATTCACTATGTATGTAGCATCCATTATGAGCATGCCTTTCAGGCCTGTAGTGCGGTAAGTACTTTCAAAGTGGTTTATGTTTTAGTGTATTTTTCCTATGGGTTTTATTCCAAGAGTTTCTGTGGGTTCCTAACTCTATAGGTAGTACCAGAACTCAAGAAAAAAAATTTTATAGAAGCCTGCAAATAGTAAATTAAAAGCACAAATTAGTCACAGTAAGAGATTTAATGACAGCAATATAAAGAAAAAATATTAAAATCCAGTGCAATAAATTTGCTAGCATTCATATTTCCATTCTTCAGGGGTGCTCCTACATAAAATAAGGGTTACTTAAACAAAACACCAGGATACCATGGCAGCTGATTTGCTAGCTGAGCTGGATCCCACAGAGTGGTGATTGACTTATGGCTGGGACAAATCAAGACTGTGTGAAATTCCATCTCATTACATAGTAAAAGTTATTTATGGAAGAATTATTAATTGCTGATTTCTGCAGTTTTTCCATACAATATTTGATGGGTGTTCAAAACATTGAAAATTGAAGCTATTAGGAAGGAAGCCAATTAGAGTGGAAACATTAAACATTTATAATCATAGATTTTATATCTGAAGTGAAAGTGTACATACTGCTAACATCTTTCAGTAGAATGTCAATATGCAAATCACAGTTTTAGAATTCCTAAGAAACTAGCACATGTACACATATGCAGACACACACACAAATGCACAAAATAATACCCAGATACACACTATTAAGTATTAATTAATTAAAATGTAAAAACCTTATTATCTAGCTTACGTTCATATATTTGCCATATATGTTTATGAAAAATATGTTTCTGGCAAGATAAATATATCACCAAAAGGAAAATAACAGAATCAATTTTATCCTCAATCAAAACTCTCTTTATTAGGTACCAGTTTTCAACTAGGCATAGCTAGAAAAATAAACAAATGGAAAAAAACAACAAAATTCCATATCTTCTTGAATATATGCTTTTGAATTTTGCATAACCATGTTTTTTACATAAGAATTCTTTTCTATTCTTTGTAGCTCATGTATTTTCTAGGCCATACAATTTTTCTCAATAGAATTTTTTAATAGGTAAGCCATTTCTCTGTGCTTAGATGTTTGATTCTGGACTTCCAGCCTTATGCTTTCTAAATTCCTCATACCAATGGCAATCAGATTCTTTACTTGTTTCCATGATTGGCTTGTGAACAATTTGGATTGCAGTCAGATTCAACACAGATGGCACCTAATACTCCATCCTGGTTTTGGCTTGACTCTGTGCTTATTCAGTGCAAAGGCAAAGGAAAGAACTGCTATTCTTATGACAATAACAACCAAGATAGACAGACACCATTAGAATGCTCAGTAGGCTGTCTATACCTTCGTTTCTCTGTGTCCATATTATTTCTAAATGTAGCCTTTGAAAATGTAGCCTAGAATTTGGAACAGAGGCCATGTGTAAAGCTGAACTTTTACTTTTTAAATGGAATGTTTCGCTAACCATTTTTACTTAAGTGAGACATATTTAAGCAGAAATTAACTGCATATGGTAATATATTAAATATTATTAACTCTTAATGACATTTTTCCCCATATTTGGAAAGGAAAACTATTTTGTTATCTCTTGTGTTATTGATGCTTCAGTTTTGCATCTTTATTCTTTATAGTTTAGGAAAATAGCAAAGGGCCACCCAGTTCCATGAGACATTCTACCAGGCATAACACCTCTGATGGTCCCTTACATACAGGTACGAGGTGACTTCAATACATCAATCTCACCAATAAAAAGATCACCTGGCCAAAATCCAAAGAGAGACACTGTAGTTATATGATATCACCAGTCAAATGGTTCAAACACACATCTATAGGTACATCCCATCCAAGGTTGAGTAATATTAAGTCTATTACACTCAGAAGGCTATTAAAATTTCTTCAAAATTTGAGCACATTTTGAAACACACAGCAATTACCAACAAATGTAGCATAGTTGGATCAGCATCCTGTATTCTGTTTACAGTTTAATAAACCTAGATATCTTGAGACAAAACCAACAGACTAGTGAAGGATAAATAGGTACTGAAGAAATCAAGAAGGGAATGGAAAGATGATGCAAGAGCAAAAGAAATTCTGTGTGGAAAGGATTGTCTTAAATAATTGGTGCTGGTCACAGCACCACAGCCAGATGCACTAATATGAGTAGATACACAGAGGTAGCCTCTGTTTAATTATTTAAATGGGATTACAAGCATGAATGCAAACACAAGGTTATCCAGTTAAGAACAAACACAAGGAAATCGAGGCTTTGGCCATTAAAATGGGCCCAGATAATGGTTTTGGTGATAATTATATGTGTGAAAATAATGGATGTGAGTGATACAAAAAGTTTGCTCTGTGAATCCTTCCTTAAGAGAACGAGAAGATGAGCCAAAGATTGGGAAAAAAAATATTTGCAAAAGATAAAGGAATAGTAAAAATAGCCAGAGAACTTCTAAATCTAGACATAAAACATTAATTAATTTAATTATCATGAGCAAATCATTTATAGTCAAACAGGTGAAAGATCTGAATGTAAAACAATGCATAGCATGATCCTGATTGGCAACTTCAAAATACACTAAGGTGTTACTGCATACCATTGACAATGGGAAAATCCAACACATCTACCCAAGCATATGTTGGTGGTGATATATAGTAAAAGGAATTTGCTGTCATTGTTAAGACAAAGAAGACATTAGATCATTTATTTAATTAATTTACTTACTAAAATTAGCATATTCTTACATATTCTAACAATTACATTTTACCATGTTTGTCAGTTGAGCCTGAAACTTAAAACTATATAAATTTGCACATAAATGTTAACAGCATCTATATTGGTAATTTCTCCATCTTTGGAGACATCAAACTGTCATTTACATGGTAAATTAACTAAATAAAAATGCATCCATACAATGAAATAGTCTTCAGTGATAAGAGGAAATAACGTATCATGCTAGTCACCAGATGACATGGATTAATCTTAAAGGCTAACTGAATGAAATTGACCTGAATATATACATTATCTATCTGGCTTAATTAGAAATGTTGCCATGTTTGTAAAATCTAATATACAACAGTTACAATTAATAAATATTTTGGTTTAATGTAAGGTAAGACACCTGTACAATTCTGTGAGGAAATCAAATGAAATGAAACAATATTAGAACAACTTAATATCCATGGTTCAAAAATGAATTCCCAGGGCAGTGGTGGACATGCCTTTAATTCCAGCACTCAGAGGGCAGAGGCAGCTGAGAATCTCAGAATTCAAAGCCAGTCTGGTCTATAGAAAGAGTTCAAGTAACTTTGTCTTAAACAGACAAAAAAAAAAAAAAGAAAGAAAGAAAAAGGAAAAAAGGTCAATTCCCACAATTCCCACATATATGCAATACAAAATGAAAACTGGAGTATAAACGTAAGCAAAGAAGATAAATTATATAGTATTGAAACTAAATCTCTGCATCTTAAAATAAGTGATGATTTCTTAGGCATGATACTAAAACCAATAACTATAGATAATATAAAGTAGGTATTTTTAAAATTAAAACAAAATTTTATATATCAAAGGTCAGCTATGAAAAGTTCAAACTTTAAATAATGTGGTTTTTTTTTTTTTTTTTTTTTTTTTTTTTTTTGTTTTCCTTTTGGATGTTGCCAATAAGTCAGCACCATAAAGACTGAATTTCTGAGTTTCTTCAGGGGAATCTGATAGCTTCTGTTTGCCTTGTCTACATTAAATATAGTTGTGGAGAAGGAACAAAGATAGCCACAATAATATTGCTACATTATTATGTATAATTAAATTTGCCCCTAGTATTGATGGGAAGTCTAGGTTATGTAACACTCCCATTAAAACAAGTCTATTGCATCTCAACTGATGCTACTTGGAAGAAACACTTGTTTCTTCTCCATGTTTGTTGAAATGCAAATGCTCTTTTTAAGAGGCTCAAACTGCCCAGGTGGAGGAGCCTCCTCAGCAAAACACAGCTAGCCCACAAAGAAAGAGACACCAGCAGCAAATCTTGAAGGCATTTGATGTTTCCACTCCAGCCAACACCTGTTGAGTATAAGCTAGATAGACACAACCACACAGCCTGCCTTTACCAGACTCTTGAACTTCAGAACTAGGATACATTTGCGTATATTAATGAGTTTCATAGTGGCATGCTGTTATATATTAGTAACCATCCAAATTATATTGATTTGCAAAATTAGTGCTGTCATAATGTAAACATTAAAGTATATTTTACAAATGCCAAAGTTTGGGGGTAGTTAAAAGATTCCATGTTAAGGCAATATTCCAAATCTGACATACTGTGGTAAGTGTAATAAGTGTGTGAGTGCATGTACAGAATCCCATATTTTTCTACTGAGTTTTTATCTAAACTTTGAGTCAGAAACAATAAAGAAAAGCAAGTAAAGAGATACTATAATACAGGGAGCCATTATAGGTTTAAAAAGAAACCTGGCACTAGGAAAATTTCCAGAGATCTACAAAGATGACACCAATTAACAATCTAAGCAATCAATAGTGGAGAGGCTACCTTAAATGCCCTTCCCAGTAATGAGATTGATGACTACCTTGTATGCCATCCTAGAGACATCATGTAGTAGCTGATGGAAGCAGTAGCAGAGATCCACAGCTAAACACTGAGCCGAACTCCTGGAATCCAGTTGCAGAGAGGGAGGAGTGATGAGCAAAGGGGTCAATACCTGGCTGGAGAAAACCACAGTGACAGCTGACCTGAACAAGGGAGATCTGATGGACTCCAGTCTGATAGCTAAGAAACCTGTATAGGACCGACCCAGCCCCCCCACCCCCGAATGTGGGTGTTAGTTGGGAGGTCTGGGCAGTCTATGGGGCCCCTAGTAGTAGATCAGTATTTATTTCTAGTATACAAGTGGACTTTGGGAGCCCATTCTACATAGAGGGATATTCTCTTAGCCTAGACACATGGGCCCTGCTTCAAATGATAGGACAGACTTTGAAGATCCTCCATGGATGGCCTCACCCTCTCTGGAGAGCAGAAAGGGAATTGAATGGGGATTGGAGAGGCAGTGGAGGAGGGGATGGTGAGGGAACTGGAATTGGCATGTAAAATAAGCTTGGTTCAAATTTAAATAATAAAGGAAAAATTACTAATATTTGTAATTTCAAAAAGAATTAAAACTAGTTTAGATTTTGGTATTACATTTAGAGATTTGCAAATACTATTAAGGCACCTGAGTGGCTGTATTTTATATCATTTATCAATGATCAGACCTATTTTGACACAGATATGACTCTTTTCTCACTTGACTCCTAAGCACATCTGTTTTTACTTTTCTTGTTTCTCCATAGGGTGTTTTGCTCCTTCCCTTTTAAGATATTTCCTCATTTCTCTGACTTCTCAATGTTAAGTCTAGCCTGGAGAGGTAATATTAGAGACTTTCTACTCCTTATATTTAATAATTCAGACTATGAGCTTGAGATTCTACCAAAAGCTGGTGAAGCACACCAAGTCATCATTTTCTTGGTGAAATGAATATTGAAAATCTCTACATTTTCACACTTACCTCAAACTGAATTCTTATGCAAAATCTGCTTCTCTCCAAGTGACCTTCATCATAATCATCCATGCATAAATATGCACATTCATTTTTTATACCTCTCCTTGTAAGTATTCAATGTATCAATAAATATGATGGTCATTATCTTCAAAATATGAATGCATTTCACCATCCCTATTATTTTCGCTAGCCTACATTAACATAATACTGCCCAAACGTGAATTTCTCTTTTCGTCATGACAATTGATCTTCTGTGGTGACTATCACTTAAAAGAAATATCACAGATAATAGAGTTTAAAGCTTTGTAAAGGAACAGTACAATAAAAGCATTATAAGATCTATGTCTATTAGTGAATTTTTGCACATTCTAGAAGTCAAAATTTAAAGCTGAAAAGTTGAAATACATTTTAACAATCTACTTATTTCATACAAATCATTAAGGGGTTTAACAATCTTTTCCATACTGACTTTCAAAGCTTGATGTCTATTAGTGTTTAGAGAAGTCACATTAGATCAACTGACCCCTCGGGCTCAGTATCTGCTAATGCATTAGTATGAACAACATGATAGACTGGAGGCTAGTTAGTACCTTTCTGACCACAGTACATTCAGAGTTCTTTGTATTTCACACATACTTTATGCACATTCCTTCCTAGCTGAACACCATTGCGCCCACCATTTTTTCTCTTTCTTATTTTCTTCTAGATGTGGGGAATTTTCACTATCGTACCTTACCTAGTGTCTGTTGATTCAACAGAAAACTTCTGCTGTTCTATTGCCTCCAGAGCCCTCCAACTGTACTTTTCAGCATTTGAAATAATATAAATTCTTCTGATACCAAGTGACTAACACTTAATAAACAATGGTGAGTCTTTGTGCTTCTGTCTTTGTATCTATCACTGTGGGCACTGTGGTTGACTCTATAACATAGAATTCAAACTTATGAAGTAAGTAAACATTTTTTTATTTGCAAAGGCATAAAATCCACCATCAGAACTGTCTAAGCCTTTGATGTGTCTAGTGTCCTTCTTTTTTGTAGTTTCAGCTGAAATTCTTCTGATTTTGGTGCTTGACACCCATCACTTGCTAAAAAATATTAGTGCAGGAAAACCTCTTATGATAAAGAATAGTGAAATATCAACCCTGGAAATATGTTATTTGACAGTTCATTTTATAGTGTTACATATCACCATGGGGAATTTTTTTTGTGTGTGTGGTGTCTTAGAGGTAGCGAGTCAGTTCTAATATTCTATTCCCTGATTATTTTTGGTTGGCCTACCGGGCTCCCTGGAAAATGAAAGCAGATGGAACTGTTTAGAACCAGTTCATAGGGTCAGTTTTTTAACCATCAAAGTTGGGATAAAGCAAACCAGACAGAAGAGAATGCAACTGGTTTTGATAAAAATTCACTTTCATTCTTTACACACTGCTGTATCTGCATAGGCAACATGGTAACCCGTACAAAACACAAATTATTTTCTGAATAGTCTTCAGAAAATATTGGTAAAATTGACAACAATGTATGGTAAATTCCAGCAAATTTACATTTAAGTGCAAAAAAGTCAGTAATAAAATTAAATAAAGTCAGAGAAAGATTCTTAAGATTCACTCCACCCATGCAGAACATGGTAAAGTGTGATTACAAATCAATTATACCAATAATTGTAGCCCATCAAGGCAATTTTCCCAATCATTTGACTCTTTTGAATAATTTATTTAGAAACTGTGACATTTTCCTTGTGATTTTATTTGAGACAAATTGATGTACTTCCACTTGATTAATTCATATGAATATTGAGATGTGCTTCGATATTACTGTCTGATTATCTTCAAATAGAAAGATGAACATGACAACCATTCACAAAATGTGACACTAACATACTCTGCAGACCATTCTCATTAAAGGAGGCAAATATGGAGAAACACATGAAAATCTAAAATTATTATTAATGTATGTGTGATGGTAGGATAGTACTTAAACTTTCTTAGATTTGGAATTTATTACTAGTAATAGGAAAACTTTAATATTGAGAAATTAGGTAATAATTAAAACGGAGTTGCCCCTTACCAGGTCAACAATTCCCTTACCAAAGGCTAATAAATAAAACTCCAATGTCTGATATGGGTTAATTATTTTGGCCAATGAGGTCCCTAAACATTGAAAGTCATCGCCCAGCCCAATAATGGTTCCCTCTATCGAAATATCTCAGATGCGAGGGAAATTCCCAGGAATCTGTAATGATGAGCCCAGCTAAGACCCCTAGAAATAGTAGAGATTATGCCTAAACTATGCTTCCCCTGTAATCAGATTGGTGGCTACCATAACTGCCATCATCGATCCACCCTCCAATAGCTGATGGAAACAGATGCAACGATTCACATCCAAGCACCAGGCTGAGCTATGGGAGTCCAATTGAAGAGAATGAGGAGGGATTATAAGAGCAAGGCGGGTCAAGATCATGATGGGGAAACTCACAGAGGCAGTTGACCAGAATTTGTGGGAGTTCACGGATTTTAGACATAACAGTTAGAGAGCTTGCATTGACTAAAGCAGGCCCTCGGCATTCAGGCAACATTTTTGTACCTGGTATGTTTGTGGCATCCCATCCGTGGCAGTGGGACCAGGATTTATCCCTAGTGCATAAGCTGGCGTTTTGAAGCCCATTTTTATGGTGGGATGCCTTACTCAGCCTTGATTCAGAGCAGGGCAGGTGGTGCTGCTTCGACTTGATATGCCAGGCTTTGTTGACTCCCCATGAGAGGCCTTCTCCTTTCTGAGGAGTGTTTGGAGGTGGGATAGGGAGAGGCTGGTGAAGAAGGAGTAGGGAAGGAAGCTTGAACTGTAGAAATCAGAAAGTTATTATCATTGCCCTTGGGTTCCCTCAAATACACAAATATAACACTTTAACAGAAGACATCACATGCTTGAGCCATAGAAAATACCTTGACAAAGCTAGTCTTCATCTTAGTGGCTAGCCTTGATCACACTGGAAGGTGCTATCCAAGCAACCAGTGGAGAAAAGTATTGACACAAACAAGGAGCTAATCAACCATTGTTTCATTCATTTAAGTCTGACTCCATAAGAAAATCTCATATGTGTCACCGTTATTGGTGTGAAAACCTTGCGTTTAAACCTACAGTAAGTTTTACTATGACTAAACTGGTAAATGGACATGGTCTAAAACAGACTCCTAATGATTTATCAATATACTCGTAGAATAATCCATCTCTCCATCCTTATCTGAGAAGTTCTAATATTTAGCAGATTGTGATTAGCACAGTGACCAGCAAAAAGCCAGGGTCAGTACATAAAGGACTGGGACTGCAGGATGTTCATCCTTTAGGGAAATGTTATATGCTACATTCCTCTAAAGATTCTGGGATCATTTGAAAAAGGGGGACAAAAGGAATGTTAAGAGTCACATGGTACTAAACATACTTCCACTTCCAATTCTTGTGCTATATCTCTAATTGTATTCTGTTTTAACTGTGAATGATTAAAATGACCCAACATTAAATTGTGAAAAGTATAGAATTTCAGATTTACAGATCTGGGATTTACTAAGTTATATGAATGTCTTTCAGGAAAGCACAGTTGTTATTTTAAAATAAAGCAATGATAGTATAAAATTCTAGAATCCCCCAGAGCTGAAATTGTCCTTATCTTACAGCTCCATTCACAGTCTTACAAGTGGGAAGAAAAATCCTTTGAAGAACTCAGAAACTAACCTTTCAAAATGTCTTTGCTCTTGTCCTGTACCTCCAAGATTTCAATTAGTTATCATTTCTTTTAGGGTACAGAATGAACAGTAGCTGTGGAAGATGTGACAATCTTTTACATAATAGATATATTATTCAAAGGAGAGCATTGGCTTAAGCAGATTAGTTCTACGGCATTTGCAAAGCAAGAAATACCCTACATAGGGGTGAAACTCTGCTCCTAAAACCACACTTCATTAAACAAACTCCCTGTGTCAAGACTACATTAGCCTTCTACAACGTTTTTTTTAATAGGGAGACCCTATATAGCCCCTCAAAAGAATGCTATATTGACCTTGCTCTTGATTACCGATGGTAATTTGAGGACAAGATGCATTTTTTTAAACTAAGGATATCCAGAATTTAGTCACAGAATATGTAATAATGAAATTGGACTTGAGATGGAAACTTTCTTCCTGCTTGCTAGTTTTTATAATGCCAGAATGTGTTATACAGGTTGTTGGGGAGAAAGGCCATCAATAAGATGCATACTCAGATGTGAAGGTTAAGAGCTACAATAATTACTGGACTACCAATATATGCCACTGGTAAATAGTGACACACATAGAGTAAAGTAACTAACTTCCTTCTGATTGAATCTGAAGCCCACTCTACAGAATGGAGTGAATTCTTGACACTGTAAATCTGGTTAAGAATTGATGGCTGGAGGGATCCTGCTTTCATCATTCATCAGGGACACTTCTGGTCTATTGGAAAATGATTAATGAATAAACAAATAACTAGATCAAACATCAATATCAAAGGCATTATATAGTTCTATTCAACAAATATGTCACATATATTTCATCCTCTGGAAGGAACATAGGATGTGCTGAAAAAAAGAAGAAAACAGAAGAGAGGAGGGATGTAGAGGATGGGGTGATTTGTTGCAAAATCATGTTGTCTGGACATGTTTATGCTCTCTGTACTCATGATCTTACTCAGAAATAAGTATCTTGAGAAAACATGCAAAATATTGGTTTCATGAACATTCTATCATGAAAGGCAGAAGAGTTCATGATACCACATCCTTCTCTGAGTGACTACTGACAGATAATAATGGATGCATGTCATTTTCTTTACTGGGGTGGCCCAATGAAAAGTTGCATGTAAAATAAGTTCAAGTGAACAAGCCCCCACACATCATCATACAACCAGCCCAATTAAAGTGACTAAGCAACCCATCAGTTAATATTGTATTGCTGTAATAAATATACCATGACTATGACAACTTGTAAATAGAAAAAATATGTTTTACTTATGATTCCAGGGACACATGAGTTTACAAGGCAAGTAGGCATGGCAACAAACTGCAGACACAGTGAAGGGAGTAGGAATCTAAGAGATAACATCTACAAAACATACAGGAATCAGGGAGACTGAACTGGAAAGGGGACAAGACTATGAACAATCAACAGCCCTCTTCTATTGACAGACTTTCTCGAGCAAGGCTCCATATCCAAAAAGTTCTGCAATTTCCCCAAACAAGGCCATCGACTGGGGACTAAATATTTAGATGTATGAGCCTTTGAGGGACATCTTCATTAAAACTACCATTTTCCTTTTCTTGGATCTCATGGACACATGACCAAATCATAATAGCAAAGCATTTAATCCAAGTGTTCCTGTCTTTTCTCATCGTCTCAATACTGTTTAAAAGTTCAGTCCCAAATCTTTGAGACTCAAGGTATTATTTTACAAAATCAAACACACACACACACACACACACACACACACACACACACACACACAGAGAGAGAGAGAGAGAGAGAGAGAGAGAGAGAGAGAGAGAGAGAGAGACTGTCACATAAGAATATATGGGAACAATCCAAAATTAAAAATACTGGGGCATAGTGAGGAAATATTGAGGCCAATGTAGACTGAAACCTAGCTAAGAAAATATTACCAAATCCTGTATCTCCATGTCAGTTGAAAAGGCCTTAGATAGTTCTACTACTTGAGTTTTGCTGCTGCATGATACAGAACTGGTTTTGGCTGGTCCCTCTCCTTGAACGCAACTCTCTATGGCAGACATCTCATGATTGTCATCTCTAATGCTGTTGGGGCTTTACTAACGCCAGGCCTCACTTTTATAGCTTCCTACAATGGCCTCTCACAACTTTTGGAGGCCCTTACGCAAGCACTACCCTACTACCCTGCCACTTGCCGGTTGGCTTTAACTGCTCTCTGAAACCACAGAAGATGATTGCCTTCACTTATGTTCCTTCCTGTGATGCATTTCCTGCCAACACCATGTAGATGGTAGGTGCCAAGTACAGCAACCATTAGAGAAATGACACTTGTCCCCTTGAATCACAGCAGCAGCAGCTTTTTTCCGCAGATGCTTCCTAGGAGTAGATCACTTGGGCCCAGATCCAGAGCTTCCAGTTGATCCATCACAGCATCTACCCAGTCCAAGAACTGCAGAAGCATATGAAGGGGCCAGTACTACAGAACAAAAACTGTGGGATCGCCATGATCATGGCAATAACCACACATCTAAGAATGTCCTCAGTGAGGGTTCAGTATTAATAGCATTGCAGGAGCCAGAGGCCTCCAACCAGACCAATGTCTCAGTACACTGAATATTTGTAAGCAATGCTGTTTGATGGGGAGGATTCAAATGTGGAGGGCAGAGATAGATGGATAAAGAGACGAGTAGGCCTGGATATAGGATATAACATTCATAAAAAATATCAATAAATGTTTTGAAAAGGAAAGTCGTTAACATTTTGTTCAATGTAACAAAAGACATAAGTATTGTCTTTTCCCTTATAGTAGAATCACAAAAAGTTATATAAAACAGACAAAAGAGTACAGAGCAAGCGAGCAGAGAAACAGCGTACTTTCTGTGGTTTTTGGGTTTTTGTTGGAATTCTAACAGTGGGGACAGCGGGTGTATAGGATTCCATTACTGCTCTGGATATACTTTTCCTCCTTTTGGGTTGTCACATCTAGCCTTGACGTGACGGTGTATGCCTAGTCTTATTGCAACTTGTTCTTACTGCATCTTGTTTGGTTGGTATCTTGAGAGGCCTGCTCTTTTCTGAAGGAAAAGTGATGAAGAATGGCTCTGGGGAAAATGGGAGGTGGGAAGGGATAGGATGAGTATTTGTAGGGGAGGCTGTGGTTGGGATGTATTGTATGACAGAAGAATAAAGAAAAAGAAGAAAAAATAGAAAAATAATGAAGAATGTGAAGAAACTTTTATATTGACTATCCTAAGTTGTGGTGGTAGAGGGTGGGGTTCAAAACACAGATTTGCCAAATGAAAATGCATCAAAGATATTCATGAGGACACCTTGCCCTGGCCTGGAGTGATGGCTCAGCAGTTAAGAGCCTTTTCTTTAGTGGAACATAAGTTCAGTTACTAGCACCCTTTCTGGGCAGTCCATAACTACTTGTGACTCAAGCCCAAAAAGAATCCAATGCCCTCTCCAAGGGTACATACAATCACACGTATAAAAACCCGCAACCATCTCACACACACACACGCACGCACACAAACACACTAATCTATACATGATTAAATGTGAAATACATTTAAATAAGCAAAAAATGGAAGGACCTTGCCAATAGACGATAAAGGAACAAAGTCTGACCCGCTGGCCCCACAGTATCACTGTAGCTACTATGTCCTAACAATGGAAGTTCAAATTTATGTCATGTAAGCTTTAACTGTTTCCATTTTGCCTGTCAAAATAAGAATTTATTTCCTTTTTAAAAATCTCTCTATTTAATATCTTCCACTTTAGCATAGAGTTGGTGGAACATGTGTTTTATCGCAGCACTTGGTAGGCAGAGGCAGGAGGATCTCTGTGAGCTGGAGGCCAGCTTGGTCTACACACGAAATTCTAAGACATCCAGGACAGCTACTCAGAGAATCTTTATCTCAAAAAAAAAAACAAAACCAAAACCAAAACTGTTCCAAATGAAGCTGGCCTTGAATAGAATCCTAATGCCTACCATCAGCCAAGAGCTGGGATACTTGATCTGTTTCTTTTCCCCTATATGGAAAAAATAATTCTCTATAGTTAGTTCATACTTTAAAAATTAAAATGATTCTTACTGACCAATCTTTATCATTTATTACTGAGAAAATTTATCTTATTTACCTTCTATTTGTAATTAGCTTTACTACAATAATAGCCAGGAAAATACTTTACAGACTCTTAAGTCAAATTTGCAGAATAGCTTCCTGAAAACTAAATTAAAACTATACCATGCTTCAGAGATTGAATTCTGAGTATCCTTTAAGATGTACATACACAATGCCTTACTTTTTTATATATTATTTGTTCATTCAAATTTGTTTTGCTCCTAGAGGCAATTTTTACTGATGGAATAACTTGTCTGACTGACTATGACTTATAATAACTTGATAACTTTTGAATATATTATGAACATTTGTTTCTATCATAGTGGAGAACACATCTGTGTAATTTAGATTCCAACTTCAAGCACACCATTTAAAATATGAGCCATAAAAAGAGTAAAACTGAGTGGTCAGATTACTGAAACATTATGACTGTTTCAATAAGAAGTAAAATAGTACATTAGATATGAAATACCAAACTCTTTCCATGTCAATTACACCTTATATGAATATAAAACATGTGCTTCCTAGATACTCAAGATCATCCCTAAATATTGGTGACAGCATGATTATAGTTCTGGTTCTTCAGATAGGCCACTCTGTGCTCCCTTGAAGTTCACTCATTATCTCTTTTCCCAATGTTCTCTCCCAGATAATTTGATCTTGCCCAAGATTCACCCAATTATCAGCACTTCCATTAGCTTTTCCCATGTTTTATTGCCAGGAGTTAATTGCTTCTGTTACTCAGTGTCTATAAAACCTTAGGTTTAACCTTTATTATCACACAATTCAAAAGGTATTGTAAATTTTTACCTAGATATTTATACCTCGGTGAGACTTCATGTTTCTCCAATAGAAGGTGGAATGCTCAGAGGTTTGTAGGTTCCTCACAAAGATTAGGACTTGACCCATCTCAATTACCTTATGCATGTCTGCAGAGCAGCTAGACATGCAATTAGCCAAGATGGTTGTCCAATCTTACATTTTGGGCTAGAATGTGTAAACATGCTGTGACCTAGAAAGTTTGTTACGTTACATACTGACAAGCCTCAGGAGAATGTTTTGCTGGGTAGTGCTTTTTGTCTCGTTATTTATGTATGTTAACTCTACAAAGCAGTTGAGTTACACTGCAAATAAAGCTGGTACTCCTTGCTCTGGCTTTCTGAAATCCATCACACCAGGCTGCTTAAAAAGCCAGCTGATATATCAGGCCTGACATTTTCTACAAGTTAATGAAGATAATTCAATGTATAAGAAAATGCATTTTGTGGTTCTAAGGTCACTGATTTAAAGCTAACAATAAAACTGCCATGAAAATGGTAGCTTACATAGCACATAGCCATCTGTGTTAGACCCACTGGAATATACTTATCAGTGGAGGCTGTCAAATGCATGCTATTTTACAATTCGTACTCTGAGATCTTTTATCTTCTGTGGATCACTAGGAGAGCAGCTCCTAAATTAATATTTATTTTGTTCTCATGCACCTTGTTCACTTTACTTTGAAACTTCTTTATTTATGCACTATGCAGAGAACTTTAATAATTTTATCCTTACATTTTCATATTGTTTGCATAGAGCTGAATTTTATCAAGAGTATCTTTATAAAAAAGACATCAAGGTTTAGAACACACTGGGATTTATATTTATGCACAGTTATTGAATCATCATGTAGCTCCAACTGAGTCACAAAACTTCTGCCCACTATTATCTTATCATATATGAATGATCTAGTGTTAATACATCTTTAGGTTCATTATTAAAAAAAGAAAAGAAAATTTTCTAGAGGCAAACCCTCTTAAATTGTTAATATGCAAAATGTAGGGGGTTTTCTAGCAAGATTTATCACTGTCTTTTCCAGCAGCTTCTAATAATAATTATAGAAGACATTATGCATTTTAAATGAAATTATGGGGCACAGGAAGAGTCGTACAGGGAAAATGGAGGGGTGTAATGGCATAAATATAATACTCATGTGTATTATTTTCACAGAGTTTTTAAATTTAAAAATCCAGTGAAAATAGTTTTTCTATATTTTTATAGTAGCACTGTTCATGGATTCTTTAATCAGTGTTATATTTTGTTGTTTTTATAGTTCATGTTAATCTTTAAAGATAAAACGAAAATACAGGTAATATGGAACATCTATCTGTTCATTACGTTCATTGCTGCTTTATTCACTATTGTCAGAAACTGGAAACATCCTGATGTCCCTATGGTTTTGTAGCTTGGTGTTCTTGTGGAACTCTCAACAGTGGGGTGGGAAGTATGTAACTCTGTAGCCTGTTCTTGAACCCTTTTCTTTCTCTTAGGTTGACTTGTCCAGCCTTGACATGAGGGTTTATGCATAGACTCGTTGCATCATTTTACACTGCATTCAGTTGATGTATCACTGGGTGACCTGGTATTTTCTGAAGGGAAATAGAAGGTCAGTGGATCTGGTGGAGAGGAGAAGTGGTTGGACTTTGAGGAGTAAAAGGAAAGGGGGTGTGTGGTCTGGATGTTTTGTATAAGAATAAAGAAAAGGAAAAATTCCAACCCTTCGGTCAAGTAACCTATTTAAATATAAATAATAATGATGATGATGTAACCTATAGAGTAGTTTGTATCTAGAGAGCAGTAGTCCAGATTTTGGCTTGGAAAATCCTGTCATTCAGTATATGATTAATCTGTAATGTGGGCAGCCTTAACTTATGTGATACAATGTTTCAGTCTTGGACCAACAATGACACCAGGCTTATTAGCTGTACACTCTCCTTTACATTCAAGTTCCTTTGCCCATTTCCTTGTCTTTTACTGCAGCCTAATTTGTGATGCCCCAACTGTTCACTCTGCTTTTTCTCTGAACTTCTACAAGCCACTAATTATTATCTATTTTCTATAGTATTTGCTTTTTAAGAAAGGCATGCATTTGAAGTCATGTAAGGCGTGACTTTTTGGATTGATGTTTTGCAGAGTACACTTAAAAAAACCATCCATTTCTCCACAAGTTTAAGTCGATGAACATTTTATATTGTTACTAGATGTTCTCTTTATGAATATACCATGGTATTTTTGGTCCAATCATTTATTGATTTTATTGACTTCCAGTTCATATTGACTCCTAATTAGACTGCTACAAGTATTTGCACGTAGTATTTTGGGTCAAGGAATATTTTTAATTGGCAAGTGCTTAAGCCAGATTGTATAGTATAGGTATATTTAGTCTTTTAGAATACTGCCCAACTGTCCTTCAAAATAAACATTTATATTGTCATTAAAAATAAATGATTTGCTACATGATATAAAAGTGGTGTGATCATATTACTATAACTCTATAGGTATAGAGTTAGTTTTTCTTTTATGCATGAATTTCTATTGGATAATGTCTTCATAGATATTTTATGTGCTTATTATTTGATAGTAGTTCATTTTATTTACTTTGGAATTTTTAATGTTGATCCAACCAATTAGTAACCTGCAACCTGAATTCGTACTACAAATCAAGTAATTTCTTCACATGACTTTAAGTCACCTCTTCATAAAATAATATCAGCAATTTTACTACAAATATAATATATAAATTTCCTTTGTATGTAAACTTGGTAATTGGTCTGATTAAATTCATCTTTGAAAATTAGTACTATTTCATGTGATTACATTGTTTCATTATAAACGCTTATAACTAATGTTAAAGTACCTCATGACTTAATTTATTAATATAATTCCTTTTATCAAAGATTTGTAGTAATTGCTCATTGAATTTTAAGACAGATTATCAAAATTGGAAGGAATACTAACATTAAACAATCAAAGAAAATTAAAAATAATTTGTGCATCTATTACTCAGTTTAGACACAATGGTAAAATAAAATTCTGTAAACATTTTGTATTTATGATAGGCAAAAGATAAAGTTTGTTTTTGCAGTTAATCTGCTGTCTATATTAACATGTATTATTTAACCTCTCTGATCCATTTGAAATACGAAGTTAGTAAAATTGTGATCATGCTAAAAGTGAGATCAATTAAAAACAAACCTTAATATGCCTTAGTTATTATAGAGTATAATGTGCATCTGTCACTACTTGAGTGGGATTTTGAAATGTGTGTGTGTGTGTTTGTGTGTGTGTATGTTTGTGTGTTGGTTTTTGTTATTATAGTCCTGTATATGCCATAGTTATGTGTTAGAGGTCAGAGAACAGCTTACATGTTGGTCTTAACATTCAACTTTTGTACATACATAGTCTTTTTTGATGATTTTGGTGTGCTCAAAGGGTACATTATCTGAAATCTAAAGATTCTCTTATTTCCAACTGTTATCTTTCTTTCTGGCTGCTGGACTACAGACTAGTTCTACTTGATCTGTCTTTATATGTCTTCTGGTGACCTAACCTCATGACTCACACTTAACACACTGAACCATCACTCCAGGCTAATTTTTTCTTATATTTTAGTTTTACATTTCTTATTGAAGATACACAGAAAGAAAACTTTGGATTTTGTGAAATTCTTTCATATTAACCAACTTTGTTATTTTACCTTAGCTTTTAGAAGCAGCTCTTGGCTATGAATAATAATCCCAATGTTTTTTATTTAGACTAAAGCTTTGCTTTAGTTTTCACATATGTGGTTTTCAGTAAAAGTCATGGGTTCCCTCCTCCAAATCACATAATGAGTCCTGTTGGTCAGCTGTTGATAACTGCTCAAGTACATAGCAAGCACTATTGTGCCTTTAGAGACATCTCTCTATGTTGGTTATGGCCAATGTTCATAGGTGTCACACCTGAACAGAAATATTATTTCTTCTCCCTGTTGTAAGGTTGTACATCATCTTCATGTATTGTAAAACAAAAAAGAGTCCAAAGAAAACAGGCTTCTGTTCAAATACTGTTATAATTTCTCTGAGCCCTGTGCCTAAAATCCAAAGTATCTTCCTCACTAAGCGGCTATTCACTTTTCAAAGGTAGCACTTAATTTACTTGCAAATCCATTGAGTGCTAACAGGTAAACTGGATTCTGTCTTTCAGAATTGTTAATTCATGTGTTAGAAGTAACAGTTTCCATTTTGTTGTATTCTAATAAATTTGCATCCAGCTCTCTATTATCAATCTATTAGTTTCACTTAAGTATCAACATGTTCATTAATAGACAATTTAAAATAGTATAAGTCTAGGCTTTTATAATTTGAGAAGATGTCAAAAATTCTCTTCAAAAAAAAAAAAACCTTTAAAATGTTCCACCATTACTCAGTGATACCCATACATAGCATCAGTATACTTTTCATGATAATGCTCTTGCTTCTAAATTAAAAAATGTATTTATTTATCAAGGTCTAAATATGCTTCCTCACATTTCACCATACAAGATTCTTTGTTTTATTTTCATTGTGTGTGTGTGTGTGTGTGTGTGTGTGTGTGTGTGTGTGTGTGTGCAGTAAGTACAGGTGACCAAGCTCATGCATGCCAGATATATTGGCTCATTGGATCTCCTTGTGGCTGGAGATTCAGAGAAGTGTAAGCTGCCAAATGAAGATGCTGAAAATTGAGCTAGGGTCCTAGCAAGAGCAGGAAACTCTCCTAACTACTGTCTCACCAGCCCTGATGCAAAGAGGATGCTGCATCTACAATAAAAATGATTTATATACACCATGGCAGTTCATATGTTTAGGCACATATTTTGATCATGCAGGGAGAATACCATGGTTTCTGCCTGTAGCTTTGTTATAGAAATCCCAGAAGGCTGTTCCCCCTTTCTATGGGAGATTGAAACTAGACAGAAGGAAAGAAGTAGTTACCTAGAAAATGACACTTACCTGACTTCCATTTAGCTTCTGTTTTTACAAAACACCTGGTATATGCCATTTATTACAGCAACCAGATTTATTAAAACAATAGACTGCTATTATTCTTTATAAATTAAACATCAGACTCAGATTATATGAAGCTTTTTTGTCATTAAACGGCAAACATACAAATTTTCATTTGCTTGTTCCCACAAAATATCAGCACAGAAATTCAGACAATATAGTTGAACTGTTTCTAAACTAGACTATGTGCCTGAAAGAAAAATCTCTTTGGAAATGTTGGTAATTCACTGCTATAGAAATTCCACCTTTTTGAAAAGAAATCTTTGAAAAATATCGACAGAAGAGATATTTCACAAATTCAGCACAGCTTCTAAATCCTGTTGGAAAAAGGAAAACTCTCTTTCCATACATCATTTAATACCATTACAGTTTATTGCTCCCGTGTATTAGCATGAGAAATGGTACTGTTTATTTAAAAGTGTAGTAGGTGAGACCTGTCTAACGTTGCTCCAGAGTGAAATCAAATTCCCAGATGTGTTCCAGGTGTGCTTTGGTTTTCACACCATCATTTTATATTCAGGAGTTAGTCCATTGCTTCTCAAGCAGTTTTAAGCAAAGGTCAGTGTACTAGTGTTTCATTCGCTTTAGTAAAATTGAAGTGTGAAACTCTATCTTCAGATAAAGCCTGTTATATCATATACTTTTGTTTGTTTGTTTGTTTGTTTTTGCCAGTGTAATACTGCAAATCCACATTGTTTTATAGCCAAGTGCATAAGACTAATGGCAATAAAAATAAAAGATTCCCGCCCTTCTCTTTTCCTTAGGTAGAGTCATATTTGAGACCTTACATTTGTTTTGTATTGTGCTTGCCTTTATATTTCTGAAGTAGGTTTATGCTCTTTTGCTTTGTTTTATCCTTTCTGGATTACTAGTGGATTCTGACACTTAATCCCACTAAGCAATGACAACTATTTTTTTTTTTTTGGTTACATAATCATCTCCTTCTATGTGTACTCATATTTATGTGGTTGGTTTCAAAAAGCTATGTGACTGAGTTCTTAATATAAATTATGTTTCTTTTTCTTATGCTAGTAATAGTCTAGTTGAATTATTTCATATTTGAATGATATTGAAATATGTGGATGATTAACAATGTATTTAAATTTTCCAGCATTGGACAGTAGCATCTTATTGTCATGTATTATTTTTCCATTTGCTTACTAGTGGGTTGCAATATTGGTCTGAATTATTCAGTTGTTGTGAATTTATCTGAGAACATGTACATAGCCCAGACATCAAGCATACATGTATATACATAGCAAAACAGACGACCCACCACATGAAATCCATTTTAGCACAGTTAGCCTTTCATTGTATACAACCCAACACCATGACGCCCCCCCCCAATGGCCTTAATTTGTGCATTGAGTCCCCACATCAGGAAACACTCCTTTGTGACCCTGCAGTGTGGCAATTGAATTACAGTCAACTTAGAAGTGGTTTAGGCTGTGCAGTTCACTTCAGTGATCGTTCACAAAGGTCCTCTCCCAGCACCCTCATGCACAAGTACAGCTCTCATCTATGCAGCTCATGCTTAAATTGCTTCAAGGGTTGAGCGTAAACCATTATCTAATTTATTATAAAGATACATCATTTTCATGGAGTTTCATTGAACTCTACACAAAAGTCCTGGTGTTAAAAGCAAACGTGTGCTTCCTTTTCTTTCCATCTGAAATGAAAGAAAAACAAACAAACAAAAAATAAAACAAAAAAAATACAAAAGTCTAGCTATTGATCAGGTCCATGACTAAGCACCATGTGAAGACTATCTCCTACAGGTAAAAATCATCTTCTTATCTCTTAATTGCAATGTGATCATTCACTAAGTAGATCCTTTGGCTAAGTACTATGTTCAACATGTGTAAGCATAGAAAGATAGTCTTTCTTCAGGTGGCCTATAAGTGTGTATAGTGTGTATGTATGTATGTTTGTGTGTGTGTATGTATGTATGCATGTATGTACGTGTGTGTATGTATGTGTATTTGTGTTGTGTGTTATTATTATCTAATATATATGAACAACCACAGAGAATATGAAAAGTTTCATTAAGATAAAGATAGTCAAATGACTCACTAGGCAGGGCTCATAGGCTCTCCCAGGGACAGAAGTAGCCATCATTGAGCCTGCATGGGTCTCTGATGCCATGTTTACTTGATATCCCTGGGAAGCCTGCTCTTTTTTGAAGGGAAATGGAGGAGGATCTGGGGGAGAGGGAGTTGTGGTGGGGGTGGGCAGAGAGAAGAGAGGGAAGGATCAGTCAGGATGTAAGAAGAAATTTAAAAAAAAAAGGAAAAAAACAGTAAAATATTTTAAAAATAATTATACAAATATCTTGCATAACTATGTCTTCTAACTTCTTTTTACTTCTTGTGTGGAGGAAACAATTCAGGCATAGATGAATATGGTAAACAGGGGCTATTTAGTTTAAGGAAGATTTTCCTTAAATTTGCTTTACTTCGCTTTTTCAGATCTTGTCTTCCCCAACTCAAGTATTAAGTGAGAAAACACACATAAAAGGTTATGGAAATAAACTTGGGAAACTCAAAGGAAACTACTCTGATTTAAATCCAGAGGCAACAATACGAACCTTTGAAATTCTTCACAGTGAAGATGGAGCTTCTCTTTGTGCCTTTGAACTGGAACCTAGGAAATCACATATACAGATGAGTTCTTTGTGCAGAGTAAGAGAAAGTGATTTCTCATCTATAGACAACAACTAATTGAAACATCAGGGGAAGTTATTCTTCAGGTGAAGTTTTCTCAACTAAATTTTTGTGAACTCTGTGAGTTTATAAATTTAAAAATACCATTCCAATGATCACCATGCACTCGTTCTTCCATACATCCTTCAGATGTTAACTTCACTCAATCTAAAGAGCTGGGAGGTATGAAGCCGTACAAACTAAATATAAGCTACCATGCTGTTTTCCTCCACATTATTCTCCTGAATGTAAAGTAGTTACATATTTGTCTATTGAGATTAGTTTCTCTTGGCAACTTTGTGCTTTGAGGAAATCTTAAAAGAATAACCAACTTATTGCTTTTGTTCTTATCTTGAATTTTACCTAGTATAGTTTACATTCTTCATCATAGAATATGATGTATGGACGGGGGATAACATTTTTAATTACTTTTAAATTTAAAATTAGGGACATAAATTCAACCAGCAATGGACCAGTGGAAATAATTTAAAGTCAATTATATAAAAGCGAGCTTGGGACCCTTCAGCGGTAGTGCTTATTCTTATGTGTAATTGGACTTCATTTGGTTTTCTGTAAATCAAAATTTCTATAATGATTTTCAAGGAAAATTGATATTTTTACTAAACTCCAATTTGAGTAAAGAATTGATCATTTCCATGAGACAAAATAATTTTGGACCATGTACAAATTATAGCACTTATGATATATTAATTCATTATTAAAATTATAAAAATAATTATATGTAAACATACATATATACATTGACAGAGAGACAGAGAGATAAAGATAGATGATGTTTGTGTCTCTTTGTGTTAATGCTTGTAAGATGCTCATCCAGTCCCTAGAAATTGGTAAGAAATTAAATCACTTAAAAACTCACTGACCTGATGTCACTCTTGATAGTGTATCTGGTTTGTTCCATCACTTTTATTTGAATAAAGTTAACTTGATTAATTAAAAAAAAAGGTTTCACTTTTCATGGTTTGGTTTTTGTCCAACTTAGATTGGATAATTCAACTTTATCCCAGACCCTTTTTAACTGCATCATAGGAAATTTTTCTTATAGTAAATTGTTAGCGGTATAGATATAATTTTCTTCACACCAAATAGTAAATGAGATTCCTCTAATGTATCATCAAAGTGAGTGTTTACCTGGATTTAGCAGATTTAAATTGATATGCTAGAGGAAGACTGAGAGCAGTAATGTTCTAAATCAGCAACAGAAAATGTTACTATACAGCATTTGACACATGCATAACTCATCAGGATTTTACTTGAACTCCAAATGATGAGTTATACTGCAATGCCTTTTTGTTTCTGTTTTAATCCTTAAAAGGAACCCCTGGGACTGTTCATTATTGTTTAATTTTAACATAGTCATTGAATAATGACACAGCAAAGGTCAGTTTCTGCAGAACTGTATGTTTGGAGAGGCTTTATTAAAACAGTCATAAATTTCTCTCAAGTATTCTTTTCATCACTCGCTCCAGTTTGAATTATATCATTTGCTAACGAACTCCAATCACACCTTATCCAATATGGAAATCTAATCTTTATATGAAAGTTAGTGGTTAACTAGGAAACAAAACAAATATCTTGGCTAGTAATTGTTGTAACTGCTTGGAAACTGTGGATGCCCTACATGTTGGCCTTCTGTTGTTTTTTCTATCAACATGCAGTTTGTAGCTCAAGAGAATGTTTAATCACTGAGACAGCTGTATTTGGGATTTATCCTTTGTGATACAGAATTAGCAGTTTAGAAAATGTGAAATTGTGCTTAAAATAGGAGACTGCAATCAATAGTGACAATGGTATTGTGGAGGAAATGACTATATATATATATATCATTATAATGATAGTGTGGCTGCCTGTAGATTGCTTTAATGTAATACATTGCCTACACAACCTATTTCATTTAAATACCTGTCTCTGCAAGTTGTTAAGGTTAAAAAAACTTTGTCAATATATTTAAAGCTTCAATTCTCTGGAAAAACTGTTTCTGAGTTCCCATTATACCACTTTTTCATCAAATAGTTAACACATATCATTTTAAGATAACTTATTCTGCTACACTATTATAAACACATATGAACATGGGTAGTAGGTAATTGTCATCTGTGACTCAGACTCTCAGAAAAATTTTATTGATAAAAACAGGTGATAACTGTTTTTCAGGGTTGCCAGTCTACTCTTCAATGATTATAGAAAAAAATGCATGAATAGCAACTTAATCTAGGAAGGAGTAGGTTAATAAATTCGTAGTTTCAGAAATTATATTCTATCATCACTTGGTTTTACTGCTCCTTGCCCCACAGGTGTGGGGAACCCATGATGAGGCTGATTTTGGAAGATCACAGAAACTCGGTTCAAGATAGAAGGAAAGCAGAAAGGAAATGTTAGGTGCCCAGGGAAAGGTTTTCACCTGATTGAAATGAAACCCGATTACCTGCCTGATTCAGCTAGTCTCGTAACTCAAATTTCTGGCACTTGTGAAAATGATGCCCTTAACCAAAGATCAAGTCTCGAACTTAGTCTCTTTGAGGACATTTCAAATTCACAGTACAGAACAGAGTCTTTGTCTAAGGAATTTTTCTATGTGAATTTTAAGTGGCCAATCTTTGCACTTCGTTTTAATTTAGCATTTATCAAGGTGTGCTGGCTAGTTTTATGTCAACTTGATACAATCTTGTTTCCAGAACAAATGAAGCCTCAGTTGAGAAAGTGCCTTCATAAGATCTGGCTGCAGGTAAGGCTATAAGATATTTTCTTAATTATTATTGTGAGAGGGTCTAGTCCATGTGGGCGATGCAATCCCTGGGCTGGTGGTCTTAGTCTGATAAGAAAGCAGACTGAGCAAGCCATGAAGACCAAATCAGTAAACAGCATCCCTTGCGGTAAACAGCATCCCTCTGTGGCCTCTGCATCAGCTCCTGCCTCCAGGTTCTTGCCGTTTATGTTTTCCTGTTTGGACTTCTTCAATGATGGAAAATGATAAGGAAACATAAGCCAAATAAACCCTTTCTTCACCAAGTTGTTTTGGTTATGTTGCTTCATGACAGCAACAGTGACCATAACTAAGACACAAAAATTATATAATAGAAAATGTTTAAACCTTCCAATTACACTAACAAATAAAAAAAAAAAAAAAAAAAAAAAAAAAAAAAGAAGGAAACAAAAGAACATTGTCATGAGATTTTATTTAGTTTTGAGTATCATACTATTTCTAAAAAGTGTTGCTACCTCATCCCTGAGATTTCACCTCAGTATCCAGGATCAATTCGCTGCATCCTCTCTTCATTCTCTTGCTGTGGCACTTGACTTGTTCCTGCATCAGCCAGAGAGAAAATTTGCATTGCAGTCTCTGAGCAGACACACATGGTGTGATTGCATGATTGAGTTTTACACTCTTGTCATGAGGACTGAAGTTTTTAACTAATCATTTCATCATCAGCTTCAGCCTTGGAATAAGACTAAGCAAGAATGCGAGACGCTGCTGGCCACTAATAGTGCATAAAATAAGCGTAGATATGAAAACACTATAGATTTTTGGAAAGTATTATAGCAATCACATAGGCAAGAGTTGATACTGAATTTATCAGCAAATTCTTCTTTTTCCTTTTTCAAGACAGCTTTTCTCTGTGAAACCTGTGCTGTCCTGGACTCACTTTGTAGACTAGGCCTTGTTATTACTGAAATCAAAACATTAATTTTCATTTATTTTTTTTTTGCAGAATGCAGAAATATGAGTAGTACTAAAGTTGTAGTTTGACTGAAAAGAAATAAATATCCATAAATGTTTGATTTTAGGTTAATCAGGTTATTGAAGTAAATTTATTATGTGCAGGGATCAGAAACACAATAATCTATAAACCTTAAGAAACACAACTAAGGCTCCAGAAATGTGACTCAATGGTCAAAGGAGTTTACCATCTAGCCTGATATAGACCAAAATTTGTTCTCTGGAGCTAAATTGTAGAAGTGGAGGACCGTATCTTGCAAAATTACACTCTAGCCTTCATACAAATACCCACATACATTGACTCACATTACTCTCTCCCCCAAAGTAAACAAATACAATTCAGAAATGGAAATATGAACATTAGCATTCATTAATTACATATGCAAGTTAAATATGCATGGTATATTCTCTGTAATGTGCTTTTATATTTCACTGCACAGAGCAGTAACACAAGGAAACAGAAGTTACATGCTTACCATAGCAACAAATTAATAAATAACTATAAAAGCAAGATTCTCAATGCTTCTCAATAATTATTCAGATAAGCATGATATCAGTATGAGAGTAATACATATAACAGAGGCTTAAAGAGTAACATCAGTCCCTCTTGCGGAGGATTAATGACTCTTATTTTCCAAGTTTGAGATAGTCTAAGAATGACGGTATATTAAAAGAAATTCCAATTTACACATGTATCACCATTTCTTCCAAGATAAGATCATCCATTTTGAGAGAGCTCATTGAGACACAGGATGATGCACAGGAAGCAAAACATTACATGTTCATGGTAAGCACAGGAAATAAGCTACTCAGTAATATCAGGAAGTCCCTAAAACTCACCTGGTTCACTAGTGCTTTTCCTCCCAAGCATATATAAGCCTTAAAGACTGCTGAGAGACACCTTCAGACAAGTTGAGCTGCTAGAAGGCTAAGACCTGCCAGGCTGAGTGGAAAGAGCAGAGATCAGCTATGTATCTAGAGGAGGCTCGTTCATACTACCTTAACTTCCTGACAGAGATATTTTCCAGCCCATTCGGTTGCCCGCAAGTTGTGTAGTGTGCTCTAGCTTCCCAGCTTACATGAGTTGTTTGGCTTTGGTGAAGCAGTTGCCTTTTTACCATTTTGGTTCCTCTGTGTAAACCCTTGTCCATGTTCCTCTAAGTAACTCTAATGAAATTCTTCTTTTTCCCTCATAATTATTTTTTATATTTTTCCTTATTTTGCATATCGATCCCAGTTCCTTCTCCTTCCCTCCCTTGCTCCCTGATCCCCTTCCTATCCCATCCTCACAGGGCGGGTGAGGCCTTCCAGGAGGGATCAAGAAAATCTGCCAAGTCATTTGGAGTAGGGACTAGGGACTCCCTCCTGCCTCTAGGCTAAGGGAGTATCCCTCCATGGGGAACGTGCTCCCATCCTTTCGTGCACATCATGGTTCCTCTGTCAGAGGTCCCTTAGACTGTCCAGGCCTTCTAATTGATACCCATGTTCAGGGGGTCTGAGTCAGTCCAATGCTGATTTCCCAGCTATCAGTCTGGGACCCATTATCTCCTCCTTGTTCAGGTCAGCTGTCACTGTGGGTTTCTGTAGCCTGGTCTTGTCCTCCCTCTCTGCATCTGGTTTCCAGTTCGGCTCAGTGTTTAGCTGTGGGTGTCTGCTTCTGTTCCCATCAGCTACTAGATGAGGCCTCTATAATGGTGGATAAATTAGTCATCGATCTCATTATCAGTGAAGGGCATTTATGGTATCCTTTCCACTCTTGCTCTAATTGTTAGTTGGGGTCATTCTTGTAGGTCTCTTGACATTTCTCTAGATTCAGTTTTCTCTTCAAACCTATAATGGCTCCCTCTTTTATACTCTCTCTCTCTCTCTCTCTCTCTCTCTTGTCTATTCCACCCCTGACACACAATCTTCCTAGTCCCACATGCTTTCTTCTAAAAAAAGTAAAAAAAGAATAACTCTAATAAAAGTCTACCAAGTTAGATTTCTGTGGTATCTCTACATTGATGTGTTGTCAGTTTCCATGTGAGGAGAGTAGACATTTGCTCATGCCCTCTGAGGAATGGTGTCATTCAACATAAGAAAATACATAAGTAACTGGTGAAAGTCACAGGATGGGTGATAGTTATTACAGATGCCCTCTCACACACAAAATGGACAAATATTGAACAAATAAACAGTAACTGAGGTAAAAAGTGTTGAATGCGGCATAAAGTTTTAAATATTCACCTCCCACACAGAGCAGCAGATGCTCATGGTCATCAGACTGTAAGGTCAAAAACATGTCTAAACATGTTTTCAAAACATAACTCTTAGTGAGATAGCAGAGCATTATTTTCTCAGCAGTAGGGAGGTGAGGCAGAAGGATTTCAAGTTCAAGGCTAAGTTGAGTTACATGCAAAGGCCATCCTAAGCTCATAATTAAATTATAAATTGTCTACTCCACCTTTGTCAAACTTTTTTCACTTTTATTTATGTTTTCAAAAAATTGAAGTGATTATTGGCATGTGTAAAACATTTTAGCATTTCATGAAATCAATTTTCCTAAAATTATAGAAATCCTTTGATTGCAGTGATATAAATAGTTATTACATTGATATAATTAACCAGGATTTAAACTCCAGTAACAATTTAACCTTGTTAAAATATACTCATTTAATATTGGGTGGTGTTAGTGCATGCCTTTAATCCCAAAACTAGGTAGGGGAAAGGGGCAGTGAGTTTGAGGCCAGCAAGGTCTACAAAGTTAGTTCTAAAATATTCATAGCTATTACACAGAGAAACCCTGTCTCAAAACACATCCCAAATAATAAATAGTTTACTTGTTTAATATAGAGAAACATTTTTAATTTGTATGTCTGGCTAATAGATATTTGAAAGTTGTTTATATATTTTTAAAATAACTACTAGGGAATAAAACCTCCTTTTTTCTTGTACTAATACCAAAATATATCATACATTATTCTTGTTTGACAATTTTAAGAGTATCTCAGTCAAGTTTAGCGGATGATTTTGACTACACAATCACTTTATGGATGTTAGTTTTTTTTTTTTTCTTTTTTTCTCAAAATTTATTGGCACTTAGTAGTTTAAAAGTCTGTTTAAAATAATCTTAACATTTCTTCCTAATTCTTATGTGTATACTTATGTGAATCTTTTTTTTTTTAAATCTGTGGAGAAACCATGGAGAAAACATTAGCCAAGATATAGATCTACCTGTGCGGTATACAACGTTCAGAATTTTGTTTTGTTTTGGTTTTTGGTTTTGTTTTTTCTAAATAAGACCAAAAATATGTGCTGAGTGTGCTGAGTCATTGCTGTTAAAAATGAATAAGTAATGTACTATGTATATGCTTTCAAAATCTCAATCTTGAGAAGAAAGATGTCTGTAACTCACATGTATGGAACTCATAGGTGAATCAACACTGTTGTTTCTGAAGGATTTGCTTCCTCAGAGTCATCTGCTTTCTCTGGCTCCCACAAGTCTTCCTCTTTTCTATCTAGAAGTCAAGCCTTGAAGAGGGGTGTGATAAAGAGAAATCTCATTTGGACCCAAGCACTTCTTAGTCTCTTACTCTCTGCACATTGTCCAGCATGGATCTCCTTATTAATTACTGTACAGTGCAGGAAGAACCTTCTATTATTTGAGGTTAGTAATTTTCAGACTTCACTCAGGCCTCACATTTTCTATGATTGTAATAGTTGATTTGGACTAGCTCCAACCACTATATTATGGTGAAAGTAAAAATGTGTGGCCCCCGAGATTTCCATCTGTTCCTCTCCTGGTAACTTATTTAAGAAACCTGTGGTCTAAATGGTGGAATCTGGCAGCCTTGAAACCTTGAAGCCACTTTGCTGGAGATGATCTCTGGTGAGCACCACAGAGAGATGAAGAAGGAAGCCAGGTTCTCCATTCTCCTATTGCTCCCACATACTAACTTAGGAGATTTCTCATTTTCTTTTTTCTTCTTTAAGATCATTTTTATTTATATTAAAAACTATCTTATTTTACATAGCAATCCCAGTTCTCTCTCCCTCCCATCCTCCCATTTTCCACACCAAACCCCCATCCAATCCTCAGAGAAAGTGAATCCTCCCATTGGGGATCATCAAAGTCTGTCACATCATTTGGGGCAGTTCCTAGGACCTCCCAACTGTATCTAGTCTGAGAGAGTAGCCCTCCATAGGGAATGGGCTTCCAACACTCATTTATGAACTAGGGATTAATACTGGTTCCACTGCCAGAGGTCCTATAGACTTCCCAAGTACCCCAATTGACATCAATGTTCAGAGGGTTTGGGTTGGTCCTATGTAGGTTCCCCAGGTGTCAATCTAGAGTTGGGGTCCATAATCTCCCCCTTATTCAGGTCAGCAATTTCTGTGGCTTTCCACAGCATGGTCTTGACCCCTTCGCCTATCACTTCTCTCTCTCTACAGCTGAATTCCAGGAGTTCAGCTCAGGGTTAGCTGTCGATCTCTGCTTCTGCTTTCATCAGCTACTCCCAAGACCATCTTCTATGATATAGCATACTGCATATACAAGCTTACATGGCCCCAGAAATGAGATTATAATCCATTATGTTATTGGAAATTTAGTATCCAGTCTAATAACAAAACTACTAATGACAGGGACAGTGACTTTCAGTAATCGATTGCTGTGATGTCAAATTGAAAACAGTCTATACAAGTAACAATGTAATATCGTATATTCTTTTATAATTTGTTTTTCTTCTGTGGGTCATTAGGTGGAATATTTATTAGAAACTTAGAAGTGGTTGTTAAAATATATTCTGATGTTATGCCTAATCTTTTATTTTCTTCGTTCTATCATCATTATCAACAATAACTGTGTAATAAAATTCTTTGTTTCTCAAAATATTCAAGAATTTCCTGTAATCCTGATGATATATAAAATACTCATTGACTGAAAATATTTTCTGGATGAAGGTTAATTTTGAAATTTGATTAGGTCACTGTGTTCTGATTATCTTCTAATGCAACCATTCAGTTTTGTCAGATGCTATGTTTTAAATTTAAAATGAATATGATATATTTCAGTCAGTAGTGTAAATGCCACTAAAAATTTACTAACAAAATTATACTATAAATAGTTTTTTAATTTTTAAATAATTTGCTGGTTATATTAAAGCATCATTATTTATGTAAGACCTATAATATGCTTATATATTTTATTATAGAAAATATTTCAATATAAATATTTCACATGAAATATGCAGTTATGCTTTGACAAATTGAACAAATGAATTTAGATTGATAAAAAGAGTTCCAATAAGTATATGAAGTTTACTCAATGATAAACTTTGCTTTGCTTAGTTATGGGCTATTTATAAAGTCTCCCAAAGAGGCATTTACACTGGATATTAGTATATCTCCACATCAGTATCATAGTAATTTGCAACAACTAATCTTCCTATCAGGTGCACATGGGTTACTCACTGAAGTATGTTTTGGTTCATAAAAAATTGTAAGAAATAATAAATATCATGAGAAGTATATTGTTAGAACAAATATAAGGAAGCTAGATGCCAGACATAGAAATGTATCTACAAGTAATTAGTAATCAATTAACACATGGAGAAACTGGAATTGACATGTAAAATAAGCTTGTTACAAATTTAAATAAGAAATATTATCAAAAAATGAGACTATCACAGAAAAATCAGTGAGACTCAACTGAACTATATTAGAATGCATTTTATAAACCAAACATTGATGAATGTTTGAAATCAATGATCATGTGGTATCTCAAGTTAGGAGTAACCTATGAAATAAGTACAAGATGAAAGGGGGAAGATCTGGAAACTGGCATGAGGCAGCCTCACACTTAGAAGTCAGCAAGAAAAGAGGAATAAAAATAGAGAAGTGAAGGAAAACTTTGAGGAAGAGATTAAATAGAGAAAGTTGCTGCACTGGTGATCAAAATAAAGGGGAAAAATCAGTAATGAATAAGCAACTGCTTTAGTGTTCTTATTCTCTATGATTTACGTTTCCATTTTATTCCTCTAACAAAGACAAATGCATCTGTTCATATTGTACAGCTGTTCTCTTCCACTGACTTTTGTTTGCTTTTGTGTGTGTGTCTCATTGCTGGTGGACAATAATTTTCTTCTTTGCTTTGGTTATCATTTAATTAGGAGATTACAATAATACTTTAGTTGGACCTCCTGCTGTGGAATAGCTAGAAATGGCTTGTTTTAGAAACACATATTTGAAAAATTGCTGTTTACATGCATGGCTGGATTCCATAAATGCATTTGAATGTGACAACTGAAGAGAAAGAAACATTGTGTAAAGGCATCATTTTAAATGATGCTCACCAAGCAAAGACACCCATAGAAACTCAACATAGAGCAAATGGACAAATTAGTGAGCCGAGGCATTGAAGTGGGTAGTCATTCATCTTTGCATTGTTTCTCTGTTCAGGCAAAACAACTGAGGTTTTAATATAATTCAGGGTAGGATAGTAGCATATAAACAGGGAAGCCCATTTTCAGTCTCTGTTTCAAATACTGTAATTGTGTTGTTTGACAGATACAAAATGTCGGAGATGTAGCATGTTCTATTTGTAAAATAGATATCATTATTACTATGTTTTTCAGTTAATATGAATTTATGAATCTTTTGAACGATGCTTGGTATTGAATTAATCAAAATGAAGCATGTTTAATACAATATAGTTATAGACATAATATCAAATATCTGCTACCTGAACCACTGAAGATGAGATACAGGTGTGAAAGCATGACATTGATTTATTATTCTTTTATGTTTAACATACTTAACTATATAATTTTGTCATTTCTCTTCTCCCCTTTCCCCCTGTAAGATTTTTTTCCCTAGAAAAGATTAACTCTCCCTTCCTTAACAGTAGTTAATCAACTATCGTTTTTTGTCTGGGAGTGGGACTCTGAAGAATTTCCCTCCATCTTTCCATGTTAGTATGTGTCTTGATTCCATCAATGTTCAAGTCTTGTTTTGGCAGACATTTCTAAAAGATACAGTCTCAGGGATTCCTGGTCATCTGGCTTCCTCTGACTTATAATTCTTCTAACCTGTTTCCTGTGTTGTACTTTCATCCTTAACTGTTGGTGCTGTGTTGAAGAAAAATCTTTGCAGGCTCTCAAAAACTGATGGTCTTAAACTTCCTTAGGAATGAAAGTTTATACTTTATTCTATGAAGATCTAGAAGAATAAGAAAATGTGAATTGTCATATAACTATTATTGTGTCCAAAGAGAGTACACTTCCTTGAGAAATCATTTGCATATAATCTTTTAAATCACCCTGACCTTTCCCAAAGTCATATATAAAGAGATGTGCATTTTCATATGCCCCCTAGTTGTGACTAAGCATATACAGGGTTTATATGTTGTTTTGAAGGCTTCTTTCTTTCTCTTAGCCATAAGCTTTTAAGTTACAGCCTTGCCCCTGTATTATGATAAATAATTTCTTATTCTGCTGGATATGGTTACTTTGTTCATATTACACTAATTGGTTATCTGTTCCACTATTCATAAATCCCCTTTTGGCTTATTTCAAAAATTATGAATAAAACGATTTGATATTTCATGCAGATTTTTGACATAAAATTTTATGTCCATTGGAAAAATACATATCATACCATTTCTGATTGCATAGTAAGACAAGAGTAGCATAATAGCAAGTTTCAGCATATCTTCTAAAGTGTGCTTATCATATTTCCTTCCAAATGGAATGAATGTGATATTTTTTGTAGTTTTATAACCCGTCTACGAGTTTGTATAATTCAATTTGGGATTTCAGAATACATGTCTAATAGAATATTTTTGAATTTGCAATTCTCAATTAATAATGATGTTGACTATCTTTCCATATGCATTTTTTTTCATTGGCATGCAGCCTTTGATGTATAAAATGTTCCTATCTTTTCTCCATTTTATAAATTGCTTGGTCAGTATTTTTCCTTTATACAATGTAGAATCAGGCCAATTGTTATCAATTTCCTTCACAACTATATTTGTTGAGTCTGTGCTTGTGTTTTATTTGTTTGTCAATATATTTTTATAGTATGTGTTTAATTGTAATAAAACCCAGCATAATTTCCTCTTTTATCCTTGATACTTTGGGCATGTTACCTGAAACTTAACCATTGGACTGAGGCCTGCCTCAGTGTTTTTCTCTACATTTAGAAGCTGAATTTTTTTTGTTTTGTGTATAGGTCTTTGATCAGTAATATTTATGTATTTTTAATTCTTGTGAAAAGTATAATGTAGATATTTAGTATTCATAAACATTCATACTATTATTCTAAACCATTTCTAAATAAATGAATAGTTCTGTATTGTTACCTTTTTTTTTCCGTGGAGTTGAATACAGTTAGTTGAATGTAGTCAGCTTCATTGATATGTATCTCTCTTTTTACTGAATTTTCACTATGATCACAGTTGTCTAACAGTAAGACAGGCTGTCTGATGGTTCCAAAGCCATGTTTCATCTCAGCATTATGATAACAACAATAGACACATTACCTTTCTATATGAACCTATTTGTTCATTTGTTTAAAAATAGATTACTGAGAACTTGCAAAAATTTCACTGAATCCATAAACAAGATTGAAATAAATGCATATCTTATATTTAATAAGTTTCAGACAAGGTAAACTTTCCATCTATTTATATCTTTAAACTTTTAGATAGTTTCAGTAGAGCTGTTCCATATAGATAATGTGCATATTGTGTTGTATCCACATATATTACAGCTTGACAAGATTTAAAAAGCATGGCTTATTTACATATCAAGTTATCTTCAGTAATGTTATATATATAGAAAGATAGCAAGAGACCTTTGTAGTGAACTTATACTGTATGATATGAAATTAAGCTATTATATTTAAGTAAATTATGAATTGGAAAAGCCCTATTCAGCCTGAAATGGAGAGGGAGAAATACAAAGGTCATTAGAAGAGGGTGACAATTCAAAAGAAGGAATATATGTCTTGTTGTGCTATGTTGTATTCAATGTTTTTTGTTGCAGTGTCTATTATCAACTCTTCTTCATTTGTCTTTTGAATATTCTCCAATACACTAAGGAAGAGATCCAAGTTCAGTTCTCAGCACAATATTGTGATTCATAACCTTCTGTAAATCCAGTTCTAGGGCACCAAATGACTTCTTTTGACATCAGTTGTCCACAGTCATGCACCTGGTACACCTACATACATGCCACAAAGCATTTAAATGTATAACAACATACAAAACCTAAAACACTAGTACTGGCAATGTTAGGAACAGGGAACTTTAACACATTGCAGGTAAAAATGTAGCTTAGTATAACTATTTTGCAAAACAATGTGGGAGATGTTAAAACATTCAAAATATCCAATTTTCTTACTCCTGGGTATATAAAATGTTAAGAGAAATATCTTCGCTCCAATGTCTTTTTCCATACTGTATTCAACATTCCAGATGTTAAAAAAAAAAAACAGACATACCTAAACTGAAAAAAGAATAAAAATCATATGCTATACAGTGAAACACTTTTCTTAAAAAAATAACGAAAATCTGTCATTTGTAACAATGCATGGAGTGTTGCCATCATTATATTGAGCTAAATGTAGGAAGAACCTAGAAAGACAACTACAAATGATTTCACCTGCACAGACCTCTTAAAACATTGAAATTCTAATAATTGACTACAGAAATATGGAGATCACCAGCTGTGGGGCAGAGTTGACCAATACATAGAGTTAATTTTAGAAAGGAATAAAGGATACTCTGGTTTGTTTTTTCACTGGTTGTGTGGGATGCCTAAGAAAACAGTGGGAGTAGTGTGCATTTCAGGAAGCTAGAAGGAAGGACTTCAAATATTCAATATAAAGAAGTAAGTGGTTGAAGAGGTAGCTCTATTTAAATTGCTCAGGCATTGTGAACATATATAGCTACAGAGACGTCATGTTACTGCTATGGGTCTGGGGTCCCTTGGTGATTCACTTTTAAGCAAAGAAGATGCTTTCATTCATATACTGGTGTCAGATCTGCACCACAGACTGGGGCTTCCCATGTGTATTACCTAGCTACATCGCTTATGGGCTTATCAATGCAAAGAACATAAATTCACCTTCTGTTTACTTCCAAGATGAAGGTCACCTGCTAACAGTGGTTAGCCTTATGACTTCCAACAAGTCATACAATTAGTATTGTACAGGACCAGGAATATAAACATTAACTATGAGCAGACCTTAGCATTTGGAAGTACCATTCTGTATTAATATAACCATCACAGTTATAGCATAACTTCTGTTCTCTCTCTCTCTCTCTCTCTCTCTCATACACACACGCACACACACACACACACACACACACTCACAGAGTGGGGGCACACAAAGAGAAAAAATAATAGCAAGAGAGATAGTGATGGGAGGTGGGAATGGCCCTTTAAAAAGGGAACATAGTGAATGTGTTCTTAGTGGCAGCAGCTGAGGGAGTATCCTGTCAGAACTCCAAAGGCAGACCAATACAAATGCCTAAATACTAATAATATTATCAAGAAGACATGAATTTATTTCCCTTAATGATCACATTATATTGTAAAATTCCAGTGTAGCAGATTACCAATAAAATTTTTATTCTACATTTGATTGTTAGCTGTAAAACCTGAAGATTTGTATTGTATAATTTGGTACTCTAATTGAAGCTTATTTCTCTGATATTTAAGGTACTCATGAGACATTTGATCAATGAACACGTAATGAAGATTTATCTGTCAGTAGCAAATTTTACCAATCATTCAGCCTGTGTTTCAAGGTTAAGTTCTGATATTCTATTTGTGAATTTGGTTCAATGTTTGAGATTTCAGTAATATTGCCTATAATTATATAGGAAAAAATGAGTCATCAAAATCAAATCTTAAGTCTATAGAACCACCAGGTTGACATCTACAATTTAATATAACTCTATTTGAAATGTTCACTTCACACACACACACACACACACACACACACACACACACACACACACACACACACACACGCACACTCGTTTTTTAAGATATCCTTTTTTTAACCATATAGTTTTAAATTCTATGTTTGATCTTAGATCTGTTTTATGTATACTTTTATTCTATTCATAAGCTTACTTGAAAGTCACAATTTAAGAAGTAAAACCAGGAATAGAAACTCAATAGTGGAATACCCTAATGATAATGCAGGATATTTAGACAAGTTGTAGAAACTAATGAAGAAAGGGTGTGCAATGGACAGCTTCCTAAGGAAGCAGGTATAGGAAGCCTGAGAGATGCCTGGAATCCCAGAAAGGAAGCAATGCATCAGGGAAGTTGATGGAAAGTAATGGAGAAAAAAAATGCATTAACCAAACATTTCTAAGGAGATTACTACATTCTGGTTCAAAATCACTCCATTGAAACATTTTCCTTCATCTATTTGAATTTTCCATGCAATTTTGCTCACCTGACAACTACAGATTCCTCACTTCTTTACCAAAGAGAATTTTCTGGATAACTTCAAAGAGTGTTTGTAAACACTGAGTAACAAGAAATAAGAAATTACTATTAACTTTCTATGAAAATTACGTTCAAACATACATAACTTCAATATAAAGCAAATGTCTCTCTTAGTTTTAGCACTCAGGTCTAATGGTGGGATCATGGTTAGAGTTCCTTCGTTTGGAATAAGGACTCCCAATTCATTAGGAATATTTCATTTATTCGCAAAGATTTTTTTTGGTGTGTGTGTGTGTGTGTGTGTGTGTGTGTGTGTGTGTGTGCGCGCGCGCGCGTGTGTGAAAATAAGTGGTAGAGTTGGAGATGCTATTTCTTAGAAAGTGAAACTGATTTTTTTAAAAGTGAGCCTGAATTTGATATTGGTGATGAGCCTTTCATTGTGGCTGATATATTCTTACAGGAAAATTTGTCAACTAAAGCCATGGATAATAATTGTGCCTCATTATTCTGAGGACTGGCCACAAATATTGGATATGGCTAAGGTTGAATTATTAATATTGTTGCATACTGGTTGCTATGTGGGTTTGTCAAATGAGAATGTATGAGGTGTTCAGAGATCAATATTAATGCAAGAGGCAATTATATGTTGTACAAGATTTCCTTGCAAGAACACTTTTCTTTTAAAATGTGAATATTCTAATTCACTTAGATATGTTCCTATGCTTAAAAATAATTCACTGCAGGGTCTATAGGATGGAATTAAATATAATTTGGAAAAGGCTGCAAAATGCATTCCATTTTAATTACACAGAAGGTGCAAATCGAAATATCCACATTCTTCCTCTTTATCAACATTCAGAAGCCTGTGAGGTCTCTATAACACAGTGCCAGGATTTAATACTGTAGACATTAATGAGATAACTCTTCAGTGATTCTGCTTAAATATAGTGTCGTTTACTATACAACTTGAGCACAAAGTAAGGGGAAACATGTATTAAAGTGCACATAACATTGCTGATAAATATTAAATTTCAGATATTATATATTTAAATAAAGGCTACAGGGTAACTTGAAACCAAGTGAAATTAATACACAAAGGTTGTCTGTTTTGAGGTATAGATAGTATTAAAATATGTAATCTAATATAAAATTAGTCTTTACAAAGATTTTATTATATAAATTTGCATAGGATTTTATGTGATGCAGAGTAGTAGTAAAGATAAAAATGACCAAATTATTGTAGCAATTAGTACTAAAAATTTTTATTTATTGCAAGAATAAATCTTACTGAAAATACCTGTATATATATATATATATATATCTTTGTAAACTATTTTAAAGCTGCTATAACAAATTAAAGTATTCTGGAACTATGTAAGTGCTTGGATATCTCTGCATAGGTAAGTCCATTTATTTATATATTTATATGTTTCTTATTTTCCTAATATTTGGGACTCCAGTTGATAAATAGTACTACAAAAGAGTTTATATTCAATGAGGATTCTATGCTTTAATCACACAATTATGATTGTGTTTCATGTAAGTATGCTCCATGAAGCCTTTTTGAAATCTTCCAGATTAGAAAACTAGAGTCAGGATTGTAGTCTTCACAGTATTAAGAAGTGAAGATACACACAAAACTAAATTTCAGTATCTAGGGATCAAAAGTTTTCTCCATCCTTGGGCTGAAGGAATGGATAATCATCTGTCAACTGCATAAGTACTAATAATACTTTTATAGTGTTATTTGCATGAATTTAACCACTAGTTCTCTGATTTTGGCTATTTGTGATTTATCTTTATCTCCTACTTCTCTTGCAAAAGGGAGTTTTATGGAGAGGAGTGATAAAGATACACTAATCTATATGTGCAAGAATGAGTAGTTAAAAATCAATCTATTCTATAGCAATTCAACATAAAAACAGGAATAGCTTCTCCTGTATGTTCTATGACATTTTACTTTGCTTTATAGAAGTAGGCATGAATTCCCTCCTATTGAGTTGGACTGATGTATAATCATGCAGTTGTATGTTATGTCAAAGTATTATTACTTGAGGCAAAAACATGATCTATTATATAAAACATCTTGTTGTCCTTATCACACTATTGGTCATATTTTGCTGAGTTAGCAGATGTGTTGGACTACCAATAACTTACCTCTCTTGGGTCCCTAAGTAGCATCTCTGTCACTATGAGAGTTAGCCATGAGAGAGAAAGCTTCTGTCAATAACGCATTTATCTTTCCAAGTCCTTTTCCAATGACGGCCAAATCAGCAACAAAAGGGCCTTACCCAAAAGTTCTGGAAGATGACCAAAGGGAATGACAATAGTCTGAATTGCTCCATGGTTCTCCTGGAATCTCTGACCAACAACTCAGAAGTATCCCACACCTAATATATATATATATATATATATATATATGTATGTATGTATGTATGTATGTACGTACGTACGTATATATAAAACCTTATTTAATTTATCCTTAAAAAGTTTTTCAAGAATTGTTAAATATTTATAGGATTTACTTTTAATTTTTGTTATTCACTTTGACATAAAGTTTATAGGACAAAACCAGCATCTATTTTATTTTCTTTTGTAACAGTGATATGAACACTGAATAAATTAAATATTTATAAATCTGAATTCAACCAGTGAAGATGCATAATATTAAATCTATTTGATTTGGTAAAAAAAAAACATTTAGCATTTGTTATGACTGAAAGAGCAAAGTTGATTTTATTATGTTACATTAGAATCTCTAAAGAAAAAAAATCACATAAGGCTAATTACATAAGAAAACTTCCCTCATTAGTTCAGCTGTTTCCTTTTTATTGTTTCTCAATGACCACAGAGAATACTGAGAATCATAATGTTCAGTGTGACACATATTTGCAATGCAAACTTGCATAAAATATGCTAATATAATACATTAGGAAAATCAAGTCATAATGCCAAATAATATTAGTGAATTTACATAAATGTCTATGATAAGGAGATGATTTGACACATTACACAGTGATATGGTATTTGCAAGTTATTGATATACTCACATTAAAAATGATATTTGCACCTGCCTTGGGACTCTTCCTGATGGATTACCACATCCAACTTCGATACAATAGTTTTGGCTTCATCAAATTATATTGTATTTTTGTCAAGGTTAGTTGTCTCTTAGAAGCCTATTATTTCTGATGAGACACAGAGAGGGAATGTTTCTGGAAATGAGGCAAGGTGGGAGGGACTGGGAAAAATAGAGGGAAGAGAAACTGTAATCAGGATGTTTTATGAGAAATCAATCTATTTACAGTTTTTTCTTTAAACAGGAGAATGACATTTGTATCGTGCACAGTCTTAAAGGGAATTTTGGTTTTGTTGAACTGTTTGTTAAATGACATTAATATTTATTAGCCAATCTGGCCAACATTTTCCATTTCTCAAGTAATATGAAGTGTTTAATTTTCCTTAGAATTTTGGAAAGAGAAACTTATAAACCACAGGAAACAAGTGTTTTACTCTCTTTTCCTAGTAAATAAAGACCATAATTTGACAAGTACAGAAGTCTGAAGAATCTCTTGCAGATTTGATTAGAATTTTCCAAGATACTATCTCTGCTTATCTTTTGAGAGCAGCACTGAGGAGGAACCTGCCTTTCCTCGGTTATGATTTTTCCAAGAAATTTTATAATTTAGCAGGGTAGCCATGTGTTGTCAATAATGAATATCATAAGGAACCTATTTCACTGTGGTGTTAAGTGTGAAAAATACCATTAATTTAATTTAATGAATAGCCTGTCGAAAGACCAAAGATCAGAATGCATGCTGGTATTTCAATCTCAAATACTCTATACCAAAGATGGACTGCTCAATTTATCTTTCATGTAAGATATTTATGGGGTCCGTTAATAACGTATCTGGTGGTATAAGACATTCCTCTGTGAAATATCTGACATTGTTTCATTTCAGATATATGACCATAGCCCTGTAACACAGTGTGGGTAGAGATGAGGTGTGCTAGTTACATTCATTGCCTTTTCTAGCTAACTTGTAAATATAAGTAATTATTTCCATTGGGTCTCTGACCTTGTATTCTACTTAATGTTTGACTTTCTGGTAAATGGCATGGTATATATTTTGAAACAAAATAAAATAGCTAATAGCATGATGCTCTTTTATTTTGAAGTCACAAAATCTTTTGTGCTCAGGCAGGTAAAAACATTGGAATTTATCTAAGGTATTCAACTCAATTAAATGTAGCATAATCCATCTTCCAAAGCAATCGACTCAAGCTATTATTGTAATTATTTAACTATAATATCAAATCATTGAAAACTCAATAGTTCATTTATCATATTAAACATTATATAGTCCCCTTTAGTTTTATGAATCTGATATTCTTCTGATAAAGAACTATTATAAAAGGAATATAATAATTGTTCTTCCAGCAACACTGAACAAAACTTTCCCATTGGAGTAATGACTAATCCATTACATTATTTAAAATATTAAGATGGCTGAATTATGTATGTTCATTAACAAGAAAGTTACACCTAGATTTACTTAAAATATATTATTACAATTATTTATTTATTTTGTACCTATGTACCTATGCATGCAGATGCTTACATGCCATAAGAACCACTTTGGGAAGTAGGTTTTTGCTTTCTACCATAATCGATTTATGGATCAAACTCAGGTCCTCAGGTTTGGAAGAAAGAACCATAAGTTTCTGAACTATCTCATCAGTCCCAGATACTTTCTGTACATTGTTAATGCCTGTAATTTAAGTATCACATCTATTATGATGATAGTCTCTCAAATAATGCTTCATTCTATGAAAATCCCTGAGCTGTACCTTTAAATATCTTCTTAAGAAAATAATTCTAGGACAAGTAATATTTAGTTATGCCTATGTTTTAATTAAATAGTGTTTGTGATAAACAAGGTTTTAAAAGATGTATAGATGTAAGCAGCATGGACCTAGAGAGCTGGAGATTCTCATTAGTTGGGGCATATTTTTCTCCATCTAGAACCAGAATTTTGTTCCCAATATTCATGTCAAGTTCCTTATGACTACTTGAAACTCCAGCTCCAGGGCATCTTGCATCTTTTTCCTGGTCTCCACAGGTACCTGCACACATGTGGCAATCTTCGTATCAAACACTCAGATATACACATAAATTAAAAAAAAAAATAAATCACGGATACCTGGAAAAAATGCTGTTGGCCAGTGATTAGCTTTTCTATTTGGTTAGTTCTGTCTTAATTATTAACCCATAACTACTAAACTTTGTATGTCCATGTGGTGTTATCTTACTGGTGAATGCTGGACCTGCAATTCCTTTGCCTGCTACATGATGACTGCCCAGTGTTTCTGCAGAGAACTATTTCCTGTTTGTCCTGGCTTATTTCCTGATTCTGCCCAGCTACATCACTTTCTTTCTGTCTGTACAGACCTCCAAACCTCTATGGTTAACTAGTAACAAGTTCCTGTTCAGCTACGTTACTTGCTATCTGGTCAATCAGCATACCATTGTTTTATTCATTAACCAATAAGAGAAACATATACACAGAACATTCCCCATCATGAAAGAATTGATAAAGGGGATCAAATGTTACTTTTATTGACCATTGTATTCACCTATACCTCAATTCATCACTTGATCATAACAGAATTCCCTCTGTTATTACGGCGGTATTTGAGGGACAAAGGGATTGTGATAAATTACAAGTTATAGTATGTTGAATCTCTGTGGCCCCACATCTTGTTCTGGCAGGGATTTGCCATCAATATAATTGAAATATCAAGTGGTATGGTCTACTTTAGGGAAATTAAGGAACAATAGCACTTGCTTACTGTAGTGCTACAAAAATCATTTTAAAGATGACTCAGCATTTTATTATTTAAAAAACTACATCATCAGGCTTAAGCTTAAAAACTGGGTAGGAGATATTTGGTCTCCATTATGATGGCAAGGGATAAAAGGATGTGTAACATATGGGTCTAATGATATTCTCTTGTTATACTTTTCTGCAATGTCTGGAACTCTTCTTAGCAATGTACATTTCAATCTGTTATGGGTAAATATGGTGTTATCTCCATTTTTGGTTTTTGTTGGAACCTGTCTTGCACAGAAACAATCAAATTCCTGGCCTCCTAAGATATATTAAATTATTTGAATCCTATTTGGTGTAAACCATCATTAGAGTTCCCTTAACTAAGAGCTAAGCTTCCCTGAGTAATACAGTTTATGTAATTTGTATTTATAACCCTTGTGTCTTTCCACTCTTGCACAAGATACATTTCATAAATCAAGTATCATTTTGTAACCATTGGTAGTTCCACAGAAGAAAAGTTTCCTTTGTTGACCAGAAGACTCATGATCTGTATAGTATTTCTATAACTGAATACAATGGAGTAGGCATTTTATTAGGACATACATGTTCACACACACACACACACACACACACACACACACACACACACACACACACACACACAGTTTAATGAGCCTAAAGTAGGAAAGTGACTGTTTTCACTTTCAAGTTGCCATGAGGTTTCCATCTGAACCTCATAATCTAGCAAGTTCTATATTAGTAGTTTTAATTTAAGAATATTGGAATGTTTATTGTAGCAAAGTTTAGGTATAAAAATTATCATAAAATCACTTTCCATTTTTAAATATATTCCTACAAAATAAAGCAAAATGCTGTATGTCTCCTAATGAGATATCATTTCTGAGTAAATAGAAAGATTTTGACCACTCCTGATCGAAAATCCAGGTGAGTGGAATTGGTGTTTGTAATTTTCCTCTATTAGAATTTTCCAATCATAAGCCTAGATCAGTCTGTATCAGTTCAAAATAAAATGATAATAGTTGACTTAGAATTTGGTCCTAGGTGGACTATAGAGCATGAGTAAGAATCATCAATAGCTATAACTACACTGTGTGTTTGGACCAGTCATTTTTTTTTGTTTGTTTGTTTCTAAATATCACCAGTTCAGATCACAATTTTGCTCCTGAAAGGATTTTATGGGAACAAAGGAAGGAGAGAGAAATAGCAAAAACTTAATTTACTACTGATTCGCCTTAGAATATCCAATGTTTAAAACTGGTATTGATTATATTACATAAAAAATTCTGGGATAGACAATAATAACAAATGGGAAAATCTTTCCAATGAGTGATATTGACCTACTATTTCATCTAGAAAGTCATATTGCTTGAGTTAAGAATGCATGCATTCTTGGATAGTGAAATGGTTTAAGGATTTTTATCTTTATCTTATTTGTTTGTTTGTTTGTTTGCTTTTTGTAGTCAGAAAGGAGAAAACACGCAACTTTTGAGCAAAGATATCCAAAATCTCATAACTGATACAACTGAAGATTGCATACATTGAAAATGCACAATGACAAGATTTTTAATTTAAATACTACCTCTGAATAGATGCTTTCAATTAAAGAAGATGCACCTAAGAAAATTTAGACAAATTATAGACAAAATGTTTGATCATTTGAAGGCACATAAATTAGGAAAGAGAATTAAATGATAGTATCTCCACTTAGGGCTATATGCTATCTACAAGATTTGACAGGTACTTATCAAAGCAAATCTACATGTTATAAATGAAAACCCACCTTCAGCACTGCAAATGCACATGAGGAAAATAGATTCTACTCATTAGCATATGCGGTACACTGAACTTTTATAACCTAGCAAAACCCAGATTTGTATTCATTTAAAGAATGACTCTGTGGTATTGTTGATGTAACTGTGTGGCCAGGTGCAGATTATGGAATAGATGACCCAGAGCAGGGGATAGTGAAAAGTGCAGAACCCGTGGGAGTGGCTGCTCAATGTTTGTTTTAGTTAGAGGCCCACACCACAAGAGGGAGTCCATTCCCTATATTGCATGGATGGTCAATCCTGGATAGCCCAAAGACCAAGGGTACAGGCAAACATGAGTGGCAAAAATAAAACGAAGCAAAATAGCACAAATGTCATCAATGAAATGATTTTTAATGATATTTCGCTCTACTCATAGATTAGTACTTTGTCTATTCACCATCAGAGAGGCTTCCTCTAGCAGCATATGGGAATGGGTCATAGACTCACAGACAGACATTTTGTGGAGAGAGTCTAAATGGAAGGTCTTCATAGGTTTCTTGCCCCGGGAGACTGGAGAACCCAGAAGAAGAGGGAGAAGAACTAATGGGAATCAGGCGGGATAGAGGACACCAGGAGACCACAGTCGCCAATCAACTAGGGAAGACTCACATATAGAGAATAGTAAGCACCTGGCCTGCACTGGGCTGTTAGCTTGGTATTCTTGTAAGTTCCCTAACAGCAGAAACAAGACTTTCTCTGACTCTTTTGCCTGCTCTCAGGATAACTCCTTCTACTGGATTGCCTTATTTAGCCTCAATATGAGGACTTCCACCTTTTCTTGCTGTTTCTTGTTTTGTCCTATTTGCCTATCTTCTTTGGAGACCTGCTTTTTTCTCGAGGAGGAAAGGGATGGGGAGTGTATCTGGGGGAAATGGGAGGTGCGGGGAAACTAGTAGGAGCAGAGGCAGGAAATTGGGATTGGGATTTGTTGTATGGGAGAAGAGTCTAACTTCAATCAAAAAAAAAAAAAAAACAGTTCACAAATAAAAAAAGAAAAGAAAAGATAAGAAACATGCAGCATACAACGTGAGATTCTGTTTTACAGTTGTATAGCTGTGTTCACAGAGACCATCTACATACATTTGAATGCACATATCCTATACTGTCTAGGAGCATTCCATACCATAAATGACTGGAAAAACGGAAAATCTAACATGTTTAAAATTTATTTTAGATTGTGGACATGAATGATGATCTGTCATCATTATTTTTTTTTTGACATGAAGCATGTATTTAATCATTTGGACCTTCCCAATAAGACAAGAAATATAGATCCAAGAACTAATGTCATCAGCAGAATTTTTAACCCACATCAGTACAAAATTCAAGTAGCTTAATTGGGGACATTTAGTATGCTATCTTTGGGATTCCTGGTCATCAGAAGAGGCAAATAGTACCAGAAAGTGGGGGTTATGGACCAACACTATAGCTCCTCTGAAAACATCTTAATGCTATTCTGAAAAGATATATCACCAGACTAATAGAAATGGACAGTTGTCTGTAATTAGAAGGGAGGGAATTTAGGAATGCAGGTGATAGACAGGTGGTTCACATAGAGGTTCTTGTTGATTCCTTTGATCCATTACAAAAAAAAATGTATAACAAACCAATTAGAAAATGCCAGGAGATTAAGATCTGAGTGACATACTGGGTGAGGGATTTAATAGTGGGGTGACAGGTATTTAGGAAACATGGTGGAAGAGATACTGAATATCTACTGTAGAACGAAAAACATGCTCAACAATGAAGAATGGTATTCCCACTCTCATCTCTCTTCAAGTTCCCAGTGAAACTATGGAAAGAACTATTTCATGGTCCTTCAAAGTGTATTTGTGTCTACTTCAGCAGTAATATATGTTTCCTCCAAATGTGGTCCAGAAAACATAAGAAAAGAGGATAACAGAATAGCTAACTCAGCAGCTGCCTCTTTTTCTCATCAAGTTCATGCTACCTGCTGTTTCTTGTTATCAAAATTTAAATTTGTTAGGTAACTAGAATGAATCCATTTTTATTTACCACATAGTCCCTTGGTAAATTTTGCCCTGGTATTACCTATTGGCCTGGACAATATGCACAATGAGGCTTTTGTTTCCAGGTGGTCTGAAATAATTTCCCAAATGTTAACAATCATTAGAATCTGGAAGTCTCCTTATCTGTATTCATTGCCTTGTTTTATCTTTCACAGCCATTACATCTTCCTGCAATCACATCTGATACTGTTCTGGTGTCTGGTCATTTCGGAATTCTACCTGATGCAAGGGAGGCACATGCCAAGATGGCATTGTCATTGGTAAAACTGGTTGTTGAAGGCAAGTTAGACTATTGACTGACTCTAGTTCACCGTGACTTATAGAAGCCTGATGGTGTAATAACAGCACAATTTATGTCCAACATACATATTGCTTTGAAGGCTTGAAAAATGATGAAGCCTGGGGAAAAATCAGTAAAGATCAGATTTAGAGTCAGTATTTCATCTGTCCCAATACTAATAAATCTGATTCAAGCATATCTTTTCCTTAAGTACCATTGAGAACTTTAGCATATGCTATATCAAACAATAAAAATATTATAGGCAATTTTCTCTTCAGAAGAATTAATAAAATTGTTTTAGTATGTATATTGTCAGTCTGTTTTTTATCAGATGCATATAATGACCATTGAGAAATTTAGTGATTCCACATTGAGATAAATGTTAAAAATAATTTGGATAATACTTTTACTCAACCCAAATAACTACTCTCTTTAACAAGAAGCCATATAACAAGACTTTCTTTTATTTATTTTTCATAAAAAGTAATTCATAATTATACCATGATTTCCTTTGGTATTGGATTTCAACTAAAATTTCACACACCTAAAAATGTAAATATCATCAGAAGCTCACATAAAGATTTATAGATTTTCATGATAGTATTTTGAAAAAGGATATGATTTTCCAATTAACCTCTACTGTGTTAGAGATGTCCCTGGGCTCTCATTCTAAGTGTCCAGACTCTCATTCTCACTAACCGTAATTAAAATGATACTCACTGTTTCATTTACACTTAAGGACTCCCATTATAAGAGGTGAGATTATGGGGAGCAATTTGCTTTTCATAAACTGATGGCAAGATCCTATTTTTAGGTACAACACCTACTAAGTGAATAATACGTTTTCGAGCTTTTCCCTTACATACTAGTATTTATAGAGTACTGAAAAATACTCTGAACTCTACCAAAGAAGAAATTTAAATACCTACCTGGCTACAAACCCATTTGTCTATAGTGCCCCTGCTTAAAAGGTATACTAGTATGATTGTGGTATAAAGCATGTGAGTATAACCAACCAAGATCTTTTTTTTTTTTTTACTTAATGCCCACTCAATGAGCAGACAGAACTCATATCAAAACTATAATTCTTAGATAACCAAGAATCTGAGATAATTAGCCCAGGGACTTAGGATAAAACCGAACAGAAATGTTATATTAAAGGAACATAGCAATAAAATAAGTCAGTGACCCTTTGCTGTATTCATAGATCAGTACCTTACTCAGAAAGGCTTAGTCATGCAGGAGGTGGAAAGAAACACAGGGATCCAAATCTGGACAATATGCAGAGTAAGAAACCTTGGAACACTCAGCTCTAAACAGAATGTTAGTATCATCCTCAAGGCTCAGAACCTTGTGGAAGAAGAGACAGAAAGAGTGTAAGAACCAGAAGGGATGGACAATGCCATGCAAATAAGCCTGTCTAAAACAGTGTGATCTATGCACACAAGAACTCACAGAGACTGAGACAGTATTCTCACAAAGGTAAGCTGCATGTTTGGAAGTTTAACAGAAAACAAACTCAGTGTTATCTATGGAGGAGAATTCTTGTCTTATAGCATCATCTCAGGCTCTTTTTAATTTTTTTTTGAGTTTTGTTTTATTTTAGTCTCAATTTTACCATAAATGTCAATGGCTTCCAGTTTTGTGAATAATTGGGTCTCTGCATCTCTATCTGTTTCTTGTGTTTTTTCTTGTGCTGTCTTCTCTCTGTTTGTTTTGTTCTATTCCAATTTTGTTTAATTTTGTATTTTCTTAAATTATTTTATTGTTATCCCATAGGACCTTGTTTGTTTTCTAATGAGAGGCAGGATGGAAATAGATCAGAAAGGGATGTGGGAAGGCAGTAACTAGGAAAGGCAAAGAGAGGGAAAACAATAATGAATATATATATATATGTATATATATATGTATATATGTATACATATATATTATATGTGAATAAAATCTATTTTTCAATAATAGAAAAAAGATCTAGTTTATATAGATATATAAAATGTATATAAATATATATATATTTCATATATATTTTGTAGTATTACATTTTAAAATGTCCATATATGTATGGTATTAAATTATATACAAAATACTGTAATTGAAGACTTCTATAACATTATTTGCTTGTTTGCTTGATTTATTTGGTAATATTTTACCCATTTTTTCCTCACTGTTTACTTGGTAAAATTTCACATCATACCCATTTGATTACTTGAACTACTTTCAACAATTTCTTCTGAGGTCTGCCTTTTAAACGCATACTCACTACCGTGGTATCTAAATCACCTAAGTCATTAATATCGTCTGTAGGTCTAGGACATTTCCATTTTCCATGTTTGTTACCAGTACTTTGTTATCTGTTTTTACTTTTTTGTGCAAATGCAAAATCAGTTTAAGGAAGGCAACCACCAAAAGACACTTAACAAATTAAACTTTGTATGGGAAATGGGTACATGTATTGAGTGACACATGTTAACATGGTATTTATGGACAGTTTATCTGTAGATTATAGATTAGCATGTCTTCTTGAGACATAGAGGAGGGTTTAAAATTGTTCTGATTTGCTCATTTTTTTACTAAAAGGTCAAGGGTTAAAGTTCTATTAGTGTGTGTGTGTGTGTGTGTGTGTGTGTGTGTGTGTGTGTGTGTACCAAGCACATAGAAGTTACAGAGGTTGATGTAGTATGATTTCCTTAATCTTTCTTAATCTTACACTTTGAAACTGTACTTTAACTGAAACTGATGCTCATCAACAGTCTACGCTGACTACTCAGAAGGATATGGGTATCAAGCAGTCTTCTTCTGCCACTTACACTAGAGTTACAAATGTTCACTCTCTCAATGACTAGATTTTATATGTGTTGAACATCCAAATTCAGGCCTTCAGGCTTGTATGGTATGGATTTTATGACCTGTCTTGCAAACTTTTATATTTTTATTATTAAAAGGATATATTAAATCTATGTTGTATCTTGAGATACATATACTTTGTCGTATAATTACATACACAAATCTAATTAGCAAAGTCATCACATCACAACTAACAGAATTTAATATGAGAATTTAAGAGTGCAAAATTGTATTATTAACATGACAATTTGCTCCACAACTAATCTAATTTAAGCTGTTCATTGTGTGACCAACAAATATCTTGCTTCTGTTAACTAAAATTTTATTTTCTGCTTTTATTTGGTGTCTGTTCTTAGAGTTGACATAAGTATTATCTGTTGTTTGATCTTTACTATGTATGACATAATGCCCCTCTAATGTAATTTATGTTGTTGTGACATGATGTCCTCTTCATTAAATCCAATAAATGCTATCTTGTATAAATCAATCTAGATTGACAGATGATTGATAGGTGATGCTGAATAGATTAGATAGGTAGATAGATAGATGATAGATAGATAGAAAGATAGATAGATGATAGATAAGTATATACATAGATAGAAACATAGATAGATAGATGATAGAAAGCCTTTATTTATTTATGTACTTAGATAACAAGTACATGTTTTTGGGTGAAAGTGTTTCTTCAAGACCTACTTTCAGTAGCATACTTCAAATGAATTCCAAAAAAAAAATTAGTTAAATTTAATCTGTCTTCAGCCAAGAATGCATGTAAAGGCTGCAGATAATTCCCAAAGTTACCAACCAATTTCCTGAAAATGAAACACAGCCTATACCTAAGAATGCAATGCACAGAATGATCTCATTTTAAAGGCAATACAGTAAACAGAGACTGGACAGATTGAAACTCTAATTTTACAGTAGAACTTCTAGATAATTCAGCTATGCTTTCTTATGCATATATCCAATGACTCTACATATAATTATTTAAGAAAGGGTCTCTCATTAAAATTGCAACTTGCTGACTTGGCTAAACTATCTGGCTAACAACTCCAAAAAATCCTCCTTTCTCTTTTTCACTCCTTGGCTCAGGGAGTGTAAAAAACATGTACTCCACAACAGCTTTTGTTCATGGGTGCTGGAGATTGAACTAATGTGATCATAATTACACAGTAATCTCATCGTGGGTTGATTATGAAAGTTTAATAACAACACTTTGTGGCCCTTAGTCTTAAAGTTTCCTTATGATGAAATAATATACAATACAAAAAATGAAATGTCTTTTAAGATAATTATATTTATTTCTCCATAACTATTGTACATAGAAACATAAGTTGCTACTATAAAAAAATAGAATAAAGCTATCATGATTAGTTCTGTCAATTTTAGATGATGTTTAGTTATGAAACTTCTTAATATAAGACCTTTAAATTAACCAAGCTCCCAGGTAAATCAGAAAACATGAAAAAGTATTGCAAATGGAAATGCTAATTCCATCTCTCAGTTATGATACCCTCACACATTTTCACAAACACACACACACACACGCGTACACACACACACACCACATATGTAAAAGTATTTATATAAAAGGCTTACATTTTTTAATTGATATATGTATATTTAGATTATAAAACATTTATTCTTGGGCATCAGATTAGTTGTTATATCAGAACGCTCTGCCAAGACATACTTCAATCTATATAATACTCCATTATAGAATTATTCTTCCTCATGTTCCCTTGACATTTCTAATTAGTAAACTAATTAGAAGAAAACTGTCACTATGACACCAGCTTACTTCTCTTCTAGTAACTATTTGTAAAGGAAGGGGCCTCTATGCATCTCTTGGGACCTTGAGATGAATGCAAAGTTTTTTCTCAAAATAAATTGTAAGTTAAAAATGCTTGAATATTTCATTAATGACATAATTTCACTGAACATGTTTACATCTTTGAGTAAATGATGTAGATACTTGTACATCATGCTTTATTTTTTATTAATATTTTTGAAAAAGTAGCTAATGATTCATGACCATAATATTAATCAATATATACTGTAGTATCTATAAAGAATGTAGTGAAAGACCATTAATTTCTTCTGTTTAAATCAACCCATCATTTCTTTAGATGACTTTTAAATTTGAAAAATGATTAATATTGAAGATTTTAAAATGATTAATATATCTGTACTATAAACTCATGAAAGAGTTTATAACATTATTTGATTATAAAGTTTAGCAAACCATATTTTGATGTATTACAGATTCTTTATAAGTAACACAGACTGTCAAAACTATTTGTAAGAAAATGACAGAAATTTGGAAGCATATATTCCATTTTTATGAAACAAACTATGATTACATACTTAAGTATGAGTGACAGGTAATGTAATTTTCATGATTCATATGTGATTATTATTTTTAAAATGTGACAAGAACAACCTTCGTGCTATATAATCTTATTTCTAGCAAAATTAAATCTATTAAATATTTGCATCAGTCAAGATTGCATGCCTTGAAAACAATAGAATATTGCTTTGCTTGGACTTTCACACACACATTTTCAGTATCCTGATAGTTAAAAATTCATTTTCTACAATCCAAAATCTCTATTTGATGTCTGACTAACGTGTTTTATGTCATGCTTATATTCACACTGAGGCTTATGATCCTCTCTCTCCCTTCTGGAATGTTGTTTAATATCTCACAGGCAAAGAAAAGATAATAGTTACTGCAAACGCAAATGGGAAATCACACCTCTAACTGGCTAATTGCCAGTGCTCGTTTCACAGTACCATGAAAATGCCGTGAGGAATAGATGAGCTGCCTAAGAGCATTCCGAGCCTTGGCGATTTCCTAGGAGCTCTCGGAGATACTGCACACAGTTATGGCTTTTTTTTTATCACAGTGAAAAGAAACACAAGAGAATAAAGAGAAAAGATAAAAAAGGTAAACTTTAAACTGTCTTGCAAAACAAATCTCAAGCCTTTCTTAGTGGAGTCACACAATACTAATTCTTCTAGGTAGGAGTGTATGCTAGAAAAACTTTGTCTATCAGAGAAACACATTAGAGACGTTTTTAATAGTATGTTATTCTACCCTGGTGGCTTATGGGTAATCAGATATGCCATTATACTTACACGATAGAAATATTACCAGTAAAATAAGTTACAATCATAGGTCTAATGGTACTATTAAAATGTTGTTTGATGTGCTCTTTTGGATGAAAATAACACAAGCTGATAAAAAATGTTAATTTTAAAAATATTTAAAAATTGTTTATGCTTGAAAACCATTTAACTGCAGAAAAGATAGAAATTAGTCACTGGAAAGAAATTAGTCTGGTTATTTGTCTAGAAATTGTTCACTAATGCTATAATATTCCCTTTAAGTCTCTATTTTATTTTTTGAGACAGGGTTTTTCTGTATGTAGCCCTAGCTATTCCAGAATTTGATCTGTTAACAATGTTAGCTGCGAACTCACAGAGATCTGCCTGCTTTTGCTTCCCAAGTGCTTCGATTAAAGTCATGCACCACCATCACCTGGGACCCACTTTTTAAAGCAATTACAGTAACAATGTTGTGCTCAAAATTAAAACAGGGAAACTCCATGACATTTAAAAAACCATAGAGATAATTTAAGCATTTTAGATTGCTCAGCAGTCAGGAGCACATAGTGTGCTTGTAGAGGACGTGAGTTTGTTTTTCATCCCTAGTCAGGATGTTTACAATCACCGGCAAATACAAATCTAGTGAGTGTGATGTTCTCATGTCCTTTTCTGGACACTTACAGCAAATCACAAACACATACCAACCCCTACTCATACACATAATTAAAATTCAAAAGCATGTAAAAAGAATGCAAATAAAAACACAAAAATAAAATGAACAGATAAACAAAAAACAATAAGTAAATTTTTTTTAAAAAAAATGAAGGGAAATATGGTAATTGAAAAAAGCAAATATAATTAAATTGTAATTTTAATAAGTATAAATGTTAAAGTATGTTTGTGAACTGTACATGGTTAAGAAGCCTTCAATTCCAGCACTTGATATTTTGAGGCCTAAGGAACAAGAATCCAAGACAAGCCTGGTCTTCAAAAGGAAGTGCTATATCAACATGGTTACAGGCAGACACTGGCTTAAACAATGTATCATACAATTCATGCAGACAATGATGGCATAATGGTAACTAGAAGAGATATTTCAGAAAAAAAATGATGCAAGGTATTTCTACATAGCCCATGCCAAACCAGAAGTCAAGAACTAAACCGGGGTCATCTTGAATCACAGCCATATGTCTGCTTCTGCCTTCCAAGTGCTGGGATTAAAAGTGGGAACCACCATGCCAAATAGGAAAATATTTTTCCATAACACTTATAAGATTATATATGTCACAGGATGTACAAACTGGTATTTTATACACATTCTCTTTTCTAAATTTTTGATGTTCATTTAGACCCGTCTAGTAACTGTCAAAGTACCAAGGAACAAAAGTATTATTTTACACTTAATCTTTAATGATAAAATTCCTTGAATAATTAAAAAGACAAAACGTACAATTTTGTAGAAGCTATTCATTTGTGTACTTGTTATGCCAGCCACATCCAATAACATGTGACTTAAGGCTATAGAGTTACATTGGAATATTTTTGTCCTCAAAATTATAATAACATTTGAGATTTGCATTATGGCCTCATTTACTGGATCCTAATTTGCCATCATGATAAGAGAAGAAGAAGCAAGCATGAAACCTTTTTCTAATTCAGTCATCCCTGCATCCTTTTCATCTGCCACCAGGATATTTTTTTAACTTATAAAGGCTAAGATCAACCCTAAATTTCAGTACCAATTAACAGGTAATGGATAGAAATTGCAACCTCAAATAAATTAAGATTAACTTGCTTTATCTTATATAAAATGTCACAACATATTTAATTTTTTTTGTGTGTTTCCCCCTCTTGTACCAAACAACCAAATCTCCACATGAGTTATGCCATCACAGTTTAGAATACAGATTAACATATGGACTGTTTCTCTATCTTTTGTCTTTGTATGTGAAAAAAGAGAAGGGAAGGAATTTAGGGAAGAAGGGAGAAAGGGAGGGAGAAAGAGTGTTCTCAGTGTTGAAGGTCAAAAAATTTCAGCTATAATGATTTCCGAGGAATCAGAGTTCTGCTCTATTGAGGGCAGAGATTCTCTGTGTGATAGAAAGCTTAGTAGCCCAGAATTTAGTTTCTCTCATTAAGAAGAGAAAATGATGATAGTGAACCTTGAACCCTGACCTTGCATCTTCATCGTAGATTTGCAGTAACATTGGTGGAAGGGGAGGTCATTGTGCTGAGTAAGCTACCAGTGTGGCTGTGAGAGAAGGTCATTTCTGTGTACTCTAGGTCTCATCAGTTCAGGAGTAAAGAGAACTTTAGAAGCAGAACTTGACATTTACAGAGAAATATTACAGTGTTCAAGAGTTCAAAGTGTTTATTCTTGATACCTGGAAATAAAGTACCATTTGCTCTGAAAATTTCAAACAAGATTGCTGCTCAAAACTGAATCAGCATTAAATCAAAGATTCTTATATGAAGATTCAAGTTGGGTATCTGAATTTTAAGTAGTCCTTCCGTAGGAATTCTGTTACCAAAGGAAAACACTTCCAGTAGTAGGTCAGGGAAGTGCTCGGATATGTTTTCTTAAATTATTCTATTTGCAAGCTAAGGGAAAAAGCAGGCTTTGCTTCTCCATTCATCCAACTTTGTTATATCTGACAAATTTCTAACAAGTTAAAAATAGTCTCAGTTTAGAATTCTTGTAAATGCATACTGGCATGTGATGGGAGATGTCATTCTGTAAATATGTTTCTCATACAGGTTAATGAATAAAGAACTATTGTCCAATAGGAAAGCAAGAGAGGAGGGACAAGGAGAACAGAGGAAGTAGGAAGGAGGAGTCAAAATGGAGAGAGCAGGTGCCAGCAGGCTCTCCAGTAAGATGAGACCACGTGAAATACATAGATTAACAGAAATGGGTTACTACTTAAGACAGAGCTAGCTGATAAGAAACAAGTAACTTGCCAACAACATTATATAAATTAGAGAGTCTATGTATGTTATTTGGGGCTAGCGGGAAAAGACCAGCGGTGGGAGAATAAACCTACTTCTTACAGGCATGTGAACACATAAAGCACACTGACTCTATATTTCTAACACACACACACACACACACACACACAGCTTTAAACTAAAAAGTTCTACTTCATAATATAAAGCATCACTTAAAATAGTACTGGTGGTTTCACAATTCAACATAGAATTCAGAATATGTGAAAATAATAAAAGAATAGTGGGAAATATTTAAAATTGGGAAGAGCCTTAGCTTTCTTTTTTATTATTGTTTACACAATACATTCAGATCACAGTTTTTCCCCCTCCATACCACCAAAGTCCTCTTTGCCTCTACTCACCCCTAGATTCACACTCTCTCCTTTTTCTGTTCAGAAAAGACCAGGCATCCAAGATATGACAGCCAAATCTGACAAAACATGTCACAATAAAACATGGCAAAATCCCTCATGTTGAGGCTAGACAAGGCAATCCAGTAGGAGGATAAAGAGTCCCAAGATCAGGCAAAAGAGTCAGAAATATACACCTCCTTATTGTTTTTCTGTGTTTTCAAAACTCTTAGAACTATTGTTAACATTATTTCAAGATATTTTACACAGTTTTTCTAAAGCAAATTTTACTAGTTGCTGATTATCTATAGTCCACCAATATCGACCCACTATTAGTTGTACTTTATAATTTTCATGTAACAGCACATTATCCAATGTATTTTTTATAGTTTCATATTGACCCATAGATCATTTATTATACATTTATTCAATAGTCCCGCTTGCAAAAATTGTTGAAAAAAAAATAAACCCTCAATGGTCAGGAAGAGGAGGAGAGTGATGAATGTGAGTAAAACATATACTATAAAATTATCAAAGAAACATTTGAAAAATTAAGACCCAAACCAAACCAAAAAATAAAAGTTGGAGAGTATACACACTAATTTCAACAAATATTTCAAGTATGTTCAAAGTTCGGTCAGTTACTTATGTCACTCCAATTTGTGTGGGAGACGCTGATCTCCATTCAACAAGTGTATTTATTTTATTTCTTAATTTACTATTTCAACCATTTCCCATTTTATTGTTTCATTTAATATAAATTCCCATATTTTTTATTTTTTACTTGTATGTAATTAATTATTTATAGAATTTTCTCTCAATCATTCACTGTATAAAATTAGTTCTCTGTAGTTTTCCCTTTTGACAATATGAACTACAACACACACACACACACACACACAAGCACACTAATATATATATGCATATTCTCTAAAAATATATGTAATAAAATGTTGTACATATGTACATATTCTGGCTTTCTTCTAACAACTTTGATTTTAAAACTTATAATTCCAATCAAAATACTGAGGTTAATGATATTTATAATATACTTTTATATTTCCTAAACATAACATTGGATTTCATGTATAGAATTAAAGTTTCTGGCATTTTTTTAATGAGACATTTCTTTTATATAACCAGTTAAGTAGTATGGTTTTTTTTGTTTGTTTGTTTTTGAATTCTGGGTTTAAATTTGCTAGGTGAATCATCTCCCTCAAAGCTTCTTTATAATGAATTCAAATGATAATATTATTTACTTCAAAGGTATATGGGAATCTTAATGACAGCTCTATCGAATGAGTTTTTCACATTGGAGTTTGAATCCATTAGGAAAGCATTAGGAATCATTAGGAATGATCTAAATGAAACCAAATATTTAAGATACATATTAAGAGTTTATAAGTTTTGAGGCTAGGGAGATGGCTAAGTCAGTAAATTCATTTCCCTGTAAACATGAGGAACTGAGTTGTAATCCCAATACAGTAGTCCAAGCTTAGAAACCCGGAAATGGGAAGGCAGAAATAAGTGGATCCAGCAAGCTTATCGACAAGTGATATAAGACTTCTTGCTGAGGGCTAAACAAATAAGAAATTCTAGCTCAAAAACGAAGTGTGTGACTGCTGAAGAATGTCATCGAACATTTACTTCTGGTTTTCTAGTACACACACAAATGCACACATGCACTTATCCACACAAGTGTCCACACACGTGTACCTATCATACACACATCAGATTTTTATACATTTTCAATTCAATTAATTCATTCTCCTGTTTTTGATTTTCTATCACTAGCATTTTGTGGTCCTTCATATTAACAATAGACCATTTGACCGACACTTATATCCTCTCCAAATCGTGATGTTGCAGAATATTTGATCACACTGTGAACCCTAGATTTTGCTGTTTAGTGGAGGAAACTGCTTATAGTTGTGGTATGGCTCAGCCCTACCACACACCTTTATTCTGAGAGCTTTTGGCTTGAATAATAAAAACAGGATTAAATCAAATTACCCATAGGGTGAGAGACCAAGCAAACAATCAGTTGACAGGAAAAAAGCCATAGAGAGGGGAAAGAAGTCAGGACAGAGACACAAACACACAGGAAGTAGAAGGTAGGGATATATGGTTGGAAGAGTTTTTGTTTGAGAAGACACTGGAGTAAGCTCTCTTTACCTGCAATCATGAAGGAAGAAGTAGCTGCTTGCTTTCTCTGCCTCTCTGAGCTAGCAGATTACACCCCACTGTCTGGTTTCCAAGTCTTAATTGATAAAATAGAACAATAGAAACTTAGTTAAATATAACACAGTGACTTGGAGTTAGACAAACCTGTGTCTTCTAAACCCAATTCATATGAGCTCAAATCACTTTCTTTTTATTCTCTCATTTCAATGGTGTGAATTCCTAAAAGAATTCCTTGCAAATAAAGTAGAAATGTAGGTTGAGCCTCAAAATGTATGCACAGTAAGTGTTAACTGGCCTCTTATCTTCTCTAGTAGTAACTTTCTCCTTTTTTCTCACTTTCACAATAAATCTTTCTCAGTTCATAGGACTAATGAGCAAAACCAGATGCATAATTAGAGTGGCTCAGATCATTTAAAGCTAATACATCCGGACTACTTTAATTAAATGCAACAGTTCCTATAAATAGGAAGTCCAACAAAAGTCCAGTTCATTTTCTGGAAGGGTCAGGAATGTTTGGCAATACCTAAATCAAGGGCTCCAACAAAAGTGATTACATTTCAGTGAGTAATTCAGCTTCAGCTGAAAGCAATGTTACACTCTCAAATGCATGAAGACTACTGAGAAGAAAGGAGCCAAATTCTGCACTTGACAATGGATATGGAACTCTTAAAACCACCTATTATTTCTTCCGTGAGTCAGATTACACAAAAGAATCATTGATTCTTGAAGAAGAGAATCTGAACTTTAAGCTTCTACATACAGTTGTTCAAGATATTTTTTTTAAATCTCTTTACAGTGTCAACAATAGAAGATTTTCTGATATATGAATAACCTGCGTAGACAAAGCCCTGGGTTAAGTAGTAGGACAATAAAATGAGTCGTCATTGAAAGCATGTTATAGAGATCAGGATTTGTGCTGCTTGTCAGAGTGAAACAGCCCAGTTGCCTGGACACTACATCCTTCTCTTTGAGAGCTGTCCTCATATCTGTCTCTTGGCAAAAAAACATTACCCCAAATCCTGCAAGGGCTGCTGGGCTCAGGGCCAGAAATTTATGGTGTACCTTAAAATGTTTTATGTGTTAGTTTAATAATCTCTAGGCTGTGTTCCAAGGACAGTCACCCCCTAGAGATGTGTCAATTAAGCTATCAATGAACATTTCCACTCTGTGGAAAACATTATCACAAAGGGCTTTAGTTAAAACAGGGAAAGAAACAAACAAAAGGGCACCCATGAGGAAGAAAGCAAGGGTGTTGCTCGCTTTCTTGTAAAATAATCAGTTGAAACGAAAGGCTATGTCACTACTGAGCTTTAAGTGTCTATTAAATATTAAAATATTTCTGTCCAGGATACATATCAATAAAATATGTAAAGCATATAATTTGGAATACTCTTCCCCTCCCTCTCTCCCTCCCTCTCTCCCTCCCTTTCTCCCTCTCTCTATCTCTGTCTCCCTCTCTCTCTGTCTATATATATATATGTGTGTGTGTGTGTGTGTGTGTGTGTGTGTGTATTCCATAAATCTAATTTAGTCCTTACTAAAATACTATGAATAAAATTGTAGGAAACCTTGGGCATTTGAGAGTTCCTTGCAGTTTTAACAATCCTTACCAAATTTTGCCCTAAAATATATACTATCAGCTGAATTTAACTACTAAAAGGATTTCTATATATTACTATATTACTACGACTCCAAAAAGGAGCATCATTAAAAAAACTGAAAAATGAACTTTAGGATATTCTTTAGTAAACAGAGAAGCCAAGTAAAGATGCTGATCTTATCTCCTCCCAAGATATGGAACACATCAATGTTCCAATGTCCCTATATACTGGGAATGCAAACTTAGGGGAGATGATGCACCTTCCTTTTCTTGGTAACATGGTAGAATTAAAATTAGTGGTATGTATTTATTAAAATTAACACATAACTCATGCCATTCTTCTTAAATATCAGAGTATATTTATCTGGTGTTCCTAATAAAGTTGGCTATTTCATGAAACTTTAGTATACATAATTTTTAGTCTCTATTTTCCCAAGTCTTACTGCCTTTAGAGCAATAATCATTCAAGGAAAATAAATGAAAGAAAATATGAAAACCGAAATGAATATTCAAGATTTTAAGGCAAAGATTTTAATTCCAAATTGAGACTCTAAGTAACCTGTATCAGTTTATTTACCTTACAGACTACATTTCATTAAATGCAATAAAATATTTTATGATAATGTCTTTCTCTACATATATCCAAATTTATGTGCATGATATTCATAAATTCTTTAGCATAAGCATTTGGTACTTTTAAATAAAAATATTAATTGCCAACAACAAAAATATTTCTTTTCTGGAAGGAACTACTTTAAGAACTTAATTTTGGTAGATTATAAGTCATATGAATTGTCATATTTAACAAGGATTTCGGGATGTGGAGTTACCATATTTATCTATTAAATACTAAATTTTTCAAATTTTTTGTATCTTGGAGATATTCCAAATTAAGGATTATATTGGTGGTATTTCCTGTGAAATGAAATTATTTTCTAAAAACGTCATTTCCTTTCTAGTACAATCTACTTGTGATTCTTATGCCATGTGTAAATGTACTCTTGCAGGGAATATTTTGCCTGACTGTAGATCTGATAATTCATCTTTATTCCTAATTTTCTGACATATATTTGCAATGGTCTGAATGTGAACCTTATATCTCATGCATTTAAATAGGCTTCCTATTACCATAGATTTAGAAAGTGTGCTCTGTGGGAGGTGCTTAGGTCAAGAGGCTTTTTCCCTCATGAATGTATTAATGCCATTAAAGGAATCTTGGCAGAGAGAATTTGTTCTTCTTTGCCCCTACTTTCTTCTATGTAAGGACAAAGTTCTCCTTCCCTGATTGACAGTCTCAAAGCTCTCTCTTGGAAGAAGAGAACAGAACTTACCAGACACCAACTGTGTGACCCAGACAGTGGACTTGGCAGCTCTCAGCACTGGGAGAAAATCAATTTCAGTTCTCATTTTAATAAACCACACATTCTGTAGTGTTTTGCTATAAAGGGACAAAATGGAACAGGGTATCATTGCTTTGTACCACTTTCAATGAAGCTGTGACTTCATAATTCCACTAAGCTATTATGAGTATAAAAGAAATCCAGCAAACCAGGAAAAAAGACAGAAGCAAACTAATGTTCTCCAGATATTCATACACACTCCCAAACTGTAGGCAAAATGACACAAAGCCTCAAAACTGCACTTAGGTATACAGATTTAATTAGGTTTAGTTCTTAATCTTTAAACATGCATAACTTCATATTTGTCCATTCCTTTAGGGCCATTTTTACATATCGAGCTCGGAGTTTGTATACATTTTATTATATATATATATATATATATATATATATATATAATTTTTTTCTTATTTTAAATATCAATCCTCATTCCCTCTCCCTCACTCCCCTTCCCATGCCCCTGGACTCCTCCCATCCCATCCCCTCCACAATCCACAGGGTATTGTTTGAATAGGAGATACTGTGCTTAAAGTTGGGGCTATTCCTATGGTGTGCACCTAGAGATCCCCACCACAGAAATATTGTTATATGCATGTTACTGCTGTTGTACTTATAATAAGGGTGTGCAACCAAACTATATGTTCACCAACAGATGAAAATATAATCAAAATAAGAAAAAGTTGCATGTTTTCATATTTATTTAAAGAATAGTAAAATTGTGAAGTTAAAGAAAAAGGGATAGAATTTAAAAGTATAATATTAAGCAAGGTTACCCAAATTAAAAGCGAAAAAAAGCATTTGTATTTTCTTATTTTTATCTGTAAATAAAACTAAGTTATAGACCCCAGGCAGTGTGGAAGTATTTGAGAGTAAAAGAATGTCTGACAATAATAAATTTTAAAAGTGAGAATAAATTTCCTATTTCCTTAAGCATGAACAATTTTAGTTTAAAAGTAATAAATGATAACACTAATGGTACATTAATTGTAGTTGCACTTACCTAAAGGAAAAGCAAATTCTATCTCATCTCTATTATGGAAATCACAAAGGCACAGTTAAAAAAAATAATATCTTCTATTTTTATCCGAAGTTTTTGAAAGAGTATGGGGTTAGTCATACTGTTTTTTCCCATGTGAACCATAACTGAACCATTTTCAATACTGTTTAGAGAAAGAAACATAATCAAAATTATTCACATATCTATGCTAATTGAAAACTAAGGTAAGGAAGGTTGAAATTTTGACAAAAATAATATGATCTCCCTCAGAGCTGAAAAAAATGGTTCATTATATAAATGTACTTGCCACACTAGTACAGTAGTTGGATACCTAAAAATCATTGTTATTCAGGTACACATGTATCTAGAGACTGTTTATCAATATGTATGTCCATGATAATCTTAGAATAAATTTAGTAAATAGTATCTAAAATGATAATGCATTACAAATATATAGTATAACATCACTCTTACTACATTCATAAAATTATGAAATTTTTTTAGAATGACCATCAGTTATCATGGGAAGGCAAAATCCTGCCATACAGCCATTAGAACCTACTCAGGAAATGCCTGACCTTCCTGGTGATGAGGACAAAGAGACTTCTCATAGGAACAAAGATGAATGTGACGGAGGATATGGCTGTCACACCAGTGATGCCAACATAAGTTCTTGTATCAAAGATGTTTGAATGATGTTTTCAGGAGAAAATTAAACTCCTATTTTCATTGATATGAACATTAAAATTTTGTTATGTGAAGCATGCCTTTTTATTCACATGATTAATATTTTATTCCTAAGTCCCAGATCACATATCAGTTTCTCAGGAAGTCTTCACTGACATGCTAAGATGAAGTAATCAGTAACCTTTAAGCAATTTTTGTATGCCTTTTCTTCTTTGCATTTATCACTCTTAGCTGTAATTTGCTTATCTAAGTGGCTCCCTTGCTGGATGTTGTATTCTCTGAGAATGTAGGCTACATTTTCTCTGCTCATAATTTATAGATGCATAGCATTTTCAATTCTGGGTGAGATAAATTGCATCCTATGGACAATGTGTTTAATTTTTTTAAAGAGTATTTGGTTGATAAAAAGTAAGAGTTTAAATACTGGAATAAAACGATGGTGATTTAACAAGAAAATAAATACTTAGGAAATTGTAACAAGTAAATTGAAAGGATGTTACTTGATCAGACACAGAAAGTTTGCAATCATAGACAAATTGATTACACATAAAAAGAGCTCTTGTTTTTCAAACAAGAAAAACTATCAATATTAAAATGAAGAAATATTTTTAATAATTCATTATAGAAGATTTTTGCCTGGAAATATCCACTTAGGGCATACTTCAGTCTCTCCAAAGACAGGAAAAATTATATGTACTTTAATTTTGGTCAATATTTGGAACAATAATATTTTGTAGGCTTTCTCAAATAACTTACCAATATCTCTAAATGCTGTTTCAAAATTTAAAATATGTTTTTTATCAACTAAGTATAACATGCACATAAATATTTGATTTTCACTTTTCTTAATGTAATACTATGAGCTTGCCTCTTAAATAGCCACAATTATGTCCTGTAAGTATGTGTATGTTGTGTAATATATTCCATTACTAAAAAGGTTTTTAATTGTTTCTTATATCTGTCTTAATCCATTTTTCATCTCTCTGTTTATATGGAGAGAGCTAGACATTGAAGTCACTCATGATCAGCATGTGTGGGGGTAAATACGTGATTTTCAGCTGTCTCAATGTTGCTTTTATGAACATGGTTGATAAAGTGTGAGGGATAGATGTTTAGAACTTCAATATGTTCTTGGTGTAGTCTTTTCTTTTAGTTTCATTTTTATTGTTGTTTTGGTTTTCTTTTGTTTTATTATTTGCTTGTTTTGTTTCTGCTTGGTTTGGTTTGCTAGACTTCATGTATACGAAGACGGAGAAATTTCATAGATTGAAATTTCGGTAGAAATGATGTATGTAAAGTATTCATGAATGAAATTCTCAGAAAACTTAAAAATGGCTTTAAAAGTAAATAATTTTTAGCACTGATTTACAAATTGTAATGATACCTAATTACAGATTCCAACTGACCAGTTCCCATTTTGACTACAGTAACAGAATCATGTTTGCTAATTTGTAGTATATGACTAGTTCATATCACTTTAGGTAGGATTGCTGTGATTTTATCCTGTAGAATGAAAAGTAACGCACTCTACTTAAAATAACAAATGAATACAATGACAAACAGAACATTTAAATCTATAAACAGAATGCCATGAATAGTGATTCTACCAAAGAAGCAGAAACTATATTACAGACACTTCCACAGTCAAAGCCCACTCAAGTATTGGTGCAATGACTATAGGTATTAAGCAAAAGTTTATAAAGATAAGCAAGCCATGCTTTACTATAATGATGGTTGTCTTTGCTGGGGTACTACTGCTGTAAATAAATTAAATAACCAAAAGGAAGTTGGGAAGGACAGGGTTTATTTAACTTATGTTTCCATATCATTTTTCTTTTCATCACTGGAAGTCGGGGCATAAAGTCAAAGTAGGCATGATTCTCGATGCAGGGGCTGATGCTGAGGCCGTGAAGGGGTTCTACTTACTCATCTGATTGTTCATCATGGCTTAGTTAGCCCACTTTCTTATAGAACCTAGAATCAGGAGCTAAGGCGTCTCCTCATTCACAGTCTTCCCACATCAATCACTAATTAAGAAAATGTCACACAGGCTTGAACATAGCCACATGTTATGAAGACATGCGTTCCCACTCTCAGAATGCTCATGTGTGCGTGTTTGTGTGTGTGTGTGTGTGTGTGTGTGTGTGTGTGTGTGTGTATGTGTGATTTATGATATAATAAAGCTTGCCTAAGATCAAAGTGAAAAGCTAGCTATAGCCATAGAGGTCAGCAGTGGTAGTATACACCTTTATTCCCAGCAACCACACTAGTTAGCCATAGATTCGGGGCAGTAGTGGTGTACAACTTTAATTCCAACACTAGAGAGGGATACAAGACAGGATTTCAGGGTCTCACGTGGTATTCAGTCTCAGGATATTCAGTCTCCATCAATGCTGAGGATAGGGCGCCCCAGCCTTGGTATAGTGCAGTCTGAGATAGGACAACCCTTTCAGTCTGACAGGTACCTGCCCCTGAAGAGTGGCTGATAAATCCAATGACAGTTAGAGGGATTTTTTTTTTCTAACCCAACATGCATAAATTGCAAGTAGCATTTGGTTACCCGTGTGTCTTTGTGTCCATTCATCATTCTTCAATATGTGTTTTCTGTTTTGAACACGATGAAAGTTAATCTTTGGAATTACTTCAACTATCAATGTTCATTTTTTAATGAAATTATAAGAAGCATTAAATTATTGCAAAACGAATTCTTTATTCTAAATTTATTCCTCATATTAGCAGTGTATTTTTCCTATATGGTAACATTTCTATTTAATATTTATATAGAATCATCCCTTTTTATAAAGAAACAAAGTATGGGTAGGAAAATATAGAATGGAATTTTCAGTCCTTGAAAATCTTTAACTCTTTGTTTTCTATGTTATACAGATCTCTTTATGCTATGAAATAGTAAACATACTAATTTATAGTACATATTGGCTCCTTTCATATAGCTCAGTCTATTAATAATTAAGGAAGAATAAGTAAAATGCAACATTACTGGGGGGAAATGGAACACGAAGAAATTTCAATTTAAGTCAAAACAAAATGCCAGAGTTATTAAAATAAATAAGTGAAAAATCTAAGCGGACACTATGACAAATGTGTCTTCAGAAGAAGAGCACAGGGAAATATTGAGACATACTCATTTATATAGTTTTATATCACTGTAAAAGTGAATTTGTCATATTATGAGAAATGCATTACATTTGAGTCACTCTTATGTGTCAATCATATCTTAATTTCTATACATACTAACCAACATCTTCTGTCATAAAACATTGTCCGGGTGGCTGCTAATATATTACTAAGCATCCTACTAGTAGAAAACATTCCTATATTTCTCAGAGAATATCATTTGCAGCCAATACATATTTGTTAAGAAAATAAAATAATCCTTACACTGATTCCAAGAACTCCATTCAGCTGCTCTTTTCACCATATGCAAATATCATATGTCTGAGAGATCAACTTTCAGCATAAATATTACTTATTAAAATTCATAGGAATACCTTAATCACTAATTTAATTTAAGATATTCTATTTTCTATAATGCTATTATTAGTCAGATGAATATGTATTAAACATGAAGCTTCAGGGCTCATGTAGGACCTGGAGCTGAAATGGTAAGGAAGAACTATAACCAATCTCCCCACACTAGTCTTTTATAGCAAATGAGCTGTGGCAGTTCTGAAAGTATGCTTAACTACAGCACTGACGGTTACGACAGGGCATCTACCTAATAAGAAACATTGAACAGAGGCTTTTGAGATGAACCAATACTAAATGTGAGAATTCAGACTAACGTTTTTCACAAAACAGAAGAGTCAGATAATGTGAATAGGAATGATAAGTGATAATAAGTACATAGAATTGAAAACAAAGTTGAGTGTAGTATGTGCTGGAGGACACATCTGTAGTGGCAATATACTAAATTCAGGAAAGCTAAGTCTATGTGAAAGATTGTATGTCATATTATGCTGATTCTTCTGTGCAAATAATATTGATATTAAAAGAGAATAGAATATGTTTAATGCATTTGTACATAATGTAAAAATGTTAACACTAATGCACAGTAAAAATTCATAAAGTTTCTATTATTTGTCATAGTTGTCTAGTTCTCCTACTCCAACTGAAGACAGTGATCCATCTTCAGAACAAAGGTGTCCAAATAGTAATTCCATGTGTGACTATGAATAATGGGATTTTATGGCAAACAAAAACAAAAACAAAAACAAAAAATAATAGAAATCAAGTAGTAGGGATTGTAGCTTTCTTTCCTTGTTGGCTTCCATTCCAGTTTTGATTATTCTATGTGAAACTCACTAAAGTGTATTTACAAGAATATAGTAACGTTTACTATAGAACACCTCCGAGAAAAGGGGGATAGATTACCTTCATAGCAATTCTGATCACAGTGTGTTCCTCTCCCAGGTAATGTATTTCCTGTGCACATAATGAAATGGCTGTTGCGTATTAGATTCACTCTCAGGTGGCTGTTCCAGTCCCCCTTACTGCCTCCTCTTCTTCCTTCTCTCTCTCCATTTCTTCTCTCTCCTTCTTAGGTTTTATTCTTATTTTTATATTGTGCTTTCAAGTAAGACTTAGTAAGCTTAAATTTGGAAATGAAATTGGAAGACCAGTCAAGTGAGTGTTATTGGTGGATTTGTTTCATGGTATTAATAACAAATACTATGAATGAATTTAATATCATAAACACTCTGTAAATGCTAATGTAAATTTTTTCTTTCCATGCAGGTTGCTAAGCAACAGACTTAAAAAATATTTTTGTTGGCCATGACTGCAATGTGGTGTATTCCCAGAAAGCACAGGTATCTCCCAATCACTTTTAAGATATAGTGTCGAAGTATACACGACACACTCTTTAAAATACATAGCAAGGTTCTATATATAAAAAAGTGATTTGTGTGACAAGAAAGAACTTTTATATGTGGCTTCAAATTTCTTTTCTATCAATAAATACTGCTGCTGCACAATTGTAATAGCAAGAAAAGTCTTCCTTCAAAGTCAATTTGGATAAAGATATAAAATAAAACAAAAACTATTGTTAATGTATGCTGAAAACAACCAGAATTGTTCAAAATTGAGTCCTAATCAGTTGATGAAAATATGGAGAGGAGTCTAGTGTTTTTAAAAATTATATGATAGTGTACACCAAAGTCAAACATTAATGTGAAATAATTTAGGTTTCATAATTTATTGGGGCTGATGTACTCTGTTATTTATGTGTGTATGTAAATATAATAATTCTAGTGTGAATTCACACAGGGTGAGATGAGAGTCATACCTGCATAGTGATCCAGTAAGTATGGAAGCATGACCGAATTGTTTATTATACTATAGAAGTAAGAATTGCAAGCCAAAACTTCAGGGAATTATGCCTTATAGCAGAGGCACCTGGGGAGTATAAAGTAGGTAGATTAGCACCATTGGAAACCATCTTTGTCTTTTATGTTATCTATATAATTAAATAGACTTGTATGTTTCATATGTTGACAAATAAGAATGCTTTATATCAGAAAAAATCACATGGATTCTTTTGAATTTCTATCAGTCTTCTAAAGTTTGAAAAGAAAATTTAATTTGAGGGTAAATTAATAAATAAATGGTATTTTTTTTTACTGATTATTTTTGAGGTTGTAATTTAATTAAATTTTTCACTTCCCTTTTTTCTGTCCATATCCTCCCATGTACCTCTCCCTGCACTCATATAAATTGGTGTCATCTTTAAAAACTTAATTGCTAGTACATGCATATAAGTAATTGAATATGCATGTGTGTTCATAAATATAATGCACTGAGTCCATATAATTCTTGTGTATGATTTCAGTACTGACCACTTAGTGAAAAAACAAATTGGTTCAAGGGTACCTCACACTTTCTCTTCTAAGAGGTTCAGTGTAGCTGGATTTATGTTGAGGTCTTTGATACATTTGGACTTAAGTTTTGTGCATGGTGATTATCATAGGTCTATCTGCAGTCTTCTTTGTTAAAAATCAGGTATTCATAGGGGTGTAGGTTAATATCAAGGTTTTCAATTCCATTTCATTGGTCTTCCTATCTATTTCTGTGCCAACACCAACCTGTTTTCAGCACTACAGCCCTATAATAGAGCTTCACGTCAAGGATGTTGATGCCTCCGGAAGTTCCTTTATTGTACAGTGTTGTTTTGGCTATTCTGAGTGTTTTGTTTTTCCATATGAAGTTGAGTATTGTTCTTTCAAGTTCTGAGAAGAATTGTGTGGGGATTTTTGATAGGGATCATACTGAGTCTGTAAATTGTTTTTTGGCAAGATTGCCCTTTTTACTGTGTTGATCCTGGTTATCCAAGAGAATTGGAGATCTTTCCATTTTCTGGTATCTTCTTTAATTTCTTTCTTTAAAGACTCAATGTTCTTACTATATAGGTTTTCACTTGTTTGGTAAGCATTACTTCAAGATGTTTTATGTTTGTGGCTGTTGTAAAGGGTGATGTTTATTTGTCATCCCCTTTATCGTCTGCATATAGTAGGGCTACGGTTTTTTCTTTTTTTAAGTTAATCTTGTATCCTGCCACTTTGCTGAAGGTGTTTATCAGCTGCAAGAGTTCCCTGGTAGAGTTTTCTCAGGTCACTTATGTAAACTTCATATCATCTGCCAAGAGTGAAAGTTTGACTTCTTTCTTTCCAATTTGTATCCCATTGATCTCCTGATCCTCAGCATAAAACCAGACACTCTCAACTAACTTGAACCTGGTAAACAGAAAGATGGCAAAACAGTTATTATTTTTCATAAAAACACATCTGGAGAATACTTGAATGCTAACCATCTGCTATATGGAGTATAATCAGTATTCCTGCATTATTTTAATTCATAAAATTTGAGGCTATATACTCTTCAGTCTTACAAATTTAACATGTATGTCAATTGCATTACGGAAATATAATTTAATAACAATTTCCTTGTAAATCATGATTAGACATTTTATAAATTTAGAACAAATATACCAAATGTAAAATGTTTAAATGTTACATATATTTAATGAGATAAAATGAATTACTTCAGTATTTTAAAAAATATAATATCTAAGGGAACAATGTTTTACTTTTTGATTCCCTGTGGTTTAAATGATAAAATCTTGTAGATTTCTCACTAATAGATTATATTTGCTACAGGTATATAAATGTGAGTAACAGTCCAGGCTCTTAAAACCCATGAAGTTACAGACTAGATTGAATACATTAACATATAATAGCGTAAAGAACAGAGGACATGCTGTAATGCAAAGCATTCTGTTTACCTAGATAAACAGGATTTTTAACGCATCTGAAGCAGATGATAGCAACAGGTGAATTTACATTCATGTTGAGATATTAAAAAGTTGCATGAAATGAAGTTTCTCTCCTGATCCATATCAATTTGTAAAGGCAGGCAATTCAGTTTGCTAAGATATATATTCTTATGAGTCATAGTAAAATCCAATTTACCAGGGAAATCCATTTAAATTAAAATCAGAGACTAATCTTTACATAATCCTGTACTTGCAATGATGAAAAATGAATAGACAGCTAAAATTAACAATTACTTATCCTGATTATTGTCATACTATTTGGTAGGAATTATCATTTTCAAGAAAGAAATAATACATAGGTCAAAAGGCATATCTTGTGACCAGTGAATTTATTAAAGTATAATGGAGAAATAAAAATCTGTACATATTTTGCCTATAATAGAGGATATAACTGCATAATTATTTTCTTTAAAGTCAAATCAGAAACACAGAAAAATATTGAAGTTTTCATGGATCTAAACAACCTATTTGGAACTACTGGAATGGTGATATTATCAGCTTCCAATGACTATATACAATTTCATACACAGTGAAAACACATAATATCTATAGGAAATTTATATGCAAAGACAAATTGTTCAAAAGAGCAGCATAGTGAAGAATGATAGGATTAATTAAATATAAAACTTTATCATAAAGTTATAACATTTGATAGTATTGAACATGCAAATTCTCTACACTGGCCTATAATTTGAAGAGGGAAACCTGTCTCCTTATAACAAAAAAGAAACTGAGTGAGAGGTGTGTCTTCATAAGTGAGCTAGGACTTTAGGAATAAGTGAAGCAAAAATACACAGTAGAGTAAGAAATACAACACACTTCCACATATTTTCTGAACATATTAAGTAAAGAGGCATAAACATATCAGTCAACTTAGATAGTTTGTCAACAGTCTGGTGAATATACAAAACCCTTAAAAAATTGTGAGTTTTTATGTGGAGTCAACTATAATTTCTTTTTTAGAGATTTAGTACATATACTGATGACTTAATAAAGACTGTTTCAGTATCTTCATTAATAAAAACAGAGAACATTATTTAAATATTTAAAACCATTTGTTTTACCTTTAAGAAGTATCTAATTAAGCTAAGTGTATCAAAGAACAATAAATCAGAGTATGTTTTTTTTTTAAATGCTTTGGCTTTAATTTTACTTCATATATCTATGAGGACTATTTTAAATATCATGTAGTTTTATTCCAAGAATACAAATTAACTTTATTAATCTCTATTCACTGATAAGACTACAGATATAAATAAAATAATCTAATTTTAATCAAGCATGTCTCAATATCTCTAGTTGTTTTATAAGTGTTCTGCATATTGCCTTTTATGACAAATAATCAACAGTTTTATAAACTATTTAAGCCCAATTCTCAAGTCCATTACAAATATGAAATTATATAATAAAATGCACACTGTGTATTTTTAAATGGAAATTTCTCTTACTTTTATAAAAGGAAGTTATTTCTTATCTAACAATAACAGAAATCTGTCAGCATTATTATGCAAACCTCATATAAGGAAAACCAATTTTAAGAATCATAACAAACTCAGCTATTTACCAATGGAAATACAATGTTCTTATTTATGAAAAACCTCCTTAACCTTTGAACACTTATTCTAACTCAATTGGTTCCTAATGTATTTTAGTAAATAGGAGAACCTCAGGGCCATTTATGCTTGCAAAGTGTAAGATGCAAAGCAGAGTTATAAAGCTGATTTACTCACCTTCTCTGAATTTTCCCCTTTGGCATTCTTTGGAAGAAGGTCAACGTAAACGAGAATTCGCAGGTATTTGCTACAGTTTCCTTCCCATTCACATTTTAATAATTACCTGGCTACTCTTCTTTTAAATCTTTAATATTCTACCATTTGTGTACAAATACTCATTCAATTTTTCTTTGTAGGTTTAATCATATAAAATAACTTTTATCCACCACCTTTATTTAAACTTTCAACACAAGACTGGCTTCTCTGATGATGAAAAATTAAAATGAAGTTGGCTGGAAAGAATACTGAAGTCTGATTTGTAAATTACCATGATGTTCTACTGTCCTGGTCTTATTAAAACAAACACCAAAGCTACTGGGAAGGAAACCGTCAAGCTGACTCTATTTCCCTGGTTCAGTGAACTACATGGTACTCAATAATCTTCCTTGTCTGTGAGTTAGGTAAATACACTTATCTCTCCCCTATACTGTATGAGTCCTGTCTGTGAGTTAGGTAAATACACTCACTTCTCCCCTCTCCTTGTATGAGTCCTCCTAGCTTGAATGCCACACAGAACTCATTTTGTTTACTGACTCCAACCAATATGATGAGCCGACTAGATGACATCCTAACAAGTCTGGAAGTTAGGATGATTTGGCTGGCACAAATTTTGGCTGTAACTACCAGCTGATTAGGAAGACTCTATAACTAAAAAGGAAAAGCTATAATTTACTCCTCTAGGACTGACATAACAAAACATGAGAGATGAGTAACTAAAACATAGAAACCTGTTTTCCAAACTTCTGTGGAATCAAACTCAATGTATAGGTGAGTCATTTCTGGATTATGCATCATTCCTTCCTCAGTGCCCTGAAATGACAAATAAAGCATCCTTACTTGCTACTTTAAGTTTAAGGGAATTAATGCCATCATTGTTAGGACTCTTATCCTCGTGATATTTTTTTTTATCCTGGATGCTTCTAAAGGCACCAACTCCTAATAAAATTAAAAATTGGGGATTCAACACATTATTTTTGAAATGCCAAAAACAATATTACATAGCAGAACACAAACTAAGATTCTTTTCATTTACTCCTTTTAAAATTTCATACGCTTAAGTGCCTGCCTGTATAAATGTATAATCACCACATAGGTACCTGATGAAGGATGAGCTGAGAAAAAAATGCCAGGTTCTCAGGAAACAGAATCATTGATGGCTGTGAAGCACCATATGGGTGCTGGAAACCAAAACTAGGCCCTCTGCAAACACAGTGTGCTTGGCACTCTTTTTCCAACTTGAAAGAGACTTAAGATTTCACTTTCAAACTGCTCTATTAATTTTTGGAAGCATTATCTTTATTAATAAATGATGTAGGAGGACTCAGTCCACTGCCATCCCTAATATGGTGGCTCTTTGCTTTACTGAAATGAAAGCCAAGCAAGCCAAGAAGCAAGAAGTACATAGTCTTCGGCTCTACCTGTTTCTCCAATTCATGCCTCTAGGTATTTCCTTGAGTTTCACCCCCTACTTTCCTTCATAATGGGCAATATATATTCTGTGAGATGAAATAAGACCATTCTTCTGCAAGTTACTTTTAGTCGTGGTGTTTGCCAATGCAATGGAATGCACACTAGGACTAGCAAGTGATAATATGTGCTGTCTTAGTTGGGGTTTTCTATTGTTGTGAAATGAGTACAGCGATTTTTATAAGGAAAACATTTAATTGACAGGGCTTACTTACATTTTCATAGGTACAGTTTATTATTAACACAGCAGGGAGCAGGACAGCATGGGACTGTAGCTGTAGCTGGGAGTTCTACATCTTGCAGACAAACAGGAAGTCAACTGCAAAACAGGGAGGTATCTTGAGTGTAGGAAGGCACAAAGTCCACCCCTACAGCGGAATATATATATATTCCAACAAAGTCCTACCTCCTAATAGTGACATTCCCTATGAGTTTATGGGGGCCAGTTACATTCAAACCAGCACAAGTGCTAAGCTAGTTCTCTAGGTGCAAATTTTCTAGGATTGTAATGTACAACTGACTCAGCAATATCAACAAATTTGGATTGAGCCCAACCAAGGCTCATCTGAAAAGCCTGCACTACTAATACTGTTCTTCCTCATTTCCTGGCACTGACCAGTTCAAAGATTTACTATCTTCATTCTGAAACTCTAATAAGAGAGATTTGTGATAACATAAACTCACATGTCAAGGACTGTAAAATAACTTGGTGCTGTGATGACCAGCCTTCAGCTGCTCAGAAGTTAAGGGAGAACCATGGAGTTGATGAACTAATCACAGAGTTTAACTTTTCTAACTGAGGGAGCAAAACTTAATTTTCTGGCACTCCTGAGCAGAGCAAAACTTAATTATATGGGGTTGGCAAAAAAAAAAAAAAAAAGACATGCACACACACACACACACACACACACACACACACACCTACCTTTGGGGTCTTCTTTATCATCCTCTCTTCTCTCCTAATTTCTCTACTTAAATCTGTCCAGATGTATCCTTTCTGTATGTTCTTAACCTATCTTTACAGCTTATATACCACAGGAAATTCTTTCAAGCAGAATAAAAATCACTATGTGGTTACATTCTATATTTTCAGCAAATGAATATAAGTAGGGAAAAATCATGTTTTTCACATCCCTTATATGATTAAACATTTTATGTATTGCAGGTGAAAAACAAAATATTTCCAAGAATCCACATACATTCATCCTCAGGCAACTTGTTATAGGGAAACAGAGTGTAAGCAAGAAAGGTGTTTTTCTCACTCAGTTCCTTTCTGGCAGATTGCATTTTTGCAGTTACAAAGAAAGAACAAATCACTTCATTGTTTATCTCAGAAGTTACTCTTATAAATCAGTCATCTCTACAAGCTCAAGGTGCATACTCATTCATAAACAGATTTTATATATATATATATATATATATATATATATATATATATATATATGGAAACTGAGGGCAGAAATGGTTATTAGCAATTAAAAATCACTTTGATCACCAAAGCTAGAAAGATACATCAGCCAGCAAGAGCCAGGCTGCCACTGTTTTACTTCCTTACCTCAGTGAATCCCTCATCCTACTATTGTGTGCCTTTCTAAACTTTATATTGTTCCCCAAGATTTTCTACCTCAAGCCATTAAGAAAAAGCCTTAATCTAACCTTAAGTCATATTTAAAGCTTTGTTTCAACTACGATTCACACTGAAACTCTCCAACACATCTCCCAGCATTTAAAGTACTTGAGCTAACCTAGCTTTTGGGACTTAATTGTTCTCCTAATAATTTAGCTAAGTTGAGACCCATATTCAGGGGGGCCTGCGTCAGTCCCATGCTGGATTCCCAGCTATCAGTCTGGGGCGCCGTTAGCTCCTCCTGGTTCAGGTCAGCTGTCTCTATGTGTTTCTGCATCCTGGTCTTGTCCTCTCCATCTGCATGGTCAAATCTACATGACCCCACCTGGATGGGATTGCCCTACATGTGGAATTGGGGTGGGGGGATGGGAGGGAAGGGTGGTCAGGGTGCATGTGAGGGGGCAGAGAGAGTAAAAGGGAGGGAGGGAGAGGGAACTAGGATCGACATGTAAAATAATAAATTAAATAAAAAATGCTGAAAGCATAAAAAAAATAATAATTTACCTAAGCCTCATTCTATGTGGTTTCTCAAGAGAAATCCATAAGTCCTAGCTGTGTGATACTCCCTTGTTCTTATTTTCAGTCCTCTGCAGTCCCTGCTTTATCAGGGGCAGGGGCAACACTATATCCTGTCTCTATATTTATTTTCACACTAAACTAACCTCTATCACAATCCCTTACTATATATGTTTAAAACCCCTAATCATTACAATTCTATTTAAAGTAACTATATCATTGTATAAAATCATTGCTACAGTAAACAGTATAGCTTAATAGGAAATCATCTTCATTATAATCCCCAGGTAAAAATAAAATATAGCCTGGGATACTTTCAGGAGATAATACCAATACACTAAAGGCAATGGGGAACTCCCCCCCCCACACACACACTCACAGCCATTCACAGAATACCAGATACTAAAGAAAAATTGTGGTGACAAACATGCAAAGGCATATCAGTAGCAATAGACATTCTGGAGCTAAAGCCCTCTGGACCTTGCCTATCTGAGATTCATCCATCAGTGCCTTGTCTCATCATTGACCAAACTCCTGATTTCAAGTGCCACCAGCTGCTCCGCTGATATGGCTATCAGCAATAATTACATTTCTCTCTTCCCTTTCTTCTCTCAAAACCCTCCTAAATACCCAATTTATCTCATCTTCAAGTTGATGGTCTCCCCAAAGTAATTGCTATTGCATGCATAATATCTATAAATAGATTATTAGATATAGATAGATAGATAGATATAGCTACATATTTATAATGTAACACAGTTAGCTTGTATATTGCTACTCATATAAATGTTTCTGCTGACCATTTGACACCAGACAAAAAATTGGTGGGCTCTTACCCAGACCACCAATTACTAAACCAATGTCCCTCTAACAATGAATCTACAAAAATTAGTTCTTATCTCCCTGATGAAGGAAACTTCTATTTGAAATGGAGACTACTATAGAAAATTACAATCAAAATTCAGGGATGTGGAACCCAACCCCAATGAATACATCTACTAACAGCCTTTAAAAATCAAATAGCCTTACAGAAGCCTACTGCTTTTAACACTTTCTAAGGTACATACAAATATAAACAGTGTTTAAATGGAGTCACCCTTTAAATGGGTAAATGATATCAACTAAACAACCTATGACATTGAATTAAGTGTCCAGTACCATGAATCAGTCAGCTATTTGGAGGTTGTGGTCATAGGGTCATCAGTATCACTAATGCTGTTGGTAACTTTCGAGAATTTGATGGCATGACTCTATTACTAAAGACATTACATTCTTGAGGCATAAATATGGAGAACTCTAGTTGCTACAAAAAATGGAAGTTTCATCTCTATTGGCTAGTAATCACAGCACTGGAAGACATTTGACACATTATAAAGAAAGAAAGATAATCACTAGTCTCTGTGAAAAGAAGTTTCCTTCTCCCAGTCCTGCAGCTGTGTAGTCACAAATAAATACAAGGCTTATATTAATTATAAACTGCTTGGCTAATGGCTTAGGCTTCTTACTGGCTAGTTCTCTCTTAATTTCATCCTTAACTACATTTATGATAATTTTTTATTTAAATTTGAAAAAAGCTTGTTTTACATGTCAATCCCAGTTCCCCCTCCTCCCCTGCTCCCCAAAACCAATCCTATTCATTCTCTGCTCCCCAGGGAGGGTGAGGCCTTCTATGTGGGATCTTCAAAGTCTGTCATATTATTTGGAGAAGGGCCTGGGCCCTCCCCCATGTGTCTAGGCTGAGAGAGTATCCCTCTATGTGGAATGGGCTCTCAAAATCCATTCATATACTAGGGATAAAAACTGATCCACTACCAGAGGCCCCATAGACTGCCCAGTCCTCCTAACTAACACCCACATTCGGGGGGGGGTCTTGGTTAGTAACTATCAGTCTGAGGGTCCATGAGCTCCCCCTTGTTCAGGTCAGCAGTTTCTGTGGGTTTCTCCAGTCTGGTCTTGACCCCTTTGCTCATCACTCCTCCCTCTCTGCAACTGGATTCCAGGATTTTGGCTCAGTGTTTAGCTGTGGGTGTCTGCTTCTGCTTCCATCAGCTACTAGATGAAGGCTCTAGGATGGCATATAACTTAGTCATCTACCTCACTGGGGGAAGGACATTTAAGGTAGCCTCTCCACTATTGCTTAGATTGTTAGTTGAGGTCACCTTTATAAGTCTCTGAACATTTATCTAGTGCCAAATTCCTCTTTAAATCTACCGTGACTCCCTGGATTATTGAGTCTCTTTACTTGCTCTCCTCTGTTCTTTCCCTCACTCCATCTTCCTGCTCCCTGATGCCCTCCGCTCCACCTCCCTTCTTCTCTTTCTCTGAACTCCCTCTCTCCTCTGCCATGCTTCCTTAACTATTAATCTATGCATTACCATATGGCCTTACCTTTCCAGAGAATGCTCTGGTGTCCTACCTCCTGGGTTGCTACCTGGCATCTCTCTGCTTTCTTTTCTTAGAATTCTACTTGTCTGGTAGCCCTGCCTATATCTTCTGCCTGATCACATCCTACCTGTCCATTTACCCAAATGGCTTTATACATGAGTCAATAAAAGAAGTGTATGTTCAGAGCATGCAGAAGGACATCTTCCATTATGTCTCACTCAGTTATGGGTTATATTAACTAAAATAATGAATTCATTTTTTTTAATTCTCCAAAGATCATTTGTAGCAGAAACATATGCACATATGACAATCTATATGGGGAACTGAAATAATTTGAGGGCAACATTTGCATTATAATTACTTGTCTGGTATAGGGGAATGTCACCTGTCACACCAAGAGAGTGAATTCTTAGTTATCAAATACCTAATTTCAGGGGTCAATTTGCCTGAATCAACAGATATGCTATAGTCTTGTATTCACCGTAGTGAATACAAGGTGGTCAGTCAGGCTTGCCTTAAACAAACTGTCGAAGGAAGGAAAGCAGAGAGCTTACAATTGGCATGTGATGCTGGAAGAAGACAGTAGAAAACCTGTAGACCTGAAGGGCTCATTACGTTCTCCTCTGTGGACATATTCTGAACACTTTGACTTTTCAAGTGTCTGGACAATTAATAATAATAATAACAATAATAATAATAATAATGTCCTCAAGGGTCCTGCAATCGTAAGTTCTTCCGCGAGGGTCCTGCTGAGGTAGAGTGGCTAATCTCAGGCTGTGGCTCCATGGCTGAGTCTTTCAGGGATTTGTGAGAACCTGTGTCATCATGAGGAGAATGTAGCACTCACTCAGCTGCCAAATTCTGAAGGGCAGAGGTAACATTTTGTTTTAAAATCTCTAACACTGTCATGTTTCCCCCTCACTTGCAAATGCATCAATTTAATATTTCTAGTGACAATGAAAGTAAAATTTGGAAGGTGGAAAAATATTTTTTAAATAATTATGAAGCACAGTCTTGATGAACAAGTGTGTTCTTGACACCTGTAACCTGGCATGCAGCTGGGAGGCCATTCAGAAGAGAGGGAGTACAATCCAACACAACCTCTAAAATCTTACCTTGATGAGCAACCACAGAACTGTTATAACTTCTTCTTTCTATAGAATCAGAGCACCTCATATATGCCATTGCATAATATCAACTAAATAGATATATGTTAAGTCAAGCTTAATGATTCAATAAAATAATATGGTAAAATTCGTGTTTCAGACTACTCAGATTTTTATTTTATTTGCTATCAACATCTTGAATGATATTCATTAACTTGCCCAACATTACTGTTTTATCATATGTATAAAATAAAAATAACATCCACAAGAATAGTTTATTATAAAACTAACACTTTATATTTTATATTATAACTACAGATAAATGGAAGTTACTCTTCCTCATGAAAATATATTATTACTTCACAGGAAATATTTTTGCATACTTACTAGTTAAACAAACTTATTTAAGAAAAATTAGAAGCTGGGAAATGGTGGCACATGTCTTTAATCACAGCAATTCAGAGGCAGAGTCAGGCGGATTTCTGTGAGTTTGAGGCAAGCCTGGTCCACAGAGCTATTCTAGGACAGGCTCCAAAGCAATACAGAGAAACCCTGTCTCAAATATGTATGTATGTATGTATGTATGTATTATTATGTATTATGTATATGTATATGCATGCAACATACATACATACATATTTGAAAACATAAATATTTCCTTAATTTTCCATTTCTATTCAAGACTGATAATAGTGCATGAAAATTCCGTACGGTATGTCTGTTTATAGCTATCCTTTTGACTAAATAAGTCAACAAGTCAAATGTTATACTTCAGTAGGCTGAGTAATCTAACATGATTAGTTCTTATTACTGTCATAGTTAAGCATTTTCCTTATAATAAGACAGATCTATTCCAAAGTGGTCCGTGTGGAACCCAAATATCTGTCATACTGTGATTGTCCTTACTGCCTCATTAGCTGCCTCGGGTCAAGTAACAAAATGTTAAAAACCAAACTAGCTCAACAAATGAAAGTCTCAGAATTTAAAAATATATTTACCAGCTTACAATGTTTCACGCTAGAAATACTTATAACAATAATATATGTGAATTCCCTTAACTATAATTTTATGTATCATATTGTTGCTACAGAAAATCCAAAAAATCTAATCAGTGTAAATAATTAGAAAAATAGTAAACATTAAATAATAGTAAAAAATAATCTAGCTTAAACTGTGAAAATAAATATTCACTATTCATGCTGGAAACTTTGATTTATATTATTACTACTGGTATATTTGAGGAAAGTGAAGACTAAACCATAACCTTGGGAGTCTTGTAAACATTATCCGAGATTAACTTCCCAGTAAAACAGTTGTCTGCATAAAAGGCAGAAAGAGGATCTAGAATTGGTAATTTTTTTTTTAACTCACAGTCTTAGAAGTATTTTAAAAAGCCAGGTAAAATCAATCAATACCTTGCATTGTTATTGAATGCAACTCTCATTTTACAATAAACCTGGATTCACATTGTTCTCATACTCCATATGAGAAATATAACACACATAATGTCATTTTTAATATTTCTAGGTATTTCATGGGAAATTTTCAATGAAATTATGTCAAATATGTGTCAACGTATCCTTTACTGAGAAATGAGCATGAAAGTTGCGTGAGTTTTTTACATTTCTTTCAGCATCTGTAGTGGCAAGTTTCTAAAAACATCCTTACAAAATTAGGTATTATTTTCTGTAATTGTAAATCAGTGTGTACACATTGGAATTATTCTCAGCTTTTCACCACCCGATTCAACTTACACTTGGTTCCTCTAGCATTCATTGGCAAAGCAGGAATGTGGAGGCAAGGAACTCAGGCCATGGACAGGGGCTTCTTAGCAGCTTGCTTGAGTTCCTACCCTCACTACTTTGAATGATGAACTGTTATATGCCACTCTGAGTGAAATGTTCCCTTTTTCCCCAGCTTTCTCTGTGTCATGGTGTTTTATTACAGTAACAGTAACCCACAATGGTATTACCTAAGGAGAAAGAATGGATAAACATAAATGAGAGAGAGGAGAGAGAGTGTGTGTGACATTCCAGGAGGGTGACTGAATTCATTAGACTGTAGTGTTCCTGTGTATCCAATGCAAAAAAAAAAAAAAAAAAAAAAAAAAGAATCTAGACCAATGAGAAGGGCTGTAGGTCTTTGGTCTTTGGGATGTCAAAACTTGTGACATGATTAGTAGATAAACAAAGACTTTGGTAAAGTGTTGACATTTGCTACAACATGGATTACACAGAGAACTCTCTGATCATCTAAATGAGTGCATCACAAAAAGATACGTATTATATGTGCATGGGAAGTGAGAGTTTGGATGTGACAGGGGTTGTATACAAAGTCTAAACCTACATAGTCATTTGACTATGATGGTCATTTGACTTCGTGAATGCATTTTCTAAAATAATTGACCCATATTTTGGTTTTGGTTTTTTTTGAGACAGGGTTTCTCTGTATTGCTTTGGAGCCTGTCCTGACTGGCACTTGCTCTATAGACCATGCTGGCCTTGAATTTATATAGATCTGCCTGCCTCTGCCTCTCAAGTGCTGGGACTAGAGTCCTGTGCCACTAGCTCCTGTTTAAAAATAACGGAATCATATATTTTAGAGAGTGAATTTTGTAGTATAGCAATTTCATCTCAGTAAGGCGGCTACTAAAAGTAGAGGAAGTGTTTGATGGAAGAAATAATCAGCTCTCATTATGAAAGGTAATTCAGAAGGCATGCATCTCAAGGCTACTACATCATACTTGTCTCTGGTGCTTTTATAGTTTGAGAAAATATGTATTATAATTAGTATTTATTAAAATCATTTTGGCTTAGTGAGTTCAAGTACCTGCTATCAAACGCAACAATGAAAATTTAATCATGGAATCCCACAGGCATGATGTGGCACCCAGTGCTAAAGGCTACCTATTGATCTTAGCATCTCATGTCATCTCACACACACACAATGAATGAATTTGTTTTAAAATTTGAGAAAAATGTAAAATTCCCTATGTTCATAATTTCACAAAAAGTAAATATAAGATTTTTCTATTTAAGAGATTTTATTCATAAAATAAATAAAATACTTTACAAAACTTTAAATACGTTTTGAAAAATCTTGAATTTATTGTCTTTTTTCTTGGAAATGAGAATTTAAAACAATTATATGCTTCACATCTATGATTCTCTGTATATTTTCTGATTTTCTATTGAAATGTGGCAATATAATTCAGCCACTGACTATTGTTAATATTTTCAATTTAACATGTAAGGTGCATGCATTTCAAATTATAAAGAGAAAGTGATTTTTCAAATACTGAATTAATAAAAATCATTTCTACTAATTTAGTTTAAGTGGTAGAGCCAGCCATAAAAAGTTCTTCAATTTAAAGTAGGCTTAGAAAATATTTACATTTTCAGTTGAGATATATGAATGTTCAGATCATTTATAAGGGATGCCTTTGGAAAGATGTCAGATGTTCAATTTTCTTCTATTCTTCCCAGCTCTTTTGAAAACGAAGTTATGTAGTCAAAACAGAAAGAAGAAAAGACATAGTTAAAACCAGTAAGTTATTTGGATAGTATCAGCTAAAATAACTTACTTTATATTCATAAGTAATCTTTTCAAAATAGAAGACCACTCATAGGAATCTTCTTCATATGTACGGTTGAACTTGCAACTGTTAACTCTGGAAATAAATAAAAAAGAATCAAAGTGACAGACAGACAAACATATAGACACATCAATACTTACATGATTATTGATACTCTGTTTTATGCAAGTTATTGTTTTTAGAAAGAATATGAGCATGTAGGAACAAAACTCAGGGAGAGTCACTGTTATTTCTGTTTACATTTTAACACTTAAAAGCAGAATTGGGAAAAGAAAAATACTGACATAAATATACTACAAGGAAATGTGGCTTGATACACAAATAGTTGTTCAATGTCACAAAGTCCGGCCCTCTCTACATGAAAGGTTATAGATATTTACCCACTTAATGTACATTGTTTCAAGTTTTATAACTAATGGAAATTTTCATTAGTGTATATGTGTAAAATACATTACACAGTCAGAAATATTTTACTATTTGTAAATAATTAAAATAATTCTGGTGTGCATAATCAGCCAAAGCATGTATAGTTTGCAGGTTAGTGTACAAAATATATGTATATTATAATAAATTGTTAAAAACAGCATTAAATAAAATAGGTTTGTAAAACTTTAGTCTTTTAGTTAAATAGATATTTAATAGAGAATTAAAAGGAATATATCAAGTTTGGATGAATCATTTGGATTACTTTAGGTGAACAAAGCACATGCTTTCTGCCCAGATATCATATGGATGATTTTGATGGTTTCTTAACCTACTTCCTGAAATAAAATGAAAATGAAATTTAAAGGCCAGATTTTGAATAATTTCCAAATAATAATATGTATTGATGAGTACTGGACCAATCAGGAATATGGGCATTAGAAGAATGAACAATTTCTCTTTATCTACAATTTCTCTCTCTCTCTCTCTCTCTCTCTCACACACACACACACACACACACACACACACACACACACACACACTTTAAAACACGTTTTAAAAGGATTGTATGACTTTCCCTCCTCTTCCATTTTCAGCCCCAAAACTACTCTCTACCTAACCCCTCCCATGACCCCCACTCCTTCAGTTGTTTATTTATTTTCATTTTTATTGTTACACACACACACACACACACACACACACACACACACACATATATATATATATATATATCTTTTATTTGTTTGCTTTAGTGTATAGGGCAAATACTTTATTCACTAACCCATAACAGGAGTCAAAAATAGCATTTCTTTAATATAAAAAAATCAGATAATTCACTAAATAATAAAATTGTATTTGTATTTTTCTTTTTTCTTTCTTTCTTTTTTCTTATTTTACATATCAATCCTGGTTTCCTGTCCCTCCCTCCCTCTCTCTCACCCTCCCACTTCCCCCTGACCACCCTCCTATCCCATCCCCTACCCACTCCACATGTTGGGTGATGCCTTCCAGGAGGGGTCTTCTAAATCTGTCAAATCATTTGGAGTAGGGACTAAGTCTTCCCTCCTGCCTGTAGGCTAAGGGATTATCCCTCCACAGGGAATGTGCTCCCAAAGTCTTTCCTGCACAAGGGATACATCCTGGTTCCAATGTCAGAGGTCCTTTAGACTGCCCAGGCCTTCTAACTGACATCCATGTTCAGGGGTTCTGAGTTGGTCCAATGCTGGTTTCCCAGCTATCAGTCTGGGGGTCCATAAGCCTCCCCTTGTTCAGGTCAGCTGTGTCTGTAGCTTCCTGAAGCCTGGTCTTGTACTCCCTCTCTGCATCTGGATTCCAGTTCAGCTCAGTGTTTAGCTGTGGGTGTTTGCTAGATGAGTATTCAAGTTTTTTCACAATCAAATCAACATTTGATTGCATGTGTTTGAATGAGAGAGTGTGTGTTGCCTCTTTGTAGGCATATTTATCAGATAAGATATTAACTAAACACAATTATAAAATACTTTGGTGGTAAAAAGTCTTGTTAATAATAAATAAAATATGACTGCATTATCAGACTCATGCATAGTTTTAATTTCCAACAAAATAACTCTTGTTTCTTTAACTTTGTATTTTTACTGCTTGTTAAAGTACTTTTTCTCTTTCTCTGCATCATAACTACTTATGAGTTTGACCACACGGTAAAGGCAGACAGAGAAGCTAATAAGATACAGTACTGTCCATTCCTCCATCTCTTTGGTCTAGAGCTCTCCTGGAAGTATTGCGTATTTAATGACCTCATATGAGGTGGTTGTCTGCAGCAAAGCTACATTTTTTAAGATACCAAGAGCTGGGAGGGCGGGCTACCTCATGTTTTCAGTTCCCTGAATTGGCTCATTCTTCAATCATGGAAGAAACTCAGGGAAAACTTCTTTCCAGTATATAGTGGTTATCATTATCTGACCCTCACTGTTACAATCTCGAGTGTGACTAGGAGAGAACTAATAATAGAATGTTGAGGAATATGTACAGGATGAGTTAAGGAAAGAAAAGCTGGAAAGTACATTAAGAAGCAAATTTCAGGTGAGGAAAGTTAGGGCTATGTCAAAAACATAAAAATACATAATGAAAATTAAAAATGGTGGATTTTGTTAGCAGAAACTTTACTTTTTGAGTACTGACCACACATTTTAAATGAGCATAAATGATAGCTAGAGAAAATATCAGGAAGCTTCTTCTATAACTATTTTTAAAGAAAATTAAACATAGTTAAATATTGGCAAAAGCAATAAATTTCAAAAACAAAGACCTGAACTAAAGAGTTAAGAGAATGGAGTAATAAACGATATTTATCAGTCACTAAAACAGAAAAATCCTATGTTGTGTAGAAGAAAATTAGATTTTTATTCATTGATAGTAGGGACAGAGAAAAAATGGTGCATGCAATGAAATTCTATAAAGTTTTAAAACAATTGTTTATTGTGTGTTGGGGAAGGTATCCATTGAAAGTGGAGAATATATTGAAGATTAAGTGTAAAGAGCTCATGGTAGTTCATAACTAAGCTATAGCAATGACAAGTTAGAAATAATGTTAAGAAGGAATATACCTAGATGTGTGGAATCCACTGAAATATCAACAAGTTTAGATTCATGAAAGTGAAAGCAATCTTGTATCTGATGACACAGATTCATAAAGAAAGGCCTACATGTTTTCTGCCCAGTAAGAGGAGAGACTTTTAAATAGGAAATTCTCCTTGCGGAAGAAGAGTCAGATTGGAAAGTGCATTGAGTTTTCCAGAATCAAGATATAGAATGCCGGGTAGATGATTCATATGGATGCAGAAAATCACATAAAACAGCTGTAGATTTGTAATGTGCATGAAATGCCATATCAAAGGACAGACAAGGAATAGTTGGCACCATCAGATGTCAGATGACCCATAAACGAATAAATGTGGAGAAATAATTGTGTTTGGGAAACCTAATCCTGCATTAGTTTTGAGTCAACCACATTGCTCATATTTCAATCTGTCATTGTAACATGATTATTTGTGCTATGTGTGAAACAGAATGTAACAAGGCACAGTTGAGGAAACCACAGGGCTGTGGTGTCGGATAAATTTGCCTTCAAATATCTGAATTTATCCAACTTCAAACTTACGCCATAGTTTAAAAAAAAATAAAACCAGCACATTTTCATCTGAAAGACAGTACAAAAAAGTCATACAGATCCAACATTTTTAATGTGTACGCGCGCGCGCATGTGTGTGTGTTTGTGTGTGTGTGTTGTGTAGACCTGAAGATTATATCAGAAGTCTTCCTCAATTACTCCTGACCTTTTAATTTGAGTAAGGGTCTCAATTACAACCAGAGCTATCTAATGCTTCTATGCTAGCCACCTTGTCTTAAAAATCCCGTCACATTCCTTAAATGGACTGTTTAACTTCAAGTCATTATAAATAAAATAGGAAAAGAAAAGACTATCCTTCAAACAGATCTACTTTCCCTCCTCCTTGGTCTTTATCACCTGCAGCTTCAGTTTTTCCCAAGCCATGGCACAGGTCTCCAGGCACTGCGTGATTAAACATACCCCACTCTTCATAACTCGGGGTTACCCTGCACATTTCATCCACTTCACCATCTGTTTCTCCATCTCCACTCTCAGATGGTTGCGTTGTGTGGGTGGAGCTAAAGCACGGCTGTGCAGGTGTGCTTTCCAACTTTAGCTAGGTCTTAACGCCGCTCTTTGATCCTGTGTTGTGGACCCCAGCTGGTGTCTTCATCTGTTTCGACATTTCTTATATAGAACTCTTTCTGCTGCTTAAACTTCTGTAAAGTTAGGCTTAGCTCATGTTTCCATAGCCAGTTATGATTAAATGGTGTTAACTCTCTTCATCTTCCTTTCTCCCAATTGATACTTAACAGCCATAACACGGGATGGACATGCAGGTTCAGCATCATGATTTTATGTCCTCCATCTATGGCTGTGCATTCTGCCTCTGAATCACATCTCTGTCCTATAAAGGTGCAGTGCTTAGTGTAGAAAATTTAATTACATTTCTGTATATGGAACATAACCAGGAAGGAAATCTACCTAACTTCACAAAGTAGCTTTGCAAGGAAGCTGTCAATTTGTTAGCAATGATAGTAAATGTATGTCTATAAATAGACTTTTTCTTGTTAACCTCCTTCTCTTTAGTAGGCCTGAATGGTGGTTTACATCTGATGATTTAATACTTTGGTACATTGTATTTGTTCAGTAAGTTATTTTCATGTCAATTACCTGGTAGTACCCCATGTTTTTGTTATTTTTATGTTAATTGTACATGTTCTCTCTGTCTGTGTGTCTCAAACTCTTTATCCCCCCCCCCCTCTCTCTCTGTGTGTGTGTGTGTGTGTGAGAGAGATTCCTCTGGTACCATCCTGCATGTTTTGAAACAGTCTCATTGATTAGTCTTGGATGGGATTACAAGTAGTCACTAGAATGCTGAATTTGTTTGTTTGCTTTTTCTGTTTAGTTCTTTTGTTGCTTTTGTTTTTTGTTTGTTTGGTTTGGTTTGGTTTGGTAGTTAAGATAGTATTTCTCTGTCTAAGTCCTGGCTGTCCTGGGACTCATTTTGTAAACCTGACTGGCCTTGAACTCACAGAGATCTGCCTGCTTCTGAATCCTGAATGAAAGGTGTGCACCACCACTGTCCTGCATCCACACTGTATGTAGGTTTAGGAGCATCACGTGCACAAGTTTTTAGCTCCTCAGAAAGCACTGCCTGTGGTATTTCACTAGGTTCTTTATGCTCAACTTATAATGGTCTGTAAGGAGTACGGTTTTTCCACCCGCCACCTCTGGTCTTGTCCTGCCACTGCACCAGCCCCAAATGATGTACAGAGACTCTGTATTTGATATAATGTTGTTGGCCCATTATTTGTTTCTTATAGGCTACCTCTGTCTTAAGTATTAACCCATTTCTATGTATTTCCACGTGGTCTCCTTACCAGGGAGTGAGGCAGGCATCTGGTCTCCCCAGTCTCTCCATGCTGACTCCTCCTTACTACTTCCTATTTCCTCCTTGTCTCCTAGTCCCTCCTATCTTCCTTTCCTATTGGCCAACAATGGTCAGCAAGTTTGTGTTTGTGTGTGTGTGTGTGTGTGTGTGTGTGTGTGTGTGTGTATGTAAAGATACTTTAAAAGTACATTTAATTCTACTTTCAGAGAAGAAATGTATGCCTTCCAATTTGTTGCAACTTGTCTGAGGTTTGAACCAATGCTAGCAAATGAACTATTAACAACTGTTAGATTTCTTTTTCTTTGTAAGTTGTCTGATTTTTCTAAAAACATAAAACTTTAAGCTAGTCAACTAGGAAATTACACTTCCATATGTTACTTTAAATTATAATGAAATATTATGTATATGAAAATATTAAGGCATTCTGTAAATGACATTAAGTCCTGGCAAAACAGTATAAGTCACAGTTACTCACACGAAGCAGAAAACAATTTTTTGATTGTTCCAATAGAAGATTGCAAAACATCACGAAAAGCCATTGAGACTTTCTAATGATTTAAAATTCTGAAAGAAATAGAAGCATCTCTGCTCTAAGTTTGAAAACAGCATCAGTGAATATACTTATTTAGGATAAAGAATTACAGGAACAAGTGTATCATTTAGGAAAATGTGCAGGTGTGCTAGTAAATCATTTAAAATTCCAACCATGTGTTTTGTTATAAATATGACATTTTGCCTCCAATTAATTAAGTGATATTAGGCTTAATGTTATGCTGCCACATACACTTATTTCTATATTAAATGTATTTCCCTTTTGACTGAATTTTCACAAATTATGAATAACAAATAGTTATGTTGAAAGGCAAAATCAAGAGCACATTTGTTTGTTAATGAAATCATTGTGTTTTCTCTTCATAAAGAAACCTTAAGATGCTTATGAAATGAAGAGGGCCTCATAGTGCTTTCTTCCAGCGGCATGTTTTGAAAGCAGATTTTTATGATTTTTTTTTATTACACAGGGAATAAAGAACAACTTTACATAGTTAACTTCCACTTAAAAAGTACAAACAAGTTTCAACCACTTTTTTCTTGTTGTCAGATCCATAGTCATTTTTCTGTAATATGCATGAGCTTCTCTGTTGCATCTATCAGCATCTAAGGAGATACTAATTAAAAGGTGCAGTGATCTAAGATTCTGATCAGCCAGAGGCAACAAATAGAACATGGCCAAAGTGGGAGTGGATACTAGAGTTAGGTATAAAAATAAAAGGACAAGTGGAAGGACAAAAGCAGTTTCATAAACACTATATAATGAACAAAGCTACCCAAAGGAAACAAAGAAGGGGTGATATATTAGAATGGCATTTTTATTACATTTTTTAATAGAAGTTGTCAAATTTCATTTAATTTTCTTTCACTTTTAGATGTAATGGTTGCCTTATTGCTGTAACTAGAAAGTCAAGTACTGTGTGGAATAGATATGGCGAGAGTGACTTTGCCTTGTTCCTGATTTTAATGAAACTGCTGTGAATTTCTGTCTTTTAATTTGATGTTGGCAGTCACTTGCTGTATTTTGGATTTACTATGTTTAGGTATTGTCCTTGTATCCCTGATCTCTCCATACTTTTATCATAAAGGGCAGTTGGACTTAGGCAAAGTATTTTTAAACCTCTAATGAGATGACCATGTGTTGTTTTCTTCTTTTTAAATTCATTTTGTTTATATGGTGGATTTCATATATTGAACAATATCTGCACCTAAAGGATGAAGCCTACTAGATCATGTTAGAAAATATTTTTGGTATCTTCTTGGATTCTGTTTGCCAGTCTTTTATTGAGTATTTTTGCATAAATACTCATGAGTAAAACTTGTCTCTAATACTCTTTCTTTGTTGAGTCTTCATGTGGTTTGGGTACCAGAATGACTGTGGTCTAATAGAAAGATTTGGCAATGTTCCTTCTGTTCCTAATTTTGTGGAATAATTTGGAGTGGCCTACCAATGGCCAATCTAGCCTAAAATCTATGTTAGGATAATAAGCCTATCCTGACACTATGTGAGCATCAGAACCCACAAGCTGGATGACCCAAAGACCTAGAATAGAACCAAACATGACTGGAGGGGAAATGTCATTATAATGATGCCTAGCAATATTCTGCTATACACATATATTTGTGCCTTTTGGAGTAACCTGCACTTAAGGTTGCAGCCTACCATACCTAGTCAGCTATCTGAGCTCATAGGAAAATAGAGAAATCCCTTCCCAACATGGCTCCCTACCTACCAGGACAGTTTTTCTAGGTTCAGAGGCCTGACCTTGTCAGGAATCTGTCCCTAAGACTAGAATCCCTGACATATCTTAAACTTGACCTTTCACAAAATTCCCTGCAGATGCTCTCCTCCTGCTGCCCACATGATAATTAGGTTTTGTGCTCTTGGATGTATGGTAGGACATTTCTGCATAATGCAAATTAGGGATGCTTCAGCAGCTGTTCTCATCCTGTATATTTCCCATCACTGTGGAATGAAGCTGAGCTATAACACTGAAACAGTTTCCTGGAAGGCTATTTCTGTTATAACCTTGGGCCATACCAAGCCTTATATGCTTCCTCTGCTCCCGTGTTGTCCTCCTAGGCTGATGGCCAGAGGACCAAGGGGGAAGAGACTCAAAAGAGGCATACCACAATTGTCATTAGAGAGTTTTCATTTATCAACTAATGGAAATAGATGCAGACCCACAGCCAAACATTAGGCAGAGCTCAGAGAATCTTGCAGAAGAGCAGAGACAGTATTGTAGGAGCCAGAAGGATCAAAACAGTGCAAAAAAAAAAAAAGTCACAGAAAAACTAATCTGATTGTCAACCATGGAGAATGCATGGGACTGACCTAGACACTCTGCATATATGTAACAGTTGTGTGGCTTGTTCTTCTTGTAGGACATCTAACAGTGGGAATAGTGGCTGTCCCCAACTCTTTTACCAGCTTTTGGAATCTTACTCTTCATACTAGGTCACCTTTCCCAGTTTTAATAAAAGGGGAGGTGCTTAGTCTTAATTAGTGCAAGTAGATAGAACATATTTTGTAGATAATCAAGGGAGATCTGAGTTTCATAAACAGAGAAAGAGTTGATAGGCTGCAGAAACAGAGGGGACAGGCAGAGTCGGGGGAGGACCTGGGAGGAGAGGAGGAAGAGGAAACTGTGGCTGGAATATAAGATAAAGAAATAAATTTATTTGAAAAAGATACTATAGTTGGTGAAATAAGCTTGACAGAAGAATAATTGTAACCTATTATTTTTCAGTGTTACACACACACACACACTCACATACACACACACACACACACGAGTGTGCTATCAACCTGAAATAATTCACTAAGAATTAGTGAATTCACTAAGAATTATGGGCTGTAGTTGAACATATGCTGTAGACAAAGAGTATAGCATTATGGAAATACCTAACTAGTGCAATAGAAATAAAAGACAATTTGTTTCTGCCATACATATGCCCCAAATTGATGCAACCAATATAAGCATTACTCACTGAAGAATTAAAAGTCAATACAAATCATCAATGAAGCATATGTATTTTAGGACACACACAAGGTATAAAATCTCACTGTAACACATTTTCAGTTTTATTATCTATGTCTAAAAGTGCACATTGGTTTTCTTTTAGTCATAGAAAATGCATGTTTTGTACAATTCTCTAGCGTCTAACATAATTATGGTAATAATACACATAAATTCTTTTATGAACTCATTTCTCTCATATATTAGTCTTCTTTTGAATATTTTGTCTACATTAATTTTGATAACCCTGAAATTATTTGTGTATGTGTATTTGGTTATAGGTCTGTATAGCGGCATATTGAAGGCATACAGAAGCCTGTGGGTTCCAGAGGAGACAGATTTCTTGGCACTGAATTACAGGTAGTTTTCACTCAATGGATGTGGTCTCTACAAATGGAACTTAGGTCTTCCAAAGTAGCAATATCCCTATTGAACACTCAGCTCTAGCCACTTGATATGATACTTTTTATTTCTGTATTCATTTTTTAATGTATGACCATCTATTAATGCCTAAATATATAACTTATAGTGACCATTTACTTAAAAAAATTCTCCAGGGCCATTAACATGACTCAGCAGGAAAAGCATAATTTGGCATACAAATTTGACAACTTGAGCTCAACCCTCAGACACTCCATAAACGTAGAACTAGACAACTGATTTGTTATGGTTGTCATGGTTGTCCTTGGTCTCCAATGGCTCTCAATGGGCCTCTTCAAACATGTGCACACCTCCAGCCCCTCCAAAGGACTTGGGAGAGAGAGAAACAACCCACACAAATACTAAATAAGAAAATCAAGAAAAAAATAGAAATGTTCTTATCCAGATGTTGATAGTAGGGGAATATAAGTGCATAATTTACACTGTTGAGTTTTCACATCCTATTTTGCTCTTCTGTCCAATGCACACATTTGCGATGACTATCAAGGTCTTGTTTTTCTGTGTAGGTGAGTAAAGAAAGACACATATTAAAGTATCTTTTGGTACTAAAATGCCACATCAGGTACCTTAATTTGCTGCAAATAAGACCAAATTAGAGTCTAAAATGAGAACATTGTTACATTGCACTTCTGGTAGCAATGTAGCATCCTAACAGCATGTAAGCCATTAGAAGATTTAGATCTGAGCTCAATCAGTGGCAACAAAATTAGAAATAGAAGAAGATCAATATGCCATGCTGCCTGGAATGAAGAAACAGCGCTGGCCTGGAAAAAATCCATTTTATTTTCCTTCTTCTAGTTCAGTATTCTGGAGATATCTGACTGGGACAATAGAAACAAAATCCAGTCTACTTATGAAAGAAAAACACAAGTTGATGGTAGCATGTATATAATATATAAACATAAACACGTGTGTGTGTGTTTATGTGTGTGTTTAAAAGATGAACTGGCTAAGTAATATACAATGGTTTTAAGGAAAGTTCACAAATTATTAAAATTATAGTTAAATCAAATTAGTAGAAAATATGTAAATGTATTTTTAAATTGATCTATTATTATCCAAGTGATAAAATGCTTTCTCTGAGTTTAAATACTAAATCACTATTTCTACAATTGACTCATTTGAGATGCTTCTGATATATTTTACTGTCAAAGGATATTATCTCTGTTGGAAAAGAAAAAAAAAAAAAACAGCCTTCAAAAATACCTCTCCTTGGATTCCTTGAATTCATCAGTAATTTCAGAGCTAGAGCTCTGACTTCAGGTCCACATCAGAGGGTAGCACTGCTGTTCACAGGAATAACTTTTAAGGCACTGCTAGGAAATCATTCTATAAAGTCTCACATTTGCCTTTGTGAACTAAAAGCCTCTGTCCCTGCTCCTGCTGCTTACGGATAAAACTGGGAATAGAGGTTTAGTAACCAAATTTGCAGTGGACCAGCCTAAGTATTCTGAACCACAGGTATTGACCACAGTCTACAAAATCTCCAAAGTAGACCACTTGACAGATAACTCATTTTAGTACATCACAGCCTTCCTACATTACTTCCTTCAAAGAGATGGGCAATACACACAGCTCTTGAATTTTACTAAATACAGAGGACATTTGAACTTTTGCCTATGAAGTAAATCTCGGGAAAGATGAGAAACTGTAATCTTAAAAATGTGCCTTAAAAGTTTGAAATTACATCGTACCCAAGCAAACATAATATTTATTGGGCATAAAATTTCATTAAGGGAAATTTTTTATGGGAGAAATCTTTACAAGTTAAAGATGAATGGTGTCACCAGGAGCTATAAAATCTTCCTCGGTTTTTCTAAGGAATTAAAGTTCCAATCTTATACTTCAAGGATTTCTTTTCCTTTTTCCAAAATGGTCCACATACTGACCACTTGACAAAGTATTAGTTGTTTAGTTGTTTTAATGCTCGAAATTTATTTAGTTCACATATTCATAGCTTTTTCATTCTTATCCAAAGTAAACACACACACACACACACACACACACACACACACTCACACAGAGGCATGCACACAGGCAAGCACATGCACATACCCACACACACACATACAAAGAGGAAGGGGCAAAAACAGAGAGAAAGAGAGAGACACAGAGAGAGGGAAGAAAAGAAGAAATTAAATGTACAACAAATATGTCCCTTAAAATTCCACAAATATCCATGTAATTTTTACCATATTCAGAAGGAGGATTTTTAAGTGATTTTCCAGTATATTTTTAAAAAAATTAAGTGTCTTATGCATAAAAATATAATTAATATTCATTATTTTTAGCATACTATTCAGACTCTATTCCACCTTAATTTCTATGTCATTATATTAGAGGTGACTGTCCTGAAATATTTTATTAACCTATTTACTTTTTATTTTAATCAATATGGAATCACATTGGAATCCCCACTTTATACTTTTCCATGATCTTCCAGTCCCCACAACATTCTGTGCCCATTTAGTGTTGAGTCTCTTATTGCTTCAGGTTGACCTCCACTTTTAGAAAAGGCTTTACAAAATAAAACAAATTTTAATAAAGGAAAAATGACATCTGAATGTTTTCTGTTGTGTCCATCAGTCTCCTCCTTTTGAACAAGTTTAAATGAATTAGTATTTCGGTAATGTGCTACAGCTAGATGTTTGTTAATAATGTATCTCTTTCCAAGCTATAAATTACGAAAGTCCAGAATAATCAATGTTTTATTCTCGAAATGAAGAGAAAGAATACCTGATGGAAACTCCTGTTATTAATTATCCAAAGTAGGTGGCTCTCTGTTCTCAGAGTGCTTAAAATCCATTCCCGGGAAATTAATGAAGTCAATAAGGCACCGTGATTTAAACACATTTATGACATTGACATTGAAATCATCACTTACCATGAAATATTCCAGAGGATTAAGGTCTGGGGTTAAGGGTGTTTGCTGCTCTTTCTTCAGACCGCATTCCAGTTCCCAGCAGCCACTTCAGCGGCTTCATAGCTGTTTGCAATTTCAGCTCCAGGGGATCTGCTGCCCCTCCTGGCCTCTATAAGCACAGCCATGTGCCCAGATCCACACAAACAAATAATAAATAAATATTTGTAAAATGAAACCTATAGGATAAAAACAATTTCCCTTCATTGCTGTGATACTAGATGCCTAATGTAGATAATAAATTCTTAGTTGATGATTAGGTTTCAGAAGAGTAAAATTGTAGCAGAAGAAGATATTTGTTGGCTGGTACTCTTGCATTTCACCTCTATTTATAATCACTTTCTATACTTTTGACAATTTAATCAATTGTCGTCTTTCTCTATTGAATCACAACTTATTCTATGAGGTTAATATCACTTTATCATGCTGAATAATGATTTAATGTGGCAGCACAATTGTGAGGTAGGGTCAAGGGTAATTCTATTATGGTTCGACTACTATGAGGTGGTCTTGTGCAATGAGACCATTGCAATAAGTCAAAAATAATGCAGTCTGCAATAAATGATAAACTGGGACTGCATTTCTTCACCTGGCACCGAAACTACTTCTGAGCTGTGTCTATGGCACTTGCCTGTGGATAGAAACCTTATCAGCTCTTACTAAATTCCTAGCCAATGTTCTCAACTCAGTAATGTTTGCATTCTCAGAAAAATCAATCTTGCTTCATGTTACAGTATTTGTGGAGGTTGTGATTGCATCGGAATTAACTCCTTCCTCTGATCTACAGTAACTGTTGTACCTGTATCTGCTGTTTGGAGTAAAAGAAGGGTTCTACACTGTCTGTCTGTTTTTCTTTACTTCTTTGATACATCTTTGATTTCTTTTATAACAAGAACAGGTGGTTTTCCCAACTTAGCTTTCTTATCTATAATAATACAGTCATATATGAAAAACACAGCTTTTGTTCAAATTGGGTCCATGGGAAGTTGATGGTTTTGAGAGTCATATTTATCCTTTTAGTCTTTGTTTTATATTAATTTTGAGATTTTTCTTTCTAGAGTACCAAATTTATGTCATTTTTATATCTCTTCCCCACTACACTATTCCTTTATCCCATATTCTTTCTCAAATTCATCACCTCTTCTATAATTATTATTCCTAAATACATGCATGTGTGTATGTGAGAGAGAGCAAGAGAGAGAGAGAATGAGAATGTTTGTATTAGTGTCTGTGCACCTAAAATTTACTGAGCACAGTTTGTATTGTTCTGACTACACATGTTTTGATAAAATGTGAATGACAATTTGGGAATGAGTAAGCTGAGTCTGATTCATAAAGGACACAGATTCTTCCTGTCTCTGGAGCACTTAATTAAAGTAAATAAAGAAAAAAATCAACACACACACACAGAGGGGGGGACTTTAAGGAAAAATACATTAAGTCTTCAGTTTTTAGCCTTAGAAGTGTGTGGGGATTTATTTACTTGACTCACACTGCTGTACAGCAGATTATTATAATTTTGTAATGAAGACAATATATTATTGGTGTCCCTGTAAGAAAGCATCTCCATTCATCCTGGAACAGCACAACCCATGGGAAATACTCTACAAGAATGGCAGAGCTCTGGAACCTGTTCTAGCTGTAGTTTTTATTAATTGTAAAGATTAATAAAATATATGACAAGAATCCGGGAAATTCCAGTTTAGATTGTAGAAATACTCTACTTGCAATTGTTTTATTACCTGTATAATTAAACACAAATGAAAATATTAGAGAAGAAAATACTTATGTACACCACACCTTGATTTAATACATGGTAATTTCGTTGTGGAAAAAAATCCTTTCATTTCTGAAATCTGAAGTGAAATGGAAAGATCAGTGTAGTGAGGTAGTCCTTCTGTAGCACTGACCACGCCCATTGGGGGGTGGAGCGATGGGCGGAGGTGACCTGAGGAAGGAGGTCGGAGGGGGCCAGGAAGGCGCTCTCTTTCTGGCGTGACTCGGACAGGAGAGGATCGGGTTGAATTTCCTGGTGTTCATCTGTCTAGGTTGTAAGTTATTTTTCCCTGAATAAACATCTATTCGGCCTATTTGTTTATCCTGACCCTTATTTACCGCAATATCTGGTGTCAGAAGCGGAATTTACCTGGGTTTTGCCCCCCAGGCGGCAGAAGCCGCCCCCCTCCCCCACCTTCCCCAACGGACAGGGTTTAACCAGGTGGACTCACCACAGCTTTGGGACATTTGCCTCTTCCTTACTGCAAAGGAGATCTTTGCCGCTAAAGCAGACCTGAGAAGGCACTTACCGCTTAACATTTTTGCCCATTTCCGCACGGGACTTTGCATTCGCGCAGAGCCTCTCGGCGGCACCCGCCCGGCGGCACCCGCCCGGCTTGCACGCGTTTCGTCTTGTGTTACAAGTAACTCCAAAAGTCCCCTTTTAACAAAATTCTGCTTGCCATAGTTTGTTAAGAACTTTTTACAGGAACCGGGATCAGACGAGCCTGGGCGGCTAGGCGCTATTTGATGACACACCTCCAGGCGTAGCTACCACAAGCGGAGATATACAACTAAAAGCATCAAAGTTCCAGGACAGCAGAATTACACCTAAGGTAATTGTAACATCTTTTGCAATTTAAGCTGATATAAAATCTGAGATAAATTGTTCTATAACTATGGCAGATAATTTTACTATGCAGAACTTTAGGAATTATTTTACTTCATATGTAGAAGGGATTTTAGCGGAAGAAACTTATGACTGGACCAATATATACTTTTATTTTGTAATAGCAATGGGTTTCATCATTAACATGATATTCTTAAAGAAATGGTTTGAGATTACAGCAAACAATAAGGAACTTGTACAAACTATGGGAGACTTAGTAACAAAGATTCGAAACATTGAAAATGATAGAATTCAAAGCATAGAGACAAAGATTCGAAACATTGAAAATGATAAAATTCAAAGCATAGAGACTAAGATTCGAAACATTAAAAATGATAGAATTCAAAACATAAAAAATATAGAAAGAAAGATTCAGAATATTAAAGATGGCGCAGCGTGGGTAAAGGTATGGTTTAGATGGGATATAAGTAGATTAGCCTATTTCCTTGAAAATTTGAGTATAAATGAGATAGTATTTTACAGCTTACATTGTTATGTATTCCTATGTGGTAAGCTATGTAAATTTAAGTTTATATTTTGTTATATTGTGTTAAATGTTTCCACTTATAATATTTTATGCACATTATTTTTTACCATATTCTATGTATGTATACTTTTCTTGTGTTCAAGACATTTTGTATATTGATACAATTTGGGATATTTATCTTGCTGCCCTTTATAGTTCTACCTCTTGTCTTGACACTTATACTCTACCTCTATTTTAGGGATTTACATGTAGGTATATGTAAATAGTTATATTGTTTAAGTATTTGTTCCTGCTTTACTCAGGAAAGTTTTAATCAGTCTTTTTAGCTAAGTTCCCGAGTATTACAGATTATCTTCACTCACATTTCCTGTACCTATGAGATTAGTCAGATATAGATGCTTAATCTTCAATCCTTCATAGACATGCAGAACATGGCATTTAAATGTTTTAATATTAGTACTCCATTGACATGAGACCCTGTTGCTCCTGACAGCACCGTGCATTTTCCCAAAAATATGTTGGACACTGTTGTTGCTCCTGCTGGAGTTCAATCTCGCCTCAGCTAATGGCCTGTTGGGCATAGAATTGCCCCCACCTTGACCACTGATTTGGACATGCAGTCCTATGTACTTACAGGAGACAAATATAAAAGACTGCTTGACCTTGCCAAGTCAGGGTAAGACAGCCATTCTATTTCCCTGCTGTTGTTGTGGTCTGTCAAGTTCTCTTGGCCTTAGCCAAATCTGGGTGTACCAACGTCGCTGTGAGACCTAGGGTGACTGTTCAGGTGGCTTGCTGTTTCTGTCCTTACTGCACCGTTTTGGAAGTTGTCCATCCGCATTTCCTGTCTACTCTAGTATTGTTATTTTCCTTCTCAGGTCTTGATGAGGTTGAAGATTAAACTATCACAACTATTATTCTCTCTTCCTAGTTAGATATATTAGGTACTAGACTTACGTTTTCCAGCTTAGGACAACTCTATTGTAAACTCCATTATGCCCTCACCCTAGGACTAGATATGTAGGTCATTTTGTTCTCGATTTTCCTTTTCTTAGAGCACACTTGTTATTCACTGTTAAGCCTAAATCTTTTCTTTAGACTAAAAGGGGAATTGTAGTGAGGTAGTCCTTCTGTAGCACTGACCACGCCCATTGGGGGGTGGAGCGATGGGCGGAGGTGACCTGAGGAAGGAGGTCGGAGGGGGCCAGGAAGGCGCTCTCTTTCTGGCGTGACTCGGACAGGAGAGGATCGGGTTGAATTTCCTGGTGTTCATCTGTCTAGGTTGTAAGTTATTTCTCCCTGAATAAACATCTATTCGGCCTATTTGTTTATCCTGACCCTTATTTACCGCAATAGATCAGTGTGGTAGAATATGATTTTCAGGTGTGTGACTTTTTTTAATGTGGAATTTGTTTAACTCTATGAAGCTGTGATTAGTTTGAAACACTTGATGGTCCTAATGAAGAGCTGAATGGCCAGTAGTGAGGCAGGAGCCAGAATGCGGAGAGCTGGCAGGCAAACAGTATAAGTAGAAGGAGAAACAAGGAAGTGCAGGAGGAAGGCAAGAATAAGGAGAGGAGGAGTTCAGATGCCAGCCAGCCATGGAGTAAGAAGGTAAGATATACAGAAGAAAGAAAAGGGAAAAGCCCAGAGGCAAAAGATTTATGAAATAATTTAAGGTAAGAAAACCAGGCAAGAAACAAGCCTAGCTAAGGACAAGCATTCATAAATGCTTTAAGACTCCATAAATGCTTTAGATGGGAGTTAGTTGATTGGCCCCCCAAAGATTCCCTCCAAAATAAAAAGCGTAAAATTTCCAACTACAGATTAGTCCAAGTCTTAATCAACAAACTTGAATATCTTGGTATTGAATTCTGTGGTGGTGAATTATTTATATTTTAATAAAAGTTGTCTGAGGGTGCAGAATGCAAACCTACCCAGAAGCCATAGAGGACAGCAGTGGTGATACACATCCCAGCAGCCATACTAGCAGCCATTGAGCTAGGTGGTGGTGGCACACAACTTTAATCCCAAGACTCAGAATACAGGCAGATGGATCTCTGTTAGTTCAAGGCCACACTGACAGACACAACATTGATCCAGTCTAAAAGAGAAACAGCTCACACAAAGGTGATCTCAGCTCTTGTGAGATCCCATGCCTTTAATCCAAGGATTGAGGGATATAAAAGGAAAAAGCAAAGGGTATCACTAGAGAATTATTCTTTAGCCATGCTGAGGACATGACATCTCTTTCAGCCTGGAGTAGATGAAAGAGCTAGTAGCCAGCCAGGAGATTTGATTTTCTGATCTCCAGCTTGAAGTTTCAACCCCAATATCTGTCTCCATGCTTTTATTATTAAGACCTAATAGAACTTGTACTACAGTATGCTAAAATCTGGTCAACATTTCTCCCATGTTCCTTTATCTTAGTACTAAAGAGTATTGTTTGGTTTTCAGACCCAGCTCATTTTGTGATTTAATTTAAAAAGCATTTAATTGTGTTTATTTCACTTTTAAAAATTATTCTTCACTCAGCATTTGCATGTTTTATGTCCTCATCTCTATTTTTGTTTTTTTTTTTTTTTCCCTAGGGATGGGAAAGAGATTCATATTAGTCTTTTGGTGTTTAATTTCCTATTTTTGGTAATATTTAAACTGACTCGAAAATGCAGGATCTGTTTCTAGTCCTCCTGGAGGGTAAGGATACAACCCTGACATAGGCATTCTCCTCCCTCCCCTCAGCAGCACCTCTGGTGGACAGGCTAGGGACTGATGCTGGCTTCCTTTCTCAGAGGAGGCTTGGAGACAAGGCTCACAACTCTCTACAGGCACAAGGTTGTTTCTTTTCTCCATTCTACCCCCATCAAAATGTGTTCCCAAGGTCCTTTTGTACACCAGGAATACATTCTGGTTCCACTGTCTGAGGTCCCTTAGAATGTTCAGTCCTTCTAGTTGAGACCCATATTCAGAGGGGCCTGAGTCAGTCCCAGCTATCAGTCAGGGGCCCGTTAGCTCCTCCTTGTTCAGGTCAGCTGTCTCTATGTGTTTCTGCTGCCTGGTTTTGTTCTCTCCCTCTGCATCTAGATTCTAGGTCGACTCAGTGTTTATGTATGGGTGTTTGCTTCTGTTTCCAAAAGGCACAAGATGAGGGCTCCATGATGGTGAATAAGTTAGTTGTTGATCTCACTATCTGGGAAGGGCATTTATGGTAGCCTTTCCACGGCTGCTCAAATTGTTAGTTGGCGGCAGTCTTGTAGGTCTTTCTTTAGGTTCAGTTTTCTCTTCAAACCAAAAATGGCTTCGTCTTTTACTCTCTCTCTCTCTCTCTCTCTCTCTCTCTCTCTCTCTCTCTCTCTCTCTTTCTTCCTACCCTAACTCAATCTCCCTAGTTGCACTTGCTTTCCTCTCCTCCCCCTCTTTCTCCTACTTCTCGCTCCATTCACTCCCCCCCCCCAATTCCCCTGTGCTCTGGGGGACTTGTCCCTTCCCAGTTCTGTGAGGGACTTTATATGAATCTCTTAGAATACACCTTGTATCCTAGTTCCTCTGGTGGTGTGAATTATAGGCTGGTGATCATTTGCTCTGGGTCTAAAATCCATATATGATAGAGTATATACCATGTTCCTCTTTTTGTGACTGGGTTATCTCATTCAGGATGGTTTCTTCAAGTTCCATCCACTTGCCTGTGAATTTTAAGATTCCATTATTTTTTTTTTCTGCAGAGTAGTATTCCATTGTGTAGATGTGCCACATCTTCTATATCCATTCTTCAGTTTAGTGGCATCTAGGTTACTTCCAGGTTCTTGCTATTACAAATAATGCTGCTATGAAGATAGTTGAGCACATGCCTTAGTTGCATGGATGTGGATCATTTGGGTATATGCCTAAGAGGGAAGGGTGCTGGGTTCTGTGGTAATCTAATTCCCATTTTCCTGAAGAACCAACATATTGATCTCCAAAATGGCTGTACAAGTTTACACTCCCACCAACAGTAGAGGAGTGTTCCCCTTTCTCCACATCATGTTTTAATAATTATTGATAGCATCTTTACTTTTTTATTAGCATCCTGATTCTATTATTTTTTTTTAAATTTTATATACTGCACTTCCATCCTTTTTAATCTTTCTTTAATGCTAACTTGATATTTATGGAACATATTTTTTTTGTTACAATAAGAGTATCATAAACGCAACACATATGGTAAATGACTACAAGTCGCATTTCCCTCTACAAAGGGCCAAATTCTGTATAGTGACTGACATACCTATGAGCACACTGCTTTTAGTGAGAAATACGTGTTTTTCCTTCCAGTCAACATATGCATTTATTCTGTTACCTTAAATTACATATAAACTAGGCACTCAATATGGTGGCTTCAACTTATATACTCTCTGTAAGGAAGTTAATATTCATCATCATTCACATTTATGGGATTATATTGCAACTCCTACATCAAATTCATTTTATAATGACATTTTCAAGGCTAGAAATCCCACAACAAAATCTATCTACAATGAACTGTGTTCCTGCCATGTGGTGGAAACTAAAAAGTTGCTTCTTATGTACTATCATGTATATCCATGCAACACCCAGAGAGCAACCCACACAAACTCACTCTGGTGGGGAATCAGATATTTAATAGCACATGTTCTGTATTATTTATTTTAGTCATTTTTTATAAGTTTTTTAAAGATCATGGTTATACCACAGAGGTTTTTCTTAAATTTCATTTTTCCTTAACTTTAGTGAAACATATCCTATGTATTTGTCTTCCTGAGATTTTTTTTTATTGTTGCTTTTCTATTTTTATTGTCTTCAAGTTGTACTACAGGTTTGATTCTTTCATTATTGCTTTTAGTGGGTTCCTTATTTTAAAGCGGTAGGACCACAGACTATAGCCATGATTTTCATTTTGATTGAAGTAAAAACAATGTTAAATAACCGTTTCATGTCAAGGTAGCATTTCAGCCTGCTGTTGTTCTTCTGAAATTTCTGCCTTATAATAAAAACCAGAGACATGTTTACAGGTTATTAAAAGAACAACTAGCTGCTTTAACAGGTTATTTGAACATAACAAAGGTTAAGACTTCAGTGCATTTTATTCATCATCTTTAAACAATTCTTAACTCCTCAGAAAAGTCTAATTTAGTAAGCATTATAAAATGGATGCTCACTGTGCTCATCTATCTGAAACCTGAGCTCTATTGAGTGTGACAATATGCCAAGCACAGTGTCAATAGAAGGGGATTAGGAAGGGCTAAAAGCATCTTTCATCTATTTGGCATCGACAGGGAAAACACAACTTGGTGGGAAATAAAATACCATCAAAAGCAATGAACTTGCATTCAGGGTATCAAATAGACCTGAGGTTGTGAGCTGCAAAAAGATAAAGACTTTGTTTTTCAGCAGCTGCTACGAGTAAATAGATTTTACCTGGAAGCTAGGGCTTCTTCCCCTTGTCCTCTGCCCTTCACATTTGCTGCCCTTTTGATAGCTATTTGATGGGATCCTCTTTTGTCTTCTTCATAAACCATTTTTACTAAATTGTCAAAGAATCCTCTTACCATCTGTACCTTCTTCCCCATCCCCAGGTTACACCGATGTTTACACTGTTTGCTATTAATTTAAAATGGATTTATATTTGCCATTTTGTCTGTTGACTAATAACACTATTATTATCCCAACTTCCCAATTGCATGTGACATTGCTTAGTTTTAATATTTTGGCTATATTTTTTAAGTATTTCTTGTCTTACTAACTCTCTTGATTTCAGATTGAAGTTTAGAATAACTAGGTACAGTTGAGGTAAAAAAGATTTATACTTTAGTACTCTTCATGTCCCAATGAACTAATGTTCATTGTCCCAATGTTCATATTGTATGGTATGTATTTTGAACATGACAAATAGTCATTACCTTCTTCAGGCTAAATTTTTACTTGTGCAATGAAGAACAGCATCCACAGAGCCAAGGATTCAGTTCTCGTCACTGAATAATGGAGCCTCTGTACTTTGTGGAGAGAAAGGTAATCAGATAAAGTTTGAACAGCCTTGCACAGAGTCATGGGCATGGGAATATAAGATGATAAGGAAGTCTAAAGTAAAGAGAGAGCTTGATGTGAGAATAAGGCTGTTTTCTTTTGAGAATAATTAGATGTTTCCTGTTTTTAAGTAGCTATCCTCAACTTGGAGGATGGCATGTGCCCCTGACAACAGTTGTTTCCAAATTGATTGAAAAGTTTCTATCAAAGAGAAGCACAGACCATAATGCCAAAATGGAACCTTTGTTCTAGATCTAGAAGGGATTACTAATGGGCTTACTCTGGGGTGATTGTATGGGTAAGCAGGTGGATCACTGAAATGTGATAGACTTATTAATAAGTACGACTTTTGACATCTATTTTGGAGATATTTTCTTTATGAATTTTAAAGTGCTATGTATTTATGCAGTCTTATTATTTCCCCTGGCCCAGCATGTAAACTATTTATTAGAACAGAGAACATGTATTATTCTGTTCTTTACTTAATTATATACATTGTTTACTCATTACAAAATTACTGGGTAAATAAAAGGAAAGATACCAATGAATTTAAAGTTCTACTTTTAATATTTCTTTATATAAACACTAAACATTCCTATGTATGCTCATATTTCAGAAAAATATTAAGGAGTAGAAATTGTTACTGTCAATTAAAATTATTAATGGTGGAAAATTGTAAGGAGTAGGTTTTTCCACCACCGGTCTGGTCCTGCTACCACGCCAGCCCCAAATAACACACAGAGACTCTGTATTTAATGATGTTGTCCAGGTACTAGTTTCTTATCGGCTAGCTTTGTCTTAAGTATTGGCCCATTTCTGTATTTCCATGTGGTCTTATCTTACCAGGGAGAGGCAGCTGTCGGTTCTGCTCTCTCTGTCTTCCATCTTGACTCTTCCTTCCTACTTCCTCTTTCCTCCTTGTCTCCTAGACCCTCCTATCTTCCTTTCCTATTGAGCAACAGTGCTTTATTCATTAACCAGTATGAGAAACATATTTACAGAATGACATCTCCCATCAATCCAGCATGGTTATTTTGTTAAAATATAAAATGAACATAATTCCTAAAGGAAGTGTAACAGGTCTGTGTATAACTCAAGGTGTCAAAGAATTTTGTTTTGATATGCAAAGATAGGCCACAAAGGAAAATAGTTTTCTGTATAAAATAAAAATAAGGGTTTTAAACTTAAGAGCAAAATATATCACACAACAATTATCAAGTAAGAATCACAGTTAACAATATTTAGTCCATTAACATTTAGAAAGATTTAAAGAAAATATTTCATCATCTATCCTATCTTTTTGAGTCTATAGTCCTATATATACCTTATCTTTAATCATAACTAAGGAAAACTATAACCACAACTATCTGTCTTCAACTCCTTCAAAACCACAGAAGGATAGTATATAAACTCTAGAACTGAAAGTGACATCTTGCCTTGTCAGTCACTTGGAGTTCTTCTGTAATCTTTCATCTTCAGCCAATAGGCCATACTGTGTCTGGAAGACTCTTCAGCAAAGCAGGAAACTTTAAACTGTCTTCTTGTACTGGAAGTTTGTCAGTCATTTTTCTCTGTGTCCTTCATAATGTTTGGCAGACACTTCCATGAAGCAGGAAATCTGTAGCAATGTCCATCTTGAATCAGCAGTCATTTTTCTGTGGGTCCTGCATGTCCAGTTTATAAAGCACAAAGTCAAACAGTCCATACAAGAACTGTATATTGTCCAAATGGCTAGTCTTGCCATATTGGAAGTAAACTTCATAATGAGATTCATCAATGTCCATCGTCCTTTTTGATGCAAGTGGTGTTGCCAGGAGCATTTATGTCTCACTGTCAAGAAAAACCCTAAATTGTAAATGCCATATTCTGTATGTCTTTGAAAGTTTTGAAGAGTGCCTATTAATCTCAAATACATCTCTATATATCTAGAAATACTAACTCACCTAACTATAAGTTTTGACTATTATAGGTAACTATCTAAATCTGTACTAAATTATACATTACATTTCTAACTGAATAAAATACAAAATTTAAAATAAAATTCAAGCTGGATTCAACATAGTATCTGCTTACTAGAGAGCCCAAATCTGAAGGGTGGTGTGCATTTGGGTGTGTATGCTTCTATGTTTCACTTACCATCTCAATGCTACACTACCATTCACCAGCCTCCTTAAGAGGATATGTGAGCCTGAATATCTGATGGCAACTAACTAGAGAGCTTCCTTTTTTAATCCAAGGGTAATAACCAAATGTTCCTGTGACTGTAGCAACTATATGTCCCTAATCCTGGCATTGATGTCATTCTTATGATGCTTCTCCTTTGTAAAAGAACTGTCTAATCCTTCACCTATGTGTGTGCACGTGTGTGTAGCAGAACATAAACTTCCATGGACCACACAATGCAATGATCATGTTCCTTCCTGGAAAGGGAATGAAGTCAGGAGATGCAATGCTTAATATCATTGGACATGTAATTTCTGAATGATGATGTATTGTGCCTATTTTCTTTCCCTTTGTAGACTTTGTATTACGTATCACTAGTCAATAGGCATTTAAAAGAAGAGGAGGAAGGGAAGGAAGAGGAGGAAGGGGATAAAGATGAGGAAGAGAGGGAGAAGGAGAAAAACTACTTTTGAGGAGAGTCAGGGATCCTTATGGGAGGATGACTAGAAAGATAGTTCTAATATAGTTTTAGTAGTTGAGTATTGAAAAATAGAATAATCCCAACAAGTGGCCAAACTTAGTAAAATTTTGTGTATAATTGTCTGTTCTTAGTAATTCTATCATGGATTAGATAGGTCAGCTGGCCTTGGCCTTCTCGCAGCATTCAATAGCATCGTTCTAGGCTGGAAATCCATTGATCTGGGGCAGTGAAGATATTGCTTCCCATTTAAGCTACAAGACTGTGACAGCTTCATTTTAATCATGTAATTGTGAACTTGATTCCTTGCTGGTCATCGTAAAAGACATGGTATTCAATGTGGTAATGACATAACAGAGTAGGAAGAAAAGAGAGGGAGTCTGAGGGAGAGAGGGAGGGAAGAGAAAAATCAATGTCCTTTTCTTTCATCAAAATCTAATGAGGAATTAATCACTTCAGCTATATTAGTTATTAGTGAAAAGTTATTATCTTTAAAATAGGCAGAAGGGTAGGGAGCCACACATAGGTCACATACTGAGACATGGAATCACTGAGAATTATGTTAAAAGTTGCTTACTGTTCTTAAGGTGTTGGTATCCTATTTCTGATAAGAGGTTAAGAGAAAGGAAGTTTCAAGGGAAGTGTCTGATTCACCTTTCAACTTCCTGAATTAGAACATCCTATTTTAATGATAATTATATATATATATATATATGCATATATGAAATAAAGTATATAGAAGACTATTATTGGGTGACACTATGATTTGGGAGATGTAAGAAAACATGTATTTGTATTGGAGAGATAATCAAAGACATACTAAAGTAAGAATGTCACCCAAATCCAGTTTGGTAAACCAAGGAGTTTATTGTGCTTATTTACATGGGTGTAGATTATTAAAACACAGCTTCTTAAACTAACATCTGACTCTCCATGGTGAGGACTAAAAGAAAACTGGACTATTAAATTTCTCTGTAGGACATGGAGCCTCCTGGAGAGATAGGAAGGTATTTCCCCTCAATGGATACTTACTAACATTCTAACAATCATGGGGGAGAGCCCTTATGAATCTTCTAAGTTTCAGCATTCCCAGACATATAAAGTTTGTTTATTTGCAAGATCTCATAAGCCTCCTTCCCACAAGTTAAAAGCTGTTGTTACATACTACTATTCATAGAGATAATTTTGTTACTGTTATATGATTTAGTAGTATACATTCAATAATATTCTACTAGATTGTTGAAACCTTATAGAAGAAGTGTTGAGAGGTAGAGCCGAAATAATAACAATATTTTGCATATATAGATCTTTATTTTTTTTTCTTATTTTACATATCGATCCCAATTCCCTCTACCTCTCTCTTTCCTTCCCATGCCCCCTACACCTTCTCCCATGCCATTACTTCCCCACAGGAGGGAGAGCCTAGACCCTACTACAAATGACTTAAAAATTTTTTTTATATAGCTTCAACAGCAAATAAGAAACTACTTCAAATTGGGATGTGTATTGAAATATTCAGTACAGTGAAGAAAATATTCACTTCACAACTATTATTTGAATACGTTTGAATTTTCAGTTAAGTTACATATGATTCACTTGTAGATCCATGGCAAATGTTATTGTCTTTTGGTATTAAGATAACTGAAAAGAATAAATTCCTCATTAGGATATTTGAAATAATTAAATATTCATATTCATGTTATACAGGGGTGTAGAGAAATAGGTGAATTGACTTAGGTCTGACATCCAGCAAGCTATGGTGTCATTCCAGAACTCTAATCTTCTGGCCAATGTGTAAAACAAAAGGGTTAAGAATGTTACTTTTTTTTATATTACATATTTTAGTATTTCTACCTGAGAAAATGCAATAGTTGCAAAATGTAATGGTTGTGATAATGCTAATGAATTTTGTCTTTAATCTCATCAGCATAGACACATTCAGAATATTCTGGTCTTACCTTCTAATTCTTGAAGAGGGTTCAAAATATTTTGAAATATTTCCATACAATTTATTGAAAGTGTCATGAAAGTCTTTGTCATTAAAGTAGTATTTGGTGTTCATTTTACTTAGATATTGTTGGTATTTTCACCTGCACAAAGTATTCATGACAACCAAATGCTCTTAATATTTAGAAATGCTATTTATTTACAATTTTAAAGCACTCCTGTAAGGAGAAAATTTGGTGTTGCTGAATGCACATTGGTGTCTTTTATCACTAGTATCTAGGAAGAAATAAGGAGAATAAAGGTTCCCAGGGCCTGAGATGATTGGAGTTAGTGATAATCTCAGAATTAGGAAACTGACTGGGGAAAAATTGATTATGAGATGTATTCATGGCAGGATGTCTCCCTGTCATGGTTTGTCTCCAGAGTCTGCTGATGGGAAGTAGAATTAACTAGAAGACAAGCCTCTTGTCATGATTGTAGTACCATCAGAGATAGGCTAATGTGGAGATAGAAACCTCACCTTGATTGTTGCTCATGCCATTCTATGGGCTGCAGTTTCAGACTGAATAAAACTGAGAACACAACGTTATTTCCCCATACTTCCTCCTGCCTGGAGACAGTGACAGCTTCTTAAAGCTCCTGCCATTTTGAACTTTCTGCCATGATTGACAGAGCCTCCCTCTTTAGGAGCCCAAATAAGCTTCTCTTTGAAGAGACTTTTGTCTCATATTTTGTCATAGTAACAAGAAAAGTAATTAATACCCTCTGCAAAATAACAATGCATTATACAACATTGCTAAACAGAAATTTTCAAAATAATTATTGTCTCAAAAGAAAAATATTTAGCAATGCATATTTTAAAACCTGATAAGTTTTTTTTTTCCTGAAATTGTTACTATATGTTGCATGTACACATGTATGGCTATGTGTTAGGAAGAAGTCTTTTCTTATTACAAAATCAAACTGGAGATACTGATATGAATTTCAGAGTTCTATAAATATACCCAAATATTTTCCAAAATGAAGGACTTCTGTCTTCCTCGATGTTCAAACATATTTAAGCTACTCTCTCCAATATAGCATTTTATAGCCAATATTTTGATGGCTTATAGAGTTAGAACCATCAAGCTATGAAATTAATGATGTGTCATCATCTGGGAAACATGAAGTAGGTGTTGTTTCTAACATCAAATGCTAGATTAATGTCATTTTCATCACAAGAATTTGAGCATCGATTTCGATGCTAATCAGTGGTTGAAAGAACAGATTAGTGCTAGAGGGAACACCATTATCTTTTCAAGAGTCTCTTTATGTGATGCTCCCTGCTGAGGCTAAAAAACAGATGGAGGTTATGGCATCATAACATGAAGTATCAGTTAGAGAAAAAGGTGAGAGAGACATAAAGGTTTGGGCGAAGAAATTTCCAAGTTGAAGGTCTCTGTAACGAATTTATTTTTGCCTGTATTGAAGTACCTCCCTAGCACTATGTTGAACTAACTGATATCTAAAATAAACAGTATAAAGCCCTCTAATTTGAAAGATACAGGCTGTATGATTTTTGAAGGAGTTTGCGTTCCATCATTTTACCATAGACTTTTAATCTCAGAGCTATCATTTTATCTCTACTCTGTGATGTTATTTCAGACTAACATTGTATTTGTTTCACTGCATTATTAAAGAAATCTAATCAATACAGCAAAAGCAACAGCATGTTAATAGTCCTCAAAGGAAATAAGATTCTGTTACTCTACTTGGAGGGCAATATGTGAAGGATCAAAACCACATTTTCTTATATTAGAAGTCTCTTGTTACTTCCAATGAAGTTTACAATGAAGTTATCTCATGTATCTGCAGATATTCTCTATGGAAATATATTCAGATGAATAAAATAAATTTTGAGTTGAGGGTAATTATTGAAAATCATAATGAAAATAGTATTTCATATTTCTAGATACAAACTACAAGTTAAGCAGAAAGGAAAAGCTAAACACTTAATTTTCTTTCTTTTTGACCACACTGGCTTGTACAATCCTTCCTCCTTCTCTTCAGCTCGATTCCCAGAGCATAGAACAATGCTTAATGGTAGACAACTGTTTCCATCATTTACTGAATTAAGGAAGGGTCTTTGATTAAAATAAGGGTATTCACTAATCTGATTACAGAAGAAGGTCAGTACAGGCTACCTGTCAACTATTTCTAGGAGTCTTAGCTGGGTCATCCTTATTAAATCATGGAAGTTTCCCTTGTTTATTCCCTTGTTGTCAGATTTACACTGTTTCAACATCACCACTCATCAAGACATCTCTTTCATTACATTCTTTCTGTATCCTGCCCCTCACCTGATCCTTCCTGTTCCCATCCCCACCATCTGCAGATATTTTTGATTTTTCCTTCTAAAGGGAAATCCTTCCATCCCTCTTTGGGCACTACTTGTTACATAGATTCTCTGGGGTTGTATACTGTAGCACAATAATTGACCTTAACAGATAATATTCAAGTATCTGTGCTTGTTTTTCTGGGTCCCACCCATTAGCCTTCAAATTTCCTCATGTCATTGGTTTTAACATCCAAGTAATACTCCATTGTGCAAATGTATCACATTTTCTGTATCCATTCTTTGGCTGAAGGGGATTTAAGTTGTTTCCAGGTTCTGACTATTATGAATATGTACATAGTTAAGCATCTGTGCTTGTGGTGTGACTGAATATCTTTGAGTATATGCCTAAGATTTGTATAGCCAGATCTTGAGGTAGATTACTTCCTAGTTTTCTGAGAAATAGCCATATTGATTTCCAAAGTGACTCTAGAAGTTTACATTTTCACTGTTAGTAAGGAGTGCTCTCCATACTCTGCCTCCTGTCCAGCATAAATTCTCATTAGTAATTTGATCTGAGCCCTTCTGTGAGGAGTGCTCTCCATACTCCGCCTCCTTCCTGTCCAGCATAAATTCTCATTAGTAATTTGATCTGAGCCCTTCTGTGAGGAATGCTCTCCATACTCCGCCTCCTGTCCAGCATAAATTCTCATTAGTAATTTGATCTAAGCCCTTCTGACAGGTATAACATAGACTTCCAGACTCATTGTGATTACCATTTTCCTGATGGCTAATGATTTTGAAAATTTAAGTGTCTTTTACCCATTTGAGATATTTCTGTTGAAATTATCTATTTAGATTTGTACCCCATTTTTAATTGGACTATTTGGTATTTTTGATGTTAATTTCTTGAGTTCTTTATTTTGGAGATCATGACTGTTGTAACTGTTTTTATTTAAGTTATTTGTATTCTTTTCTTTTTATTTTTTTAAAATTTTACTTTTGCATCACTCTTAGTTTGATAATTATATTTCCATTAAAATATATATAATGTGTAATCCAGAGTGTATAACAGACACAATCAAAATGGTCAATTTAACTTAATAGTACAATGCTTTACTATTTGAATATTAATTTATAACAGTAGTTTCAGTTTGTCACTCACATACTTATGAAAATGTCTTTCTTCATTTTCCTTATGCAATATGGTATGCTTATGCATTATGGCTATAAATGTGTAGACTATTACTTAGGCATACAAAAAGTTTTGCAACTTATAAAATGTGCAATAACAACATCTGGTCCCAGCAAGCAAATGATGCATACAACCATAACAGAAACTAGAATCTTTTTGTAGAGGGCATTCAGATATGCCTGTGGAGGTAGGCCTATGGTGGATTGTATTGATTGAATAATTGAGGTAGGAAGACTTCCTTGGCAAGTGGAACCATTTATTGGTTGGGATTCTAGAGTGTATAACTGGAAAAAGGGGTGAGTAGGATCATTGCATTCTGCTTCTTTATCTAAATGCTTATTTTTAATTTTATTCATGTGTATGAGTGTGTTTGTATGGCATGCATGCTTATGCCTAAGCAAATCTTAAGAGCACTGGGTCCTCTGGAGCTAGATTTAGACAAGTTATGATTCACCTAACATGGGTAGCAGAGACATGTTCTTAATGCTTGAAGCATTTCTCTAGCCTCATGTTATCTGCTATGAGTTAGCAACTGTTCATAGTACAATGACATACCCACCATAATTCTATGACCCAGAAAATTGTATTACTTGAACTATGACCTAGAATATTGTATTACTTTAATAATATTTACTGCTTCATAATATTTATTATTATAACAAAATGGATTTATTTTAATATGTTTTGTATTTTTATATGTATGTATGTATCAATGTCATTCTGTGTTTAAGAAGCAGTAAAAATAAGTCAAATTTTACTTGTGAATTTTATTCATGTAGAGGTATCGTCTTACTAAAACAGGATGAATCTAGATCTACCCACAAAAACAAACATATGCAATAAAAACAAAACAAAACAAAAAACAAACAAACAAAAAAAAAATGAAAAGCAAAGTCCTTAAAGTGAAAAGAGATGTTTTGTTCCGGAGTTACAGCATCTTCCAGACACACAGGGTTGGAGTTCTTATGAACACATAGAGATTAAAATAGCTTCCACAAGATCTGCATTAGCTCAATCCTGACAAACATCTAAACAATAAGCGGGGAATTGGTCACAAAGCCCTTCCTCTTTTTGGTCATGATGTTTTGTCACAGAACTTTATCCCAGCAACAAAAAATAAACTAAAACACATATTAAGTTTATCTACTTTAAAACTCTCAGTCATCTTTCTTCTTTACTCAACAATATGAAATATAAAAAAATTCATTAGATTTAAAACATTGTGGACTGTTTAAATAAGATTGTGTAATGACCGTTATAGTGTTATTAATTATCTGTAGCCAGAAAAAAATCTGTTTCCTTTCATTGCCTCAAATTATTAATTTGATTGTATATTTGGTATTTGATTGTATATTATCTCTTAACAAAATTATGATGCCATACATGGTGATATTAATAAAATATATTTTTTCATGTTCAAATTACTAAGTACTTCAAAATTAATGGTTTTCTTTAAATTTCAGTAAATTGTTGTAAAATGGAATAAGAAGTTGACTATGTTGGATAGGCATCTTTAAGATAATCTGTGTATGATTTATATATTTAGAATCAATTGTAGATATACTGCTCAGGTAATAAAACCCAGCATATATTTTCAAGTTAAGAATCATTTCTGATGATAAAAATATCCTTATCCATAATATCATCACTTAAAGATCAGTTTTACCTTTGTTATTCTTCCATAGTTTTGTTGTTTTTACTGCATACATCATGGGAAAAACAATAATTTAAAAATATACTAATTTTGAACTTATATAGAATCACTGCAATAATATTTTTAGACATTTAAATATTTTTTAAAATGCATGTGCTTTTTTTATATTCTGATTCAAGCTGATCAAAATAGAGTCTTAGCTGTAAAATACTCATAGACTTTGACATTTGGGGTCAATAAATATTGAATGTGGAAAAAAACTGTGTTGAATAAATATTTAATTCTACCTTGTCTTTAGCTTTAGTTGCTTGGAATATATATTTTTTTTTAACTAGTGAAGAATTTCCTTAGTTTTCTGATTCTCTTTGTTTTAATAGGTGGCCTTTGTGTCTGTGCTACAGAATATTAGATTATCTGTTATATGGATAAGTATCACATGAAAAAATAAATTATCACTAGTGGTTGCTATGTATGAAACACTGGGATACTAAACAAGTTTAAGATTAATTTTTAAGATTTCATGAAATAAGACTGATGAAATTGTTCCTCAAATTATTGTTTTATTGTTGAATGGTAAAAGTGAATGTTCATTGGTTGAAAATCAAGTTACAGCTAAATAGAACCTAGAAAGGTAGAATGCTATGAAAACCGAACTGTCAATAACTACATACTAAAGTGTAAATTTTTAAAATAATTATATTTTGAATCCAATATAGAGCCTGTTTATCATATTCTTTTCCATCCCCCAGCTCATCCCTGGGCCTCTACTCACCAATCCTTCCTCACTTAGGCTCTTTAAACAGAATGAAAACACCACTTTTCTTTAACATTAGGCTTAGAAGAAGTGAAATCCCTTTTTTTCCCTTCCTGTGCCTGCACAATGGTTCAAATAAATAATAATAATAGTAATAATAACAACATACTTAACATAATATCAAAAGAAATAAAACAAACCATGGGGTTTTATTTATGTTGCTTGAGTGTTCCTGACACTTGGTCTTGCCTTGGAGGTTGGTTGATGATATGCCCAGTGTCACTATAGTGAAGAAGAATGAATGAATTTCCTTCTCCTGGAAGCTGTCATGTATGGATATCGTTATGGTGGGTGGTGGGACTTAGTACCTGTTTCCCTTCCCTTTTCTTGGGTTAAGCTGTTGCAGGTCTTGTGCACTATGTTACAATTGGTGTTTGTTCATATATGCTTCAGCCCTGTTGTGTTTGTAAAATGCCATTTAATTTCAGAAGAAAAAAGATCTCTTATTCCCTTTGAGGGTAGGCTAGGCTTTAACTTTTTTTTTTTTTTTTTTTTTTTTTTTTTGCATGTATTTCTTTGTGTGGCCATATCTAGAATATTTGAAAATTTACTTTTAAATAATAACATAATTTGAGACCCATGTTGTTACACAATATTGCCTGTATTTGTTTTTTTATGAACATGACCGGAGAAATGCTTATTAAGAATGCTGATAATTGTACATGAATGAAATCCAGAAATGACATTTGATTTTTATCTTCTTTCAAGTAGAGAATTTCAAGGATTATGTAAAATAGTAAAATAAAAATTCCTGTTACTCTGTCATTTTGAAATAAATCAGTGAAAATGTAACATGCAATATTGGGAACATGGACTAATTTCAATGTATGGCACATTTTGTAATGATGCATTAGAATTATTTTCACATACTGATATGTCATTTCTACCCTTGTGAAATTTCTTGCTGTGGAAAAGTTAGCCACACAGTTACTATTTATCTTAAGATACTATTTATACCAATTAAAAGATTTTTTAATATATAATCATAGATGGAATTATATAATGTTATCCAGTTCTCAAAATTATTCAGCTTTGTGTAAGTCTATGTGTAGATGAATCATACATGGACCATGTTGATGGTTTTATTGGTAACAAAATGTCATATTCTTCTGGGAAAATTTTCTTCTCGGTTTATGTTTTTAAGATTTCTTTACTTTTATTGTGTGTGTATGACTGCTTGACTGCCTGTGTGTCTGTGTATCATTTGCAAGCCTGTACCTTACAGAGGCTAGAAAACAGCAGCAGAGCATTGGAACTGTAGTTACAAACAGTTGAGAGCTGTGATGTATGTGCTGCAAAAATACTTGGGTCATTTGCTAGTGCATGTGTTCTCATGTGCCTAGAATTCACTGAAATTCCTTACCAAGGTTCTGAAAAGCAGTTCCAAAAGCAATAAAAGAGCTTATTGGTAAATATACTGCACATCTTGGTTGCTGAACTCAGAGAAGTCAAGCTGTATCTGAACTGGAACTCCCTCTTTACCTGTTGATTAATGTACATATGCTCAATTGCACTTGGCAGAAAAGTCATCAGCACACTTCAGTGTAGTGAGTGTAGTGGTTTTTTGCTGTTGTTGTTTTTTCTTTTCTCTCTCTCCCTTTAGAGGCCCACCATCCAGCTCCCAGATCAATTCAAGAAAATGTATACGTACTTACAAATGCCCAGTCTTTGCTTGGCTTGTTTCTAGGCAGTTTGTGTCACTTAAATTATCCTGGTTCTCTTTAACTATGTTTTGTCTCTGGGTTTTTTTTTTTTCTCTTTATTTCTTTATGCCTTTCTGTCCTTCTAACTCCATGGCTGGCTGTGTGGCTGTATGGCTGGCCCCTGACATTCTCTCTTTCTGCTTTTTTGCTCCTTTCTTTTTCCCTTATATTTATTCTCTATGCATGCCAGCCCTGCCTATTCTTTCTCCTGCACAGCTATTAATTGTTCAGTTCTTTATTAGTTCAATGAGGCTTTTAGAACAAGAAAAGTAACACAGCTTTTCAGTTAAACAACTTCATCATTAATAAATGTAGCATATCTTTGCATCATCAAATAAACTTTTCACGGCATGAACAATTGCAACACTTCTTTAAGTAACACTTCAGCATCCACAGACACATTCATGAGTTATGAAATCTACAAAACAAATGTGTCCACTGGCACAATAGTGACAAAACAGTCTTTGAAATATCTATCTATTATTTTATTGGATCTGATGCCTCCTCACATGAGGGAACTCATGTCTGGTATTTTAAACAGTGGTTTAAAAACTGCATAGCTTTGGAGGTCATAAATCTTATTGGAGATCTTAACATTGTTTTGTTAATTTAACATGGTGTCAAACTTCTTTCTAAATACTTGTTTGCATAACTCTAGAGAAATACTACTAATAGCCTTAATTAATGAAGTTTCTCTTTGCAGTTAAGATTAGTAAATACAGACTAGTGTTTCTTGAGGAGCCAAGTAAGTTGATATGCAAATGCTAACTAGGACATCAATTAACTCACTCTAAGTCTCCCTGACAATATAAAAGAGGAGAAAATAAAAGAATGTAAGACCCAGGGAATAGTAAGAAAGACTGAAAAGTTATCTTCTTTTTGCAGTAAAGCCATAGCAGTTGTGGTTGGCTTTATTGGGGCTGCATAATACTAAGCCTGCAAATAATCTTAGATGGAGAAGAAGCTCACAGTAGATATCCCTCCCTGGGGAATACTGACTGCTGGAAAAGAGAGTCATTTTCAATTGTTTATCCACAATTGTTTATGTTTGCTAGAGCGTTCAGTGGACATTTCCATATACATGACTCTACTGATGGCCCTTGATTAAACTTGGTTTATGAATAAAACAAAGAGATACAAAAGTAAAAAGAATGAGGGAAAATTAAGAAAGTCCATGAATGCCCGAATAAAAAAATAATAAATATTTATTTAGGGACCACTTTCACAATGAAGGTAAAGAGCCACTTTGGTCTTCTTCCCCTGAAGCCTGCAATGCAGGTCTCTGACCACCATCTCAGAGTGATAGAGCCTGCTCCCTGTTTATGTATATCACATGAGATCCCATCCTGAAGAGTTCCCACAACAACTCCCTTTTTATCTAAATAAGAAGTTTCTAAACCTAAACAAAACCATATACAATAAGAACAAACATCAAGCATTGTCCAGGAAAAGTGAGCAAAAACCATATACCAAATTAGAACTACAATCAACAAGTTCATCATCAAGCAAGAAATACATACTAAGTATCCAGGCTAAAGGTAATTGGCAAATAAAAGATTATTCTAAATGCTGTCCTATGCTGATGAGTCCAAGTCTCGTACCTAAATTGTCTTAGATAAGATATGAGAGATTCGTAGGTGAGACAGTCTTGTATTCAACCCCATCAAAGACCTGAGACGGAAAATATTACCGAGTAAGCATGAAGTACAAGCAAGCAACTTCCCAAAAGTACTAGGAATGATAGAAGCAGCAAGAGAGAGCTTGTTCCCAGTTCACACTAATGACCTGAGACCCTGCCCCTAACATCCAGGTGCAGGAGACTGTTGGCGGAATGAGTTCCCACAACAGAAAGACTTGTAGCATTATCACTCAAGGAAGTTAATAAGCCCTGAAGGGATGCACAGCAGAGTGTGTGAGTGAGAGCAAAAAGAATGCTGTGTGTGTGTGTGTGTGTGTGTGTGTGTGTGTGTGTGTATGCATGTTTGAGTGTGTACAACAAGTACAACAATTTTTACTATGTAAAAATTTTTATTTTTCCAATTCTCCATAATTAAAAGATAAACCAGTTGTGAATTTACTCGTGACTATGCTAAAGTTGACACTAAATGTCATGCCATCTACTCAGTCATGTACAATGTGTCAGCACATAATATATCAGTCAATGTAAACTATTAGTCATAAATGTCGAGTATTGAAACTTGTAAAGACTAGGGAAAGTGCATAATGGATACATTTCTTCGGCCAAACATGATGGTTATGTGGAAATAAAACTTGAATCACAAACAGAAAGGAAAAAGCATAGATTGAACTCTATTTTAAAACACTGTAAGTGGGTAAGTGCCTGTCTCAGCACACAATTGGGCATATTTCTATGAGTAGGATAGCCCTGTCTCTGGTAAAATAAAAAGGTTGTAACTATAAGTATCCTTGAGTAAAACACATAATGAAATCTCTGTAACATCTATATGTGTTCAAAAAGTACCCTCACATTTTCTGCAGTTTAGAGAAATTGTGTAAAACACATTTGCTTTCACACTTTTTTATGAGCATGAAGCCCAATTATAATATTGTCAGTTTTTCTATTTGAATGTGTCAGTTTTCATATTATGACTTTCACACCTGTACTAGCTAAGATTAAACAGTCATGTCATCCGAGACCACCAAGCATCTAATCTGTGAAAATTAATTTCAGTTTCACCTAAACACAACCCCATGCTGTTTTCCTATTATTCACATACCAGGGTATCTGTGACTTATGCCAACCAAATGGCTTACTTATTTTTGTTAAAAAATAAAATAAAATAAAAAGACCACTGGAAAGAGTTGTGGTGATGTTGTATCAGATTTAAGTACAAAGCAAATAAATTCCATATTTTGAAGGTAGATTTTGAAGTGATTCTTCTATTTGGTGATTAAGTAATTGAATATATCTCTGTGATGAATATTAAGCTCTCAAAAGTATCTGTTTGAAAATATGTGTGGTAATATCAAGTAATAAGCCATTATATGTCCCCAAGTTAGCATTTATATGAAATAGCTTTTCAAAATGAAAACAAAAGAGAAATAGAAACATCATGATCACAGTTGGAGATTTAAATGAAATATCAAACCACATGATGGCATTAAATGGAAATGAGGTACAAATTTGATAGCAAATATTGAAGTTATATGAATGGGGGTGGATATGATCAAGATAAATTTGTATAAATATGAGATTTTCAAAGAGTAAATAAAAATATTACTAAAAATGTTTTCTTCAAAGTATGAAAATGAGAGCATCTCTTTGCCAAATAGTTCATCTCTGAAATACAGAATGATTTTAACTTTGAAAATAGAATATACTTCAGCATATTAAAAAATGTATTACAAAAAGTCACTTGATACAGAGCTAGAACTTATCTACTAGACACTATAATTACTTTTAAAACCTTTGTAAGAAGCTGTCTTGTTGACATATAGTTGTATTAAATCAAACTGAGCCAATGATGTATTTGATAAATAAGAAACACTTTCATTGGAATCAAGTTGGAAAGGATGAGTATTTATTGTTTTCAAATTTCTAATCTATGTTGTAAATTCTCATACACATAAGGTGAAAGTATGTAGAACTTCCTAAAATATTAAAAATGATTACTGGTATAAAAATAATAAATGAATTTAACGAGTCATAAATTTCTAGGTCATTGTATATTGATCAAGTCTTTGGAGGTAGGAGATGGCTCAGTGTGACAGTGTTCTTGCTAAAGAAACATGAGTACATGAGTTTAAAATCTTAGTCCCATGAGTTTACAACTTAAAGAGAAAGACAGGCATGGCCATGCATGCCTATAACCCAACTGCTGTAGAGAAAGCAGTGGACAACAGGAGGGAGACTTTTGTCTGTCTAGTTATAGTTATAGTCACAGACAATATCTCTTGGAATAAAGTACACTCTATGCTGAGTGGGAAATAAGATTCAATGGGACTCAGTATTGGTTAAGTAATGTTTATTCAGGGAAAATTCACTTCCACATGAAACAGATGACCACCACCGGTTCCTGCCCCACAGATACCACCCGGATCTCCGCATCTGGAACAGGAATCATAAGAGAGAGCTGAGACCTAGCTGATACCCCAGACCTAGCCTTCCCTGTCAGGTCCACACCTGTGTCCACGCCACAATGGGTGTGGCCAGTGCAACAAGTGCAAGCATGGTATATATTTTACTACACTATTCCTCCCTCTGACCTCTGTACCTTTGCATCGCCAAATAGTCACACACAAGAATGCACAAATACAGCACACACAAACATTAAGCATATGAAAAGCGCCTTTATATGCAAGCAATTAGAAATAGAAAGTTAAGTAACATAGAATGTTTAAGTTATTAATAATTTGTCCATCCATTCTGTCATTAATGCTGAGGATCAAACTTAAAGCCTTTGAGAATACTCTTTGCTTTACAAGGAACCTAAAAGAGCAACATAATTAACATGAAATAGTAGGAATGAATTCACCTGTTTATATTCAGGGTTGATGTTCAGATTCTTGAAAACCATAAGTAAAAGCATCCTTTCTGAGCTCTTATAAAAAAAGACCAAAGCAAACCAAGAGCTGTACCTCATTATTAAATAAGGAGACAGTCCACAGGTGTAAGACATTCTAGTAGTCTCTTCTCATATCTGTCTGTTTACCTGTTGCAATAACAATTTAAATATCAAAACATCAACAGGTTTATTTAAAATTTGACAGGATGGTTTCAAAATGTGCATGTGAATTATGATGTTCTGTGTATGTTGATTACCATAATCAGGTTGCTACATATTACATGCATGTATTGAATTGCCCTCCTGCATCCCATATTATAAATATATAAAGTAAGTGTTAATTAAAATTTCAAAAGGTACATTCATTTAAGACTTGTCAAAGTATAAAACTCATAGAGCATTCCTTTCTAAAGATGAATATGCAAGTCTACTAGTCAGTCTTTTATTAGAAACTTTAGAATGACATCCTTAGGGTATTAAAAAATAATGTTAAAATGGGATGACAGAGATAATTTAAGGAACCATTATTATGAACTCCTAGTTTAATAGTCTTAATGGTGTCTCAGAATGTGTGGATGGGAGGACAGAAATGTTCTGTATAACTCCTCGAGCTTCCAGTATCTATGGGAAGAAGGATTTGCTACTTTTACTAATATATGCAGGAGATAATATTTCCTATTCTTTATGCACTGGTGTGTACTTACTGAAGATAGAACTACACGGCATACTTCAAAGATATGTCCTTCTGATTGTTGGCAAGGTGTCTATGTCTAGATTATGGTAGGAGTCACACACACCTCAGCAAGGAATCTGACTTTTTTGTTTTGTCCCTTAAAAGTTTATAGTCTTTTACACTAAAGCTAATGTTTATTTCTTTGTTTACTCTATGCATTCTGAATCTGACCCTATTTATTTCTCTCCTTAGCTGATTTTATTTTATCATATTCTACTACACTTGATAATTTCAGAAGTTCCTGCTATAAAGTTTAATACTTTTCGTAAGATATAACTTTTATTTATTTGTTTAGCACATATAAGATAGTAATTTTCTAAGTGCTTTTTAAGTGCCTTCAATATTAAAAGAACTTGATTGTGAATGAAAATTGAAAGGTTCTATTGCTTCTTAGCAAATTGGGATTCACTTTACGTTTTTATTATTGTTGTCTCAGTATGACAGTGGCAGGTTTCATAAGGAAACCATCATACAAATATATCACCTGCTTTGATCATGTTTCTTTCTTCATACTCTCCTGCTCCATTCATCTCACCATTGTTACGAGACCTCTTCCTTTCCCAAGACATTCTCTTCTTGTATGTCATATATACGACACATATATTCCTGTATTATAATCTACTAGAGGAAAAGCCCCAATGTTCCCAAATGATTAATGATTAAATTAGCCTCAAAATATTCTTGAGTGTATATCACAACATAGAATACTTATCACAAGATATTTCTGTTTGTTGAGATATGAATAAAATTATTTCTATGGGTTGATATATCAATCCACACACTTTCATAATGTACTCAAATGTCTATAAACATTTCAATAAAAAGAAATGAATTTAGTAATCTCTTTGTTCTCTTTTCTTATTACATGAATGTGTTTTTTAATGTTTACTAAGATTGAGATGTAGGCAACTTTATTCTGTGGGAAAGTATGCATCCTTTTCTCAAAGGTCATTTTGTATGTCGGATTTCTAATATGCCTTTATCTGAAGGAAATTGAGAAGAAGACACACCACACCATGGGTTGCTATTTGAATTACATCCACCACAGTGCATGCACTCCATGACATACAGAGCATTGTTCAGAAGGACCAGGTGAGCAAGCAGAGATTCATTTAAGATAGCTTATTACTATATAAAAAAGGCGAGGCTATGAAGAGACGTAATATGATTTAAAATATAATGGGTAGAAAAAGAAAATCCTTAGTAGAAGAAATGAGTAGTGTTTGAGAAGTCCAAGTGTTAGAAAGAGAAGAAAAACATGCTGGAACACTTCCATGTGACAATTCCTGCAGCTGGAGAGCTGTGAGCTGCACATTAGAGATTTGGCATGTTTGGACAACCGTTGGTGTGTTGCAGTTATGGTTTTAAATTTAAGGAATACATTTTTAGGTGGAACTGTGATCTTCATCATATACACACATCCACACACACATTTATGCACACACACACACACACACACACACACACACACACACACACATTGAACTCTGTTTAGAAATATTAGAATGTTTGACAAAATAAAATATTTTAATATGTTTCAAAATAAGTATATGACTTTATTCTTTGGAATGTCTTCTAACTATGACAATATTGATAGCTCACACACTTTTTGTATCATAAACATTTATAAAATGGCTTAAATTTGTGCTAAGTGTCATGGGACACTTTTCCTAAATTCATTCACTATGTTAACTCATGTATTCATTACCTTTTCTCCTTTCATTATTTAATTACAAATAGACTCTTCACTCATACAATACATGCCAACTGAAGATTCCCCTTTCTCCCAGCTTTCCCCCACCTCCCCTCTCCCTCAGATCTTTGTCCCCTCCATTTCCCTTTAGAAAAGAACAGGCCTCCAAGAGACAACAGCCAAACCCCCAAATCAAGATGCAATAAGACAAGTCCAAAGCACTTATACCCAGTCTTAGCAAGGCAACCCAATGTGAGGGAAAGAAAACTTAGATCAGTCAAATTATTCTGGAACAACAAAGATTCGACTGATAGGAGTCCCACAAAAACACCAAACTAGCAACGATAACATATATACAGAGGACCTGTTACATATTCAAACTGTTGCTTCCCTGTTTTCCAAACCATAGGAGCCCAACTTAGTTGATTTGGTGGGCCCTCTATCCCTCTGACTCATACAAATCCCGTCCCCCTATTACGTGTTTTACAGAGCTTGCAGGTGGAGCTTGTGGGACTGGCCCATCAATTTCTGGTTTAAGTTGGAGCCCATGCCATAAGAGGGAACTCATGACATACACTGCCTGGATGGCCAGGAACCTGAGACAGGATATCCTAGAGACTTAGGAAAAAAACCAAACATAACTTCAAAAACAGAAAGAAGAAACTTAATGACATGTGGAAATGTTACTCTAATGATACTCTACTGTACCCATAGATCTCTGCCTTGTCCATTCCCCATTAGAAAGGCTTTCTCTGGCAGCAGTTTGGACTGTGTACAGACACAGCCAGACGTTATATGGAGAGCCATTCTTTTATTTTTTTCTTTGTATTAGAATTGTCATTTTTCTGAACCAAAAACTGTTTGCTTTCCTTTTTGTTAACAGTGGATCTTGTATACATATATCCTTAAGTCTTTCCTACAACTCTTCCCAGAGCCCAAACCACAACTTTGCCTCAACGTTTTATCTGAGTTTTATAATTGTTATTTACTTATTTATCTGGTTAAGACTTAAGGCTGTAGTATGTAATTATGCTAATAAAGCAAAATGGCAGTACAGACTCTTTTCTATTTAACCTACTGATCCCAATTAGTGGTGCCCACATATACACAGGGTCATCTATTGGAGCATCAGCAACTTTCCAACTGCTGAATTCCTAAACAAACAAACAAAAAATGCTCCCCCTCCCCCAGCAGCCAGCAGTGAATTGCTATTCAGACAGGGTTTGGCATTGCCCCTCTTGACTTCATATTGCAATCTTCAAATGGCTTTATCTTCAGCAAAGCTTGTATAGCAAATCACCCCTGCAATGGTTCATGTATACAATAGCTTTGTCTTCTTAAAGTATAGCATTTCACAGATTTTCCTCTGTCCTTAGGCTCCTATCATTTCCCTCCACCTCTTTTCTATGAAACATTTCTTACCAAAATTTGAAACAGTATTGATATGTTGTTAGAAACTTAAGTATTTACATGGCTGTTTGATACACTTCTATTTAGAAAAATAACAGCTCTATGTTTCTTCATGGCTGATTATTTAACCAAGCCATGAGTTTTGACCATGCCTTTATACCAGGAATTTTTTTCTTCCCATGATACAGACCTCAAATATAGCAAAGAGTTATACCATAAACAGTTTTACCAGTTTTTTACCAATGGGCTTATGTTGGTTGGTGTATGAAACTTACAGCACAGAGCATGGAGCACTCAGTAAGACCATTAATATCTCCTTGTGTTCCAGTACTTTATTTATTACCCTGATGCCTTCAAGTAGGATTTGGAGGGCTCTTCCTGTGAAGGGGTAGAAGCTAATTTGAAACATTTGAGATTAATGACAGGTGTTTTCTTTTTGCTTTTGCTATTTTTTTTGTTTTTGTGTGTGTGGGGGGTGGTCTTTTCTTTAGGTATTTTATATAACCTTTAAAATTGTGAAAAAGCCATACATGGGTAATTGTGAAAACAAGTTGCAAACTGAAATCAGACTACATTACATAGTTATGAAGTTATCTAACTGTGTTGTAATAACTAAAACTGTGTTTTGTGTTGTTATTGTTGTTTTTTTGGGGTTTTGTTTGTTTGTTTGTTTGTTTATTTCTTTGGAGACAACTTTATTCTCTGGCTTTCCTGAGAGTAGCTTTGTAGATCATGGAGGCCTCAAACTCAGAGATCTGCCAACATCTGCCTCCAAATTTGATTTATTCTAGAAGTGTTCATGTGAGATTTTCTTGTCTGCACTCCACATTAACCACATTATCTTCATGCATTCAATTTATCATAGTACTACTTTAATATATGCATGAGTTTCTGCTTTGGGACACATCTGTGACCCCAGGATTTGAGAGGTTAGTATAGGGAAACACAAAATTCAAGACTAACCTGTGCTATTCAGTTCTCTGCTAGTTTGGGTTTCATAAATTTTATCAAAGACTTTCTTCCTTGCTACAAGTTTTGTTTTTATGCTTTTTTGTCTCATATTTTCTCCTTCCGGGTAACTAAAATATAATACAAAGCCAAGGTGAATTGCAAAATCCTCTGTAAACATTTGATTACAATGAATCATGTCTATATGTATTTGAATATAATGCTAACAAATATAACAAATACCACTAAAATTTGAATCCTCCTAGGGCATACAAGTCCATGTTAAATGAAACTTTATTTCTTAGTTTGTATAACTTTTGGCCTTATTGTCTCAATTACATGCAAATGTTGAAACATGTCAACAGCCAACAATGTGGTAGGTTGCAAGGATGTTTCTCCTGTTATAAAGAAACAGTGTCTAACATCTGCTTTCAGTTAGAACTTCCAACAGATTATCTCAAATGAATTTCCTAATTAGTTATTCTTAGGTACAACATTTTTATATGGCCAACCATCCTGTCACAATTACTCTAAGTATGAAACATCCTTTACTATTACTTACATTATATGAATGTGACAACTAACTTTCTGTCATAATACATACAGAAGTAATCATGGTATAATAAAATTGAATCATTGTATGCTTTTAAAATCTCCATAATTGTGTTCAAATAATTCTACTAATTTTAAGGATTAATCAGTCAATACTGGTTTTCAACACGAACATGTCTTCTCCTTGGGGAGTGGACTTATAAAGAGGTGCAAAATCTGTACCATCTAGTTTTGTAAAAATAATCCACAGTGTTCTCTAAGTATTCAAAGATGAAGTTATTCCAGAAAGAAGCTCACTTTATCTAATAATATAGAGCACTCAACACAGGGCGATTTGCCAGTTTGAGACATTACAACACCATAAAATTCTTTTTCACGCACATGCAAAATATATTATCACAGAAAAATTTAGTAATTGTTTAACATATATCATAAAAATATCCATAAATAAGTATCATCTTACTTAATGAGGGTATAAAGCCCAAAACCAATGGTAAAATTTTAATGCATTGTCAAATATAACCCCATGGAAAAGCAAGGAACTTGCTTTTAGTGACATGTTACAATTTGATTAGAACTAATTAAAGGAAATGGTTTGTCTCATAAAGAAACAGTTATTTAGATTTTAATTGGAATATTTAGAAGATAATAAAATTGTCTCTCTATAAACCTTTTCTCTGTAAATATAGATGGATAATTTTGTAACTGTAAATAAAACTGGTGTTTTAATTTATGTGTACTGAAAAAACTAAAGAGAAAGAGCAGATTAAAGAGCATAAATATTACATTTTATTTCAAAACAATGATGAATATGGGGGTAGGTCTTTTGGTAACAGAGAGAAAGGAATACACAAAGACCAGAAGTCTGGCCTCTTAGCCTTAAATAGCCCAATGTCTGAAAGGTTCCGTTGGATTCACTAATATTATGGTAGCTGACAGTTATGTTTAGCCTTAATATGAACTTAATTTCAATGTTTTGTCTTGTAATCACATATTTAATTTTCAATGTTTCTAGTACTTAATATAATGTAGAAATTGGCAAAAGCTGCAAACTCAAGATCTGAGAGAGGATTTAATCAAATATATGTGAATATACATATATGCCAATGCCAAAGTCTATTAACTGTGGAATATACTTAATCCTGCTTCTTCATTTCTTCAACCCTAACACAGCACCTATATTAGTGACGTTTATGATTAAAATCTATAGTGAGAGAGTACAGCTGCAATAGTAATAATACAAATGGACCTGTTCCTTTTGTTTGTACTGGGAATATTGACATATATAATTTCAGTGTCAAGTTCAAAGTGTTCATTGTCACCATCATCAGCTTGCTAGATCAGAAAGCAGGATCAGGTCATCAGCTGGAAATTACTGGGGTGTTCTGACACCAAAAATCTATGTGGCAAAAGGCTGCTCACATAGGAGGAGGTGTCCTGTAAAAGGAAAATATGATATTAATAAATAGAGATGTCCACAATCTAGTTCTTTCTCTGCTATGCAAACACTTCCTCTTGTGCCTTGGTCCCTGAAGTAAAGTAGCTGTTGCTCAACTAAGTGGGCAGTGCTCTTGCAAGAACACAAGGTCCCAGTTCCAAAACCATCAGGTAGGCATGGCACTCAGTCTAAGAAGTACAAAGGTAGAACTTTTCACAGCAAAACCACACTGGGAAGGTTTTATTGTGCTTGAAGAGACCAAGCAACAGTTAAACACAGCTATACTTGGTTACAAAAGAGACTCAGCACCTCCAAAGTGAAAGGAAATTGCTGAGAATTGGGGAAGAATATAGAACCAATTGCTCCAAGGTGATTAAGTTGTTTTTAATATGAATCATACTCTCTCTAGGGTTATCATTTCACTTTTAGGGCAGCAAATATATTTATTAATTATTAGCACATTATAATTGAAGAGTTAAAAAAATAATTGCTAGCATTGAAAATGTTATCTCTCCTTTCTAAATAGGAATCCATTTTTCACTTGAGAATGGACAGCATTGTTTGTTAATTTTTCAACCACATTAATATTCATAATTATCCATATGAAATTACATTTGGAAAAATAAATTTTAGAAAAATGTCATAAGGTTTCACACTAGAAATAAACTCAAAATATTTCCTTGATGGCTACAAATATGTATGTGTATATATTAAGTAATTAAGGACAACTCATACTTTTGTAAAATATGAAAACGTTTTATATTCATATGTTTTAAGCAATGCAAATGTGGAAAATTACAGTCTTGTGTCACAGTGTACTATAGATATTTTAGTACAGCTCCTAAGTTTAAAATAGCATGAAATGATTAATATTCATCAAAAGGAAGTGGGGGAAGAGGCATCATTTAATTTTCAATTGATAGAAAATATGGCATTGTCTATTTTTAGTCGCTTAGCTATTTATCCATTCCCTATGGAGGGAATTGGGCTGCCTCGTTCTTCATCTGCTTTCTCACTGAAAGTGCCTGCCGGTGCTGCCAAGCTCACCACACAATTTTTGTGTGGCGCAGAAACACTATCTTCCTCAGCCATGCAAGTCTGTATTCTGTGATAAAGTTCAGTTATGGCCGGCCTTGCTGAGTCTACTCTGAGGTAGAAAGAATTAAAAAAAAAAAAAAGTACCTTTCTGATGCTCAACTTTCTTCTGTAAATATACCTGGTGTTTTGATGCTGGTTTATATTCTAAACCACTTTTCTTTCTAAATGGGAACTTGTTTAATTCTAAATTAAACAGAAAGGAGAGTTGCTGACTAGTATATAAAGTAAGTTTTATAAGTGACAAATCACAATTTATTGTTTAATAAAGAAAGAGTTATTTAAATTGAATATTAATAAATTTCAGGGTATTGTGTGGGAAGACTGTTTTGTGTCTTCTTTGTGACTTGCTCAAGCCCTTGGACTGATTATTTCAGCTATGATTGCAATTTCTTTTAGCATGTAAAACAAATGGATCATTTGTATAGAAGGACTATCTTGTGTTATCCATTTCTCATATTTCATCAATAGCATGTACACTTTCCTACTTCTAATACCTAGACTAGAAAAAAGAAATAAGCTTCATATATGGACAGCAACTAAGTAAACCATTGTGCTATAATAAATAAAAATCTTAAAACTCTATCAAGTGAACAATTCTGCAGAAAGTCTCTGATGCATTTATGGGTACAGTGAGGAATGAACATGAATAGTATTCCTGTTGTCCATTACTAGAAATGGAAAATAAACAGTCACTTTGCAAGTGAATCGATAATTTGAAAGGGGATATTCCATAGAACCAGAGTCTTGTGATTGCTGTATGTATATATATATATATATATATACATCAATATATATATATATATATATATATATATATATATATATAGAGAGAGAGAGAGAGAGAGAGAAAATCCATTGTAAAAATCAAAGGGATGTTAGGATAAATGTATAAGTTCACGTATTCTGTCATTGAAAACATTGAAAGAAAAAATATAGTTCACACATTACCTTGGCTAACTGTCAAGCAGGCTAAGCTATTTTAATTATATAAAACACACTGAATACTGGAAATAATACTAGGAAGCATTATTTCTTGGATTCATTTCAGAAACAAACTAAAAATCCAGTTGGATATGTGTAGTCCTACCAACACTGCACAGTATTTCAAGAAATTAAATAAAACCAAATCACTAGAACTACTTACAAAATATAAACTGAAAAATCAAAGACTGAAACATTCATCTATTAAGAAATTGGAACAGAAACATAGGAAAATATTTTGGTCCTCAGGAAATTTTAATTAAGAAAACTATCAATAACAACCTTAGCAAATGCGTGAAAAAAGATTACATATGAGTAATGATAAAAAAATAATATTTCCCATTTGATCATAAAAGGATTATTTTTTAATCTAGAAAAATAAGATTAACAGGTGGACACATTTTTTGGCAGAACTTTGAGAGCCACCTTAGAAAGAAGAAGAACTCAGGGATGGATACCCAATGAAAAAAAAAGTTAGGATGAGAACAATTTTTCATTTCTAGATCCCTGAAGAATCATAGAAAGAATCCTAGGCTTCCTGCAACAGAACGTCTATTGATAATATAAGTTTCAGAGCATTCGGGAAACCTAATTTAGGACTCAAATCTTCAAGAATCGGAAAGCTGACTATTAAGGTTCAACAAGAGGATGAGAGAAATGACACTTAGGGATTATATGTTCATCATGTCTTTGGTCATGGCAGGATGTTCACAGAGTAGAGAAGCTATCTCTCATAAGAAGAAGCAGGTTTTTACAAGTTTCATGGCTGAAGTTATTTTAAGCCAAAGTTTTAAAAGCAAGGTAATGAACTAAAAATGTTTCTGTCATGAAAGGGTTAGTGATCCTGATTAATGATTAAATATTGCAACCTTTTTCCTGAGATGAAGCTTTGTTAGCCAAAACTCCTTACATTAAGAATGTGTCGAGATGGTCTTTTGCTGGTAAATAACTAATATAAACATCAAACTTTGAGGTCTATCAGAAAAAAATGTATATTTAATGTGAATGAAAACTTAACAGCAATCATTTAAGGGCAGTTACATTGGTTACACTCTTAGCTCCTATTTTTGTTTCTTCTATAAGTCATTTCCCCTTAATTTACTTTTCATTATCAAATTAACTTACAAAGAGATTTTGTTGATAAATTCGTAATAAGAATTTTGGGTAGAGTTTTCTTTTTGAAATTACAACAATTCATTCTTGATCAGTTACACAGAGTATATATGTACACACACATACACACACACTCATATAAAGGAATTTAATTGGTACTACCCTAAGCAAGATTAATCATCTTCCCAGAGCCATAAGCTCGAATGAAAAGCCCAGGTCTATCTGTAGACTCTCTACCCTCAAGCTGTTGGTTCGGCATGTTAAAACAGTAAATAAACAATGCAGGCTTCTGTCATTGTGCTTGATTGAACAAAAAAGCTGTATGATAAAAAAAATGCTATTTTTTGAGGATACAAGACTCTTTGGTCATTAGACATGGAAAAATCAAGGTATTAACTGCCCAGTAATGTTTTTCCTTCATGGCGATTTTCCATGATACTAGTAGGTGCTATGTAGGCATCTGGGAGCTTGATTTGGGGCAATAAAACAATAATCTTTTCAGACCCGGGCCCCATTGTAAACTGACTATTACCTACTTTTGCTAAATAGATATAGTGTCAAAAGTTCCACTGTGTTTATATCTACCCATATATTAGTGCATAAAGGAGACAAACACATTTCTTCTAGTGACACGGGAAATGTGTAAAATCAGTAACAGTCAAATGAAAATTTATATAAATAACGCCTCCTTGGGCTTTACCTAAAAGCTGATGCAAACCTATCAAGGATGTTGGAAAAGTAGAACTGGAATATATCCCTTGTGAGTGATGGAATCATTGTGTTAAGCCGAGTGGATATTCCTTACACAGCACAAGAAAGGTTACCATGTGATCCAACCTGCTTGTTTTGTGTCAGACATTTTGAGGCACAAGATTTTAAGAGATAAAAGCAATCATCAATCAAAATAAAAATGTCTGGGAAGACATGCTTTTAAAATTATATCAATCCATCAAAATGGCAAGTTTTGTGCAGAAAAATATTTTAATGCCAAATATATATCAACTTTCTTTTTTCTTTCAGAACTCTAATTTCAAGGCAATATTTTCCTTTTAATTGTTTATCATTAACTTTGATACTTAACAAACAATATTCTCAAGTGTAAGCATGCACTATCAGTTACTTTCCTATTCCTTTGACAAATAAGTAGGCCAAAGTTGACAAAGGCAACTTCTAAAATGAAGGGTTTGTTCGGTTCTAGACTGATAACAGTCCGTCATGATTGGGGGAGTAATGGCCACAGGAAGGCATGAAAACTGGAACAGATGTGGGCATGGTTCGAAGATCAAGCATGAAGCCAGAAGAGTAACTGTGAATGGTACTTGGCTTTGAAACTTCATTCATCCACCATTAACATACTTCCTCCAGCAAGACCATCAATTCTTCTTCTAAATCTACTCACTGCACCACCAAACGGGTATCAAACATTTGAGGCTATGATGAACATTCTCACTCAAAACACAGCAATAATACTGGTACCTTTAGATTGAATTTGTTTCGTTCCTTTTTTTAAGAAAACACAATAAATACTTCTATTACAGAAGTTGAATATCACATCCACTAAAACAGAATAACTAAAATACATGAAAGTAAATACTATTTGTGTAATATTAACGAACAAAAATCCTCGAAGCAATTTTATTTTCATTAAAAATAAAAATTTAGTTTTTTTTTTAACTTTTATTGATTCTCTGTGGCTTTCACATCATGTATTTCAATGCAATTTATCTTCCCATCCCCTCACATGTGACCTCTGTCCTTGCAACATCTCTCCTGAAGAAAATTAAAACAAACAAACAACAACAAAAAAGCAAAACAAAACAAAGCATAAAAGGACAAAATAAAGGAGAAGAATCTTGTCATGGATGCTGTAGTTTGGCCCATTGAATCACACAGTGTATGCTTTAGTTCATTAATTCTTACTTGCAAGCATTCATTGCCAGGAGCAATTAGTCTGGTTCTAGGCCCCTATCCTCTGTTATGCCACCAACTATGGGCTTTCTTGGATATCCTCTTGTTGTCCCTTTTTGTGGAGATCTTGTGGTCTTAGGGGAGGGTTTGTGTCCTTCATGTGTCCCAACATTCCACAGATGAGGTGAATGTTGGGTTGGGTCAATTTACAGCCCTGGTTGTGGCCTGGACAGCAGCTGTGTTAGTCAACCTGCAAACTTTCCCTCATGGTCACTCCCCTGTGTGCTCTCCAGCACTGCCTCAGTTAGCTCACCCAATGCAGCCTGCAGCAAGGAGCAGGTCCAGTTCTCCTGCTTCCTGTAGGAGGGATGGGTAGGAGTTCAGCTCTCTTGTTTTCATGCCCTCCAGGAATGGGAAGGGAGTTGGAATCCACAGCACTGGATAAGAAAGAAAGGAAGGAAGGAAGGAAGGAAGGAAGGAAGGAAGGAAAAAAACCAAATAAGTACATCTCCATTGTATTCTAATATATTTGAAAAAAATGCTTCATAACTGGGTAGGACAATGGCCTATGACCTCTGAGAAGTTAGAAGCTTTAGAAAGCCTGGTTCAGGAACAGCTAAATGCTGGACATATTGAGGAATCAACCAGCCCTTGGAATTCTCCTGTATTTGTGATCAAAAAGAAATCTGGTAAATGGAGAATGCTTACAGACCTGAGAGCCATCAATAAATTTATCCAGCCAATAGGCTCTCTACAGCCTGGAATGCCCTTGCCTTCTTTGATACCCAAAGAATGGCCTATTATAGTTATTGATTTAAAGGATTGCTTCTTCACTATACCTTTACAAAAACAAGATAAAGAGAAATTTGCCTTCACGGTACCTAATTACAATAATTCTCAACCGGTGAAGAGATATCAATGGAAGGTTTTGCCACAAGGAATGCAAAAGAGCCCCACCCTGTGCCAATATTTCGTACAAAAACCATTAGAAATAATTCGTAAACAGTTTCCACAATCCATAATCTATCATTACATGGATGATATATTGTTAGCTGACTCCAAAGGAGAAATATTAGAAAAAATGTTTGAGAAAGTAAAGGAAGTTTTACCTCGCTGGGGATTACAAATTGCACCTGAGAAAATACAAAAAGGAGAGTCTATCAACTACTTAGGATATAAAATAGGTCTACAGGAAATTAGACCACAAAAAGTACAGATCAGAAGAGATCGCTACCAGACTCTTAATGATCTTCAAAAATTACTAGGAGAGATTTCTCAACTGCAAACCATTATTGGAGTAGAAGGGCATGATTTGAAAAACCTGAAAATGGCTCTAAAAGGAGATAAGGACTTGAATAGTCCATGAATACTATCAGCTGAAGCTGAGAAGGAATTAGAATGGGTAGAAAAGAGGATACTAGAAGCACATGTGGACCCTGTGGATCCAAACATAGACTGTATTCTGGTTATATTACCATCTAGAGAATATCCTTCAGGGATTTTGATGCAGAGAGAAGATATCATATTAGAATGGATATTCCTACCACATAAACAGAATAAAAAACTAAAAACATATATAGAAAAGATCTCTGACTTGATTATAAAAGGTAAATTAAGACTTGGTCAGCTAATAGGAAGGGACCCAGCAGAAATGATAGTACCTTTAACTAATGAGGAAATTTCCTCCTTATGGAAAGATAATGAATATTGGCAGAGAGCTTGCAGTAACTTTTTGGGAACGATTAGCAACAACTGTCCCAAAACTGAGAGAATCAAATTCACAAAGAAAACAATTTGGATCCTTCCATGCATTGTAAGAAAAACACCTATTTCTGGAGTTCATACATTCTACACTGATGCAAACAAATCAGATAAGGCAGGATATAAATCAGGAAAAATTAGAAAAATGGTTCAAAGCCCTTACAATTCTGTACAAAAGGCAGAATTGTATGCCATTCTCATGGTACTTATGGATTTTAAAGAACCCCTCAAGATAGTTACTGACTCTCAATACGCAGAGAGATTCGTTTTACACATTGAGACTGCAGAATTTATTCCTGACGATACAGAATTAACTTCATTGTTTAAACAGTTACAAGATGCTATCAGAAGGAGGACTCATCCTATATATATAACACACATCAGATCCCATATGGGTCTGCCAGGTCCTCTAGCACAAGGCAATGATGAAATTGATCATTTATTGATAGGAAGTGTGCTAGAAGCCTCAGAGTTTCATAAGAAACACCACGTGAACAGCAAAGGATTAAAAAAGGATTTTTCTATCACTTGGGAACAAACCAAAGAAATAGTAAGGAAATGTCCTACTTGCTCATTCTATAACCAAACTCCTTTACCACCAGGCAGTAACCCTAAAGGTATAAATAGGAATGAAATATGGCAAATGGATGTGTTTCATTTTGCAGAATTTGGAAAATTAAAATATGTACATCACACTATAGATACATTTTCAGGGTTTCAATGGGCTACTGCTCTGAGCTCTGAAAAGGCTGATTCTGTTATCACACACCTATTAGAGGTAATGGCCATTATGGGCATACTTGCACAAATAAAACTGACAATGCTCCAGCATATGTCTCCATCAAATTGAAACAGTTTTTTGAGTATTACAAGATAAAGCACATAACTGGTATACCACACAATCCTACAGGACAAGCAGTGGTTGAGAGATCCAATCATACTTTAAAAGAAATGCTCCATAAACAGGCAGAAGGAACCAAGACACCCAAACACAGATTACATAATGCTCTTTTAACATTAAACTTTCTTAATGCTGATGAAAAAGGAAAAACAGCTGCAGAAAGACACTGGACAATATAAAAAACTTCTGAACTAAATCAGCCAGTGTACTTCAAGGATGTAATGACCTCAGAATGGAAAGCAGGATATGTGTTACGTTGGGGTAGGGGTTTTGCATTTGTATCTACAGGAGAAGAAAAACTATGGATACCATCTAAGTTAATCAAGATCCGAGTTGAACAAGAGAAACATCTTAATGAAGAGAACTGACAAGTCATCCAACAAATTAGGTCCCATGAGGTGTGCGGAGGCCTCTCAAAGGTAGGGGAAGTGTTCTGTTCTTGTTCTTACAGGAAAACAGAGAAAACCTATCATCAAACATCCAAAAAACACTGAACATGTAGGTGCCTACAGAAGAGAAGACAGCTCTTCAGAAACAATCACTTAAGGAAGCAGAATCTGATATATGGTAAAAAAAAATATTTAATTGTAGTAAACTATTTCTATACAGAAATCTATTTCTCTCTAATATCGAGTATTACTTGTAACGAGTACGGTTTTTCTGCCTGCCGCTTGGTCTTGTCCCGCTGCCGTGCCAGCCCCAAATAATACACAGAGACTCTGTATTTGATACAATACTGTTGGCCCAGTTACTTGTTTCTTATTGGCTAGCTCTGTCTTAAGTATTAACCCATTTCTGCTGATCTATGTATTTTCACATGGCCTTCTCTTACCGGGGAGGTGGCTGGCGTCCAGCTCTCTCCTGACTCTCCATCTTGACTCCTGCTTCCTCCTTCCTATTTCCTCCTTGTCTCCTAGTCCCTCCTATCTTCCTTTCCTATTGGCCAACAGAGCTTTATTCATTAACCAGTATGAGAAACATATACAGAATGACATCTCCCATCAATTACTGACGTCCCAATTTATGTAAACCAATGCTGGCTTTGGAGTTGGATTTGGCTTTCCTTCTCTAAATTCAAGCATGTTGTTAAGATTAAATTCATGGTTTCTGCCTTAAATCAAGAAGCCAATTGGTGTAAGGCAGAAGAAAACAAAATCTGGGGACTAATTTCTTATATGCAATTTTCTCTCTGAAATCCTAATTTTCTCACATACTTTTAATGCTTATTGTTGTCTTTCCCTAATGCATACCTTAAAACTTGAAAATTTTACTTTAATATCGATATGTAACTTTTCCACAAGGAATAATAAAGATTCCTAACAGCAGTCTTTGAACTCTCCAGAAAGAAGATGGGGCCCCACATCATCGTTTCCACTTGACTCAACCTGATGCATCTGAACTACAAACCTCACCCTAAAACCGGTTTGAGACTGTTTTTCTTGAGACAACTCATGACTAGCTAGCTGTAATGGTGCACCTTTTTTATTACACCCTGGCCAGAGTTTCAAATACAACTACAGTCAAGAATTTTCTGCCACACCGTGACTAGCAACATATGTCACAGCCAGCTCTGTTGAGGAATTTTGTTGCTAAAAGTTTTCTTCCTATAGGATCCATTGGAGCAATCATCGTCCCATTTCAGCAGGAGGTAACCTTAAGATAACGACGCCCCCTTTCCCTACCCTTGGAATTTTGGGATAATAGTCATCGTCTTTGGGTTGGTTTTAGTTATTTAGGGTTGGGTATGGAAGGTGATGCTTACACTCGGGTTTATTTTTTAGACAGTAATAGGGAATGGTTGGGAAAGGTATGGTTTAGATGGGATATAGGTAGATTACCCTATTTTCTTGTGAGTTTGAGTAAGAATGAGATAGTATTTTACAGCTTACATTGTTATGTATTCTTTTATGTGGTAAGCTATGTAAAATTAAGTTTATATTTTATTATATTGTGTTAAATCTTTCCACTTACGATGTTTTATGCATGTTATTTTTTTACCATATTCTATGTATGTATACTTTTCTTGTATTCAAGACATTTTGTATATTGATACAATTTGGGATATTTAACTTGCTGCCCTTTATAGTTCTACCTCTTGTCTTGACACTTATACTCTACCGCTATTTTAGGAATTTACATGTATGTATATGTAAATAGTTATATTGTTTAAGTATTTGTTCCTGCTTTACTCAGGGAAGTTTTAATCAGTCTTTTAGCTAAGTTCCTGAGTATTACAGATTATCTTCACTCGTATTTCCTGTACCTATGAGATTTGTCAGATATAGATGCTTAATCTTCAATCACTTCATAGACATGCAGAACATGGCATTTAAATGTTTTAATATTAGTACACCATTGACATGAGACACTGTTGCTCCTGACAGCACCGTGCACTTTCCCGAAAATATGTTGGACACTGTTGTTGCTCCTGCTGGAGTTCATTCTCGCCTGAGCTAATGACCTGTTGGGCAAAGAATTGCCCCCACCTTGAAAAACTGATTTGGACATGCAGTCCTATGTGCTTGCAGGAGACAAATATAGAAGACTGCTTGACCTTGCTAAGTCAGGGTAAGACAGCCATTCTACCTCCCTGCTGTTGTTGTGGTCTGTCAAGTTCTCTTGGCCTTAGCCAAAACTGGGTATACCAACGTTGCTGTGAGACCTAGGGTGACTGTTCAGGTGGCTTGCTGTTTCTGTCCTTGATGCACCTTTTGGAATTTGTCCATCCACACTTCCTGTCTACTCTGGTATTGTTATTTTCCTTCTCAGGTCTTGATGAGGTTGAAGATTAAACTATCACAACTATTATTCTCTCTTCCTAGTTAGATATATTAGGTACTAGACTTACGTTTTCCAGCTTAGGACAACTCTATTGTAAACTCCATTATGCCTTCACCCTAGGACTAAATATGTAGGTCATTTTGTTCTCGATTTTCCTTTTCTTAGAGCACACTTGTTATCCACTGTTTTGTATATAGCTTTGTATTAAGCCTAAATCTTTTCTTTAGACTAAAAGGGGAATTGTAGTGAGATAGTCCATCTGTGGCACTGACCACACCCATTTTGGGGTGGAGCCATGGGCAGAAGTGACCTGTGGAAGGAAGTCGGAGGGAGAGCCGGGAAAAGCACTCTTGCTGGTGTGACTCGGACAGGAGAGGATCGGGTTGAATTTCCTGGTGTTCATCTGTCTTGGTTGTAAGTTATTTCTCCCTGAATAAACATCTATTTGGCCTATTTGTGTATCCTGATCCTTACTTAACCGCGATAAAGTAACATATCAATTTCACTGTATTCTCCACAGTATGACAAGCCCTCTGATCAAAAACAAGTAATGAGGTTTCTAGTTTTACTCAATTTCATTCCAATGCCACTTATCTTTATTTTGTTTTTAACTACGTGTGTATTCTCTCTCTCTCTCTCTCTCTCTCTCTCTCTCTCTCTCTCTGTGTGTGTGTGTGTGTGTGTGTGTCTGTGTGTCTGTGTGTACATGTTTGCACATGAGCATAGGCCTTTGATGCAGCCAGGAGTAGGTGTCAAGTTCCCTGTAGGTGTAGTTACAGGTGATTGTAATGTGGAGGTTGGAACAAAACTCTGGTCACTGCCAAGATTAGAAAGTGTTCTTTTAATTTATTTATTTATCTATTTATTTATTTTATACCCTGACTACCGCCTTCCCCTCCATCATTCTTTCGTTCAAGCCCCATTATCCTTCCCATTTTCACCTCCAATCCCCTCCTCCCCAATCTCTATTCAGGAAAAAGCAGGTCATCCATGACATTAAATAAACATGTCAGATGAAGTTGAAGGAAGACTAAACATGCTAGAGAAAATAGATTCTTCAGTCAAAAACTGTTAAAAAATTTCTAACACAAATTGTCAAGGAAATCTGGGACATTATGAAAAGACCAAACACAAGAATAATGATAGAAGGAGAAGATACCCAGCTCAAAACCTCAGAAATATTTAACAAAATCATAGAAGAAAAATTCCCCAAACTTAATATGGACATGCCTAGTCTGAGAAGCAGACAGAACACCAACCAAAGAATTTAGATCATAAAAGGAAAACCCCTCAGCTCATAATAATCAAAACATTCAGCATACAGAACAAAGAAAAAGTATTAAAAGCTAAAAGTGGAATAGGCCAAGTTACATATAAAGGCAGACCTATTAGAATCACAGCTTTATAGAACTATTAACATTTAGGATGACCCCTAACTAGCAATCTAATCAATAGTGGAGAGGCTATCTTAAATGTCCTTACCTGATAATGAGATTCATGACTACCTTATATATCATCCTAGAGCTTTCATCCAGTAGCTGATGGAAGCAGAAACTGATATCCACAAATAAATAGTGAGTCAAACTCATGGAATCCAATTGCAGAGAGGGACAAGTGATGATCAAAGGGGTTAAGACCGGGCTGCAGAAACCCAAAGAGACAGCTTACCTGAACAAGGGGGATTATACGCCCCCCCCAGACTGATAGCTGGGAAACCAGCATAGGACTGTTCCAGATGCTTTGAATGTGGGTCTCAGTAGGAGGTCAGGACAGTCTATGGGACCTCTGACTGTGGAACCAGGATGTATCCCAGGTGCAGGAAAGGACTTTGGTAGCCCATTCCCCATGGAGGGATACTCCCTTATCCTAGAGGCAGGAGGGAGGGCCTAGGCTCTACCCCACATGACTTAACAGATTTTGATGATCCCTCCTGGAAGGCATCACCCCCTCACCCTCCCTGGGGAGTGGATGGGGGATGGCACTAGGTATGGGGGGCATGGGAGGGAGAGAGATATGTGATTGATATGTAAAATAAGAATATATATGTATATATTATATTATACATACATACATACATACATACACATATATATATATATATAATTACCCGACTTCTCAATGGAGATCCCACATTTCAGAGGGGCCTGGACTCATGTCTTGCAGACTCTAAGAAATTATTATTAACCACATCTCTGCTCCTCATTGTGTCTTAATTCTATTTTCCTAATGCAGCTCCTACATGAAAATTAGAAATCATTGTATTATTTACATTCTTTCTTTTACTAAATTATTGGTCAACTCTATTGGTTTCCATTCACAAATTTTAGCTCACTTGCCACCAACTGGGTTGATAACTCAAATTATTCTGCATCACTCCTTAGACAGGCAGTACCCTATTCTAAGCAGCTGCATTGTGTAGATAGAATCTCTAACTGGTTTGTTTGTTTGAAGAGCATTTTGCCTTGTTCTGTGATTTTTCTCTGAGAAGAGTCTTTAAAGCCATTGCAATGACTCCTCATTTTCATTTTTCTATCCTTCTAAAGACAGTGAAATGTCATTCACTGAATTATAGAATCACTCATATTTTCAAGTACTTAAGTCTTCTGAAGCTATAATTCTGATGTCAGGTTAATGGAATTTAAGGAATAATACAAGAATGCAATTTATGAATAGCAAAATGAAAAGAGCAGAGTTTGTTGCTATTTTTTTTTCTTCACTGCCAACTATTTCTTTCCACTCCACTGTAGTTATTAAGTTGTCTTTTAAAACCACTGTTGGATAATAGCAATCTCAACACATTGTTCCTTTGGGAAGAGATAAATGTCAGTCATTCTTTGGTGCTTTAGGAGATGTCAATGCCATATTTCAACTAAGACTCTAAAGTTCTGATGTAAAATTCTACAACAATCTTGTATCTCAGTATCAGTCATTGCACAATATTCAATATTAATCTGAAATTATAAGTTTCCATTTTTTGATATGGGATAAGGTATTGAGTTAACAATGTCCATGTCATATATCTGAGATAACTACAAATACTACAATTGCTAGTGAAAATAAAATTGCCTCATGAACCTAAAGTTCATTTTAAAGGATTTTACTTCTTTTTACTGGCTATTAAATAGTGGCTGCAGTTAGGTAATCCATTAAATAATCTCTTTTTGTGAAATAATAGACTAGGCCAATGCTATTATTGAATATAGTTTTTAAAATTGATTTTATTTTTTAGGCTCACTATTACAATGAATTTAATTTTAGATCTATCTTCTTTCACAAAGAGTTCAACCATTCTGAATAGTCATTTTTTACCTAACATGTATGCTACAATAATGTATCTACCTTTCACAAATTCATGGCCACTAGTAAATCACACAAACACACACACACACACACACACACACACACACACACACACACACACACCTGCCAAAGAAGAGAAGGGCATTCTATTTCTCAGCAATTGACAGTCAGTTGTGTCAATGGAACCTGTTCTCAGTGTTCAGATCCCAGCAAGGTTCTATGATGAACCCCAAGTGATAACTGATATGTAAGAGAACTAACTTCTGAGTTTAGGGAAAATCTTGTAATTTTGTAATAAGACCATCAGTAAACCTAACAATCTTTGCTTTGAAGAATGGTATGAACAGTGAGCCTGTATGCCCTGTACTCTGAGGAAACACATTTTATCTTTTAAGACCATGTGTAAATATCATTGAAACATAATACAGAATTAAAATGTTTGATATGGAACTTCATACTATTTTGGAGTTATAACTGTCCATATTTTTACACATGGTATGAATATACATGTCACACTGATTTGAAGTGAAATAATATCCCATACCTCATAAGTATAAGGATAGTTTATGTTATTTGTTCCATTCTTAGTCAATCAAGTAAACCCTAGAAAGTGTCTCAGAGAATGGGGAAATAAATGACCAGCTTATAGAGAATTCTAAAAACAAGTAACAATACAAAGTTTAGGTATTACAATATAAAAATCAAATGACTTTTTATTTAGCATAATTTTAATTTATGATGATTTTAAAGAATTTGTAAAGCTATATCCCCATGAACGTGTCAATAAAATTGTTAAGTAGTCCCAATACTGATACTGGAATTTTATAACAGTCAAGAAAGGAGGTTGATGTAAATATGAAGTTTGAGGATTAAGTCAAACACATGTGTATTTTGATCAATTTGATGAAGGATGATGACAGAACCAAATTAAAGACTAATGAGAATCACCTGCTAGAGGAAGAACAGCATGAAGCTATTGTAAATGGGTTTCATTTCCTGAATAGAATAGTAATGTAAACTACATCCAGTTTTGTTAACCAGGCAACAAGGGGTAAGACAAGTAAAATACTGTTGAAAGAAAGTTTGGAGTTCTGAATAGCTTTGTTTATGAAATGCAACATCACCTTCAGTCAAATCCTATAAACACTTTTATAAGACATTGAAAAGTGACTGAGGGAGAGTTCACACATTTATGCAGTATCTTGTATACTAGTTGCTTTTTCCCACTGGCCCCCAAATACCCAATAGAATAGTTTAAGGAAGAAGAACATACTTTTGCTTGGTAACAGGTTCTTAACTGTAGCTGTTTGGTTAGTACACTCAAGTGTTAGGAGCACATTTCAGAGTATAATCTTATCAGAGTCGATAAGAAGCAAGGAGAAAAGTATAGGAAAGAACCATGCTGAGATACAGTCCAAAGGACATGTCCCAAGTCTACCTAACTAGGCTTCACTTTCTCCTTTGAATTTCCAACCAATAATGCCATACTATTATAAATGTACCAAGGGATTCATCCAGTCATTAGAAGAGAGCATTCAGGGATTTAATTGTCTCTGTAAAGGTCATCAGAGACAATAAAGTGTTATTCTTCACTAATCCCTTAGGTGATAATCTAATCAGTTTTTTGCCAATGAAATTAATCATTGTGCTACTTTCGTATCTATAATACAAGGATGAATGCAAGTGTAACACCAAACATGAACTAAATAAGGAAATAAAAACTTCACCTTGCTGTTTTGTGGAATTGATTTTACTACTTCCAGACTCACACATATACACATTCATATATGTACTTATAATAGTAAGAGAGAAGAAACATAAATATCAATATAAAATAATTACTAGTAGATCATTTCATATAAGTTCAAGAGTAGAATAATATTAATGCAGAAAGAAAAGCTCAAGAATATGAATAATTTTTACCATAATACACTACCTTTCTCAATACATGTGCTTGTTCAGTCTTTTTGTACATAAATACATGATTGAGTTGTATTTTTAAGGTGATTACAAAGAAATACATTCTGCTGCCATCTGAGAACTAATTAGTGTTTCTACATATATTCTTATTGTTTATCTTTAGCAGATTATATCAGTCAACAATGTATGGTATAAGCAAAGAGGGTCATTTAAATTAGGATGGAGCAGTTCAAGAAACTGTTCAGGGATTATGAACAATGTCTACTCTTTCCAGGGTTCCAGATTGCTAGGCCCCACAGGGCAGTTCACCATTAGCTTCAGTATTAATAAATCCAGTGTCGTCTTCTGGCCAATACCAACACATATGATGTACAGACACAAACACAGGTAAGACACACACCCATGTACATAAAATTAAAACATCATAAAAGGTTGCAATTGCGTTAAAGAGAAGAAATAAGAGAAACAAATTGCTGAAAGAAAATATTGATTCTAATAAAAATTGCAGATTTTCAAAGCAGACTGTATATAAAATAAAATATTTTCTTAAACATGAATCTTAGCATTTATTAAATTAATTCACATACTAAAACATCATAGATCAAGGTTAATTATGCTACTCAAACAAACAGCCAGTCCCAATTTTATGCGTCCCAGCCATTTTTATAGAGATTTATTAGGGTTTTATACTTCAATAAATAACTAAAAAATCATGGACTTACATGCCTTCAAAAGAATAAAATCTATGAAAATCATGAAAACCAAAAACAATTATTAAATATATATATATATATATATATATATATATATATATATATATTAGTTATGAAACCATCAGATATCTATATAAAATAAGACTCTATTATCTGGAAATAATTACTAAAAGCTGTGGAAACAAATGGCAGTAGTAGATAAAGAAATTTATTGTGACATATTACTTAACAGAATTTGGTATTTATACATAAAATCCATATAGACATTTATCTTATGTTTGAATTTCTTTGTGAAAATTTGATTGTATGCATTAATAGGCAAACAATTATATCAACAAACTGGAGTTTCAATTTCTTTTCTTTTTTCTCTCTTTGTATTTTATTTATTTATTTTTCTTACTTTACATATTGATCCCAGTTCCCTTATTTCCCTCCCTCCCATTCTTCCTGACCACCCTACAATCCCATTCCTTTCCCCACACACTCCACAGGGAGGGTGATGCCTTCCAGTAAGGATCAACAAAATCTGTCAAGTCATTTGGAGTAGGGACTAGGCCTCCTTCCTGCCTCTAGGTTAAGAGAGTATCCCTCCATGGGGAATGTGCTCACAAAGTTCTTTTGTGCAGCAGGGATACATCATGGTTCCACTGTCAGAGGTCCCTTATACTGCCCAGGCCTTCCAACTCAGACCCATGTTCAGGGGGTCTGAGTCAAATCCATGCTGGATTCAAAGCTATCAATCTGACACTCACAGCTAAACACTGAGCCGAACTGGAATCCGGATGCAGAGAGGGAGGACAAGACCAGGCTACAGAAACCCATAGAGACAGCTGACCTGAACAAGGAGGAGCTAATGGGCCCCCAGACTGGAGTTTCATTTTCAAAAAGTACCCATATTCTGCTACTGAGGACTAACATTTCAAATACTATGACAGGTTCATCCAATTATTCCAAAATCTAGATAGATTCAAATTTTTGTTGACTTTTATGTTGAACATGCATTGTAGGTTTAAACAATTATTTCCTGTTTGTTCACTTAATATCTCTAATTGTGTAATGCAGTTTATCTTCTATGAGAATATACAAGCAACATGATTACATTAAAAGCTCCTAGCCAAAAACAGGGAAGTGTTTATCAAATATCCCTTTGTAACTGATGGATCTGAAAGTGCCTGTTATCATAATTTTTCATAAATATCTTTTTTTTGATATTTAAGTTAATTCCTAAAGTTATAATTGTCATTATTAATTTATGATTATAGTCATTAGTTTAGCTTCAAAAGTATTTCATTTCATACATACTAATAAGATAGTAATCCATGTTTGACGATGTAAAATTTACCTTAATCATTGTTTGTGTATTTAGATATGAAAATTTTAACATCTTAAAGTTTTCAGTAACTACAAGTATTACTCAATTTGGAGTGTTGCAGTGACTTTCTAAATTAGTTCAGACAATAATGTGATTAACTATTGTCAGATCTCTCTCTTTTCCCTTGTTGAATCCCACTACAGTGATAAGGTTTAATATAGAAGAGAGTATCATGTCTGAGTTACTTTTATCATTGTTTTGATAGATTATTCTGACAAAAACTATTTCAGCAAGAAGGGGTCTACTTCAGCTTACTGGCTGTGAAGATTCGGCCAGTTATAACACAGAAGTCCTAGGGGACCTGGGCCCTTTGCATCTATAAATATCAGGAAGACAGATGGCTGCTTAGTTCTGCTTCCATTCTTCATTTTATGTTGTCCAGGACCCAGGCTATGACATGGTTGGTGGATCCTACATTTACAGTGGTTTTTTCTACCTCAGTTATCCAAGTCAAGAATATCCCTCTCACATATGCCCCGAAGCCAACTTAACCTAGTTGTTTCCTCAGAGGCATAACCATAGATATCGAGATAATTTTAACCTGATAATTCATATATGCCACCACAGGATTTCATTTCAAATTTTGTTACAAAAGTTAGATTAAAAGCCAGTTGCTGATTCAACAATGTTGTGATATAGGCTCTTCAAAGTCCTCAGGAGAAAGAGAGACACAATTACATTTTATGTTCACTGCAAATCATGAAATCGATCCTTTGGTTATAATCACATTTTACTTGTGCTATTTTTCATGTTAATAGGTACAACTTAGTAAATAAAGCAAAGACATAAAATATTTAATTGGATAACTATTGAGTTAATCCACTGAGGTGACAGATAATTTTCATACAATGCTCGTTGCTTTCAAATAAGACAGTAACATAACAGAAAGTAATCTCTAATTAGCAAAATATTACTCAAGCAATATTTACCCATGAGTTAGCTTGAATTTGTGCTAGCTTGCTCTATCAAAGTAATACAAACTAGAAGGCTCTGGCGGGAAGGTAACAACATTTGAGTACTTGTTTTCATCCAGTTTGGCCATTGTCTTGATTGATACAGAATGTGGGAGGGCCTAACCCAGAGTGGGAGGAGCTATCCCTAGACAGGTGGTCCTAGTTTGCATAGGAAAAGCTGCTGAGGGGAGAGGGAAAACAAATAACCAATAATTGGAGAAGAGGAGAGCTGGAAGCAGAACTCCTCCATGGTCTCTTCTTCAGTTTCTCCGGCCAGGATACTGCTTGAGCTCCTGTCATGGCCTCCCTCAATAATGGAGTCTAACCTGTAAGCCTAATAAAGCTTTTGTTACACAAGTTGCTTTTGATCATGGTTTTAAAGCTAACTATTAGAGGTTTGTTATTTATCAAACAACAACAAAAAAAAATGTATGCTTGGGAAATCAGTATTGGAATTTTTGTTATTTTAACATATATTGTGTGTGTGTGTGTGTGTGTGTGTGTGTGTGTGTGTGTGTGTGTGTAAGTGTACATGAATGTGGCTGCTGCTCATAGAGTTCGGAAGGTGGCTACAGATCCCCTGCAGCTGAAATTATGGGTGGCGGGACAATAGCTCAGCAGTTAAGAGCTCTGTATCTCTTCTTCTTCTTCTTCTTCTTCTTCTTCTTCTTCTTCTTCTTCTTCTTCTTCTTCTTCTTTCTTCTTCTTCCTCTCCTTCTCCTTCTCCATCTCCATGTCCTCTCCAGCATAAACTCTTTGGTCTTCTTGATTTTAGCCATTTTGACAGGAGTAAGATTTTTAGCTCACAATTTTTTTTTGGTTTGCATTTCACTGATGGCTAAAGATGTTGCACAATTTAAGTGTATTTCAGCCATTTTATATTCCTCTATTGAGAATTTTCTATTTAGTTCTATTCCCCACTTTTTAATTGGATTATTTGGTGTTTTGGTAACTACTTTCTGGAGTTCTTGGTATATGTTTGAAATCAGCCTTCTGTTAGATGTGGGGTTGGTGAATATTTTGTTTCCCTTTCCGTAGGCTACTGTTTTGTCTTGTTGACTGTGTCCTTTGTTTTACAGAAGCTTTTCTATTTCAGGAGGTCCCATTTAGTAATTATTGATCTCAGTATCTATGCTACTGGTCATGAAGCAGTGTCCTGTACCGATTTGTTCAAGGATACCTCCCAATTTCTCTTGTAAGAGGTTTAGTCTTGCTGGATTTATGTAAAGGTCTTTGATCCATTTGAACTTAAGTTTTGTGCATGTCTATAGATATGGGCCTATCTGCAGTCTTGTACACAGTAGCATCCAGTTATGCCAGCACTTTTTGATGAAGATGCTTTCTTTTTTCCATTGTATACGTTTAGCTTCTTTGTCAAAAATCAGGTGTTTGTTGGTATATGAGTTAATATCAGGGTTTTAAATTCGATTCCATTGGTTTTCCTGTCTATTTTTGTGCCAATACCAAGCTATCTTCAGGACTACAGCTCTATAATAGAGCTTGAAGTCAGGGATGGTGATGCTTCCGGAAGTCCCTCTATTGTACTGGGTGGTTTCGGCTATTCTGGGTCTTTTGTTTTTTGATATAAAGTTGAATATTGTTCTTTCAACGTCTGTGAAGAATTGTGCTGGGATTTTGATGGGGATTGCATTGAATCTGTAGATTGCTTTTGGCAAGATTGCCATTTTTACTATGTTGATCCTACCTACCTGGATGTTCTTTCAGAGGTCCTGAGTTCAATTCCCAGGCTGACAACCACCTATAACATGATCTGGTGTCCTCTTCTGGCCTTCAGGCAGAATACTATGTACATAATAAATAATCAAATCTTAAAAAAAGACATAGAATGGGTGTGGGTAACCAAATTTGAGTTTTTTGCTAAAGCAGCCATGGATAAGACAGACAACAGGTATTGTGTGCAATATATTTAAAGATAATTGCTCTATCTTCATTTATGTAATTATTCATTTATTTCTTTTATGCAACAGTGGTAACATGGACCTATTGTGGCTTGGATACACACTGTATACAAAAATTCAAATTATTATAGGCCACTGTGAATTATCTTTTGGAAAAGAATGACTTGTATCTAATACTTTAGACTCTTACCAAGTAGCTCAATATTCTCTGAATTAGCCAGATATAGGAAAATTATGCCAGATATAGGAAATGCCCAACAAAGGATATATCAAAACTGGTGACACACATAACATTTTTAAACTGAAATTGATATCAGAAATTTATTTTGTTTAGACTAATGAAGATTTTCTTAAGAATATTATTTTAATAGTTGAGTAATACTCTGTTTTGTAAATGTACCCCCATTTTCTTTATTCATCCTCAGTTGAGGAACATCCAGATTGTTTCTAGGTTCTGGCTATTACAAAATCAAGCTGCAATAAACATAGTTGAGCAAGTGTCCTTGTGGTATGATTGAGCATCCTGTGGGTTTATGCACCAAAGTGGTATCTCTGGGTCTTTAGGTAGATTGATTCCCAGATTTCTGAGAAACTGTCACACTGATTTCCAAAGTAGCTGTGCAGGTTTGCACTCCCACCATCTTATCCAGAAAAAATATGTCACGCATGTTTGAAGGTAAATGGATGGAGTTAGAGAAAAAACATCCTGAATGAGGAGCCAAAACTGAGAAAGACAAACATGGTGTGCACTCACTCATAAGTGGAAATTAGCTATAAAATAAAAGATAACCATGCTGCAATCCACAGACACAGAGAGAGTAGGCATCAAGGAGGGTCCATGGGGAAATGTGCAGATCTCCTTCAGAAGTGGGTTTAGGAAGAGAGTGGAAACCTGAGCTTTCTGGTTGGGGATTGAGGGAGGCTGTTAAGGTGTGGGTGGGGGAATATTGAAAGATAGCCCTGAAAAGTAAGGCATTTTGATGTGAAGTAAAACCTGGCACAAGAGAATCTCCTAGGAATCTGCAGGGATTCCCCCAGCTAAGACTCCTAGCAATAGCTGATACTTAGCCTGTACCGAACATCTCCTGTGATCAGGTTGGTGACCAACCCAATTGTCATCAAAGAGGTTTCATTCAGCAATTGGTAGAGACAAATGCAAAGCCAAAGCCAAACATCAGAGTTTGAGGAATCTTGCACAAGATGGGGAGGGAGGATTGTAGGAGCCAGAAGGGTCAAGGACATCACAAGAAAACCCACAGAATCAACTAACCTGGGCTTTTAGGGGCTCACAGAGACTGAACTGACAACCAGGGACCCTGCATGGAACTGACATAGGCATAGATGTGAAAGTTCTGTAGCGTGGGTCCTCCTGTGGGACTCATAACAGTGGGAACAGAGCTGCCTCAAACATATACTGGCTTTAGGAACCCTATTCCTCATACTGGGTTGCCTTACCCAGCCCTAACACATGTGGGTGTGCTTAGTCTTAATGCAACTTGCCTTGCCACATTTTGTTGATATCCATGGAGGCTTGTGCTTTCCTGAACAGAAATGGGGGAGGAGTGGAAGTTCTGGAGGAAGGACTGAGAGGCGAGGAGTAAAAACAAAGCCGGGATGTAAAACAAGCTAACATATAAATTAATTCATTAAAAACCACAACAATTAAAAAAATCATAAAAGTAATATTTTATTACATACACAGTGTGAATTTTTTAATCATGGTAATAAAATAAAGAGAAATAACTTTTGATTAGTTTAATGAGTACCCAAATTATCTTCAGTCTTTTAACTTTCTTCTGGCACCCGTGTTCCTAACCCTTCCTCTGCCTGCCTATAATGTACTTAAATAGAAGTGACACTGAACTGATCTTTTCAAAGTAGTTAATACACTGATTTCATGTCTTGTACTATGTATAGTTTGTGAGAGTGAATTTGGTAACACCTTTCCAAAAATACAAGTATCAGGGCCAGAGAATATTGGAAAATAGAAAGGAAAATCAGTAATAGATAACACTTCCAATTTAACAAGCAATTTGAGTACTGTGATTAAAAAAAAAAGAGATACAAAAAGCAAAAACATGTTTAAGTGTTGTGTGCATTTGTCTATTATTCCTCCTAATGGCAAATGAAATATGTTAACACTTGACAGTGGATTATTGATTGTAGTAAAAGGATATTGAGTTCTTGCCCCTCTATTAAAATGCACATGTAGCCACTGCTTAGGGATGGCATGGCAGATATACCAATGTTAGTCTTAGATAAAATTTCTTTGGTCAATTGTGTGATTCACAACTATAATTCCAGAATTCGGGAAGTTGAGACAAAAGGATTTAAATGACATCAAGGTCAGCCTATCTTGCATAGTGAGGGTAAAAATTAAAGAGAAGGAAAAAGATAAAATTCTCCAGTCAAGAAAGTAGGATGGAAGACCTTGTTTTGTCTCATTATTTCCATGCGAAGACACAGTGGTACTAGATCCCACTTGGAGAGGTGAGATTTCTATTTTTCTTGCATCTAAGGAATTTTAAAGGATATTTGGCAAGTGCATTGTCTCACTTCTTTTATTTTTAATGTAATTTTTATTTTTATTTTACATGTCAATCCCAGTTCTCTCTCCCTCCCTACATTCCTCCCTCCCTCTATCTTTCCCTCTCTCCCACCCTTTCATGCTCTCCAACCACACTCCCCTCCACCCTCCCCCTCACATGTAAGATGATGCCCTCCAGGAGGGGTCATCTAAATCTGTCATTTGGAGTAGGGACTAGGCCCTCCCTCCTGCCTTTAGGTTAAGGGAGTATCCCTCCATGGGGGATGTGCTCCAAAAGTCATTTTGTGTACCAGAGCTACATCCTGGTTCCACTGTCTGTGGTCCCTTAAACTGCTCAGTCCTTCTAGCTGAGGCCCATGCTCATGGGGTCTGAGTCAGTCCCATGCTGGATTCCCAGCTATCAGTCTGGGGGCCCGTTAGCTCCTCCTTGTTCAGGTCAGCTGTCTCTATGTGTTTCTGCAGCCTGCTCTTGTCCTCCCTCTCTGCATCTCTGGATTTCATTTCTGCTCACTGTTTAGTTGTGGGTGTCTGCTTCTGTTTCCATCAGCTACTAAATGAGAGCTCCATGATGGTGGATAAGGTAGTCGTAGATCTCATTAAAAGAGAAGGGCATTTATTGTCTCACTTCTTATAAAATTGTTTTCAGTAATGCATTCATTCCAGTAGGATTTGTAATTTTAATCAATATTTATGTGGCATCAAGATATTCAGAGGAGTTCCTGGTTCAAAAACTGGTACCATGACCAGTACTCATTTCTGCAGAAAATACTGACATTACATTCTAGGTATTGCACCCACACAAAGAGATTACAGCGTCTAAACTCCAGTACTTTCTGAGTAAATTTTGATAAGTTAAACACATTATTTTTTTTTTAAAAAAAAAGTATATTAAGGTATAAATAAAAACAGATGGCAAACAGAAGCTCAAAATGAAAGGAAATATGGTGTGGATTCTTGAAAATTCTAAAAGGAAGTAATTTCTAGCATACTTTCATATAAATGAATATTGGGTAGAGAGTGGCAAAAACCACAAAATCAGTGTGTGCTACACGACCACACTTCAAATGCTGGATATCTCACTTTTAGGTATGGCTCAATTGGGCCAGATATTTCTTGATGACTTTTCTATTTGCTTTGTTTCTTTGAATATCTATTATTCTTTACCATGATAGAGTAATACCTGCTGTATCCATTTCAAAGAGTTGTTCTGAAAAACCTTCACTTATGTCCCTGATAATGAGTTACTGACAGGTTCTTAAGTCCTGGCTTAGATAATTTAAGAAAATCTATAAGTTAGTGACCTTGTAGTTTTTAGGAAAGATGGAAAAAATATTCAAAAACTCATTAATAGGAGGAAATGACATGAAACTTACATATTTAATAACTTAATACAAAATTATAGCTTTCAAAATGAGTTATTATAAATATGTTGTAATAATGAATGTCTTTAAATACACGATTACTGGGCAGTTCTATTTTATTAATAAGCCAAGGATCATTTTCATGCATTGTTTGACTCATTCTTTGCTTATTGGTTTTTATTAAGGTGAATTTCTAAATCCTAAGTATTGAAAATCTCTTCAAGTATGGTGTGAGATAGCATATTCACAAACTATAGGAACACAGAGAGAAATTTACCATCTTTATCAGATCCCATAGAAGAAGAGCTGTTAGGATTGATGATATCCTAGTTTGCTTCCTCTTGTTGTGGTAAAACATGGACCAGAAACAACTTAGGAAGGAAAGGGTTTATTTCAGCTTGCAGGTAAGGTCAGGAACTCAAAGATGGAAACTTCAGGAAGGAAATGAAGCAGAAACTTTTGTACCATGTTTCTTTACTGACATTCTCTTCATGGCATGCTTAGCTTGCTCCTTCATATTGAACTGAGGACCAATGGTGCGGATTTTGAAAAAGCAATCATGAATCAGGCTTCATTCAGAAAGAAAGGCTGAGAGATCTTAGCAAATTAGGCAATGAGTGTGCACAGGTGAAATGTAATAAAAGCAGATTGAAGCAGCTTCTCTTTCCTCATCTACGACTCCTTAGGTTAGCTACTGACATCCTTTAAATCTTCAACTTAGAGCAAACAGAGAATTTTAAAAAATATAACAGGAGAAAAATCTCAGATTGTGTGTTTTTCCCATTGCTTCTGAGTTTATCCTTGCATCTTGTTGGACTTTGTAAGCAAATAGATTAATTGACTTAAACATGTCTTCCTCAGTTGTCTTTCTGCTTTTGGTTACAGCTCTGCCACTTATTCTTGGAATAGATTCTGAAAGACAAAATTACAAATGTATAAATTAATAAAATTTAGATTCAATATTATTTTTTTACTATATCACGCAAATTACTTGCATAGAAACTCAAAGTGAGAATATTTGAGAGCAAAGCCTTACTTATTTAATACAGGAATGATAATAAGTGTGATGACTGTGTCAAAATATTAGGGTCAAATGATTTTAAAATGAATTTCAGAAAATAAATACTAGCCATGAAAAAAATACTGCTTAAAACTTTATATTTTATTGAACTATTATGTGTGTTGTTGTTATATTTAAATAGATAAAATCTTGACCTCATATTGTCTATCACAAAAAGAAAAGTTTAAATACAACAATGTCAGTATATAATGCATCTATAAGCATTGAAAACTAAATGCCATTGAACACTATAACCAAATAAACTAAGTTTCGTTTGTTTATTTTGGGTTGACTCTTATTCTATTACAGTATATTGCTCCAGTTAATTAGATAATATTTTGTGTAAAATGTAGTCAACTAGGTATAAAAAAAGAACAGAAGGTTTGACAGCTTCTACAAATTCAACTGAAGGGTAAATATCTGTGCTCATGTTCACTGAATGCTAATTCAGGTGCATCAAACTTTCCCCTAAATTGATTCATTTTCTCTCATTTATAACTCTAAAATGTGAGAAGTGCGGAAATGAATAATGGACACAGCAGCTGGACTTTTCCAGCTAGCTGAAATATATAGTACCATAAATAAGTCAATATTATTTTTATTACTGTACCATGGGCAATGTACTTTTTCCTTTGAAATTAAGACTTAATGAATTTTGTAAACTCTCTTGGAATCCAATGAAATGTTCATCAGCAAACCACATAGATATTCCACTGTGTGGTATCAAAGTTGGAAAAAACATCTAGGTAACCTGCTTGGAGGAAAGAGAAGAACCAATGATTTGAAGGAGAATTGATCACATCCTCGACTATGCATCCAGAAAAGTTCTGAGAGAGTAGGGAATAATTCATTGCCTGTACAGCTGTGACTGGGAGTGAGGAAATGATGGAAAACAGTACAAGTGTGGTGTAGGAGTCTGAGTCTGAGGAATAGCACATCATTGTTCTGAACACAAGTCATGGGCCCCTATATTCTTTGCAACAACATATGGAGGCCATAGACTTCCTTACAACCCCACTTATGAAGACAACCTTTAAAAATATATACCTCAGGTAGAAAAAAAAAGAGACACAAAATATATTTCTCTCTTTATTTTTTCTCCTGAACTCTTACTTGTAGAGGAAATAAACTTTTTCACTAGAGCAAATACAAACTGGAATTGTATTTCGTTAAGCCTTCTTTTCTTAAAGTGCCACTTACTACGCCATTAAAGAGAGTTAGTATAATAAGCCTCACTCTCATTGTTTATTTTACAGTTTTAAAGACACATTTATTTATCCTGTGTGTATGAGTGCTTTGTCCTTTTGCACACCAGAAGAGGGAATCAGATCCCATCACAGATGGTTATGAGCCCCCATGAAGTTGCTAGGAATTGAACTCGGGATCTCTGAAAGAGCTGCCATTGATAATACCCACTAATAATCTCTCTTTTACTTTATCATTTGAAATTTCTTACAAATGATTTGTGTACATAATGGAATTATTAGTCTTTATGAATTATAAATTTAATATATTTGTGGATGTACATGATTATATATGATACACTTCCTTGGATATATTACTTGTAAAATATCTCTGTCTCCCTCTCTCTCCCCATATATATATATATATATATATATATATATATATATATGCATATGTATATATATATGCATATATAATATCAAATATATGTTCAATACAAATATAAACTTTATATTTTTACATTTGAGGCAAGGGATAGGGTCCAAACAGCATCCAAATATTAAGCCCTGGTTATCTTGCAACATTATGTGACTGGCTGGATTTCTCTTTGCCTCCTGGGTGCTGGGATTTAAGGTATTCATCATCCCTAAATTATTTTTATTAGTTTATTTATGTATTTTGAAAAATGGTCTTATTTTAATTTTTGTACAAGTATCTGAATACTTCTATGCTATATTGAATTGCACACTTTAATGCAAAACAGCAAAGGAAACATAAATATATTGTGACTATCATTCACACTAAACTTAGTGTCAAGGAGGAATGTTTGGATTTAAGTGGCAGAAACATTTTATAAGAATATGTATATAGTCACACACAAATAGAGAAAAAACAAAGTATAGCCTACTATAATTAGTTTGCAGCAAATCACTTTTCAGTAAATTTAGTTATCATTTAAATCTCCTTCATCTAAAATGTATAAAAATGGAGTATTTTAATTCTAGGGTTATTTTTAATTTATGTTTTCAACTAGACAGCACCTTCCCTTCCCCTTCCCCACTTCACATGTAGGGTGATGCCTTCTAGGACCGGTCATCTAAATCTGTCAAGTTACTTGGTGTAGGGACTAGGCCGTCTCTCCTGTTTCTAGGTTAAGGGAGTATCCCTCCTTGATGGGGGTGTGCTCAAAAGTCCTTTTGTGCACCAGGGATACATTCTGGTTCCACTGTCAGAGGTCCCTTAGACTGTTCAGTCCTTCTAGCTGAGACCCATGTTCAAGGGGTCTGAGCCAGTCCCATGCTGGATTCCCAGCTATCAGTCTGGGGGCCTGTTAGCTCCTCCTTGTTTAAGTCAGTGGTCTCCATATATTTCTGTAGCCTGGTCTTGTTCTCCCTCTCTGCATCTGGATTCCAGTTTGTCTCAGTATTTAGTTGTGGGTATTTGCTTCTGGTTCCCTCAGATACTAGATGAGGGCTCTATGATGGTAGATAAGTTAGTCATCAATCTCATTATCAGGGAAGGGCATTTATGGTAGCCATTCCACTGTTGCTCAAATTGTTAGTTGGGGTCAGTCTTGTAGATCTCTGGACATTTCTCTAGGTTCAGATTTCTCTTTAAACCTATAATGGCTCCCTCTTCTATGGTCTCTCTCCCTCTCTCTCTCTCTCTCTCTCTCTCTCTCTCTCTCTCTCTCTCTCTCTCTCTCTCCCTCTCTGCCTTTCTCTCTCTCATCTATACCTCCCCTGACTCATTCTTCTTAGTCCCAAGGACTTTCCTCCCCTCCTCCCCTTCTCTTTCTTCTAGTTCCCTCTCCATTCTCCATTCACTGCCCCCCCATCCCCATATGCTCAGGAGATCTTGTCCCTTTCCCCTTCTATGAGGAACTTATATGAATCTCTTAGAATCCTCCATGAATCCTAGTTTTTCTGGTGATGTGAATTATAGGCTGGTGATCCTTTGATCTATGTCTAAAATCCATATATGAGCGAGTACATACCATTTTTCTCTTTTTTTGTGACTCGGTTACCTCATTCAGGATAGTTTACTAAAATTCCATCCATTTGACTGAGAATTTCAAGATTCCATTGTTTTTCTTTCTGCAGAGTTGTATTCCATTGTGTAAATGTGCCAAATCTTCTTTATCCATTCTTCAGTTGAGGGACATCTAGGTTGCTTCCAGTTTCTTGCTATTGCAAATAATGCTGCTATGAATATAGTTGTGCAGATGTCTTTGTTGCATGGATGTGGATCAGTTGGGTATATTCCTAAGAGTGAGATTACAAGGTCCTGTGGTACCTATTACCATTTTCCTGAGGAGCCACCATACTGATCTCAAAAATGGCTGTACAATTTTGTACTCCTACCAGCAGTGAAGGAGTGCTCCCCTTTCTCCACATCCTCTCCAACATGAGTCATCATTGGTGTTTCTAATTTTAGCCATTCTGGCAGGAGTAAGATGGTATCTCAAAGTGGTTTTAATTTGCATTTCCCTGATAGCTAAGGATGTTGAGCATTTTCTTAAGTGTCTTGCAGCCTTTTTAATTTCTTCTATTGAGAGTTCTCTATTCAGTTCTGTACCCAATTTTTAATAGGGTTATTTGGTATGTTGTTGACTAGTTTCTTGAGTTCTTTGTATATTTTTGAGATCATCCCTCTATCAAATGGAGGATTGGTGAAGATCTTTTCCCCCTCTTTGAGCTGCTGTTCTGTCTTTTTTCTTTGCTTTACACAACCCTCTCTCTCTCTCTCTCTCTCTCTCTCTCTCTCTCTCTCTCTCTCTCTCTCAGGTACTACTTCAGTGGGCTTATGTAGGTCAGAATTTCGATATCTGTAGCTCTGGGTGTTCCAAGCTCTCTAAGAGGCTTGGTGATGGGTGTCAACGATTCAGCAAGCAGTGACTCGGTAGGCTTATCTGGCTCTATCTCGATCAGGTACTACTGTAGTGGGCTTAGGTGTGAGCGCTCCAGGAAGTTTCCGATATCTGTTCCAGTGCTCACTGGGTGTCGGGGGGGGAGGTCCAAGCTCTCTGGGGAGGCGGCGTTCTGCCAATGCAGGTCAGGGGCCTGGTGATGGGTGTCAAGGATTCAGCAGGCAGTGACTCAGGATAGGCATATATCTGGCTAGGGCCCAGAACTCCAGCAGAAGACTTGTGGGAGTCAGAGATCAGGCAGGTGAGGATAATAAGGCATTTGTTCGTCTTCTTAGTAATGCTCAAAGGAAGCATGCTACCAGACGTAAGTTTCACCTTGTAAAGATTTGCTATTGTTTAGCTTTTTTCCCCCTCATAATGAGCTGTAGATCATAAGGATCTGTCAAACCCAAACCATTTGGTAACTTTTGTTATCTTCTAGAAAGTTTTAAAGGTGAAAATATTAATCTGAAGTCATTAATTTCTTACAAGGTATGGTTGGGAATACCTAGCCTTATTCAGATACATTGAAATATTAGTGTGAATTACTTTGGCCTTTTCTAGACTGGGAAGTATATCTAATAATTTTACATTCAATAATTGGAAATTTTATTAAGACACATTTCATAAAGGATACAAGAGGGAATAAAATTAAATATAGCGAGGTAATAATCAGAGAGAAAAATGTAGATCCTGTTAATTTTATATACCTTTAATAATATGTAATGTAAAAGAATATAGGGAAGCTAAAAATAAAAGGAAAAAATGTTAGGCTGCTATTTAACAGGGAAACTGTTACTTCATATTTTATATATTTTTTCTTTCAAAATAAAGTGATATGAAGGCAAAGTGACTTTAGACATAAAGTTATTTGAATTATATGGGCCTTCTTTTAGGAGTGGGATCTTGTAAAATGTAAACATTTTTAAAGAATTTATAAATTTCTACAATTTTTGTATAACAAACAATGCCCTTTAATCTGGTCCAGAAGAACCTCAGAAAAACTTTGTAAACCTGACAAACACTTTGAGTTAAATTCTAGATTCTGAAAACTTTATAATTTCAGTATTTGAAAAGTAATCTTTGGACTCTTGTTATAGAGCTTCTTAATGACACGTGTGTGTGTGTGTGTGTGTGTGTGTGTGTGTGTGTGTGTGTGTGTGTGTGCTGATTTTAGAGACAAGTTTTTACTCTGCGTATCTCTGGCTGCCCTAGAACTCACTCTGTAGGCCAAGATGGCCTTGAAATCACAGAGGTTTCAGCTTCTAGTGTGCTGGAATTAAAGGAGTGCACCACCAAATGCTAATCTTCTAAGAACAACTGTTGCTCTTTCAGAGGACCTGGACTCAATTCCTACTAGCTAAACGATGGCTTCTATCATTTTTACTCAAGTCACAGGATCTCTGAAGGCCTCTTCTGACTTCAGGGGATAGCAGCACATGAATGTGGTACCAAAACATACTGTCAGAAATATCACTCATACAAGTAAAATATAAATGTTAAAAATATAAAGTATGCATCACTTAAAAGTAAACATTTTTTGTACAAAATAAATTCTGATTAGAGCTCAACATTGTTTCTAAAAGAGCATATGCATACTAATTCCAAACATAGAAAAATTAACGTACATATATACCCCAAATTTGCTTGGAAGATTATGTGGGATTATTTATTTATTATGTGATAGTTTCATCATTAGTTTGAATCATTTTCTTTTCCTCACTGTCAGCACATCAATATCATAATATCACTAACTCCCTAAAAATGAAGCTCTTCTATTTTTTTCCCCTGGTTTGTGAGGTTTAAACATTTTTGATTTGGCTTATGATATGGTTAAATATACACTACTTCTCGTGAAACATGTTCACATTTTTGATGTAAGATATTGATGTTTCTGTACTGAAATGAACCATGCCCATAACTAATTTGTATTTCTGAAAGACAATATCTAAAGACAGTGAAAGTCATAATAAATACCCTTTTTCTTTTACATTCCTGGTTTTTAATACGTCAAACATTTGATTTAGAGCAAGCACAGAATATTATGGCCCCAATGTTCAGTCATAAAGAAATGTTATATGCTTCTGTTGTTAAGGCATGAGAAGAAAAAAAAAGGAAAGTATTTCTCAATGAAATATGCATAATTATGTATTTCCCTTCAGAAACCTCAAATCTAAGTAGATAAAACTTCATCAGAAAACCAGACACACTGCCCCTGATAGAAGTGAAAATGAGGAATAGCCTTGAACATAAAGGCACAGAAGACAATTTCCAAAACAGAACATGCACAACATAGGCAATTAGAACAACAGCCAATAAATGGGATCTCAAGAAACTAAAAGTTTATGTAAGGCAAGGGACAATATCAATAGGACAAAATGGGAAAAATTTCTCCAACTCCACATCCAATAGAGGGTTAGTATCCAAAATATATAATGAACTCAAGAAACTAGACATCAACAGTACAAACAATGCTGTTTAAAAAATGGAGTACAGACTGAACAGATGACTCTTGACAGAGGAATCTCAAATGGCCGAGAAACACTTAAAGAAATGTCCAGCATCCTTACAAGTCAGGGAAATGAAAATCAAACTTCTTTTTGAGATCCCATCTTACAAATGTAGGATTGACTGTTGCTGGCCAGGATGTGGAGCCAGTATTCAGAGTGAGGGTATCTATGCTTGTTAACTATTTTGCACTAACAAGATTTAAAAATTTGGGCCAATCTATTTCCTTCAAATCATATCTATATATAGGCTTATGCTTTGCAGTGTATAAAACACATAAAATGTCTTTCATAGAGCAGCACCAATCTTAGAAACAAATATGCGCATTTGGCTTTACTGTTATTTTTATTGACATATAAAGGAATATTTAAACATAATGATCATTGAAACATAAATATTAGTTCTATAGCTTATAATTGGGTATATAAGGCATAATTAAGTTTTCCCAACTTCCAATTGCTTATTTTATTCATTTCCAAAGAGTAACTTATAACATTCTTGTGTATAATCTAAATGTGAAATATTTTCCAAGTTTTGAACAGATAGTGGAGAAAGTAAAGGCATTTAAAGTGTTTTATAGATCCCTTGGTATTTCATTTGAAGAAGTAATTAATTCAATATTCACTTAACTGCCCAGAACTGAAACTACTTTGATCTGTTTCAGACTTAATGAGAACTCATTTGCCATGTGTACTATGACCCCCTCTATCATTCAGTGGGATATCTTTAAATTGCTAATTACACAATACTACAGATAATTGCCCTGTAAAAGCTTGTCTGAGTATAGAATATGAATATTTCCTTTTAATTTCTCAAATATTGAGATAAATATTTATTAGGTGTGCAATAGTCATGTATAAATAAATTATACATGCCATTTTCCACATAAATAACAGTTCCAGTTTTTGCATATTGTCTTTGAGATGGCTCATACGGCATCTGAATTTTAAGTTGATGAGAGAGGAAGTCATTTCCGTGCTATTCACTGTGGTAAGTCCTATACCTTGAATTTCTATGCTAGCAAATATGATATCACAAAATGGACTTGACTACATTGAGCCTGTATATGTATTTTTTAATTACATTTTGAAATTCCTTACATAAATAAGGGGGAAAGTAAGTAATGATGTTTTAAAAATGACAAAATTTTAGAGAAAAGGCCTCTTTTTCATACATACTCTTTATTTATAAGGCATGTTAAGAATTATATTTGCTCACTATAGAATTGATGAGCTTCCACTCTGAATATGTTAAGATTTATTACAAGATGAGTTAAAGGCATCACTTTCATCTTAACACTTATATTCTTATTATTTTTTATAGTTAGTAAATAAATGCATTTTTTTAGATGCTAAATTGGTCCTAAATGGAAGTGATCAACTGAATTTAAGTTGAATTCTAGAATCAGGTGAATTTTAAGAAGTTGGGAAATTGATTTATTAGAGAAGAAGAACTAGTTGAGGGCAAACCTGAGAGGTCCCATTTAACGATGCTTCATACTGATTTGTTAAGTAATTTCAAACACTGTTAAAATTTTGGAACATGAGATGTTTCAATTCTTTCAAAGGAAGATCAGGAATGAATGGGTAGAATTATATCTTGGGCAACAGGCCCATAAATCATTTGGCAAAAAATTAGAATAATAATACATAACACTCAGCATGGGAAACAGTGAGAACAGCAGTCACAAATAAATGTTTAGCCATAGAGCATGAGCCAATATAGACTAGCAGAAGCTTTCCTTTTGCTTTACCACTATATACATGTGTTTAAATAGCCTTATATTATCCAAGAGTCAAATCTTAAGTTTCTGTAGGTTTGTGTGATCATATAACATCTCTCACCATGAAATATAGCTTCCAAGAAATTTGTCTAAATGAGCCAAGTAATATATACACATATATCTACAATGATCAGCATGGCAACATATCCTTCGGGATGCAATAGTGGCATGTATATATCAGGAGTAACTAACATCCTTATAATTAAACACAAGTCTCACTCAACAAGAGAGCATTAATGTCTTGTACATTATAAACCTTAAATAGGTTTATATATATATATATGTTTAGATAACATCAGTGACTGGTCAGGTAGCAGACAACTTACTACTGCTACATTTCTAAAGTATTATAATTCTCAGGCAAATTCTAAATACCTGTTCTTATATCCATGGAAAATGAAGCTCTTTTTCCTCAATAAATATGAAAGCAATTTTAGCCAATGGAGAGATTTACAGAAATTTAAAATTGGTCAAAATGAAAAGAGCAACTGACTAATTGATAAGCACACATATACAACTATATTGATGGCTCAAGGAACATACTGGGAAGAATCAGAAACATTGCTACAATCAGCATAATAAAAGATCTTCTATGAGAAAATTATTTCTACATATGGCAGAGAAAGTTCACCTAGGAAATCAAAACAATATAGCTGTGTAACTAAGACCTGAGAATTGACAACACCAGTTGACCTGCAGATGTTGAATAGGGAAACCTTGCAAGGCCTAATTCTTAGATGAAAACTAGTGACTATTCATCAGCTCTTAGGAAAGGGAAAATAAATCTTTTCTCCAGGAAAAAATTCCCAGGTAGATTATCCAATCTCAAGTGGTCATATCAAACTATATACACACATATTTGACATTTATGCATGTGTGTGTTTGAATGTATTACAGAATATTTATGATATATCCTAGATACATGTCATTATATATAATGCATATTTAAGAAGAAGAAATGAAGTTGAGAGGGCATTGAGGAGTACATGGAAGGAAGAATGTATATGGAGTAGAAATGAAGTAAATGGAGTTTACATGTATGAAATTCTCAAAAAATGTTTTAAAATAGCATTATATGTAGGGGATTTTATGAAATTAGAAACAAAAGTTGTTTCTTATCTGATTTTTATTTCCTTATCAGTTTTAGAGTAAAAATTAATAACCTAGATTCCCTTGAGTATTACTATGGCAATGTTTGCATTTTCTTCACTCTTTGAAATGCTGAAGATGGTTTTAAATTAAATGTTTGTCTAACTGATAGATGTACACACATATAAATATGTAAATTGCATGTGTGCAAGCACCTCTGTTCATGTGTTTATGTGTGTGTGTGTTTTAACGTTTTTTCCAGGATAAATAGATATTTCTGTCTAAAGGGATTCCAAAATCAAAACATAAAATTTCAATGTTGTGTTTCAATGAGTGCTGTATTATAGTGGATTATTGATTCCTGTAAAGATCCATAAACATAGCTTGTAATTAGAAAAATGACAATTTTATATCTAGAATTTTCCTGGGTTATTTCCTATTTATTCCCTTGTCATTAGTGAGTTCTATGATCTAATTATTTTTTTAATTACTTCCAAGGAATTTCCTTAGACCTCCCTTGCCTTTGGTTCATATCAACATAGATTTCATCTTTAAAATCATTTTACATCTTAATTTATTTTGTGAGTGTTTTGTTTTAGTTTTTTTTTTTCTGTGCTCAAAATAGCTCCCCCAGTGTAGATAAAACATATGACAGCAGAGCTGGCAAGGGTATTGGATAATGAGAAAATTCATTCATTTCTGCTGTGACTGAAGCTTGTACTTCCACTACACAAATACATTTACCTTGAGGTCTAGCTATACTAATCTTGAGCAAACACTAAAAGGAAGCTTCAGCACACCACAGAGAACTGTCTCAACAATGATCTTTGTTGCTCCATTCATAATAGGCAGACATTGGAAACAATCTAGATGTCAGCCAATGGATGAATGAATCAAAATTATGGCACATTTATGCAAAAGAACATCAGTCATTAATTGAAAAATTAAATAGGTGCTAGAGAGATAGCTCAATGGTTAAGAGGGCTCACTGTTCTACCATAGGACCCAGGTTCAATTCCCAGCACCCACATGGCCACTCAAAGCTCTCTGTAACTCCAGTTCTAGGAGACCCAACACCCTCAACCATACATGCAGGCAAAACACCAATGCATAATAAATAAATAAATAAATAATGAAGAATGTAGATAAATAGAGGTAACTAGAAAAAAAAATCATCCTGCCATAGTTAGCCTATATCCAGTATAGTAAATATGAGATGTATTTGTTCATATATGGATGTTAGATGTTAAATAAATGATAAGGAAGCTATATTCTGTATAACCACAGATATTAGGTTAGAGTGGGTCACTAGGGGAGAGGATGGATCTCCTTATTAAGGATAAATTTAATAGAGAGACTGGTGTTGAAGATGGAAATGAGAGGATCAAATGGAGAATATGAGGGAAGAGGGGGGTCAAAGTAGGGAATGTGGGGAGAGACAGCTAAAACTAGTAGACATTTGAGGGGTAATATTGAAACCTAAAATAATAAAAGCTTCCTAAATTTCATACATTTATGAAGGCAATCTAAATTAAATAACAGAATACTGGGAAAGACAGACCCCAAACTGGCTGTGTCTTGTCACCAAATGAGTGTGCAATACCATTAATGGGTTATATATAATGGAGTTGTTAATCAAAAGAGTGACACAGAACAATCAGGCTATTGACAAAGCTATTGTTTGCTGGCCACAGATTAACAGTAAGGCTCTACTGTAGAAGACCACATCTATACAACTTATTACACAGTCAGGAGCCTACCTAAATCTGCCTCAATCACCTATGAGCTGTTCATATTAGAAATCACTTTGCAAGCTACCAAAGGAAAACAGTTAAACACAATCCAGGTATAAAACATTTGATCTACAATGGTGAACTGCCTGCAAGATATCATGGTCTGATATTAGCAAAAAGATTGTGGAATATCTGATGTGATTGAAATCCCACTCTGTAAGATGAAATCACAATCTGATTCTGCTCAAGTGGCTAAGAAGCTGAGACTAGACAGTCTACCACCTAAATGAAAACAAAACACTTCTCTTCTGTCATAGGAATCTAGCAATATAGTGACTCCTAATGACATTTTGGTTTACTCACAGAGCAATTCCTTACTTACTCATCACCAGAGAAAAAGCCTCTTGCAGCATGTGAGTACAAGGACAGAGATCTACAAACAGACAACATAAAATTGGTTTAGAGAGCTTGAATACATAGCTCTAAATTTGATGTTTTCATTAAGTATATCCTCTCAGGTCCCAGGGTTCCCCACTGAGGAAGAGGCCAAAGGAGTGTAAAACCAGTGGGAATGGAGGATATAGAGAAAACAAAACTCTCTAAGCCAAGAAGATGAAATCTCAAATGAACTCAGAGCCTGAGACAGCACACACACACACAAGGACTTCATGTGTCTGCATCAGATGAAAGAGATGCAAGAAGAGGGGATGGAGGATGAGGACATAAGGGAACAGTATGGTTGAATTTGGAGAATATAGATTGGGAGAATAATGAAAGAGCTATCTTTAAACAAGGAGCCATTAACAGGGTAAGGAGAAACCTGGGGATAGAGCAATTGCCAGGAATCCATAAGAATGACCCCAGCTAAGACTGTTAGCAATGGTGGAGAGGGTGCCTAAACTGACCTTTCCCTATAAGCAGATGAGTGACCACCCTAAGTGTCATCAGTGAACATTCATCCAGTAACTGATGGAAGAAGATGAAAAATCCACAGCCAAGCACCAGGCCTCTTAATTTTTTAAAAAGATGGAAAGGGTGTGGATCCAGATGGAAGGGGGAGTACATGGGAAGAACAGAATGTAGGGAAACTGTAATCAGAATATGTTGTATGTAATAAACCTATTTCTAATAAAAATTAATTAAGAATATAGTTTAACATATTTTAAATATAATAAATCTTTGTATTTGGTTTATAATTGTAATTTATGTCATACTCTTATATCTAGCCACATAAATTTAAATTGATTTCCTGTCTCCTTTCCCTATGCTAAACCCCTTCATTGCCACTACATGCCCTACTTCTGAAAGTTAGTCGTATAATCTATTACTTCCTCTTGTTTTCTTGCCTTTTGTAATTAAAAGATGGTATGCAACATTTACTTTCTGAGTTTGGTTTATTCCCTGTTTTGTAACAAGCTAAATTCCTGTCTGGTTTAATGCAACATTATAACTTTATTCATCCTTAACACAATGAAATTCCATGAATATTTGTGTCACATTTTACTCCTCCAATGATTGACATCTAGGCTCATTTCTTAATTTAGGTGTGATTTCATAATTTAGTAATTTCAAAACTAAAAACATAGAATGTTTTTGGAAACATTCCCAGATATGGTTCTCAATCAAATTATATAAAAGCTCTGCTGATGGGAGGTGACATTCTGTAAATATGTTTCTCTTATTGGTTAATGAATAAAGCACTGTTGGCCAATAGGAAAGCAAGATAGGAGGATTCCGGAAGTAGTAGGGTGGAGATCCAAGATAGTGGATAGAGAGGGAATGCCAGCCCCTCTCTCTGGTAAGATAAGACCACATGGAAGTACTTACATTAATAGAAATGGGTTAATATTTAAGGCAGATCTAGCCGATAAGAAATTAGTAACAGGCCAACAGCTTTATATCTGATACAGCATCTCTGTGTGTTATTTGGGGCTGTTCTGGCTATGAGACCTGACCAGAGTGGCAGAAAAAACTACTCATAACACTCTGCCTTTTTACTCTTCATGTATTATTACTATTATTATTACTTTATCTGCAGTATCTCTATTGTTTCATTCCTTTCATTTTCTTGGTTATTGTTTCATGTGTACATTTATCAAATATATAAATATATTCTGTAAGTCCACTTAATAGTGTTTACATACATGTACATGTTTTTTGGGAAGACTTTAGTATTGGATAACCAATTTTGGGCTCAGCCTAATGGAAAACTGATTCTCCCTTTCAGCAATCATTAATTGTCTGGAGCTCTTCATTTAAATGGATAGAGCTTTGTGAGATTCTCCCAATGATGTTGGCATGTCAGCTGATATTGTTATTGTTTGTATTCATGTTTTGGTTCCTATATTGTTCACAGTTCGTGGGTTCATCATTCCTGACCTGTGTCATTGACACTATTTACAGACTTCTTGATCTGCTGGTTATTAAAATCTTCCTGGATGCTCCCTGAGCCTTTGGTACAGAGGTTGTATAGGAGATGAAACTGTTGAGGCAGGCAATCTCACAATCAGCTCTTCTTTGCATCTTGCAAGCTATGGCTTTCTGTAATTGTTGTTTCCATCTGCTGCAAAAATAATCTTCTTTAATGATGGGTTCTAGCCCCTCTCATCTGTGGCTATTAGGGTAGGTGTTTAGAATGCAGTTATAAATTATACTGGTTTAGGGACATGAAAATAATATGTTTTCCTTTGGGCCACAGCATCCATGGTTAGTATAGGCTTACAGAGTCAGGCATGAATTCCTTCTATTGAGTGAACCTCAAGTCCAATTAGACACTCTCTTATCCCCAAGATATTATTAGAACAGTTTAATCTTTGGAGATACCTTTCAATTCTTCTAGTATTTTGAAAGGGTTATATACTGTTTTCTTGGGTGTTTATACTACATTGATTTTCTATTATTTGCTATTACATATTTCTATTTTTGTAAATGATAACCATTATTAGAGGGGTGATATAGAACCTCAGATAAAGTTTTATATACTTTTTCCTGACTGCTAAAATACTGATATTTTTTTACAGTGTCAGTTTGCCAATATGGGGAATATCTACTTTTAAAATTTTTATTATATAGTAATATTTTATACTCTGGATATTAATATCCTTTCATATATACATATATATGAGATTTATTGCCACTTATCAGATATCTCTTCACTCAATTCATTGTTTACTTTGCTATACAGAATATTTTTAATTTGATTAAAGCCAAAATGTATAGTTTAGTATTAATTTCTGAACTGGTGAAGTTCTAATCAAAAAATCCTTGCTTACGCATATATCAAGAAGTGTTTCCTTGTAGGACTGGGGTCCATGAACTCCCATTTGCTCAGGTCAGCTATTTCTAGGCTTATCCAGCATGGCATTGATCCCTTTGCTCATCACTCTTCCCTCTCTACAACTTGATTCTAGGAGTATGGCTGTGAACCTCTGTTTCTGCTATCATCAACTACTGGATGAAGGCTCTAGGATGGCATTTAAGGTAGTCATCAATCTCATTATAGGGGAAGGGACTTATGATTCACTGAGTGTCTACATCACTGTTGGGTTTATAACTATCTTTAATGTATCAATTCTGCCAATTCATGCATGGACAGTCACTTTGTTTTCTATTATTTTTAGTAATTTCACTGAAGAAGTCTTTCACCAACTTAAGGATGTTTATTCATATTTAATTGTTGACTTTTCAGTAAATGAAATTGTTTTACTGATTTATTTTGGGCATGCTTATTATCAATAGTTTCTGTTTTCTCCTAGCATTTGACTGAAAGTATTAATCAGATTTAAAAGTTTTCACATGGAGTCTTTAGGGTATTTCAAATATGAGACTTTTATCATCAGAAAATATGGGATATTTAATATCTTCCTTTTCTTTTCATCTTTTTTTCTTGCATTAATGCTTTAAATCTTTAGCACTATATTGATTGAGTAGAAAAAATGGATTCTGACTACTTCTCATTACCAAATTTCTGCTTCTGGTCTTCCTCATGGAGCTGAAAGTTGGCTCCAGATTTTTATATAAAACTTTAACCTCATTGGTGTATGTTCTTTCTACTCTTAATTTCTTCAGAATGGTATGTGGTTGAGGTAAGTTGTACATATGGACGTCAGAGTACCACATAGCTTGTCTTTTACTGGAAGGGCCTTTTCTAGCCTTTCTATTATCAAAAGAAGTTGAGTTTTGTCAAAAACCTTCCCTGTACCTTTTGAAATAATGTGATATAATAATGTGACATATAACCTTACAATGATAGACTCGCTATGTTACACTTACTGACTCATGTATGTTAAATCACCTTTGTGTCACTGGAATAAAGCCACTTTGGCAATATTGTACAGTTGTTAAATTTACATTTTTGAGAACCTCATTGTTGAATACTGTATATAAATAATGTATACCTCTCCCATGTGCCTTCAAATCCTAACATGTCTTCTTTGCTAGTGAATTTTAATAATCTCTCATTCCTTAATTTATAATTACGTACATCTAAGTCTAAGCATATATTCATGCCTATGTAGTCTTCCATGGCCCAGCTTTTAGTTAGACTTGCACTTGTTTTCTTTTAGTCATTGTTTTAGATTTAACTTTTTTTCTTCCCTCAGGTTAATTTTTGCATGGAATATAGTAGAAATTTACTCATTTCATCTGTATTTTCCAATTTGTTGGGCACTAGGTTCATACAGAATTACACAATGACACCTGAATTTCATTAGTCTCTTTTGAAAATGCTTTTCTTTTCATCTCTAATGTTATTGATTTCATTTCTTTGTCCCATTTGCTTGCTTCTGCTAACTAGGAAGGTTGCCAATGCCGATTATCTTCTTGAACCAACTCTCTGCATCATTAAGTTTTGTACTTTGCTTTCAGTTTCCACATATTTACTGTATGTGAATTTTACTGTAACTTACAGGCTCTAATAATTTCTTTTTGTTTCCAATTAATTTTAACAGCTTCATATTTCTCTTCTGAATTCTTCAGCATCCCATTGGTCATTTAAAATTTATTGCTTAATTTTTATATAAGAATGTGGTAGTCTCCCAGCCTAGTAATGACTAGTTTTATGACATTTTAATATGATAACATGGAGGGAGTTATTTTGGTTATTTTGCATTTGTGAAGTTATTTATAACACAAAATATGCTCTAATTTTGAGGAACTCTGTGAGTGGCTGGAAAGGAAGTGCAATCCTCAGATACTATAGAGTATTCTGTAGATGTCTAAAGCCATTTGATCTTTGATACAGCTTATGTTGTCATGTTAATTTATAAGAAAATAATAATATATTATCTCTGATGACATGTCTCAATTAGCCAGTTAAATGATATGGGATTACAGATTATGTCCAAACAAAAACTGGAACCATGAGTTTCTACCAAGAGACTGAACTCATTGGTAAAGAATTAAATTCAAAAAATGAAATACTATATACCATATAGGTTTTGAGTAAGATTTATTCTTAAGGGGTGAAGACAGTCATTAAATATCAATAAAATTTGTAGACCCCAAAGAAAATGTGACCATAATAAATATAAATGCATGTCTGGCAGACAAATCTCTGTGAGGTCAAGACCAGCCTGTCTCCAGAGTGAGTGCCAAGACAGGCTCCAAAGGCTACACAGAGAAATGCTATCTCAAGAAACTGAAGGAAAAAACAAAAGCAAAAACAACAACAAAAAAAAAAACCTAATAAATGTATATGTACTAAATATTTTTGTTGTTGCTTGTTTTTTTTTTTTTTATTTTTTCAGTGTGTGTGACATTAATAGTACTGAACAAATAGGATGGATAGGTCAGGGTAAATTTACTATCCCATTCTCATCAGAAGATGCATCTTAAAAGAAGCTTTGAAATGTCTTATGGAAAGATAAGTCCATTATTCTGTGAATTCTACTAAAGATTGCTGCATATTATCTGTGAGTTCTAATGTTTCTCAAGTGTTTACCCTCCTGTTGGCAAAATCATTATACTCCATACACAAAGGAGGTGTGGCCTTGTTGGTAGACATGTGTCACTGGGGGCAGGCATTGAGGTTTCAGGCCCTGTGGCTTTTGTTTTGTTTTGTTTTGTTTTTTTCCTTCCTGCTGTCTTCAGTTCAGGATAGCTTGAACATCTGAACCTCAATGCCTGCACCCAGTGATTCACTTCCTCGAATAAGGCCATACCTACTTTAACAAAGTCATAGTTCCTAATAGTGCAGCTCCCTATGAGCCTACAGAGCCATTTCCATCCAAAACACAACACATAAGTTATAGTCAAGTTAAGGGGAAGTTCATATAAAAGGCGGCTCATATATATTTTTAAATGTCATATTTTGGAATTTATGCACAGTGGGAACTACTTGTATTTACAACTAATACAACCAAATCAAAAATGAAAGAGATCTGCATCTTTCATCTCTGTCCCAAAGACAGTTTAAACGAAAATGGTATTTTTGTGCACAAAACAATAGACAATGTCAAGCAAAACTTTCAACAGTAATAAACAAATTATCAATATGCTCTTAAAAATAAACATATTTTATTTAAAAAAATAAAATAAACATTTTTCAAGGTAAATGAGAACATTACATATTTCAGAGATGTGTGAATTAAAGGGTCATATGAGATGATAGGAAAAACTTCAAGCCTTCAATGATGAGTGTTGTGCTAATTAAACTGCATAATCAAGTAATGTCAAGGATTTAGAGATTATTTTGCAGCTGCTTCAGAATGAGTATGGGAAATGAGTGAGGATTAGTTACTGTTTGATCCTTTTTAACTCCTTTGAAACTTACATATTCAAGCTAAAGGTGGCAGGCAATAGAGGAAACAGGACCTAGTGCAGCTTAACACTTTTCTCTGTGAAAGATTCCTGCTTAAATCTTAAACCCATCACCTCATTTGGTGTGTCTGATTTTATTTCCCCCTTTAGTACAAATCTATTTTTTTCAAATACCATCTGCAATCACTTCTCAGTTTCACAATGCAGAAATGTATTTATGTGAATGCTCTAGTCCTTATACCCACATCATCCCCTAGAGAAAACCAAACAATCATGAAGTACTTTGACATGTATAGAATGCACCAAGACCAGAAGCAGATGCAAGGGATATGATTTGAAAATAACCATTGCTTTTGACTTGCTGTAGATGTCACAGTGAATTTTCCCTTTTACAAAAGAAGGTATTAGGAGAATGAATCCTTATTAGCTAATATATTGCCTTTCACATGGGAAGCAAATTTACTTTTTTTTTTATTAACTCTCCAAAATGTATTGATTGAAGGCAGCTTTTACCATAAAGGAATCAAGCCTTTTTGTTTGAAAACTTTTATGCATGTTCATAGCAAGTTAAATTGAAAGCAGTGGTGATGTAGCTCACTCTCCCCATTCCATCCCAGAAGACTTGATGGCAGAATAACATTGTCAGTAAAGGGCTTCAGTAAATAGGCCAAGGCCAGTATTCAATGAAAGAGTATTTTGCTCTCTGGGCTGGAATCACTGTATGGAGAAACACCATATCTACCTTTTGTCCTTCTGTAGCTCATAGAATCTAGTAAATCGTCTCTAAATTATTGTACCCCATTTTCACTATAGAATTTATCATCATCTTTCAATAACATAGTTATATAACATAACACTAATTTTTGATGATATAATTTATTTTTTCTGGGGCATTTTTAATGTCTCATCATTTTTACTGTGGGTTATGATGAAATTATGTGACCAGATTTTTAGAGAACTAAGCCTTAAGTAGTTTGTGAGGGTTTTGCCGTGAGTAGGATGGTGTCTGTTTCAATGGGCTGGGCCCTAGAATGCTTTGACTAATGTTATGGTTTGGAGTTAAGTGTAGAAAAATTGCATGCTGTATAAACCTTTTCGTACTTTCTTAAATTAGCTGTGTTTTCTGACATTATAATTGTCACATTTAGCAAATATTTGTAGTTTTTCCACAGTAATACATTGTAAAATAGATATCATATAGATCAATATGGGAAAAGTGAAGGTCTTTTTCAGATTTTATACCTTCAAATAATTTTGTTTTCATTCTACATGCTATCATGTATATGGATATATAAAATAATGACAAAATTGATATTTATAATTATAGCATATATTTTATTGTGTAACAATTCACCAAGTTTTAAGCTGATTAAATTCTAGAATTTTTAATGGTTTCTTTTTAATTAGTCTTTTTCGTGTACCATTTAATATTATTATTTCATACATTTTAATGTCTCAGTAAAAAGAGATTTTATTCTGATTATACATTCTTGCTACCATTCTAAACTTTGAAATGTGGATCTTATACTTACTGGCTGGCAATTTAAAACAGGATACAGACAGTTTGCTTCTGTCATGAAATGTAGAATATCTCAATTGTGGTTATACCCCTTCAACAAAAACAGTAATGTATGTGAAAAACAAAAACTAAGAAAGGTATCTTTAGGCTTTAAGATAGTAGGGACTAAAAAGAAAATTGCCATGAACATTCTAGGGAATGAAAACATACACAGTAACTTTCAAAAAATAATGATATGGATGTCATCTATGTCACCATAACAATAGCAATATTTAGATGGCATTTAGATTTTGTTGACCAGTTTGAGACATAGTATGAGAAAATCTTATGACACTGAAATTCTGGTGATCACTTTTAAATCTTTCAGGATTTTGTGGGACAGAAAAGGAAGATCACCATATCCCTGACCTGTTTGGCATTAAGTATATTAATATCTTAATTACCTCAATTAAACAATAAAACAACTATTATAAGACTTATTAAAGAATTAGAAAATAATACTCTGGGGAAACAAAGAAATATAGCTTTCCTTTATTTAATCATAGACTTTTATGAAAATTTTTAAAAGCCCAATTGTATCAATCCAGTAGTCTTCAATAAAATAAAATTAATGATTGGATAAGAAGTTTTTGTGAATGATTTGGCATCAGATGTATGAATATAATTGTTTTTAAAAATATTTTGTAGTTTTTGCTGGGCAGTGGTGGTGCATGCCTAAAATTCCAGCACTTTGGAGGCAGAGGCAGACAAATATCTGTAAGTTTGAGACCAGCCTGGTTTATTATATTCCAGGATAGTCTTCAAAGCTATGTAAGGAAACTCTATCTAGAAAAACCAACAACAAATAAATGAATAAATATTTTGGAAGTTGTGTATATTTTGGTTTGATGTCTATGATTGTTTGTCTAAATGTATGTGTTTACAAAATTAGTGTGACTGCTGCTCACCAGGTCAAAAAGGAATGTTCAATCCCTAGGAACCAAATTTACATTTAGTTGTGAACTGTCATGTTGGTGCTCATAACTGAATGTCAGTCCTTTAAAAACATCAAGTACATTTATTGGTTGAACTATCTCTCCAGGTCCCAATACAGTGGATTTAATCAATATAATATTTGGTTTACTGATAACTGAATCATGGTCATTAATTATGTGCTGTACTCGAAGTTTATAACAAGTTTCGTGCTTGTGTGGATCACAGAGAAAATATTTGAGGTAAGGTAGAAGAACAGCTGTCGTATGTTCTGCCTTCTGTGTGTATTTTCTCATTTGACTCTGAAAATTTCCTACTGAACTCTCTTTAAGTTTCATGAATAGTTTGTGTTTCTCTTCAATAATTTCTTACTGGAAATCCCTAATTGTATAAATAATCGCTAATATTTGGCACCTATGCTTGCACACACACATGCACACGCACACACACACACACACACACACACACACACAAATATTAAAAAAACAAAAATAAAAAAAAAAACTTGCATGTCAGAGTTTGGACATGACAGGTAAATAAGGAAATGGGTAGAATTCTCTATTCCCTGTGTTTCTTTAAAGTCAAAGCAATAAAATACAGGAATGGGGTAGGAATATACAATGGTTGTTCGGGAATGCCCTGTATGACTGTGACTGTGATTTTGAAGAGCATCACATTGTTCTGTAATTCTTGAATTCAGCATTTAAAACAATCCAAGGCAAGGTACTATGTCCCTGTTGATATACTGCTGTAATTTCAACTACATATAGAGGGCAAAACCCTCTGCACTTTCCAAGAATCCTCACACTTTGAACCATGGCAAGAGGTTATCTCAAGTATGTCATTTGTGTAGGACCTTTGTCTTGACAACGTCCACATTTCAAAGAGTAATGTCTTGCTGGATTCGGCATTTCAAATACTTATGCAGAATGATTGCATGAGTTTGAGACAAAGTCATGAGATTTAGCTTTAAAAAGTATATTATTTGAACATTTAATGTTTTAAATCCTTTGATAGTTTTGCTTTGACAATCGGGTCGATATTTTCATTCTGTCCTAAGCAGACTCTGTAAATATTCATGGGTCCTTTGTGCTTTAATGACAAGTTTAATACTTGAGGTAGCTGCCCCTTTAAAGTCATGGTTATTATTTTAATGACTCATAAATTCATAACCTCCATGAGCTTGGTAAATATACATGACATGATAGAAGCCAGCTTTAATCATATATATATGTAAACATCCTATCAAATCCTAGTGATGTGTAGGATTCTTATTTTAATTTAAATTTGAAACAAGCTTGTTTTACATGGCAATCCTAGTTCCCTCATCCTCCCCTGTCCCCCACCAACCCTCATTCCATCCCCTTTCTGCTCCCCAGGTAGGGTGAGGCCTTCCATGGGGAATCTTCAAAGTCTGTCACATCATTTGGAGCAGGGCCCAGGCCCTGACCCATATGTCTTGGGATAAATGCTAATCCACTACAAGAGGCCCCAAAGACTACCCCCTCCTCCCAACTAATACCGCATTTAGGGAATCTATTAGTCAACATCAAATGAAAAATTGAAAGTTCAAAACATTAATTTGTGCTTAGAAATATTTCAAATGTTCTTCATGATTATATATGTGAAATCTTCAATTTGAAAATCAGACCTTCTCAATTTAATTGGGTGTTTATTGTCAACATTTTCTGTGTGCATTTATTTATTTGAGGATTTAGACACGTGCATCTGTGTATTGATATCTTAGTGTTGTCCCTCCATAGCTTATAGTACCTACAAAGATAATATTGATTCACAATAGAGTTCACACAATTAAAAAATTTGTCTATGTATTTCATATACTGCTTGGCATTACTTAGAGCCCGTACCTACATAGTTCAGGAACTTTTATAAAAACTTGAAATAAGAGTGGTTTCTTACCAATAATGAACTTAAACTTTCATGAATGGCATGTCAATTCTATTGTGGATTAATTTTAAATTCCTTTCAAAGTATTTATTCAGTTTTCATGGAAATGAGTGCTTGCCTTTTGGTTTTGAATATAAAGATAAAATAAGAAATTCATTTGTTCTAATGAGAAAAAAAATTATAGTGTTTTAGAATTTCAAAACACATTTCAAAATTGAGGATCTACAGATTAAATTATAGAAGATCACAAATGTTTTATTCCTATATCTGTTTGTACTGGAATTATGTATACTATTAGATCTCCTGATGGACATTTGAAGGATTAATAATTAGTCTCACTGACAGAAATAGTGCTAAAGTTTAGAATATCTTATAAGATATAAAAAGAAATGTAGATTTACAATATAATTATGAAGGACATTTCATCTTGTGTGTGACTGATCATCATTAAATCTGAAAAAAATGTACAAATAATATAGTTTTATTTTTAATGATTGATTTATTTTAATTCCACTATTTGATTATTGTAGCAGTGCTGACATAAAATGGAGATACACAATTTTTATATATTTCAATTTCTTTCAATTCCTTTGAGTGTAATTGCTGACCTATACGTTAATTCTATTTTTGAGAAACAACAATATGACTTTTTTTTCATGCTAGGTGCCCTATTTGACGTTCCACACTTTAGAGAAGAATTCTATGTTTTTAGCATCCTTGTCAGCACTTATTAGAGTCTAGTCAAGAAGCTGTCCATCCGAATAGTATGAGATAGTATCACAATGTCATTTTTATCTGCCTTCATCTAATGACTAATGATGTTGAACATCTGTTAATGGCATTATTTTCCACATATATTCTTTTAAGAAACTCCTGTCCAATCTTTTAAACATATTTTTAAAGGAGACCATTTAATATTCTGTTGTTGCTGTTGAATTGCTGTGTTCTCTCTACACATGATGTGAGTTAATTTACTTTCTAGTTTTGCACATGCATGTGTTACATTATGGTCACATCCTCATCCTCTTTAATCATGCCGTCATCCCAATTTTATGGTCACTTTTATTAATAAGTGCCTTTCTCATTTCCATGTCTCTTTGTTTTGGATTCCTTTGATGAAAATCAGTCCTCTCTCAATGTAGGTGTAGATGGAACTATATACCGAAACTGAAAACTCACCAATAAATTAATCTCTAAAGACATTGACACTTGTTTCACAAGAGCCTTCAACAGCCAAGAGATACCAAGAGGGGCCCAGATAGGTCCCATAACCCTAGCTCCCCAACTTGGGATGCTGAGAGACTCAGTCTTGTTACCACTCTGTACTGTCAACTGCAGCAACATGACTGCATCAGATATGTTATTCTCATCATCATACAGTGCCTCTGGCTCTTCTGAAATGTTCTTTGAGCCTTAGACCACGTAGTATGGAGTCACTACCTGAGCTAGCCATTAAGCATTCCCACATTACACTCATTCATTACGTTTATTTTGGCGAATATTTTTCTCAAACTCTGAGTTTTTTTCCACTAGACTGAACCTTTTAATATAGAGTACTTTGGTTATGACGTGGCCTGATTCGACTATTATTAAGTGTTTGTTTACTAATGACCAGTATGACCAAGAGTGTGTCATTAAAACCCATATCATAAATGAGTTCCCTTGCATTTTCTTGTAATCGTTTTTACAGTTGAACCTTTTATGATTTAATTTTCACTCATTTGAATTAATTTACATGTCTTACAAGATAATTGTCTAGTCTCATTCTATTGCATATCAATGACATATTCTTTCAGCATCATTTCCTGAAGCATGTTCTTTTATTAGGGAATGCTGCTTGTGTCCTTGGTGGAAACTATTTGACCATGCAGTAAATATTTGTGTATTTATTTAGTGGTAATAGGGATTGACTGCACGAAATTGTACAGGCTAAGTAAGAATTCTGAGTGCATTACATCCCTGGTTTGGTAAAGCTTTATTTGTTTGCTCACTGTTCAATTATATTAGTCTAAATATCTGTCATTTCACCAGACTCACCTACTCTGGTAGAAAGCTATGGGATTGAGCCCTGTGCACGAGAGGCTTAAGTAAAACCTGTGAAGTTTCCTTTTGTGATTTGTTTGATGACATAAAGATGGAGTGCATCATTCTCCAGGAAATAATGAATATAAAAATTATACTCTAGAATACCAGATCCCTTTGCATATTTAAGAACAATAAATGACAAGTATACAAAAACAATCAAGGAAGTGACACAGAACAGAGTCAAATAGATGATTCTTCCAATTAAATAGTTAAGATGTGATGGATTTTGAGAAGGATGGCATGAGGGATGAAAATAAAATGAGAGAAATTTAAAGTATACAATCAGTACATGGTGGGTTACACCCAGGAAGTAAAACCTTAAAGATTCAATGTTACACTTATCGGTTCTTAAATTAGTAGCCTGCTGAGAAGTGATACTGTACTTTCTCTGCCTAAGAGCTTCTGCGGTGGAGGAGTTGTTGGTAGCATCCAGCGTGATGTTGCACTTTGTTCCCTGTATACACACTGTCCTCCAGAATAATTAGCTCTGATTCCCCAGTAGATCAAGAAAAAATCAGGGATTTTAATCTAACTTTTTTCTGATACTCAGAGGATTGCATTTATCTTCGTTTCCCCAGACAAATGTAAACTCCATTACTCCATTCTTAATCATGGGGCTAAGAGTGGGCTTAAACATCAGACCATCACATATAAACCATGCCATTGCCACATGCAAATACACAGCATACAAAAGGTTGATTTCATAAGCGTTGCTTTTTTATTTCAAAGTGCACATATTCTCCTGTTTCTATGCCCTAAATTGTCCTGTCTAAATATTGCATTTTTTCTCATATGACAAATCTGAGACATGGATCTTTGCATTTTAAAAACGCCTTCAGAGCTTAGCTTGATGATAATATACCAGAAGAACTCTGTTTCATGCCTCAAACCCAGAATCTTATTAAAATGATCCAATGTTCAGGACTATGTACAAAAGCTTAAATTTACTTCTTTGTTTAGCTATTAGATTTAGCTCTTCCTTCTTTTTGTTTTTTATGTATCTTTTGGATTTTGTATAATAGTTGAGAACTATGTACCTCTAAGCAGAACTACACATTTAAAATCTTGTCAAATAAAAATGCCATTTTTCATGTTTGCATACTGTAGAGTTAAACAGAAATGCCTGTGTATTAGAAAATATAATAGAATGCATGCAAATGAAAGAGTAAATTTATCTGATAGATAGATAAATGACCATGGAAATAGAAAAAAATAAAAATTCATTTTAACTAAAAACTTTGGTTCCATCACGTAGAACTACATATATCCTGATGGTATGGATTCTAGAGTGTAGTTTGAAGGAAGGCAATGGCGCAAATAAATTCCGTGCCAGTAGACACTTTAAAATACTAGATTTAGCAGCAGTCACATTAGCTTAGATAATGGGCGAATTTTTCTTCATTGAAAATGCTCTCTGTCGCTTGAGAAGAACTTACTGAGGCAGCCTGCCATCTAGCTTTTTCACAGAAAAACAGGCTTGCAGACTGCAGATGAGAGTCTGGAGCCGAGACAGTTTTAACTTAGCCATTCCTAATTTATCTCAAGCGTTTTCAATTCATCTTCACTGCTCTGTGCACACAGGAACACCAGATTGCCTTCCCTGGGGAACAGAATGCAACCGGGGATCTAGAGAGCTGTCACAGTCCAAGAAATATTTAAATTGTGCTGGTTTTCTTCTGGAGAGCTGAGCCCAGGGAATGAAACTCTCCATCCAGTCGTAGCTTTGCGGGCAATAGATCAGAGGATATTGCCAGGTTCCTAATGGATTATTGTTATCGGGCAGGTTTTCTCTGAAGGTACGTAGTTATTTTCTCAATTCATTACTCTCTCCTATTTGTCAAGTAATAAGCTAATGAGCTGGGAATACAAACCTGTATATAGAGAAAGATGTTAAGGAGTCAGTATTGACTGAGTAATGGACTTTATTGCTGCATGTTTGCATGTGAAATAATTGGATTCCTTTATTAAGATGAATATATACATGTGTATATATACACATGTATATATTCTGAATTGCAGTGTCAGCACAAAACAGACAAAACCAAAACAAAACCGTGCTGCAGGCTGCATTATAATAAGTTCATATTAATTCTCTGGGGGATTTTCCTTTTGTGGCTGCAGCCAATAATGATGGGAAATACACACTTTGGAAACTTGCTTAAGCCTGAGTATTTTGGAATAATCATAATATTTTCTCTCTGTCATGGCAAATACTTTCTATCAAACCCTGTTATTAAATGTGCTGTTCATAATGGATGTTTATGCAGATATATGAATGATGGGAAGTGATTAATTTATACAAACTCCAGGAAAGATAACGGTGGCACATTATTTGTGTTGCTGATCTATATTTGTGAGTTTGAAGGAAAATTATTAAAAGCAGTTATTACTCTGCTGATGAAATATATTGTCAAAATTATTTCAGTTTTCATGGCAAATAAAGATTGTTAATATTTTCCATTTGGTGGGAAAAGCATTTAGGAAAGTAAAAGATTCAAAGCTGACAAACTTCTGAACAGTCACTGGGCTAATGAAAGGGGATGAAACATCTTTATCCTATGTAAAATATAGCTTATTTTACAATGATCTGTGGCTACTGGGAAGGGTGACAACTCTCTGTCCTTACTAAAAGTTAAAGCTGTGTGTGTAGGTTGGGGCACTATGGTCTCCATCAGACTGGGAATGAGGTTTCTAGGTAGAATGCAAGCCCAGAACAACCACAGAGTTTATAAAGCAAGAGGACATCTTTTAAACTACAACGTTAAGGGCTTTTGATGCATTCTAGCATCTTTTGACTGCGTGAATGGGCTCGGTGAAACCTAATGTGGTGCTGGTACTTTTCCATGATGAGAAGTGACTATTAGACTCAATGGAATTGTAGGTTTATTTGGCGTGGGGTGCAGTATACCAGCTGCTGTGTTTGGACTGGAATGCAGAGTTTGTGCACCCATCTGTGGGTTAATCACAGACTTAGAAGAGGAAATGATGACTGAGCTTTGCAAGAGCACTTAGTAAATGTTCTACTTTCCTTGGAGCACTGGAGAGCATATTAAAAAAAAAAAAAAAAACGAGAGAGGAGTGAGTCACACAGTCTCTGTTAGTGTATTCCCCTTGTGCTCAAAGGGATTGTCGAGGGCAAAGGAAAAGGAAAATGGAAAGGAGTAAAAGAGCCCTCAAACTCTACTTTCAAGGGCGTTCTTCTTCAAACCAGACCAGGAATTGCAGAACAGGAGCTTAAACTGAGGCTTTTCCTATGGGCACTTCCGTTTGGCAAGCTGTTCTGTTTTGTGGATCACCCTTACCCAGTTGCTCCCAGCCTGGCTTCTCCACTAATAATGAAACTCTCCAATTTAAATCTACAAAAGAACTCTCAGAAGGTGCACACACGCTTCAGTGTCTCGGAGCTTTCTAAAGCAATAGCTTGTGAATCCTACTGGACAAGGTGTGTCCACTTCATTTTAACCACTGACTCTTCTAATATTGTCAGTCTCTGCTTTAAAGAACACTAGGAATGTTATTTTAGGGGATATATTTTTGGTTTTTTAGAAGAGTACCAATATATAATTAAATTTAGTGTGTTAGTTGGGACAAGGAAAGATATTATAATACCTGAACAGTAAGTTATAAATTCACTTTAGAACATTGTATGACTTGAACACATTGTAAAACAAGCTCCACCTATCAAATTTAAATGAAATTTCTTATCACTCTGGCCTCATATTAACCTTTCATACTACAAACATACCAGCCACCTCTGCTTTCCAATAGGATGCATTTCCTTCTTCAGCTATTTAAATTGGCTCAGTTCTTGTTTGAGTACTAAAAGTTATTTCATTTCATCTTATAGTTAGTTCATTGCTAAATATATTACAGTAATTTCATTTTATTATTTGCTACTATATAACCTTTATTGAGTGCTTGTGATGTGTTTGCTGCTTCTGAGCAACATGTAGTAAGAACACATGTAATGCTATCCTCTCTTAAATAAAACAGTTTATTAATATTTCAGAGCCTCTAATTAGTACACAGAAAATAGGGGAATTAAGCTTGGCTTTCTAGTGGCCTCTTAATTACACATGATATATGAAATGTCTAATATTTAGTGATTGACTTGAATTTATCTTTGCTGAGGACTCATGCAGATCATCTGGTTGATTTCAAATTCTCCTTTAAGTCCATCCCATATGTAAAAGTGCATAATGAATAGAACATTGAACTAAAGATAAGACAAATAGCATTAGATACAGTAAGTAAATTTGTGTAAGTTCCTTGATCTCTATGTAACTCTGGCCTACTATTTATGTGACTGCAATAATGATATCTACCTTTAAGAAATTTGTTAAGATATATCTTATATTAAGTATCAAACAATTCAAGCACCATCAATACCAGATAAATGATATTCATCTGCAAGGCAATTTTGTTATAGCCTTTCAAGTAAGGAACATGAATGTTTCAACTGAAGTTACTTTGACTCTCCATTTTCTCAATAATACATGTCTGTTGGATTGGTGGGTAACATCATAACTATATTAAGTAACAAACCAAACTTTGGTAGTGTTTTACCTTTTGGTAATAAAGTACTTGTAGATCCACATAAAACTATATAAAAATTGATATTGATTAATTTTAGAAACTAGTGGACATATGTTATATAGCTATCAAATAGAATAATTAACAGCCATAATTATATCAAATAGCTTAATTATCAGTCATAACTCAGGAAGGAAAGCAGACATGAATGTATATCATTTCTCTTATACTTCTTCCCAAAGGACATAACAATAGGAGATAATAAATCCTCTGGCTCATTAGACATTACCCTTTAACCATTTTATTTGCCTTTTATTTTGTTATTATCTATTAGAGAGATGACCTCACATTCCAACTGCTCAGGGCATTTCAAGAATATACAACCACCCCTCAAGGAAGAAAGCAAATGCATGAAAACTTTAGTTAAAATAAATGGCAACCGTTGCATTGAAAACACAGTACACATTTATTTTTCTTTTAACTGAAAAAAAAATTTCTTTCTCCTGATTATGGCCCCTTCCCTCTACTCCTCCAAATTCATCCCACATCTTCTCCCATTAGGATCCACTCACTTTTGGTCTTTCATTTGAAAACAGGCTTCTGAGGAATAATGAGAACCAATAAATCAAAAACAATGAGAACAACACATCAGAATATGCCAAACAGAAAAAAATGATAAAAAAAAAAAAAAAAGCCCAAGAGGAGGCAGAAGAATTGGAGTACTGTCTTCACATTTTATCACAGTTAGGAATCTCGTAAATACACTCTACTGGAAGGCATGATGAGGAACTCACATGGACCAGTGCAGGTCACATAAGTCTGTATGACTGCATTTGAGTCTTTGGAGAGCATTGTTTCATTGGAGTCCTCCATCCCCTTTGACTCTGCCTCCTCTACCACAGAGAACCCTGGGATTTGATGGAGCAGGATTTAATAGAGCTATCCCTTTTAGAGCCAAGTGTTTCATAGTGTCTCACTCTTTGTATAATTCTGGCAGTGGGTCTCTGTGTTTTTGCCATCTGCTACAGGAGAAAGCTTCTCTGTTGATGGCTGAGCAAGGGAGTAATTTATGTGTATAGCAGAATATCATTATAAGTTATTGCTATTTATTTACTGATTTGTTTGTTTTTTATAATAGTAGTATTTTGTTTTAGTTTCCTGGACTAGTCAGTCTCAGGTTCTGGGTCATCCAAGTGGTGTCTGTCATGGGATACATCTTTTGGAGTGGGTCTTAAGTCAAATCAGGTACTTGTTGGTTACTCCCATAAGATTTGTGCCACCATTGCCCGAACATATCTGTTGGGAAGGATACCATCATAAATGAAATGCCTTTTGTCTGGACTGGCATTTCTGTTTCTCTTTCAGTAGTGTGCAGAGAAGTTCTCTCTACCAGAGACTGTAGAATGATGGGACAAAGACTCTATGTAGGTACCAGCTGGTCTTTTTCCAACTTCACTGAGTTGTGTACGTGCTCTCTTCAGCAATAGTCCCTTGAATCAGTTTTTGTAGAACAATCTGTAGTCTTAGCAATAGCTTGCATTGCTTGGTGATTCATATGGGACCCCTTTGGCCAACAACTCAATTAGATTTAGATGTAACCTGGTCTTTTTCCTGGAAACTTGATTTGATGATAAGAGATGTCTAGCTGAGACTCTATCTCTTCCATCATTTGGTTATTGCAACTAGACTGTGTATACACAAGGTCTATCTCTCTTTGTCCCAGTCCATTACTCTTAACCTAACCTTTAAGGTTCAATGAATTGTGGCTTGGTTATTATTGCCTTATGAGTTAATATTTACCTAGAAGTGAATACATACCATATTTGTCTCTCTGATCTGTGATACCTCGTTCAGAATGCTTATTTCCTTTTCTGTTCATTTACCTGGATATCTCATTTTGCCATGTTTTTAAAAGACAAGCAATACACCATTGTTTCAATGTACTGCATTTTGTTATCCATTCATCTGTAAGGGACATCATGATTGTTTTCAATATGTAGCTTTCATGAGTAGAGCATCAGTGAAAAGAGTAAAAAAATATCTCTGGGGTAAGATGATGTACCTTTTGTGTATGTGCCCAGAAGCTGCATCTCGAGGTTCATTAATTACCATTTCCCTGAGGAACTGCCACAGTGATTTCCAAAACATTATAACAAATTTGCACTCCCACCAGTATGAACCAATGTCAGTGGTTTCATTAATCTTAGCCATTCTGTGGAGTGAAAGATGGATTCTCAAAGTAGTTTTGTTTTGCATTTTTCTAGTGACTACTGATGTTGAACACTTCTTTTTATATTTAATTTTTTTAAAAAATTCCACATACAAACCCTAGTTCTCCCTCCAGCCCCTTTTGTTGTCCCTCCACCTACCCTCTCCCCACCCCCATTCAGTCCTCAGAGTGAGTAAGGCCTTCCTTTGGGAGCCCAAAAATCTGGCATACCAAGTTGAGTCATGGCCAAGCACATTTCTCCATGTATCAACACTGAGGAAGGTATCCCACCATAGAGAACAGGCTCCAAAATGTCAGTTCATGTCCCTGGGATAGGCCCTGGTGCAACTTCCACAGCCCCCCAAGAGATAAAGTAACATACTGTTTCCACATTCAGAGGGTCTGATTAGGTCACATGCAAGTTCCCCAGCTGTTAGTCCTTAGTCCTTGAGTTCCCATTAGAATAGTTAAGAACTTCTGGGTAAACTGGGAGGCAATTAGAAGGGAGGGGGTGGGGGATATGGAATCAAGAAGACTGGATTGGGGAGGTATGGAAGAGGGGCAATGAAAGATACACCTTTATTTATGTATTTGTTTTTCTTATTTTACATATCAATCCCAGTTCCCTCTCCCTCTCTCCCTCCCTCCATTGACCCACTTACCATCCACCCCACCCACTCCACAGGGAGGACAGACATATCTTGATAGAGGGAGTTGAACATTACCTAAGTGTTTCACAGCCATTTGAATTTTCTCTTTTGAGAATTCTCTTCATAGATTTGTACCTGGTTTTTAAGTTGGCTTATCTTTTTGTGATATATAGTTCTTTAAATTTCTTTATGTATTTTGTATATTAGCCCTCTACTGGATGTGTTTTATTAAAAATGCTTTCCTATTCTGTAGGCTGCTGCTTGTGCAGCAGATTTTTAGTTAGAATAAAACTGTCAAATGAGAAGGTTCAATTCAGCCAGATCTTTATCTTGACTGTGACTTTAAATCCACACCAAAACAATGTCCAGTGTAGATCTAGTGTGTCTGATTTTCTAGTGTTCAGTACATACTCATAAGATGGGAAGCCTACTTATTACCCTCTTATGCAGGGAGGTAAAACTGCACATTTTGTGTTATTGGAATTTTGTAGTTGGAGCAAGAACATAATTGCATGGAAGTTTCTATCTTTTTTAGCCATATTGACATTTGGCCACCAAGTAGCACATACTGGCAATATTGCTTTTTGATTCTTATCTGACACCATTACCAATCCTACCTTAAATTGCAAATGCCTCCCAATTCACTAATCACGAAATAGTTTATACATATGACTTGACCAATTCCTCTGAATTCTTTTAAATCTATTTATTATTTCTTCACAAATTTATCCATGTTAATCAATTTTTAAAATATTATGATCTGAGCTGGGAGGTGGTGGCTCATGCCTTTAGTCCTAGCACTGAGGAGATAGAGGCAAGTAAATCTGTAATTCTAAAGCCAGTCTGGTCTACAGATGGGATTCCAGGACAGCCAGGGCTATACAGAGAAATCCTGTCACAAAAAAAGAAAAATAAAAAAAAGAGAGACGATATTAGAAGATATTAGATCTATGTTCTAATTTCCTAATTTGTTACTTTCTATGTTTGTGCAAGATAGCAGATAAATATTCATAGAATGATGTTTAGTGAATAGGAAGATATAGTAAAATATTTTGTATGAAATCTTGTTCAGGTGAGTTTAAAAATGGCCATGGTTTATCTTGGTTAATGAGATCACATTGCCAGCTTCAGATGTGGCCTAGTGTTGAGTTGCTTTGACTTATCTTCATTTGTCGACTTCCAATGACTCGGAGATCTCACATATTTTATTTCCTATGTGTCTACTAACTTCAGGAAGATACTTTGAATAGTTTAACTCAACAACTTTGATACAAACAGAATTTTAAACTAGTGAATTCGTCACCAATACCTCAAGGCGAAATTTTCTTTAGCAATACTTTCTTTTGCTTTTGGTTAGTTTAGATTTGATGTATGCTTTGCAAGCAAGCTACATCTTCTAATGATGAAAGATCAAAGGAAATGTGGTATATAGAAAACAGATTACTATTTATCTTTTAATAAGAATTAACTCACTTGAGAAAACATGGATATACCCTGTAGGATATTATGTGTTGTGAAATCATTCAACCAAATTATTAGTAGGAAAACAAGTTATTCAGATGAGCAGCTCTATTAGTATATAAAAAATATATTTAAGGATATAAAATATTGTTTCTCATATATATATATATATATATATATATATATCTTCCTCAGTTTTCTATTACACAAGTTCATACTCACCTTCTATATAAGGATATGAATTATGATTGCCCATATAAAATGTGGAAACCCTAATTTCAGGGACCTTGACACAGTGATATTTGGAGATAATATCTTTAAAGAGGCAGTTACAAACTAGGCTCTACTCCTAGTAGATGAGTGATGCTCTTATTGCCAGAGGGTGTTTGGGGAAACAAACACACAGAGAGAATTACCTGAAGACCCAGTGAAAAGGAAGGAGTCTGTGAGACAGTGAACTAGAGGGGCTTCAGACACACAATCCTGGAGATTCAGCGAGCTTGGTCTGTGTTCTAGAACTGTGACAATTCTGTGTGTTGCATGCTGTTATGAAATGTCAACCAAGTACCTTAAAAAATGGGCCTAACATTTCAGGCCCTTAAAATTTGACCAAAAATAACCCTCCATTTCCACTTAACAGCACAGAATTATTTATTTTGCAGAACTCCAAACTTTTTATTTTTTCTTTTTAAATTTTATGCTCTTATTGCAGTTCACTATCCCTCCCTCTGTCCTTCCCTCCCCCTCTCCATCTCTCCCACTCTCCCATGCCCCTGGACCAGCCTCCCATTCCATTTTCGTGCCCCACTCCACAGGGAGGATGGTGCCTTCCAGGAGGGATCAACAAAATCTGTCAAGTCATTTGGAGTATGGACTAGGCCCTCCTTCCTGCCTCTAGGTTAAGGGAGTATCCCTCCACGGGAAATGTGCTCCCAAAGTCCTGGTTCCACTGTCTGAGGTCTCTTAAGACTGCTCAGGCCTTCTAACTGAGACCCATGTTCAGGTGGGCTGAGTCAGTTCAATGCTGGATTCCCAGCTATCACTCTGGGGGCCCATTAGCTCCTCCTTGTTCTGGTCAGCTGTCTCTGTGGGGTTCTGTAGCCTGGTCTTATCCTCCCTCTCTGCATTTGAATTCCAGTTCGGCTCAGTGTTTAATTGTAGTTTTGTTGCTTCTGTTTCCATCAGATACTAGATGAGGGTTCTATGATGGTGGATAAGTTAGTCATCAATCTCATTATCAGGGAAGGGCATTTTATGGTAGCCAAACTGTTTTTAATACTGAGCAAACATCAATCTCTTTCTTCCAACAAAGTTCAGTAATTTACATGCACATGCTGTCATTATCTAATACCACGGTCTCAGACCTTTTTAAAGGGACATCCATATGCTCCAGTATTTAAAGAGGTTTGAAGTTACACATAATCTCAAAAGTCCCTACTCCTCTCAAAACACCCCAAATGGAAAATCTATAATCATTTGAGTATTTTTTTCTAATGTGAATATGACCAGCATATTTAAGTGTTAGTTATTTTGGTCATCATTTTATGGATCTAAGAACTGATGCATCAATAGATGAAACAATATTAGCACAAGGAAGCCAGGAGTTAGTGCCATTGTATAACAATACACTCACTATAAGAGCACCCAAGCCATGACAGGATTCTATTTGTAAATTATATTAAGAGCATCAATTAAAACTATGGGGGAGATATAGCTTAGTGGTAAGGAACCAATCACTTGTTTATTTATTATTTAATATGTTATATTAATATATAGTGCACAACTTAAGAGTACCATACTTAATAATGTCGCTTAATGTAGTTTCTTGCTAAAGTATAGGATATTTTAGGACTTGTTCAAAATGTTGGTGGCTATGTATAAATATACAGTTAGTTTGAGTAAATAATACCTAATGAACAAAAGCTGTAATTGTGGAATTTCAGATGAGTCCCCCTTAGTTTCAACAGCAATATTTTCACTTTAATAATTTGTGCTAAATGAAAAAAATGTACTGCAAATTAGTCTAACACATAATTAAAAATGTTGTATTATCTGTGTAAACACAATTAAAATAGAATAACAGAATGGATTTTGGAAGTATGTGTCTAAATGGGAACTTCCAAGTGGTGATCCTGCTTTTGTTTAATGAGCATTTGATTGTGTGTGAATTCCTGGGTTGTGCTTTTTAAGTTCCAGCTGTATCTGACATGCCTTCAATAGGTTTTATGGAACTGAGTCATATATTCTAGCTGAATTTAAATGTAGTAGAATCTACATGACAGGAAAGTAGGCCAGCACCTCCCTCTGGGGTAAATGCAACTGACCTACTTCATATATTGTTATTTTATCACCTCAATTACAGAATGGAATACATCTCAGATGTACAAATCTATGACCAGTAATATGATTATCCTGGAGAAGGCTGGCAGCCATTTGCTAAAGCCATGCAATGGGAACACCAGTCCTTATTTGTCCCTTCCACAATTTACCAACAATTTTTATGATGTAATTAAAATAGTTGTTCCTATTTAAAGCATTAATAAAAAACAGGGATAACATTAAGATTAGGATTTGTGAGGTTGCTTCAATAGGTTTTGCTACTTCAGATATTGGGAGAGTTTTAAATATGATCCTGAATCCCAATTAATTCCTTAACTGTTTTCATTTCAACAGGTAACTACAATCCATAAGGCTTAGACCTTGTTACCAATGGGATTTTAGATTTAGTATTTCTTAAAACAGTCTCGTTGTCACCTGCCAAGAACATGGAGATGGGCATGAGAATATTTATGTGCATATTTCTAAGTGGCTGGTGTATTTCTTTCAAGGATTTTTCATAGGAAGTTGCAAAGAAAACCTGTAGTATATGGAGGAAATAATGAGAAAACAGAGAAGCCTCTCTTGTCACTGCCAAACGTGTCATCCAGTGCACAGGAATTGTATCACTCAGTCCCCTGTGGGTTGGGCCACTCTCTCTTCAGCTCCCTCTCTACAGTGTTACTTTTCAAAGAACAATGCAAGCTTTATAAATATTGTTCTCATGACTATTTTCACCTGTCCTTTGGAAAGAAGAGTACAAGATAGTCTACACACAATAGAATTCGTTATGATAATAAATGGATTTTCTATGTGGGAATTATAATTAACATTGTAAAATCTGAGACTTCCGTTGAAAAATCAGAACATTTGCACCATCACAATTCTCCTTTCATCATGAGGCTAGTGTAGTTGGTAATAATTCAAGTAATATTTTTACTTTTATTTTTCTATTCCCATCTAACAGTTGCCAAGCATTTGGGAAATACCCACATAATCTTGGAATAGAGATGTTGTGGAGATAATTTGTGCATCATTAAACTAGTAAATTCATCATTGTCCTCCTCAGGAAAATAGCCCTATAATTTGAGTAGACTGTAATAACTGAGCAAGCAAAGTCCTGGGAAGAAAGCATGCAGGCCTACCTGTCACAAGTCACATCTCAATGACAGATGTTATAGTGATGGAGATGTATCAAGGCATAGGACACTAATTGGTAAGCTGACATTTCCCAATTATAACCAAACTGAAGGTAATGGGACAACTCTAGGAGGTAATTATTTAAAAATAATATACTATTACTATTATGTAGATTGAGGGTGTACAGAAGGGCACATAAATAAAGCACATAGAAAAGGTACTATATACACACCTTAGAATAAAGCCCAATACAGAGAGAAATCTAAAAAGTCTTATGGAATGACAAGAAGGGGTTTTGAAGTCCAAAATCACACTCACAACTGACTGCAGTTTCACTGATAAATGAGCAATCAACATTGGTGCAGATGTACTCAATGCATATATGCACAATATATTTGTACATTTCTATGTTATTGTGTAACTTTAAAATTTTGGAATTAAACTATTTTAATGTTTATTATAAAGATACTTCTAAAGTTTCTTTTTCAATGCTTTTGTTAACAAAATTGCAAACACAATTCTCAGTATGCATGTGTCGGACATGGATTGCAATTAACCTCATTTTTTTTTCTAATAATGCTGTCTTTAGGTAAGACAACAAAATATGTCAAGTTATAGTGAGCTGCTGTGAAAATGCAATCATAAGGTCTTTTCCAACTCTGTAATGTAAGAGACAAGTCAGACTTCAGGAAACAGCACAATCAAGTTTCTTTCTCTACCATAAGCAACAATAATTGCACACCAAACATAAAGAACAAAAACACCACTGCCTACAAAACATTATGAGTGCCAGAGTTAAAGTAGTCCATTGTCTTTTTGTTGAGGGTCACTGAAATCATTTCTAGCATGTAATTTCTTGCTGAATAAAAGACATAGAAAGCAAAAGAAATATGATACTATAAGTGCATGAAAATTTAAGGCTTGAAGGTATGTATATTGGATTTTGAATCCATAAAACTTCTCATTGTTGAATTATTCTCAACCATTGAGTTGTGAGAAACAATCATTTGTTCTTTCAAGTGTTTTAAAATTATAAGGATATGTATTATGCACCAAAATGTAGATTTTACTTAAGAGTTCATAAGGTAGAGAGGCTATGTAATCTGTGCCATTCAATGCATTTGTGAGCAGTCCTCACTGATATTACAAAGCAGTACTGGCTCGTATCTGTCTATGCTTTCTTTTCCACGGCAGACAGAAATATTCTGATCACCTAGCAGCACTGAGCAATTGCTCATATTTTAATACCTCCCTTAAACAAAACACTTGCTACTTCAACGAACTAACACATAAGGTTAAGTTAGAGTGACAGAAAATGGTATTTTCCATTTGAATCTCTCAAATTTAAAAATATGTTGTAGTGTATGTACTCTCTCCCCTTTGGTAGGAGCCTTGGTAGAAGTGAGTGTACTCTGGTGACTTGGTTGCTTCACTTGAACCCCGATATCTGTGTCTGGGTTTTTTATGGTTCATGCTGCATTCTTCTTTCTTGGTGTTTCATTCATGAGTCACAAAACTATTTGTTTTCAGTACAAAGGTCAGTCCCCCTTTTTTATTGTTGCTATTTTGTTTTCTGATTTTTCAAAACACAGTTTTTCATTGTTTCTTTGGGGATTTCATATCATGTACCCCAATCTTATTTCATTCCCAGTTTCTTCATATTCTCCCTTTACCCTTGCAAGTACCCTTCCCTAAGCAAAAAGAAAAAAAAATGAAATGAATTAAAAAACACAATGAAACATTGTGCTCCTTTGTTTTCCCTGCCTTTACGTCCCTTCCTCTTTTGTCTTAGCGGAGCTGTGGTGTGCTATGCACTATATTCTTTTGTACAAACAGCTTTTTGGCAAATATTCATTGTAACGAGTTTTTGGTTGGTTCAAAGCCTCTGGCTTCTGCTACACCATCAATACTGGACGCTCTTGTAAACTCATCCTTGGTATCATGCTGTTACCCCAAGTCATGGCAGATCCTGAAGCTGGATTCCAGAATATAGTCCATTCACATGCTCTAGCAGGCCATGGATAGGGTAATGTTGGCATGGACCAGCTAAAAATACTGAAGTGGTCCTGAGTGGTGGCTGAGTTAGTCTGTCTGCGCCTCCCCTGGGATTGCGCCACTCAGGCAAGAGGGGGAGCCATCTACCTCTCCTATACCCACACCATCATGGTCAGCTCTCACGTGCTGGTAGGTGGTAAGACTGAGGACAAGCTCTCCAAACTTTAAAAAATTCTGATTAAAATGAGTGTTATTCTCATTCATGTTACTGGGAAATTCATTCTCATCTGTGAATGAATCAAATTTTGAGGACAAATGTTCATCCATAACTATTTCTTAGTAGGTAACTTTACAATGTCCTAGAACAAGACATGATTTTAAAGATTGAGAATGATACTATCATTATTATCTGGATTTCTTCAGAAATTAAATAAAACTTTATTCATGAAAACTTTAATTTTTTTTATTTCAACTTTTTTAAAGTGCTATTTATTTAGTCTCATCAGCCGCAGGCCAGCCTAGAACTTGCCATTTAGCTAAGAATGGCTAGAATCTCTAAGTCTCTTTTCTCATAACCCATGTGCTCAAATTTTAAGTAAGCATCACTGTGCCTTGTTTATGATTCTGTGGCCTGAACCAGAGTTTTATGTGTTCAAATCAAGTATTCTACTAAGTGAACTAAATCTTCAGGCTCCTCAGCCACTGATTTTCAAATAGACAAACATTATTCTGTGAACAACACTAATAATTCTAGATGCTGACATATGGATAATATAAATTTAATTTGGCTATATTAAGTATATGTTAATGTGGTTAATAACAGCAGTGATTTATCTGTTCTCTGACAAAATCCATGCATGATGTTGTCTAACATTGCATGTAAATTGTGCAGCTATGTTTTTATAAGTAAGTATATTTTTTGTTTTTAACTCTCAAAATGTGTTATGAGTAAACATTTATAAATAATGTTTTAGTAAATTGTTACAGATCCTAATTAGTAAATGGTCACAATGGGTCAATTAGTTCAGTTATATTTTATATAGTTTGGGTCTGTATGGTACTGTGGCATACAAAAACTTTATTTTCTCCAAATTGCTCTAATTTTTGACTGGGCTATTAAATTCTCATGACTAGAAAAATATATTAATTAGGTCACTTATGGCAATTTTACTACTTACAGGCTTCAAGCTCTTTTGTGTTAATTATAAATCTAAGAATTTTGGTCATTGCTTGTGAACACAAATTTCTGAAGTTCTTTGCAGACATCTTGCTCAACCCAACCCTTTCTGAGTTTTTATTGCCTTCTACCATGCTTTTGTTCTCATGTTTCTGAGTTTGAAGTCCATGTTCATAAACCTGGTTACAAATTATGTTTCTTCTCCATTATGGTATGTATTTTTTCTTCCTTAGGGCTTCCTCTCAAGGTTATGTCTCTGTCTTCAGTGACTCCCTAGCACACTATAGAATGTCTATTCTGAAGTTCAATTCTATAAATCATAGCTGAGAAAGAGATGTTTCGAAGGGAAATCTGTTCTCTTCCCATTCATAATCCTGTCCCTGTGCAAGGAATGCAATCACTAACTTCTTGACTTCTTGAATGTTGAAAAAATATACTGTAGGGAAAAACAAAAACAAGACTATCTGCAATTATTAAAATTGGGTTAAAATAAGGTGAGTACTCTGTGGACAATACTGAAGTACTTTTAGAGCATGTCATTGACAAGGGAGAGACCCAATTATTTACACAAAGAATGAAGGAAAAGGCAGTGAGATGTCTCCTTGCTATACAGCCAGGAAACTTGTCAATGGCTGGTTTTGCTTATGTCTGTTTGAATGGCACCATGCAAATTACATGTGTCTGCATGCTCATCGCATAATGTATATAAGAATAGTAAATTATGTACTTACTGTGGATGTAAGTTAATCTGTACAAGACTTTTAGAATTCTAGATCTCAAGAGCTGCCAATGTCCAATACTGTGAGTATAATGATCATTATGATCATTTTTTTTTTATTATTACTCTGTGAGTAACTCCTATAAATCTACTTGCTTGTTACAACAAAATGAGTGTCATTCAACATTAAGAAGGAGACTCTAGCCAGGACTTAACCACTTGAGGGAGAAGACTTTTTTTTTCTTTCCTTAAGACTAGGAGTTGTTATAATTTCAAGTTGTGCCATTCTGGGATCAAGAGTTGTGAGATAATGGCAGTTGATGAATGGCCACAGGTTTTGAGAAGACTCTAAATATTACCTGCATGTATGAAGTACATGAATCAAATTCGGTTACTTTTATTTATGATACATTTCCTTCTACTTGATAATTTAATGTAAATTACAGAAACTGTTATAAAATAGTCTTAGGAAGTTGAGATAATACAATTTATGGAAGGTTAATTAATTTTTGAGCACTTTGAGATAATTATATTTTGGCTAGTGCAATAGCAAATGCTGTTGGTTAATGTTAGCAAAACGTAATGCATAACTGAAAATTAAATTTATGTTATTGTTTTATAATCTTGGGCCTTCGCTGATTTTCATTTACTCTTATCCTTTTATATATTTGCAGGAAATGTATTTAAACATGAATTTCTTACTGGGATGAATTTTTGAGTAATTGACAAGAGTTTGTAAATTCTCCAAAAATAAAAAGCTTTGTTCTCAATATTAAGTGTTCATTTTTATAGACATTTAGAATTTTATTTTTCCAAAATGCTATCCAAATTACAATTACTTTGTACATTGATTTAAGATAGTTTTCAAATTTTACCACTTTTTTTTATACAAGAATATCTTAAAGTAACCTCTGTATTTTAATTCTGTCTTTCCTGAACATGACTTTAAACATTACATTGAATGTTTAAAAATCACTTGCATGACAATAAATTTTATTCAGACACTGGTTACCTATATAAAAATTCATGTAATTATATTGATTTCTGTTTTTAAGTAACAGAAGTCAATTCTAGTACAATTAAATAATCCAGAAGTAATTTATTTGAGGAGTAAAAGTAAACAATAGAGTTAGAAAAAAATTATCATTCTATTCTTTCAAAGAATATAAAGTAGGAAAGTTTGCTAATATAAGAAGGAAAATTATCTATAATACTATTATAAGTGCTATAGATAGGCTGTCCCAATGATCTCAGTTTATGTCAGGAAAAGAGCACAACAATAGCTTGTAATAAAAAAAAATGGATGTTTCAAAAAGTAATTTTAGGTATTTTAGATACAAAATCATCTTATAACTAATTAACTCTGTAAATAAATGCAGGTAATATCTCAAGCTCAGCAAAACTGATACCCAATGTAATAATAATCTAAGCTCCTGCTCCTGGAGTTTAAATATTCTTCTGTCACCTCATCATGCTTTATTACCTGTGTATGGACTGTTCTACAGACAGTATTGAGATAAGAAGGTCTGGGAGAAATTGTCAGCAATGTTTTTCCACACTGATGTCAAAAAAGGGTTTGAGAAGATAGGCTTGCAAAAACATGGCTTCTTTTGAAAAGACACATTGCTGGGCGAGTCTAAATATAATGTTGAGCTATGTAATTCTAAAGGTAGCAGCTTGCTGTTTCTAGATACTAAATCTGATTTAATTCAGTAACTACTTATAGAGAATTTCTCTGTGCATAGTACTAAGGATGATAGGAACTTGGCAGAGAATTTCCCTAGAATGTTCCTGGCTCTTTTACTCATTACTCCTCCCTTCCACAACTGGACCCAATGAGCTTGGTATAGTGCTCAGCCATGAATCTCTGCTTCTGCCTTAATCAGCCACTAGATGAAACTCCACAATGGCAGTCAGGTAGTCATCAATCTCATCACATGGAAAGGGCATTTAAGGTAGACTTCTACCTTTGCTTAGACTCTCAGTTGGGGTCATCATTGGGGATCCCTGGAGATTTTCCTAGTGACAGATTTCTTGTCAAGTCCATAATGGCTCCCTCTGTAGAGGTATCTTTTTCTTTGCTGTTTTCCTCTGTTCTTCCCCCAACTTGAACTTCCTGATCCCTCATCCTCTCCTCCTCCCACACCTTCTTCCCTCCACTTTCTCCTACCTCCTTCCCTCCTCCCCCAGGACTTCCAATTTAGTCATGTGGTCGTATCCCTTTCCCCTTCTCTGGGGCAGGGTTAGGGGATAATATATATTTTTCTTTGTTTCCTCCTTTTTCCTAGCTTCTCTGGGTTTGTCAGTTGTAATATGGTTGTCCTTTGTTCTATGTTTAATATCACTTATGAGAAAATACATGCCATGTTTGTCTTTCTGTGTCAGGGTACCTCACTCTTCTAGTTCCATCCATTTGCCTAAAGGTCTGTCCCCTGCTCTCTCTCCGGAGGGTATGGGTCTAAGAATCTGATGTGGATGGCTTGGTCTGCCACCAGGTCTCTGGGGGATTTGTGGGTGGGACAGAACTACTTTCCAGGGTCAAGGGAACACATGTTCTATTTCCCTAGCAGGACAGATTATAGGTCAAAGTTTTGTGGGTGGCATGCTGTCCACATTTGTCTTCAGTAGCCTGCAGAGTATTTCCCCACCTCCAAAAAGACTAGAAAGCAATGTGCTAACTTTGAGTTAAAACTCTAAAACAATAAATAATTTTATACAAATATAACCAATTTTGTGAAAAATACCTGCTAATGTGTATATGAGTAACTTTTTAAAATAAACCTTTGAAAAAGAATTGAAAATATTTGTTCCTAAGTCCAAATTAGTTATCAATAAATATATAAAATGGATAATGTTTACATTGAGAAAAGCATAATGTAATGATATCAAAAACAGGATGCACAAATAAGAGTAGAATTGTCTATATTCTAGTTTAATGTTTTTTGACTTTTTTATTTATTTATCTATATAATTGCCTACAGCCTTTCTTTTCAAAGTCTTCTCAAATATCTGTTCCATTGAAAAAATCGTATGTCATTTTTGCCCAAATAATTTTGCTTCTAGTACCATATCACATTTCTCCTGAATTATCTCTGTAAGACTACAAAGTTGTAGAAAGTAAATATGATCCATATAACCATCCCTCATCAGGCAGAAATTTGTATGCTGGCTTGCTTTCTTATTATAAGAGCATTGAGATTTTGTTATGCTAACTTTGTTGATTTTGGATTCAAGATTTGGAAATTCTCAAGTACAAAACTTAGAATTTCATTAACTCTTTCCAAGTTTATTATCAAAGTTCACTTTGAAGACTTAAAAAATAACCTATTGCCAGGCATGGTAGAATGAATTTGAAATACCCATTGTCAGGAAGACAGAGCAGAAGGATTACAAGTTTGAGGGCAGGCTGGGATCCATAGAGCATTCCTGTTCTAAAGAGAATATTTTTATAAATATTCATTTAATAGCTTTTGGATTTAATAAAAGTACATATTTGCCAAAATATGAGACTTGGCAGTTGCATTATTTTCATGATTTTGAATTAAATAGTTATGCTAATTTGGGGAAATATCAAAAATAACTGCAAATATTTGTTTATGTATACATATATATATATATATATATATATATATATATATATTTGATGATTTTTGTTGTAAATAACAAATACTGGCACTCCTCAGATTCCCATGAAAATGTTGAAACATCTCAACATCACTCAACTCATTCAAACATCTGTGATTTTGTTCTCTGCCTTCTTGTCACTTCATAATTTTTCTTTATACTTCATAATTAAAATGCAGCATGATGTAGAGTGAAAAGCCCAGATTTTAGAATTAGACATAACTACATTGTAATCCTTAGTAGCTAAGCCACTTACCAGCTGTGTGTGCTCTGGCAATTTATGTGCCCTTTGTTTTCATTTCCAGGAAAAATAACAGTGTTTTTTCAGAAAAGCAATATACATATGTACACTTTTAAATACCAGGGGGTTAAGATTGCTACCTTTTACATATTTTATAAGATTCTTGATTGCTTTTGATAATGTCACAGTTTTGATATGTTTTATATTGAAAAATAACTACACATCTATTTCTTATGTGAATGAAAATTAGTATTAACTTCGTAAGAAAAGTATAAACACTAATATCAGTTTCTAAAGTACACAGACATAATAGGTATGATTTGCTAGGAAAATCTACATTCTGCAAATCCTTTCGGAACACCGAGGAAGGGCTTTTACCCAAATAGACCTAATTCAATCCATCTTGGGTTACTTTCTACACCTTTTTTCTTTGTGTTTACTAAGTTTAGAGTCTGTGGCATACAAGAAGGAAGACACTTTGCTCAGTTGAGTGCAATGAAGCCTTCATTATGTAAGACTCATCAAATCTTTGCTTAGTTTGTCTGATACACCATGGAAGGAAACACTTCTTCATTATAATACCAATGCATTTAGTATTTAATCCAGAATTTATATAAAAATCTTTCAGGTTTCTTTCTTACCAGCTTCTAATCTTCAAAATTGCTGGATGAAGACATGTCTCAAAGAATACCCATCTTACAGAACACATATAACTAGACTATTAAAATGGGTACCTTCAATACACACAGATAATTTCCTCTTTTCTATTTTTCTCTCTAACACACACACACACACACACACACACACACACACACACACGAATGAAGAAAATATACCAACATTCTTCAACATTAAGTCTTTTGAAATACTGTTTGATAATCTAGTATATGATCTTTGTCTTTCAACTCACTTATGAGTATAGTAATGCCATCAATCAATTTTATATGACAGAAATCATCTCAGGGGAATGATTTTAATTTAGGTCACACAATTAGTAAATCATGGAACCAAAAATTGAATCACTGTCCATTTATGTACACAAGCTGCATTCATCTTCTTCTCCCTAGAGGGAAAATTGTTTTGAAACTAATATAAACTAACAGAGTATAACTATAGTTAATAATTAACTAGTACCACAATAAATACAGTTTTATGGAAAACTAATTCAAAATAGGGAAGATGAGTATTTTATGTTTTGCTAAATTTAATGACTGTTTATTTTATTATTTATCCAAATTGCCATAAAACAATTGAGAATATATTTCAAAATGCCTCTGGAGAAGGGTAGTAGTACAGAATCAATCTGAATTTTTGTATATCCTCTGAGAAAGACTGTTTCTGATATGTATTTAGGTCCTTGTGTTTCCTCATCCCAGCTTTTGCATTTTCCAAAATTAATGTCCTTAAATAAGTTGATATCTGTGCCAAGAACTATCTGAAAAATTTCCAACCTCTAGTTCACACTCTGTCTGCAGCTAATTTTATTTACTTATTTATTTATATTTGTTTTTCACATGCCCCTCCAAAACTCCCAGCCAAACACAGACCAGGCCAGGGATACTTTATGATTTGACAGAACTACTTTTAAATTGTAGTTAAATTCTAATAGATTATCTAAACTAGGTAGGTATCCTTCTAGCAGTGAACAGTCTGAATCAGAAATTTCAGAATAGTGTTTCAGCAGCAGAATATATTAGTGAAAAATGTTTCTCCTACAATTCTTACATGCTTATTAAGGAGAAAGGCTCTACTACCTCTCTAAACATAGAAAGAACAGTTTGCTTTGTTTCCCATTGTATTTTATTAATGAATCTTGCTTAAATATATGTGTGTATTCTAAAATAGTTGAAGAAGTGTATAGTTCCCAAATAGCTTAATTGCTAAGTTTTGCTACTATACTAGTCAAATAAACGATCTTTTTTTTTGGGGGGGTGGGTTTCGAGACAGGGTTTCTCTGTATTGTTTTGGAACCTGTCCTGGAACTCATTCTGTAGACCAGGCTGACCTGGAACTCACAAAGATCCCCCTGCCTTTGTCTCCCTAGTGATGGTATTAAAGGTGTGTGCCACTGATGCCTGGCCAAATGCAGAATTTTTAATTCATTGTCATTTTGGGGACAATAGCCAGTAAAAGAGAAACTGAGACTTTACATAAATTACAGGGTTAGATATACTTTTAAAATCATACTTAATTCAACATGTATCACACTTGATTCAGAATCATGCAAATTCAAAGTATGGCCAAAAAGATAATGACATTAGGTAAAGCACTGTAGTAGAGCATTTCATACATTTTACTTAAGCATTATTCAGCAAAAGCATATTATATCTATATTTAATAAATGATACATAAAATGCTCATTGCAACATATGAGCAAATGGGCACAATTATAATCATTAATTGGAATTTTCTAATAGCCTTTAGGAATTAGTCAAAGACTTATATTTAGATGATTATTTGAAAAGGTACTACTTTATTAAAGAATATTTTTCACCTGTTGTAAAGATTTTGAATATTGATAAAATACCTTAAAACAAGCCAATCATTCATATAAACTAAAAATTACCATATTCATGGAGACAATTATCATAATATAATAAAAACTAAAAATGTAATTTTTCCTATTGATGTTTGTACCTTTATTTTTCAGGAACATATTATGTTTTGAGTATTTTCCAAAGTGTAGGTAATGTGATGTATATACAATGTTTTTGAAACTTTTTTAAATCTCCTAATAATTTCTACTACAGTGATTGTATCTACAGTCTACTTCAACCATATACAGAAAAAACAATTAGAATAAAACATCTATTAATTAGTATACTGGCAACTTTTACTGAACTCCTGGACCTAAGCATTCATCAAATACATAGATTCTACTTTATTAGTATAATAATAAAATGTATCATATAGTAACTCTTACCATCTTATTCAAATAATAATTAATACAAATTTTCATAGTTACTTGTATTTTTGGATAATTTCATGCCTTAATACTGTTTTACATCACATCTATTCCCATTCTAAGCCCAACTAACTCCTGTAGATTTTTTTTTTGTAAGGGTCTCCATATACTGAAAAATCAGCTTCTTGGAGTGGGAGTAAGAGCTACACAAATCTGTTGATAATAGGATAAACATTTAAAATGATAGTATGAATTATACTGGGTTAGGAAAGTGAGAGTACTAGCTTCTGCTGTAGGGTTCATGACATCCTCAGCTATGGGTGGTTGGCTTGGTTTATAGTACTAAGCATGAAATCCCTCCTTTTGAGTCCAATTTGATTGACATTGGTTATCCCCAAGAAATAAATGCTACAATTGTTCATACTCTTTAGAACTGGGTAGGACTCTTAATTAATTGCTTTCTCACAATTACTTGAGTAGCACTCTTAGACACTTTAAGAGCTAGTTCTCTGGTGGGAGGGTTTCAGGTCAGTTTTAGGTCAATTTCTCTGTCATGTGACTAACGTTTATAGTCACTTCAGCCAAAGGATCTTACCATCAGATCCTGGGAGGAAATCAAAGACAATGTCAATTGACAGTTTCATATTTTTCCCTGACCAGCACCTCAAATGCAAATTTCCCAAACCTGCTATTCAGATATGGGTTGAGGATTCTCTGGCTTTGGCAAAGCATAGAATCCCTGATTGTTTTTAAGTGAAACGTTCTAAAATTTGAGAATTGAGGTAAATCAATAAGTCAGACTCTGTTGATTGTTACCTTGAAATATATTGGGAACAGGGATCCGTGGTGCAACGGGAAAAAGGTAGAGAAATAATGCATGAAAATAAGGACAGGATTGAAGCCTCTGCTACACTATTGATGCAGCACCCTCTCTGGAACTCCTCTTGGTTATCCTGCCGTTGCCCTGTGTTGATGGGCTTGTAGAACTGGTCCCGTCATGTGTCCCAGCAAATCAGAGAGACCAATTACTGCAATGAATACTTGCAGGTAAAGCTATTTAGACAAAGAAAAAAAAAGGGGGGGGGTTGCTTCATGACTCTACCATGACAAAAAAGTTTTCCCTTTTCTTTCTTTTTAATTTTTATCTCTGGTGGGGAAGTGGCTGCAAGAGCAGGACACAGTTACTCAGTAATGGGAAATAAATGGGATCAAGATGCATGATATCAAAGTCACGAAGAATAAATTAAAAGAAAATCAAAAGCAGAAAAAAGAAAATGAAAAAGAAGACAGATTTCAAATGATATCTATCTATCTATCTATCTGTATACATATTTATATGTATATATGTGTGTGTATGCATATATCTAAGTAAAAATATATATGTTACAAAATTTGAAACCAAGAATAAATGAAAATTCTGGAGTTTTAACTTCCATGATGATGATTTAGGTAGTACACAATTCCATTGTTTTTTTTTTTCAAAGTACAATATCCACATATGAAATAAACATCAGTGACTGTGTGATCTTTAGGAAATATCTTCAAATGTGTTGCTGCCCTTTGTCTTTCCTGGAGCACCTGGCCGTACTTGTTCAGCTAAACTTTATCATCCTAGAAATCAGCAGTAACATTTCATTTCTCCCTGCTGCGTCTCTTACCCCATCTTTCCAACAGACAGCAAACTGTTGATAAATCTGCAATTACATTCTGTAGTAAATACAATATTATGTATATCATCCACGGATAATATTCTATTTATGTTAAATATGCATATGCTTACATTTAATGGAATGTCTTCATTTTTTTATATGTAAGTAGAATGTGATTTTTTTATTTTTTGCCATGGTGAGTAGAATGATAAGATCCTTCCAGAAATTTCCACTCAATATGAAAGCTGGTGACTAAGCTGTTTTAAGGCATTCAGCTATAGGACATTTTGCGACTTGATACAAATCACTTTAGCTAACCTTGTGGAACACTTATTTAGTGGCTCTTTTCACTCCTAGGAACATACTACTTATTTTAATACTGTAATATTTTTCTAAAACACAAGGTTTTGATTTGTGTATAAAACACTCCACTAAATAATTCCATCTTCTTAAAAACCTTTGAACAAAAGGTACTGTCCTATACTGTTCCTCCTGTCAATATTCTTCTATCACTTTTGTAGAATTACTGGTCTTTAGGTAGGTCCTTACCTTCCTGTAACGAAGTACTTGTGGGAGCTCATTATGATGCCTGATCTGTTTTTAATCATTAAATTAGGCCTGGCATTAAGAAAAGCTTGAATTCTTGCTTTCCTAAAGTGATTTTTAAAATATGTTTAAAGTCCTTTGGAAGGGTAGATGAAAATCCTCTGTAGAAATTAAGAATCATATTTCCAGTTTAATGGAAGGTAATTGTAATTAGATTTGTAAATTTAGTGAATTATTTTATGTAAAAATACACTTTGAAAGAAACATGTCTTGTTTTAAAATGAGGGGGAAATGAAAATAGCATAATTATCTCAGAATACACCCAATTGTGAGAGAACAAGAAAAGAAAGAATGGAAGAAAGGAAGGAAGGAAGCAAGGAAGAAAGGAAGGAAGACATCAAAGAAATACATGGTTTCTCTCACATACGTAGGCCTGGCCTACAATGAAAAGGAAAGGAAGCTTACAAGTCCCTCTGTTTATCTACCTGGTATGTTTTGACCAAAGAAAGTTAATCATGTAATATACAATAAGTAGGAGAACATGAGAGATCAGGCAAGAAAAATATCCAGGGATCCACAATGATGACCCCAACTAAGAATCTCAGTAATAACAGAGAGGCTATCTTACATGTCCTTCCCCTATAATGTGATAAATGGCTACCTTAAATGACATCAACATATAAATGGCAAATGAAACATCAATACTACAATTTCTAGTCTCATGAAAGTTTTATATTTATAGTGTTCAAAACACATTCATTGCTTTCCAATAGGCACAAATTTAACCTACTCCAGCATTGAGCCCAGGACTGAAATGCCATCTGCATTAGCTTTTAATGTTCTCCAGGTCCCTTCACTTCACTTCAAGGCACAATTACTGTGTAGCCATGAAATTAAACATATTTGTATGCCTCTGTTTTTGTGTTACACTTCTTGGAAAAGCATTCAAACCCTGAAATATTAAGTATAAATAAACCTTTCATTTCAAATAAAAGGAACTATACTTTCAAATATGAGATAGGATTCAAGATGGACCCACTATTACTCTTCAGGGAATGGTTACCTAATGACGGAAAGCTGTTATAAACCTCATAATTTAAGTTGTGTATTCATCTACTCATAAGCACTAAAGTAAAACCCATTTGGTTTGATAAAATTTACAGCATGATTGCAATAATTTATTAATGAACTAAAGTTGAGTTAGCCTGTGGACCAGAACCACCCAACAATGACTCTTATTTGGCAAAATCTTCCAATGATTGGGGAGGTGTCTTAAAGACTAATGGTATGAAGATACTGCTTCTTTTTTGTTAAAACTGCTGTAAGCAAGATTTTGGGTGCCATGTTATATAATAAATGCAGCCATTTTGCAGTACTCTGGTCACCATTATATTTGCCTACTCCATCAATCCTGTGACACCTGAGAGTTGGTGGCCAAATGGAGCTCAGTTTTTAAAGTGATTGTCACACATGCCAAACCTTTGTGTTTTATTTCTGACTAGAAAAGAGCAGAACAAAGACACTAACTAATGTGATGGAAAAGACAGGGATAGGTATTCCCATGACAAATCAGTACACAGAGAGACAAAAAGGATTTTAGGTCCACAGATAGTCCAGAAAATTTGTCATATAGACACAATACTAGACTTAACCTATAAAATTCATTATTATATGTTTGGGACCCATCAAGATAGAACCCCTGTCTTTTTGACTGATCTTGTTGATAACTTCATTTTCTTATCTGGAGAGCCAGTGGCTCATCTTTGTGGAATACAAGGGTGATATAACCATCTGCAATCAACAGAAGTAGATCACTCTGGGTCTAGATTGTTGATATCATTTAAATGGATACTACTCTGCGAACCACGGAACTGACTTTAAGGTCATTCTTTCATTTTATTAAAAGGATGTGCCCATTCAGTCAAACTTAAGAATTTTTGAAGTGTTCTGTTTTTGAGATTAATGTAATTATATCATTTCTTCCTTTCCAATCCTCCCGTCAAACTCTCCCATACACCTGTCATTGGTCTCTTTCAAATTATGCCCTCTTTTTTCATTAATTATTATTACATGTATTAGCATATAATTTTGATATATATATATATATATATATATATATATACATTCTTAAGTATAACGTTCTCAGTCTATATAATTTAACTTGCATGTGTGTTCCAGGATTTCCCATTTGTTATTCTGTAACCATTGGTACATTTTCCCTGGAGAATACTATGTGTTCTTTCATATATTATTTCCACAATGTGGTATTCTCTCTTTCCATTAATCTCAGTCCCTCTCCCACCTCCACCCTTCTCCTGATCACCTCGTCCTCTGTTTTACTTAAAAAAAAAAAAAAGAAGAAGAAGCAGGTATCCCATGGATATTCTGGATGTGCAACAAACATGGCTGAACAGGAATAAAAGATTAGACACAAACCCTTATTTCACAATTGGACATGGCAATCCAGTAGGAGGAAAAGGGTCCCAAGCACATGTGAAAGAATTAGAGACACCCCCACTCCCATTGTTGGCTATGCCACGAGAACACCAATTTACATATCTATTAGGTATATGCAGAGACCCTAACCCAGACACATATAGGGTCCGTGTTGGTTATATTGGTTTTCTGTGAGCCCTTTTGTGTCTTGCTTAGTTGATTCTATGGGACCATGTTCACATGGTATACTCCACTACCCTGGAGCAAACAATCCTTCTTGCTCTTCTTTGGTTATGGATGACCATCTGAGGTTCTGTGTGTCTCATTACTAGGAGACTATAAGAGGGTCACTCACATATTTCAGGGAGTTTACTCAGGTCTCAGTAGATTGGGTTGTTTTTTTCTTTTTATTCTGGAAGATGAGAAGGAGGAGTTGTTTCAGGTCTAACCCCTTTATTTGTAGATGGCTAACACTACCTTAAGATCATGTTTCCAAACATGCCTGCTCTCATTTCCTCATCTTATATGGGGGGGTTAGTCACATTAGGAAAAGATTTGTCATAATGGCCTAATTATAATTTTAACTATTACATTTATGAAGACAATAAATCCAAATGTTTTCACACATTCTGAAGCTGAAAGATAAGGAGTTGGAAATATACATTAGAGGGAGGGTCAGATTTAACATATTACAATGTTGTTCATCTCTGTTAAACTTAGAACACTGTTTTAAGAATTCTAAGAATAACCGCATAATTTGTTTTAAGAAAATCTAACTTTATTACCCTTTTCCAATTTAACTCTAAATTTTGAATATTGTATTGTTTTTAATGCCATTAAATAATGAAAGCTTCAGCGATTAAAATATACATAGTTAGCTTAAAGAATAATATTCAGCATTAGGTCTGAAACTATAACATAAGCACCTTAGCTACATCAAAGTAAAAATTGATTATTATGTGACTATTTTTAATTTGCCAGTATATTCCAATCCTATACATCTTAAATAATATTGGTACTGAGATCTCAAAAGCATAAATTAAATATAAAGTAGAAATTATGATGGATTATTCTAGAATATATTTTCCATAATTCAATAATTTCTCAAAATAGAGTTGCATTGTTACACTTTTTTATATAGTGGTCATTATTTTCTATTATTAAATAAACACTGGTGGTTAATGCAAACAATTCATATTTTCTCGAAGAGATTAGAATATGCCCTAGGGTGTAGAATGCGAGTACAGAAATGCAATTTCTTATCAGATTGTACACTCTGGTCACTACAAATGTGTATTTAGAATAAAAATGCTTTATATTTACTGATGGCTTACAATACACACTGTTAGAACGGCCTCTGTTTCTGAATGTACTGACTTAATTCTTATTAGATAGCAAACAGAAACATAAGTGCTCAAACTGTGCCATACAATTTCTACCAGAATGGCAGCAATGGCATTCTTAACAGTATGTACACGTACACAGTTCAATGAAGGGAGCATTTGGAGATTATTCATTTGGTAAAGTACTTGCATTTAAACACCAGAGCCCACATACATTCCTGTTATCACAGTTTGGGGGAGGTGGAGACAAGAGGGTACCTAGGGCTTTCTCCCTGGCCAAAGTATAATTTAATGAGATACCCTGTCTCAAATCATAGAGATACCTTTCCTAATAATTATATCAGAAGTTGTCATCTCATCTAATACAGGAGCATGGATGTACACCTGCACACATGCTTTCAGGCCCTTGCACATAAACCTGTTCAAATGGAATTATTAATAACATATATGATACGTATACGTTGGAGTACAGTTTTATCTGTAGGATATTAATGAAAAAAATAATTAATACAAATACATAGAACCATTATAAATCATTTTTGATAGTATCCTAAGTTTGAATGTATACTGGTGATACAAAGAAATACAGAAATAATTTCTACCCTCTGTTTCTTCACAACTTTCTTAAGAATATAATATATATGATGAATAGTAATAAATTTTTAGTGCAGCAAATTAATGCGGTAAATTATTGCTGAATTCAATCAGAGTAGATTGAGTTGTGATTGCAATGAAAAGAATACAAACTAATACATATTAATGCAGCTCAGAAACATAAGAAGGGGAAACTTTTATTCTCCCTACCTTTCGAATATGACCATGTAAAGGCAAGTGCTAAAAATTGTAAAGCTGACTCATAGTTTTCTTTATGAGCTGGAGGGCACAGATCTTCTCTTTTCTATTTTCCCGTGTCATTTATTCATAAATTTATTTCATAGATCCCATGTAATACTTTTTGTTTGACAATATCTCCTTCATGATTTCAGAAGAATCCAAAATGAACATGAAATCATGCTTCATTATGCTCTCTGAAATTCAGTAAGACAAGGCTAAGAATCCTTATACTACTGTATTTCCTTCCATTGTCCTTAAAGCATCAGTTTATTCAGTAAAGTACATTTTATAACAAAATGTCTTGAAGGGGAATGTATTCCACAAAAAGTGCCCTAATTCAGTATCTGGTTTATATTGAACACCTGCAGAGTAGAGGATTTTGTATTTGTTTTATCATTTGGAAATGGCAGAAAGAAGCACCATAGACCATCTGTGGCTTCTTTTATTTTGTTTGGCTGGACCTGGTGCTAAAGTGACATACATGTTTTCACACTTTGGACATGTGCTCACTGTTTATTTGTTGACACCTGACTAGATGGAGGACTTTGAAGGATGGGAAATATTTTTATTGTCAGGATGGGAAATTTTTTTTTATTGTCAGGGATATATTTTTTAAAAAACTCATTTTTTATTTTTCTTTAAATGTATACTAACTAATCAATGGATATTTTTATAAATTACTTAGTTACTCAGTAACGCTAAGAGACTCAGAGTTTAGGTTGAACAAGGCACCATAATGTTATTTCTCTAGACCTTTTGAAAGAAGATATTACTAGCTTGTTGTGGACAAGTCTCTAACAACTCACATTGACAAAGTAAGCCAAGAGTGGAACCTCAATTCTACAAGTTTAGTCATGCCCCTCACCTCAACTTGATCCAGAGGCAGAAATAGTCTCCCAGACCTTCTGAAGCACTTTTAGAGTAGTCCTTCCATGAGGGAGAGATTTAGAGTAGATTCGAATACAAAGGTCCTTAAGAGAGTGAAATAAAAGAGAAGGAGCAGAAGACAATACTATGATCGGAGTAGTGAGGGCATTGAAGGATGAGAAATGGGTCCACTGATAGTGACCATTAGGCTGATACATCACAGAAACACAGATTCTTCCCAGAAAGAGTGTAGACACATCACAGAAACACAGATTCTTCCCATAAAGAGTGTAGAGGCAAACAGCCTGCTTGACTTCTTAAAATCTGTATTTAATTTAATAAAGCTAATGTTAGACTTCTGAAGATCCGGTAACAAATGATAATAAAACTATGTTGTCTGTTTAATCTGTCACATAAATTATACTAAAGTAACACATTCATACCAGTACCCCTGATCTATGAAATGTAAGAAATTGTATACTCATATTTTTCCAAACCACTAGAATTGTGGCATCATAACCCCATAAAATATACAATGCACATAGAGATTATTTTTACTATCAATACAATAATATTTACAATACAACAATACAATAATATTTAATGCCTAAATAAAGACCCCAGTTAGTCACTAACCAAACCAGGGCATTTACAATGTCTTTCTTTCTCTCTTTCCTAGATTCAATGAATATGTAAATGCTATCCATTAAACCGAGCTTTCCTAAAACACCCAAACATCTAAATCAGAAATTTTTCTCTTTTATAGGGATCACACTGTTATGATAAATGATTATTCTTCAAATGTATTATTTAGTAGTTATTCACAAGTTCATACACTTGAGAAACTCCTACTAAAATCTATTATGTCTAGACATCATCTTCTATATTGATGTAGTCATTTCCTGTACATTTTTTTACACATGGCTCTCAGGTAAGCATGGATCTATGTTCTGAAATCAGAGATTCTTTAGAGCTTAGACTGGATCCTCTGTCTGCTGAAGAGTGGATGCAGCTGTTCTGTCTTTCAATCCAGTGAGGGGGAACATCATGAGAGACAGTGTTCCTGTCTTATTTCTGAGGACCATTCCTTATATTCACCTGACCAAGTTTCTCAAGACTAATTGTGTCACAATTTAGCTTTTTTTTGACATTATCTTATGGTACTTGGAGAAAGAAAAGAACTTTGATTCCATTCTTTATGGAAGAAAGTGTCCTTAATATTTGTGAATTCCTAATAGTTATAATCTGAATCATTTTATTTTTGCCATTTGCTACTTTGTAAAGAAACTTACATCTTAATGTGTGAACTAAAATACATAATGTATTCTCTATTTTAGATGAAAACTATCATCATTCCTATTATCTGACCATAGTTGGCTCAGTAAATCTTTTCCATTCATCAGTATGAGTTACATTTCTGTAACAGTAACATACTCTGACATAAAGTAAACCACTAAATAGAGTTTGTTAGGTTTGCAGTTCCAAGAGAAGACATAAAGAACCACAGTGGTGAGCACATAGAAGCAGTAAAGAGAGGAAAGGCTGGCAGAGAGGAACAGCTTATCATGGTTTATTTGAGCATAGGAAGTCCTGCAAGAAAACAGGAAGTGACTCTGGGCTATCAAAGGGTAAAGCCCATTCTCAGTAAAATACTTTTTCCTGCAAGGCTCCAACACCTATAAATTTCATCACCATTATAAACTGCACTACCAGCTGGAGAATAAATACTCAAACACATGAGCCTATGGAAGACATTTCATGGCCAAACAACAACATTTCTACCCCTGCCCTGTGAGATCATAACTATCTCATGATCCAAACACACTTGTTCCAACCTTAGAAGTCCCAGTATTCTTTTACAGTAGCAATACTAGCAGGGACACAGCGCAGGGCAGTGAGTGTGGAGGTTCTTTTTATAGGCTTTAGAGTTGACATTTTACCAAATAAAATATCAAAGGCATGCGACCAAATGCCGCTTAACTTATTTGATCTTTTGTATTCATTTAATCGTTATCTTTTTGTAAATATTATCTCAGGAAGAAAGCACAGGAGGCAGAATTTCTCTGCTGAATTTATATATGGTCATTATGTCACTTAACATCAAATAGATCTTATACATTTATACAGAAATAGTATTTATACACTATTTCTGTCCCTTTTTTTAATGGACCCTTTCCTAAACACTGGACAAATATTGGATTAACTTATAAAAAAGTAAAGAAACAATTTTTCATTTGGATGGTACTAAGAAGTTAAATGTTATTTATTTCTTCCAAAGCATTCAGCAATGAAAACCTGCACTAGCTTTGTATTCCAACGTATGGCAACTTTTCAAATTTCTCTTGATTCATCCTTATCCAGATACATTCTTCTGTGATAGCCTGCCAGGTTGGTGTAGAAAAATCTTTAGTGGTATATGCTTGCTAAGTTTTACAGCAATTTATTTCTGTGACACCGGTGTAAGACCAAAGGACCTTTGGTAATTGAAATGCAGTTTGTTGGCTTTCAATAGAAGCTCATGATGTAGCTCTGCCACCTATCATAAGAAAAATGTAAAGTGTCCCATAAATTGTGTTCGATATAAAATGTTCTTTGGACAATTTCAAAAAAGAAGTTATTAGGGAAAGGCATTTTCTCACCCATTTTCCAGCTCACCCTGGGGACACTAAGTGTGATATCCATTGGTTCCATAGTAAATGTGCATTAGAGGCTTTATCGGTGACTAGACAGGACCCACAGAGGACAGAAGAATTCCAGCCATTAAAATTTAGGTGAGGCTACATCCCCCCCCCAATAAGAAACTGAATCACTACTTACTACAGGCAAGAATGATTATCTTTTAGTGCCTTGAGGTTAAAGTCAGTAGGAAGGCAAGAATCACAGAATTGTATTATATTGTACTGAGTATATTGTACTGTAGAGCAGGCATACCGTCTAATCTGTAACTATTCTTTAAGGTTTTAGGCATAAATATACATCCCAAGAAGAAAAATCGCAACATAAAGTTAAACTGTTTCCACCCAACATTTCCTAATCATCCTGGCAAGGGTTCCATTTTCAAGCCTCTGAAGCTGGGAGAAAATGGGTCTGATGCAAATCTAAGTGCCTGTACCTATGCAATGAAGGCTCCACTTAAGTTACAGGTCCTCTCCCATCCCCTGCACATTGCCAATCTCTATTATTGTTTTACATTATCTAAGATACATTTTGGGGTATGCTTTTTGTATCATTTTCACTGATATGAAAAAACTCCATGTTATTGTATGCAATGTACAAAATAAGTTTAGGGTATTTCCACATGGTTTTATTCTGCTTTTGGGAATTACTGTGCAACAATAGTAGGATGAATCAACTGACAACATAAACTTTAATTTTCAAATAGAGAACAGCTTGCTGTGATTATAAATTTGATGATAACACTTTTGTTCAATAGCAACAATTGCTATTTATCTCTTACAAATGTAGAAAGGCCAGATGTAGAGTGTTTGTTGTGGCTGCTGTTCCTCTCTCTAGCCAATAGCAATAGATAGCAACTTATTTAATGGGTTTGAGGTAATTTTGAATATATATAGAATAGCAGATTAAGAATAGTTCAATGAACTAAATGGACTTTTTTTTTTTGCTCTGACAGTGATACCAGCTAAGTCTTTCATCTCTTTTAGTTTATTATCTTTTTTGAAAAAAAAAATGATACCATATTCACTCTATATACCTATGAAATGTATGGTGCCGTGCATTTAAACCTGTTCTGATTTTCTTAAAAAATGTAAACCAATTTTTTTAAGTAAGTGATTTGAAGAAGAATATTTGTATAATTCTGGTTGCTGAATCAGGTTGTTCTAAAACTCTGTAACCCTTAAGCTTTTCTATGATAGTTTTGGAAATTACTTTCTGAGGCAATTAGGATGTGAGGTCATGTGGATGGGGCCCAGTGATAGAATTAGTTCACTTTCAAGAACAGACAACATCATCTTATCTCTGTTCCTTTCCACTGCTCCCCTTACCTCTCTCTCTGCATTGCATAAAGCTACAGTGGAAAGGTCAACTGAGTTTATCGGCACTAAGCCTGAAAGAGATTGTTTCATCTTGGATTTCCCAGCCTGTTAAACTGCGAGCAATTAGTTTCTGAGTTTAAAATACATGTTTTGATAGGCTAGCCCAAAGGGCATAACCTATACTTATTTTATGATTTGGTATTGATAACAATACAGAAACCTATCATAAATAATTTAACTGTGTGATCATGATGACTTAAATAATTCTTAAAGATAGTGAGGTAAATGTTAAGAAACACATAATGGCTTTGACATGTGAAAGTAAAAGTCCTGCATATGAGAATTTTCTTTCACTGCATAAAATAAAGGTGTATTACATTAATAATTACATTATTCAATTATAATTCTCCCAGGAAGCTGAATCAATATGATATAGATAAAAAGAGATACAGCTGTAGCTACATACCAAGATAGAGATAAAGTCTGATTGAATAAATTAAGAAAGTTACAAAGTGTATGTTGCTTGAGCACAATTCCTGGAAACCAGTTCCAGATAGTGAAGAGTGATGAGCAAAGGTGTCAAGACCAGGCTGGAGAAACCCACAGAAACTGCTGACATGAACAAGGGGGTGCTCATAGACCTCAGTCTGATAGCTGGGAAACCAGAATAGGACCAACACACACACCCTTGAATGTGGTGTCACTTAGGAGGACTGGGTAGTCTATGGGGTCTCTGGTAGTGGATCAGTATTTATTCCAATATATGAATGGACTTTGGGAGCCCATTCCGCATAGAGGGATACTCCCTCAGCTAGAAGCATGGGGGAGGCCATAGGCCTGCTGCAACTGATATGACGATCTATGAAGATACCCCGTGGAAGGCCTCATGCTTCCTGAGGTGCTGAAAGGGGTTGGAATGGCATTGAGGGGAGACAGGGGAGAAGGGGAAGGAGAGGGAACTGGGTTTGACATGTAAAACAGGCTTGTTTCAAATTTAAATATTATCATGAAAATATTTGTTATTTAGTGTCCAGTCTATCATGGAAGTTTAGGTGGAGGCTTTTCAGTGCTGTCAGAAATCAGGGGCAAAAGACCATTGAATTTTAAGTCCTTTCTAAAATTCTACTGTATTGTAAGATGACTACATTCTGATCACTTTTCTTCCACTCAAGAATCACATAATTCACCTGGGATTTATTATTCTATGTCCTCATTTACCAAGGTGACAGTTCCCTGACCTCCTTAAAATGCATATTTATAGGCAACAATTTCCTCTTATCTGTCTGTAGTTCAGACTGCAGGATTTTCTGTGTATCACTCTGGCTGTGTTCTAAGTCCAGCTTATCATTTTTCCATTTTACACCATCCTTTTCATAATCACTCTAAGAAATGTTTCTCTAAACTAAGTTTATAGAAGTCTCTGCAGTTATGTTTTACCCCCCAGGAAGTTTCATTGATTTGTTTTTAATAGTTAGATCTAAAATCCATTTTTAATTTGTTTTTGCATGTGTTGTAGAAATATAAGGAAGTTTCACTTTACTCACATAGATAGTCACTATCTTCTAACGACATTATTGAACCTGTTACATTTTTTGCATAAGGAACTATGACATCTTTACCACGGATCAGTCTCCTAGCATCAAGATGGATGAGTCTATTTCTGATTATTGTGTTCTTTTGCCTTCATTTAGTATTCCGTATTAAATATTTTAACATCATAATTGAAGAAAAAAGTTCATAAAGAAATGAATCGAGGAACACCATTGTGTTTAACAATGTTAGGATATCATATAATCACTATAAATGTCTACTACTTCCCAATCATAGTCCTAGAAATTACTACTAAAAAGTAAAAATCCTAGTCTAGAAATTTTATGGACAGTAATAGGTCCTGAAGTAGGCAAAGCATCTAGGGCTTTTTACAATCACTTTGAAACAGGTGGTACAATTGAAAGTCCCCATGAGAATGGTAGGCTTCTTAGGACTGGGGCTTCTTGAGATGAATGTGACTAGTAATTATACCTTCTATAGCTGAACTCTCACATTCTTGACAAATTAATCCTTCTATTTGAAACTTTGTTTCTGCACTGTGTATCCTTCCCAGCACCTTCCTTAAGCAATGCTATTCCACATAGCTCTCAGGGGCCATCTTAAGGGGACTAGTCCAATTTGTCTACATAGTGATGACATATACTTCATCTCAAAATATCCATATGGGTAGCAGGAGAATAAAACTCAAGGCTCTAATGCGTTCATTCTGAATACATCCAAAGTCTGTGAAACGACCAATATGTGTCTATAGATGACAAAAGTTCTTATAATCAACACAATCCCTGATGATTGACACTTAACCCATGTAAATGTGTATTCTTAATTTCTGCAGATCCATTGCTATACTGAGGCTGACTTCAACTGGAATCTATAGTTTATTTTATCTTCAGGAAAACTTTCCCCCAAACTGCCAGGTGCCTTGGCAGCTTTGACATTTTAATAATTATTTCTTTTTTAAAATTATAATGTATCAATGCTCCCTTCCCTTTCCTCCCTTCAAGCCCTCCCATGCATCACTCTTTCCTCTCAATAAAATTTATGGCATGTATTTTCTTTGTTCTTACACACATCTGTGTATATGTATAATAATTCGCATTCCTAAATACATAAGTGCAACCTGCTCAGTCTCTATAATACTCCTACGTGTGTTTTCAGGGTTGAGCATCTTATGTTGAAAAACCAAATTGTCTTTCCTGGGGAGGACTATGCCTCCTAATCTCAGGAAGCTTTAGCTGCCTGAAGGTCTTTGCATAGAGTTGAATCTTCATGGGCTTCCTCTCTTAGTGTGTCGGGTTTACCACTGTTATCATTGCTCAGTTCAAGTTTAGGCAGTGATGCAGATGAGACTTTACAGGTGTAGCTTCTGAGGATAGTGGGAAATACAGTCTATCTCACAACCATGGCTTCAACGCTATTCAGCTTCACACACTGATGCCGTTTTGTTTTTCAGGATCGACAGTGATTGTTCCTAGGTAACTTGAACTATGGCGTTTGACACCAAAGTCAAGTTTGTCATACATAATTAACTTGGGAGAGAAACATTTAAATAGGCACTTCTGAAAGTCAGTAAATGCTTTTGAAGTATCAAAAAATGCCTTTTTTCAGTTGCTAATTTTATTATCGTTGAGGGCAATGCTTCAATTTTGAGAAGAAAAAAAGCACATCAGAAAAAAACCTAATTATTGTGCTATGTGATAGATAATATTTTGTTATAAAGCAATTGAAAGATAATGCAGGTTTCATAGTTGAAACCATATTAAAAATAAAGATTTCATGGGTGTTATGCTGCTTCCCATTAAAGTGACTGGGTTACATGTTAAAGTACTAAGAAGATTTCTAGTTGTCTCACTATGCATGTAATAATATTACTTTTAGGAATGCAAAAAGTAAATGATGACCACATTTATGAATATCTATTTTTTTAGTACTGCAATAAATCTGTTTTCAGATAATTTAGCTGACTTAAAGGTAATTGCTGAAGTGTGAGAAGAGAGCACAGGCATGCTATAACATGCAAGCTGCAATTAATAGTTAGGACGGAGTGGCTGAAATGAAAAGCGTGTATCAGCAACCTCTTAAAGAGTATGTATGTTACCAAATGAGAAAACTTTGAAAGAAATTCCTTCAAGAAAATATCTATGATGGAAAATAATACTTCTAACTACTACACTATTATAAACATGTAATAGCTTCTTTGGCTGAATTTTCTATTGATGTGCTCCAAAGAATTAGTTACGTCTACAACTAGGACATTTTGTTAACACACAGCTTTGTAAATGTTCACAAAAATTATTTTGACCCTCAAAAACACATTAAAATTTATATCGTTTAGCAAGGAAATCTCTGTGGATACCAGTGGTTGATTAGTATGCCCCATTGATATTTTCCTTTGGTTTGCATTCTACTATAGACACCATTTTTTCTGGCCTTGGCTGCGTTTCACCTTCACTAAGATCCCCAAACTTGAATTCCCTTTGATTTTATTCTCAGAGCTCTCCTCTATCTTTTATATAATATTTCTGGGTACTCTCATTAAGTCATGGTATCATCTAATATCTTTACGACTGTAACTACCAAATGATAAAGTCAATTTCACCTTAATTTGATTTAGGCATGTTAGGAACGGAAGTGACTGTCACCAAAGATTTTTCTTCTACTGAGCAGCAATCTTAGAAATACAAAATTTTAACGTTGATCACCCATTTTTCAGTTTCTAAAATTACAAATTTTCCATATCATCCACTGGCTATTTCTGAGATAATTCTACCATTAAGTCATTCACAACATTTATGTAATTTATATTTTCCCAGTGACTTGACAACAATACCCTTATATCTTGATATTTGGTATAAAAATTCGTATGTGAACAAAAATCCTTCCTCCTAATAGGATGTATGTGGGATGGTTAAAGGAATTGTGAATGCATTTACATTTGCTTTTCCAAACACCTAGTGAGTAACTGATGAATAACATACCCACATGGAATAGTTTGTTCTAAATAGTTCTTGTTTGTTATAAAATATGCACAGTACTTAATAATATCAAATTATATTTCATGTCCTTAGTTGTGGTGAATAACTTGTGAATTGCAGAGCTACGTACTAAAGATATTAGGATTTTTCATTCATGGCATAGAGAGGGAGGTTCATTTTGTATTTGTATCAGGACATTATGTAATTTTTCATACATGTCTGTGATCCAAGTTTAATGTCTTATAAGTAAAATATACCAGCCATTTATTGTCAACTCCCTTTTAATTTCCTTTCCAGCTACCAGTGGAAAGAAGAGGGCTGGCAGTTTTCAATTTTGTTCCAGAGAACAAAAAGCAAAAGACACTTCTGAATGATGAAAGTGCCAGATATCTCAATGAAAGTTATCAATTATATTAATTAACAGTAAATTGTAGTGAAATATATTCAAAGAAAAGGAAAAGATGCCCTATATATGTATTAGCACAAAATAGTTCTTAAAATACTCTCCGTGTCTAATAGTTCAGCTCTGCAATTTCTACTTGTAAATTAAAATCTTGGTGGTTTTGACGACTTTTTGGTTTGTAAAATTTGGTACATACATTTACATAAGTAACTACTTTGATTTGAACCTAAACATGAGTATAGGTTACTTAAATAAATACTGAGTCAGAGAGACACTTAATATCCTCTACTGAACTGCCCTCTCCAGACCATTGTGAAATCATTTATGGAAATTAAACTTATAGTTCAACAGCATTTCTAACAACATTTATAAAAATTATAGTTTAAATTTAAAGTAATTATAATCATAAATCAGGCTTTAAAGAGATTTTACAGACATTAGTTTATTTAATCCCCACTGAAACCTTGCTTTGAATTAGAGACATTCCCAAGATAACATAAATAGTATTGAGACACAAATTTAAAATCATTAGTCTAATTCTCATTGCCAACTGCAAAATTTTATTTATTTCTAATGGCTTTGTCTGTGCCAATTCACAGTAAGTCTTCCATATTGTGGAAACTGAGGGCATCATTCCAAAGAGGACAAGATTTTACTTGCAGATAGCTTTAAATACATCAGGTGACACAATGAATGATTTGACGCTTGTAAATGACCACATAAGTACAAATATAATGAGTCTCATAACAGACTTAGAGGCACAATCAACACTTTGTAAGGGGGCACAGGGAAAACCTAGCATGATATTTGTTCGTCTTTACATAGTTAGCTCTATGTGGATGAACAACTGTCCCAAGGAAATGTGAGAAAGATGTAGCTGTATCTGAGGTAAGAAATATATGGCTTAAGTAAACAATGAGTTATTCCTGATGTTCTAAGTGTTATCTTTAGGAAGAAGTAGGGTAAACTGAGAAGAATATCCACCCAGCAATGGAACATTTGGACATTTGATGAGTATATATGCCACAATGACCAAAGAGAAGCAGCATTAGCAAGATTTAATAAAGGAAGTGGGACATTTGTAGATATGTCTCATACTCAATTATAATTGAGATCTCCCATGGAGTACAAGATCTCAATAACCCTGTAGGATGAACTAAGACATTTGAATGCAGTGGAGGCACTGTTCTAGGCCACTAAATGGTTTTAAATGGAGAGAAGCTACAATAAAATTCTATTTACATAGGCAAATCATCTTTCTGGCTTCTTTGCGGAAAGGAGGTGCAAAACAAAAGTAGGCAGTACCATAATGTCAGATCCAACTTGTACAGGCACATCTAGTCCCAGAGACCTGACAGGTGCTCAAAGGATTGCAATGTGTTGATTATGCCTTCTGGAAAAGGAAGTGCCAGAATCTTAGGAGCAGAAGGAATCAATTATGTATGCTGGAAGTAAAAGCCCCAAGATAAGTCCCTACAAAGGCTAACAGGAAAGCCAATGCAGAGAACAATGCTGGTTCAATCTACATGAAAGATGAGGTCTACAAATACACTACATTAAAAACTATCACTAGTATACGAATGAACTTTGGGAGCCCATTCTACATAGAGGGATGCTCTCTCAGCCTATACACATGGGGGAGGGCTAGACCCTGCTCCAAATGATGTGACAGACTTTCAAGATCCCCCAAGGAAGGCCTCACCCTCCCTGGGGAGCAGAAATGGGATAGGATGGGAGTTGAGAGAGGGAAGGAGAGGATGGGAGGGTGAGGGAACTGGGATTGATGTGTAAAACAAGCTTGTTTCAAATTCAAATAAAAATACTAACATAAAAAAGAATAAAATCACTTCTAGTGCCAAAAAAACTATCATCAAATCCTAACACTAGTTTAAGTATGAAGTTTGATTTTTATTTCTAAAGCTAAAGGAATCTCTTATCAATTCAAATGAGAATACCTAATCCTTTGATACAATAAGATGGACACAAATCCTTTAGGGTTTATGTTTCCATTTGTGTAGATTGATAGAAAAGGAATTGTTTTATGGAGTCAAGCTTATTAATTCATCCAAACAGACTTTGTCAGCACTTTAAAATTAAAAGGTATTTTGCTTATTACGTAAACCCGTTGCCAATACAAATTGTAGGCACATTTGAGTACCTACTGGAAGTTGATATTGGAATTCATGTATTCTTGAAGTAACCAGGAATGCTAATTGTCTTGGAATTCAAGTCTACTTATATTATGTCTACTGTATTGTAAAGTTTAGGCTCCAAAATCAGAAGGATAATTTCAAATGGTAATTTATATTCATAGAAGCAAGTAACTGTCTTCTGAAATTGGAGCTTCATTTGTATAAAATTTGCTTTTAGTTCTGCAAAAGCCTTTGATTACCCAGAAATAGGATTTTTTTTCCATCTCCAGATGCCAAATACTTCATGTACATGACCACTTAGAATCTGAATCCTCTCCTCTCTTGGTTAATCCAGGCTTTGGATGGTATTTTTATAATTTTAAATGTACTTATATTGATAACAAGAGCCATTAATTTTCTCTTTTAATTTTGCACAGGTGTAACACAGGTGGTTCACCCTTTCCTCTCTGCCCCATAGGGTGTGGCTCTAACTACCCTCTAGGGAAGAGAAGGTTGGGTGAACAGCCCTACTATTTCTTCAGCTCAGTAATTATCTACAAATACAATCCCCTCCCTCTCAAGGTGCTTTTAAGTGAAGCTAAGACTGATGTGTGCAGAACAGGCTGTATCATGGGCCATCTTCTTTACTTACAGTCCCATTCAAAAATCTAATGCAAGCTGTTATGCCAATTTCATTTCAAATTTCAAGTCCTTATTTTTGTAAAGTTCATGTGGTTGATTTTAAAATATCTTCATATTTAATGGGGAGGGTATGAATGTATCTTTATTACATAGTATTTGGTGACTTTCACTGAGTTGATATAAACAAGTGCCCATTCACCCTGATAGGATACTGACAGAAGGGCAAGACAAGTCCATCCAAGACAAATTTAGTGAACTGATCAGTTTACTGTGTTTGTATACAGGGGCTTGGATAACTCAAAGGCGGCTGCATCATTGAAAAGACTGCCCTAACATGGGTGGGAATATATGAATGTTTAATTCCAAGGAGTTCCTTGTCCTGCTTGCTTCATGACATTTCACATCTGTATTTGTATTAAGCTGACCTGAATTGGGGGAAGATCTTTTGTGAATATTGAAGCTTTCTGAACTTCCATGTAAATTTCTTGAGTGTCTTCTTGAGTGGATGAACCTATTTAACTCTAAGAGATAATATTTTAATTCAGAGGAAATAGCAACTAACAAAAACCCCAGAGACACGTGTTTGTGAGAGATTTTAATACAGAATCTCACAATGTGTCTTACAAAGTTACATCTCCATGAATAAGTACAAATTTATCAGTTTGATTTTTCTCTTGTTGTTAAGTATGCTCTGAGTTTCATAACCAAGTTACTTCAATGTAGTAATGAACTGTGGGAAATTCCATTACTTCTATTACTTTTATCCTTATTTTGGTGACTATTGGGTACTCATGGTATCTAATCATCAGTGATTGCTTTACTTCATGAAACTACAAAAAGTAAAAGCAGGGGTTTAGAAGAAACAAAGTGTATTTTGAATCAGGATAAGAGAATGAACAGGAAACACTGGAAAGATTATCTGTTTATTAATGAACGCTACATTATCTTTTTACCCATAGAGATCTTTCCTAACTCTCCATTTAGAAATAATACATAAATGTCTCCCTTCATTGTTTCTGCCTACTGCTTATTCAGAACAGCCAATTGTCATGGCTCTCTGCTGATATGAAATTCAAGATGTTGTTGATTTTCAGAGACTTTCATCTTTGCAAATTGTTTCATTATGTACATGTGTGCAATTACAACTAAAGAAAAAGAGAGAGAGAGAACATGAATTTAAAAGAGAGCAAGGAAGGGTATAAAAGGGTATCTAAAAGGGTTTTGATGATAGAAAGGAAATGGTGTAATGTGTTAAATTCAAAAATAATAGTAAAATAATATACTGAATCACTAAACTTGAATGTGCTGTACTTCGTTGCTATTAATACAACTGTTAAAATTATTTTTATTCATACTATTTCATGATCAATTGTTGCTTGAAATCAATATGAAGAAGTACCACATTTGTCTACAGAAATCAAAGGTGATTGAACTGAACAGTTCACATATTTCAATCAATCACTAAAAGTACTTGATGACTATCTCCAGCGGGATAGAATAAATGAGAGGTATCTGGAATGGGTATATGTTTGGAAATACTAAGCTTAAGAATCTGGAAAAAAACTGAATGTGTTTTAACATCCTTTAATGTCACTGAATAAGTTGCATATTTTCAATGTAATTCCATCTGTGTGAACTAATTAAGAAATAAGAAATGTAAGAGAAGAAGTAACAAATCTATTACGGCCAGAAAACTTGCATCAAAAATTAGATATGCTGTTTTATATCAATATTTCCCAGGCATTCACAGCAATCTTTAAAACAGTATCTAATGGAAACTTTCTCTTTCCTTGACAAATCAAGAATACATTTACATATAGTTTGTATTTTTGTTTGATCCTAAAAATATATTTAACATGACATTTTCCTTGTTTGTGAAGAAATGCTTGCTTTAATTTTAGAGTACTCATAGTATCCAAATTGGAGCCAAATAATGATCTAGCCTGTGGAGAAATGGTGTTTGTTCATGTATCAGCACACATTTTCCTGATGAAATGTAGTTCCTCATTTGGCAAAAATCAAGAGATAAAGTGCCATGCTTTTCAGTCTTTGTGATTTTTAGAAAGTCTCATTAAAATCAGAATAAATTTTAGAGTAACTTGTAACTTTTAAATTAAGATGTAAAGTATACACATTACATTTTGGTTATTGATAAAATATTAAAGACCTGTACTTCTCCTATATTTTAATACATAACATCCTGTTTCATTGTATTAAAGAAGCATTAATCAATTTTCTACTACTACAATGCTATATAAAATCTCTCCAGAATTTCAATAGTCTATTGTCATTTAGTCTTCAGGCCAGCAATTCATAGCTTAGATCCTAGGCTAAAGTGAATCACAGTACTTAGGATTATGTATATACAATATACATTCTGGTTGATGTAATAATTGCTATTTAGAGCATGTTATGCTCCTAGTGCTAAGGAATCCACTCAAAAGTGTTGCTCCTCACCTATTCAATGCCTAGATCAAGTCACAGAGATATATTAACCAACAATCAATCAGGGAATAACATTTCACAAATACTTAGAGAAGACAGATATTAACAAATACAGTATCCCCAATAGGCCAACAAATATACATGCATTACCAGTGGATTTTAGACAAGCAACACAAATTTATTATATTTTATAGGTTCAGAAATCTGCACTAGAGTGTTTACAAGTATAATAAAACAAAATGTAAGTATTTAATATTCTTAAATTCATAAGGAAAAATAATGATCTAACCCAGAAGAGAGAGAATTTAAGATAGTTAAGGTAGTAGGTAAAAAGAATTATGAACTAATTGGAATCTATCATTAAAACTTATATAGTCAGAAAAGAATGTTACAAACTTACAATAGGCTTCTAAAGGTATGAAAATATTGTTTTTTAAATGGAGTATAAAAAAAGCAAGCTCTTCTGATTTGCCTTTAAATGTTTAAATTGTTCTTCTCTACTGTTTCTGTGGTAGTTAGAGATTTAAATGGACCTGCTGCTTCTGTAGCATCTTTGAATTGAATGAGTCTTTCAAGGACATAGGAATTTCATTAATGTGTGTAGCAATAAAAGGAGGATGAAACACTGTGAACAAGAACTAATCCCAGTACTCAGGAGGCATAGGCAGGCATATCTGTAGGATCAAGGCCCAGCTTGGTATAAAAGCAAATTCCATGAAAGGTAGGTCTGTTTCATTGAGAAACATAGTCTTGATAAACAAACTAATGAACACCACCACCACCAACAACAACAACAACAAAATAACAGCACATAAACTTTCACTAAATTTCTGACATCTATGGCCAGGAACTTTTTCTGAGTACTCCTTTTGTATATTTATTAAAATATTCCAATTATATAAGAGAATGTAATACTACCACTTATTATAGATATGTGAATATAACCTAGCAAAGATAATTTTTACTTTTTAACTTTTATTGAAAATAGATTATTTTCTCGTACAATATAACTAATTAATATAGTTTTTCCCCCTTGCCCTACTCCTCACCTCCTGTTTTTCCTCTTCTCACCTCCCCTCTGGATACACGCCCTTTCTGTCTTTCATTTGAAAGGAACAGGCTTTTAAGTACCAAACATGGACAAATGAAATAGAGTAATAGGAAGTAAATCATAAATGACATAAATCATGTCAAAGTTGGACACAGCACCCCAAAAGATAGGAGGGCAGGCAAAAGAGTCTGACATCCATTTGTCCTCACATTTGAGTCCCATAAAAATATAATTAGCTAAAAGTTATGAAATCAATATGGTCATTCGTCATACAGCTGTGAATCAATCTACCTCAAGATCTAGCTATACCACTCTTAGGTATACACCCAAAGGATGCTCCACCATAAGACAAGAACACCTGCTCAACTATAACCACTGTGGCTTCATTCATAATAGCCAACACCTGGAAACAACCTAGATGACCTTCAGTGGAAGAATTATTTTTCTATTATTTTCTATTATTAAGAGCATATTATGATTATAATTAAAAATGAGGTGGATATATTTGCTCTTAATTTCTTATAAAACAATTGATCTCCTTTAGCAAATATTGGGCAAACAGTAATTTCAGTTAATGTGTTTTTCATAAAAGCAAATATGGATTATATTATCAATGACAAAAATATAGAATATTTTCATGGAAACACTATACTTAAAGAAGATTAAATGATTTGCAAAATAAGGAGACAACTTAAAGATAATTTCTCTCAAGTAATTTTGGACAAGAATATTAACTAATGAATAATATCCACATATAAAATTTTGCAAATATGTATGTGAAAATTGCTTGAATTTAGGTCATTAAGAAAAATATGTCAGGGTGCATGTGAGGGGGCAGAGAGTAAAAAGGAGGGAGTTAGGGAAGGAGGAAGAGGGAACTGGGATCAACATGTAAAATAATAAATTAAATTTAAAAAAGAATAATAATACCTTGATATTTTCCAAAACCAAATTATTTTTTAGCATAAACCAGAAAATCTAGGATGTTTAGTAAATTCAAAATATGTACTTGTTCACTTTATTCAAGTTTAATATTGTCCTCCCAAAAATATTATTATCTGCCAGTATAATAGTTCCTTATTTTAGGTCAAACATGTATTAATTATTTTGCACATGACCTAATTTTAAGTGTATAAAGTATACATAATTTTATTCTTGTTAAATTTGAGTATCTTTGGATAATAAGTAATTGTAACATTTTAGTACCTGAAAACAAATTTTAATTAAAAGTTAAAACATAATTTTACAGTTCTATTTTGTTACATGTGAATAAGACATGCCATTTGGGCTAACATTATGTATTGAAGAGGACAATGTACACATATCTGCTTTTGATTGCAACTTCCCTACCAACATATGTTAGAGTTCTAAGTCTTGATACTAGGGGGAACTGAGAAAATGTTCAACAAAACAAACTGAAATCCAGATCTTCATATGCTAGGATAGAGGCTGCATGATGGAGCTAGGTTGGTAGACTCCACCTAAGTTGCACAATGTCATAGCTTTAATCCCCATCGCTGATTAAAACTGGGTAAACAATAAAACTTGTAATCCCAGCTTTCTGAAGATAGCATATCCCTGCTTATTGAGGTGGTACCCAGCCTGGCCTATAAGAGACCCTCTCTCTAAAAAATACAAAAGTCATTACAGAATGGAACAATGCCAATTTGCAAGGTTTGTTTTGAGAGTGTTCACCATGAAATCACATTTGTGTACTTATATATTTTATTTTTCCTTTTGCTAACTTTAAAGGATCAATTTATTTCTTTCATCTTACTTTTACAATATATTTATTCTTTCATAAAATCATACATATATACCAATAATATTTTCATCATCCCCCATTTTTCTCTCTTATTCCATTCGCATTGCAATATAGAGCCTTAACATAGGGAGAAAACAGCTTGGTCCTACCTTAACCTAATGTGCCAGGCTCCCCATGGGAGGCCTTACCCTATAATAGCAAAACTGGGTGGAGTGGGCTGGGAGGGATCAACTTGGGGTGGGAGGAGAGTAGAACGTAAACTGAAATTTAAAAAAATAATAAGATTTTTAAAATAGAGACTGTGGTAACTGCGGTTCTCTTTTAAAAATTTTCGTATAATATTTTTCTATTTTACATATCTATTCCAGTTCCATGCCCTTCACTGACCCCCTCCCTCCCATTCCCCATCCATTCTCCTGGGTGGGTAGGCCTTCCATGAGAGATCATCAAAATCTGTCAAGTCATTTGGGATAGAGCCTAGGCCCTCCCCTATGTCTCTAGGCTAAGGTTCTTGACATATTTGCTAATATATCTATAGAGTAGTTTACTTTTTTAATGTCCTGAGTCAAATTTCTATACACATTTTCTAAAGTCAGAAATTAGTTAATTTCTCCAATAGGTAATTTGATACTAAATTTAATACATTCCTATTTACTTTAATGTTTAACAGCACCAGAGAAATCTTTCTAAATAGGGGTACAAAATATGTAACTATTTCTTTTATCTATTTATTTCTTTATTATTTTTTCATGCCTGTTCTGCATGGTACCAGAAGAAAAGAATTTAACCAATTCTGAATAGATTCAACTGCTTAAAATAAACTTATAGTATCTCAAGTTTTTATTTAGTGAAATCCAAATTGTCTTCTATTCTCCTTTCTTCCAGGTTGGTTTAATTTCGGGAAAGTTCATGCACTATAATACTATCAGATGGCAAATTATCTAGGCTTCAGCCTTCCATTGTCATATTCTGGCTCAATGGCAATGTACAACACATCTCATAAAGTCACTGTTTTGCCATCTGTTGATGTTTCTTTGTTACCACTTGGTTTGTTAACATGCATTCTGCACTATTCTTTGACATAATTCCTTTGTGTCATGACCAAAGACCCTTTCAATGTCTACATGCTGCAAATATTTTCTTGTTGAAGGACTCCAGGAAGCTTGTGTGTGTACTTGAGGGGAAGTAAAGTGTCCTGTGCTTCTTGCCCTCCAAGAAAAACAGGCACCACAGTTATTTTACTCCCTTTGACAGTTACTCAGAAAACCTAAACTACTATTTCTCAACACTATTTCAGACAAGATTAAGGGAAAATGCAGCTGTGATTTCTAGACCTACGAACATGTCTGTGAGCTCTGCCAACACCCTTTGTGTTTCCACTGACTTCCAAGAGTCTTTGCAGATCCCAAATGTTTTATATGCTCTCTCTAATGAATTTGCAGTATTTTCCCGTACCAAGAAGAGCAATTATCCTTTTATTCTAAAAAGTAGGAAGAGTGGCTTAATTTAAACCCTTTACCCATTATATCAGTGGCATAGCTTTCATTACAAGAAAAGCCAAAGATTTAGTGTCTCAGTTCTTAGTTCTTTACTATCACTTCATGACAGCTAGATGGGCTGCAAAGAAAAAGGGACCTGATGCTAAAACGTGAATTTATTTGATAATGAGAAGGAAAGCTATTTCTGCTGTGTGACGGAATGATTAATTTGCTCCTCTCTTTGATTAGGGAGACTAAAAACTATAAATGATGAACATATTAAAGCTTTTAAATGCATCAATGAGCAAAATAGAGAGTAAAGAATACTCTGAGGCAAAACTAAATGAAGGAAGAGACAGAAAGCAATGGGCAGAATACTGATAGCACTTTCACTCTGAGGGCAACTGTGGATTCTTGTGAACTAGATTTTTGCTTTCACAATTTCTAGCACATGGGAAAAAAAGTCAGAAAATTCTACTGGTGACTTGAGCTGTCTAATTCCATTGTAAAACAGGTAAATGTAAAATTTAAGAAAATATTCACTCACTAAGGATTTTACAAGGAAGTGTTTCCAATGACAAATGAAATGGAGAAAACAATTCTAGATAAAGAAAACCTAAAGTGTTCTGCTTGTTGGAGTTTGTGTGTGTGTGTGTGTGTGTATGACTTTACTCCTTGTGTAACATGCATTCTATGTTAAGAATACTTTAAAACCTCCCTAAGATTATGTAGACTCCATGAATATGGCAGAAAGTATCACAAAGTTTCTCTGGAACATTGTACTCAGTCCATACAACACCTAGTTCTCCCAAAGAAAATTTTGCAAATATAAGTTTATTATAACTATAGTAATATGTAAAGCATACATAAATAGTAATACATGAAACATAAAAAGCAGAGTTAATGCATTAAAAATTTTTAGAAACAGAAGTTAGAACACAATAACAAGATAAAATATACTCCCTAGGTTACATAAATATAGGTCCTAATAAAATTAGAAAATTCGTGCAATATTAAGGAGGCCAGGAAGATTCATGAAAAGATTTCAAGCAATGCTTAATGTTGAGAAATTCTCCTTGAACATTAGGTCTCAGAATGGAACCGTGAGGTTGAGAGTTGTAAGCAGGAAGTTGATGTGGGTTTATTCTTGGGGTCAATGTCTCCAAGACAGAAAGAAACCACTGGGTTGTCAATGAAGATGTTGTTCGAATTGAAGCATCAGCTGATTATGTCACAAATATTGGTCTAATCACTCTAAAATTGCAGCTCAAAAGCAGCATCCTTCTAGTGCTTCAGTATTTGAATAAGTCCATGCTGCAAGATGAACATGATGGTTCTAAGGGGAAACTCGATCACATAGTCAGAACCATTAATATTAGAAATGCTTTGGGCAATTAGGGTTTTTACTTTCTACAGATATAAAGAAAACCTAATAGGGTCATACAAATCTTAATTCACCTCACTGTGAAGACTTGCTAAATAGCTGAACACAACCAAATTGTTCTATGTTCAATCCTCTCTCTCCTAGAGTGACATTGGAACAACTATTTTTGTGGAATTTTAGAAGATCCAGTAGGAAGGATTTATTTGGTGTTAAGCATACCACCTATTATAAAACAGCAGTGTTAACAGATAACAATGAACAGTATCAGAATCATAATCTGTGATTATGTAGTTATTTTAACATTCTCGACAACCTATATTTCCTAAGATATTATGTATCCATTATATACTCAGTATTTATTCCACCCTCAAAAAAGAAAAATAAAAAGCACTTAAGAGAAAAGTTCACTGATATTGGAGTATATCATTCTGCAACACAAGAGGACTCCTGCTTCTTTTTCTGATATTTCCTATATGTTTATAGAATAGAAAAAAAATATCTTTATTCTCTTTTGGTAATATAATACACATGATTATGATAACACAGATAATTGCTAGTATGGCATATTTGTGATGTCTTTGTGTCTCAGAATGTCCTATGATCGTGTTAGTACATTAAACACAGATTTTAGCAATGGAATTTAATTAGCAAAGACGTTCACTATTAAGCAACTGATGTTGAACTGCTGTTTTTTTCATCTGTGCCCTAAAAGGCTAAGACCTTTCTTGCTGTAACTGTAACTGTTTCATTTCTACATTAAAGGACAAATTAAGTGACTATTCAATTAAATAAATTCATTCCCCACCCTGGCCCCTTGAAAGCAATAACATTACTGGTAATATTTGGGGCATTGTCTTTTGTTATACTTTTTTTTTTTTTGAGACAAGGTCATATGTAACCCTTGATAGTCTCAAACGTGTGATGTTGCTACAGCAGAGAAGTACTGTAAACTTCAGATGGATGCCTTATATACTTGAAGACTGTGGTTGAACAAGTATATATACTTTTATGTGTTGCCAAGGTGCTAGATATGCTTTCTACCAAGTTGGCCTACATTCTCAGGCCAAAGTACTAATTCTAATGATTAAAATTTTTCAGTGTTTGTGATAGGAACTTAACTAGATCTAGTGCCTGACTTTCACACAGTTGTTCATAGTTCCATCTTGATGTGATAACAATACATTTTTACCAGTCCTCTGGCATACTACTCCATAGCTCTTCAGCCAATTTTATTTGTTTCTTATGTGGTAAGTGTTATATATGTACCTCATTTCTCTAAGCGAGTTTTTAAGTAAAAGTACGTGTTAACCAAGAAAGAGGAAATTGACACATTTGTCTTGCCACTGATTTTAGTGGAAAATAAATATATATAACTTTTTGGATCTTTGGTTATGTCTTGTGAATGATCAAATATTTAGACTTGAGATTTTTATACCTTCTAGAATTGTTTACATTTTTAATGAACACATTTGCACTTCCAAATTGTTTTGTGTATTAATAGTTAGAGGTATGTATTAATAGTGGTATTTAGTGTTCTTTGTATACATATATTTTTAATATAAGATGACATAATTTTGAGAAGGCTATACTCAAATTCTAATTGTTTCTGTTTTGTGAAGTGATTGATGACATTTCTGCTATGATTATTTGAATGCTTTATGTGACCATCTAAATTATAGTCTCTGATGCTCATACACAATATATGTATTTGTACATTATATGTCTAAATTTGTAATCATAGGTGTGGCAGTTGCTTGCAGTTAGCCAGGATGTGAAAAGGACAATAGATATTTTAGAGGTATTTGTCTCTAGCTTTGTATGGAGTCTGTCACTATGATGATCAGGTCTAATTGTAAACACAACCTAGAATCATGTTGAAAAAACTCTTAATAAGAAATTACCAATCTAAGGTTGACCGGCAAACATGGCTGGTGGTGATTGTCTTGATTGTTCATTGAGGTAAAACACATACTATTGATTGTGGGCTGGACAATTCCATATGCAAAAGATAATGAACAGTGTAAGAGAGCAAAATGTAGCTAAGAATAAAAGAGGAAGCAAGCAAAGGCACATTTATTCTCTCAATTCTCTTTATGAAGAAATGATGGGACTAGCTGCTTGAAATCCTGGCTTGAATTCTCCAAAACAGTGAATCTTTTTTTTTAATTTATTTAGTTTTCTTATTTTACATATCGATCCCAGTTCCCTCTCCCTCCCTCCCAACGTCTCTCCCATCCTCCCATGTCCCCCGATTATCCTCACATCCCATCCCCCACCCAGTCCACAGGGATGGTGATGCCTTCGAGTAGGGGGTCATAAAAATCTGTCAAGTCATTTGGAGTAGAGACTATCCCTATCTCCTGTCTCTAGCTTAAGGGAGTATCCCTCCATGGGGGAATGGGCTCCCAAAGTCCATTTGTGCACCATGGATACATCCTGGTTCCACTGACACAGATTCCTTAGACTTCCCAGGTCATCTAACTGAGACCCATGTTCAAGGGGTCTGAGTCAATCCAATGCTGGATTCCCAGCTCTTAGTCTGGGCTCCCATTACTCCACCTTGTTCAGGTTTAGCTGTCCCTATGTGTTTCTGTAGCCTGGTCTTGTTCTCCCTCTCTGCATCAGGATTCCAGTTCGGCTCAGTATTTCACCTGTCAGTGTCTGCCTCTGTTTCCATTAGCTACTAGATGAAGGTTCTATGATGGTGGATAAGTTAGTCATCAATCTCATTATCAGGGAAGGATATTTACGGTAGCCCTTCTACTGTTGCTCTAATTGTTAGTTGGGGTCAGTCTTGTAGGTCTCTGGACATTTCTCTACAGTCAGTTTTCTCTGGAAACCTATAATGGCTCCTTCTTTTATGCTCTCTCTCTCTCTCTCTCTCTCTCTCTCTCTCTCTCTCTCTCTCTTCTTTCTTCTATTCCTCCACTGACTCAATCTTCCTAGTCCCATTTACTCTCCTTCCTCCCCTTCTCTATCTCCTAGCTCCATCTGCATTCACTGCCCCCCATTCCGAATATGCCTAGGAGATCTTGGTCCTTTCCCCTTCTGTGATTGACCTTGTATGAACCTCTTAGATTCCTCCTTGTATCCTAGTTTCTCTGGCAGTGTGAACTAAAGGCTGGTGATCCTTTGCTCTATGGCTAAAATCCATACATAAGTGAGTACAAGCCATGTTCCTCTTTTTTGACTAGTTTACCTTATTCAGGATAGTTCCTTCAAGCTCCATCCATTTATCTGTGAATTTCAAGATTCCATTTTTTCCCCACAGAATAGTATTCCATTGTGTAGATGTGCCACATCTTCTTAACCATTCTTCAGTTGAGGGGCATCTAGGTTGCTTCCAGGTTCTTACTATTACAAATAATGCTGCTATGAACATAATAAAACAGATGTCTTTGTTGCATTAATGTGGATCACTTAGGTATATGCCCAAGAGTAGGATTGCTGGGGACTGTGGTAGACTGATTCCCATTTTCCTGAGAAACTGCCATACTAATCTCCAAAATGGCTGTACAAGTTTACACTCCCACAATCAGTGTAGGAGTGTTCCCCTTTCTCTACATCCTCTCCAGGATAAGTTGTCATTGGTATTACCAATTTTATCCATTTGGGCAGGAGTAAAATGGTATCTCAAAGTTGTTTTGATTTGCATTTCCCTGATAGTTAAGGATGGTGAGCACTTTCTTAAGTGTCTTTCAGCAATTTTGATTTCCTCTATTGAGAATCCTTAGTGTTTTGTTGAGTTCTTTGTATATTTTGGAGATCAGCCCCCTGTCAGATGTAGGATTGGTGAAGATCTGCTCCCAGTCTGTGGGCTGCTGTTTGGTTTTTTCCACTGTGTCCTTTGCCTTACAGAAGCTTCTAAGTTTAAGGAGGTCCCATTTATTAATTGTTATGTTCAGGAAGCAGTCCCCTATACCAATTTGTTCAAGGGTTTCTCTTCTAAGAGGTTCAGTGTGGCTGGATTTATGTTGAAGTCTTTGATCCATTTGGACTTGAATTCTAAGCCACATTAATCATTTTCCTCACCTCTGTTGCTTTGGTCATAGTTTTTGTCTCTGTAAAAGGAAAAGACCTAGGACACACTAAATCAAAAATTGACACTTAGCACTAACATCCTTAAAAAATGGTGGTATTTCTCCCTGAATTTTTTTAAAAAAGAAAGATGAGGCATATCAAAGAGATACCCAATCAAAGAATGATTAGCTCTTAGGTAATTAAAATAATTGGAAAATGTGGTTCATTCAAGCTTATAGAGATGTAAATTAGTCAGTTTAAATTCCATTTTACCATAATGTGGAATAATGTAAATACAATTCTAGCTAACATGATGACATTCAGACATTTTGACTTTAGAGTCATTAGTCTCCAATAATCCCTAACAGAGATAGCATTAAAGGAAGATAGTGTCACTTGTTACGTTTTCAGAATTTAATCAATTATGTATGTTATCATTAAAAAATAATCACCAAATGCAAAATGTGTTTTCAAAATTAGCATAATTTTATTTCCACCTTGAAATATCTAGGATGAGTCAGCTATTTTGTTACTCTTACTACTGCATCTGTAGTTTGGTTTCAGGGGATCAGCAGTTATCTTTTAAATCGACAGCTCTAATATAATTGATCTGTGCATTAAATTGTTGTTTAAAAATTCTTGTAAGGTAACATGTCAATAAAGACATTAGAAGACAATGCTGAAGTGTTAATATTTTTAAATGAGATCCTCATTATTTTAATGTCTTGTTAATAAGCACAGATGGGTTTATAAATATATATAAACATATACAATTCTGTCAGAGATTAACTTTAAAAAGAGAGCTGAATAATCTGAATAGAGCTACTGTAAATTTGTAAAGATGTTAAGATGTTTGCACATCACACCAATATTTATTATTTCAAATTATCTGAGAATGATTGGAGCCTTACTGGAATCTCAGCATGTAAACCGCTTGCTGCCAACCCTGAGAGCCTGTAATAGATTCCTGAGAGCCACATGGGAGAAAAAGATAAGAGAGTCACATAAGTTGCACTGACCCCCATATACATGCCATGACTTGAGTGTGCCTCCACACACATAGTTAAACACATACAAACATACACCATATACACAAAACACACACACACTAAACAATGATAAATACAATTGTGGAAAGGCTCATATTACTTTATTTTGAATGTTTGTTGTCAATTCTAAATAATCATAAAATCCTTAGCATTTTTAAAATAATATTTATGTTAAAAAATAAACTATGGCATTACCTGTTTTGTCTTTTAGGTGTCTCATATTTTTTATTTTCTTTTTTGGTTTTGAGATTATAATATGATTAACTTATCCCTTCCATTTCTTCTTTCAAATCCTCCCCTATAGTCCTCTGCTCTCTTTCAAGCTTATAATCTATTTTCACACACATATGTATAATACATATAACATATACTATATATATTATACACAAACACACACACACACACACACACACACACACACACACACACACATTTGGCTCTGGGCCACTAGTATTTCCTTGGGAAAACCATCTCTCTGGCTCCAAACCTTCTCATTCTGCTTATAATCTTTTTCAGAGTTCAGGCTCTTTGGCTTTGTCCCATCCAGTTTGACATGTCTATTGGTGTGTCTTTTTCTGCTCACTTTTGAGAAGTCATGATGGTGAGAGTTTCTTGTTATAATTCTGATATTGCTAGGAGACCCAATCTCACAGAAAAATTAATATTATTAGCATAGATAGAATATTGGTTATCAAAGGCTGTGCTATCAGAATTGTAGCCCAATATGCTGTAGTTTAAAGGATATAAAACTTTAGGTGCATTATAAGGATTAGTCACTAGATATGTATGATGTTGTTATAATAATTATTGAATTCTTGTAGATTACAAAAGTAGTAAGAAGAATATAAAATGTTTTTATTGTGTAAGTGAATACTATACTGCATAAACACATATTAATGAATGGCACTCAGTTATTCTATGTTGAATATATATGTATATATATATATATATGTATGTATGTATATATTTCAAATGAATGGTGCTACTATGAAATATAAAATAAAATTCTCTCCAAAAGTTGGGCCTAGGAAAGTGGTTCAGTGATGATAAAAACTTATTTAAGAATGATGGGGTGGTACAAGCTTTAATCCTAGCACTTGGGAGGCAGAGGCAGGTGAATCTCTGTGATTTTAAGACCAGCCTGGTCTACAGAGTAAGTTTCAGGACAGCCAGAGCCAGATTGTATAGTGAGAAAGTCCTTCTGTGGCACTGACCACGCCCATTGTGGGTGGAGCCATGGGCAGAAGTGACCTGTGGAAGGAAGTGGGAGGGAGAGCCGAGAAAAGCTCTCTTCCTGGAGTGACTCAGACAGGAGAGCATCGGGTGGAATTTCCTGGTGTTCATCTGTCTAGGTTGTAAGTTATTTCTCCCTGAATAAACATCTATTCAGCCTATTTGTTTATCCTGATCCTTATTTAACCTCGATAAGATTGATATAGCAGAGAACCAGGACTTTATTACAAGTTAGTGACAACTATAGGACAGGGATGCCATACTCAAATAATATCAAAGATACGGTAGTCTAAGACCAGAACTATGACAATACCAGCTGCAATGCCCACGTGGCTGAGGGAATTCTTACTAGTTCCCACCTATAGATGGACAACTACTGAGACATGGAGGATTTCTTATTTATACTTTAATACCCAACATAGATGGAATTAGAAATTAGAAATGATAGAAATTAGCCAGCCGCATGAAAACAGGGCTGCTTTATCTTATTTTATTTTTTACAGCAGGAAAATTCATTAAAAAGAAAAGGAATTTAGGTAGGTTTATAAGCTTTCAAGCATTTGTTGAAATGTAAAAGCCGAGTGTCAGCTCGGACGCTTAAATATTCTGAGAATTGGAGCTCAGTTCCACTACCCCCAGGATCTTTGGGGAAGTAGCATCCATAGAGTTCTATCAAGCCTGCAGCTAGATATCCCCGCCTTCGACTTTGCAGACTGCTTCCTTATGGTTCCACATAGTTAATGGTGCTCTCCCTGCACCAAGCTGTCAATCACCCTCATTTCTCCAGTTCTCATGGTCACTGATGGGAGAAGAAAAGCCATTACCAAATAATGACTGCAGAGCACTCTGCCTTGCTCACCCAGCCATACAGCCTACTATTTACTGTCCTTGTAATTTATGTTAGTATTTCTTTAATCTAGGGTGTAGGAACTTGACATATGAGGGTGATTTAGAAGCACCAGACATGAAAGTTAGTTACAGTTCTATCATTAAATTACATGCATCCATAACACTCAGGCTGATCATTTTACCCTCAGAAAATACAACAATATTCTTTAGATTCAGCACGTTAAAATATGCATTAGGAAATACTGAAGTACAGGTGGATGTGCATGTGATTAGGCTGAACTAACTGGACAACGAAGTTTGAGAGTCTTAATGGTCTGTTGTTTTTATTTGTTTGCCTACATGCTTGCTTCAGTTCTTTGTTTCTCTCTCTCTCTCTCTTCTTCCTTCCTTCCTTCTTTTTTTAACAATATGATATTGAGTACCTTAAAACTGACTTCATCAATACATTAAGATAAAAACTTCAAATGTGTATGACCCATACTATAATAACCAACTTTTGATTGTACCTTTTCTATCAGAGACTTTCGTATATAAAATAGAGAGGTGTTTCCTAATTCTTCCTGAGCTTAACCCCTCCATTCATACAGGCATTATTAATAAAAGACTCTACTGAAACGATGAAAAGTAGGAGATGGCCGAAGGAAAGCACAGTATGCTATTGTAAACATGAATAAATATCTTCTGAGACAGAGGATTGATCTCTTCAAGCCGGTTTTCTTTCTTATGAAGAATTTCTGACATGATCTGATATTACTCTGGGAGGGGAATTCATCTTATGAACAGATTTTAGAAACAATCTTATTTACATATCAATCCCAGTTACCTCTCCCTCCCATCCTCCCATGTCCCCCACCAACCTCCATCCATTCTCCAGGGAGGATAAGGCCTTTAGGATGGATCATAAAAGCTTCACATCATTTGTGGCAGGGCCTAGGCCCTACCCTGTGTATCTAGGCTGACAGAGTAGCCCCCTGTAGACAAATGGGTGAGGGCTTCCATAGTTCATTCATGCACATACTGGTTACACCAGAAGAGTGTCTGCCCAGGCCTCCTAATGGACACCCACATTCAGGGGGTCTGGGTCATTCCTATGCTGGTTCCTCAGCTGTCTGACTAGGTCTATGAGCTCCCACTTGCTCAAATCAGCTGTTTCTGTGGGTTTCCCCAGCATGGTCTTGACCACTTTGCTCATCAGTTCTCCCTCTATACAGTTGGATTCCAGTTCAGCCCAGTGTTTAGCTGTGGATCTCTGCATCTACTTCCATCAGCTACTGGATGAAGGCTTCGGGATGACATTTAAGGTAGTCATCAATCTCATTATAGGGGAAGAGTATTTAAGGTAGCCTCTCCACTATTGCTTAGATTCTTAGTTGGGGTCATATTTGTAGAAATCTGGATACTTTCCTAATGCCAGACTTCTCTTTAAACCTATAATGTCTTCCTCTATTAAGGTATCTCTCTTCTAGCTCTCCTATATTCTTCCCCCAACTCATTCATCCTGATCCCTCATAATCTCCTTACCCTCCTTGCTTCTTCTTCTTTTTCCTGTCTCTCCCCCTTCCTCCCCTACCCCATGCTCCCAATTTATTCAGGAGTTCTTGTCCTTCCCCTTCTACAGGGGACTATATATATGCCTTTCTTAGGGTCCTCCTTGTGCCCTAGCTTCTTTGGTACTGTGAATTGTAGGCTGGTGATCTTTTACTGTATGTCTAATATTCATATTTGAGTGTGTACATACTATATTTGTCGTTCTGTGGCTGAGTTACCTCACTCAGGATGGTTTCCTCTAGTTCCATTCACTTGCCTGTGAATTTCAAGATTCCATTGTTTTGTTTGTTTGTTTGTTTTTCTGCTGGAAAGTACTCCATTGTGTAATTGTACCACATTTTCTTTATTCATACTTCAGTTCAGGGACCTCTAGGTTGTTTCCAGGTTCTGGCTAATACAAATAATGCTGTTATGAACATATCGAACAGATGTTTTGTGGTATGAATATGCATCTTTTGGGTATATGCCTAAGAGTAGAATGGCTGGATCTTGTGGTACAGTCATTCCTATTTTCCTGGGAAACTGCCATACCGATTTCCAAAGTGGCTGTACAATTTTGCACTTCCAGCAGCAGTGGAAAAGTGTTCCCCTTTCTCCACATCCTCTCCATCATAAACTGTCATTGGTGTTTCTGATTTTAGCTGGTGTTTTTCAATCAATTCATATATAGTGACATTATGCCCACTTACAGGTTGCCTAAGTCCCCAAGTACCAAGAGGTAATATTTCTGGAGAAGGTCCTTTCATCCATGAACATGTGTATGAGCTCTTTCCTAGACACATATTCCATTAGGGTCTTGCACTTTCAGCCACTAGGAGGGAAAGCTGATTCATTTTACAGGGTGTGATTTTACTCTTGTTTCCTCTTATGCTTCAAAAGCACAAGTCAAGACCTACTGTATACCACATCAAACATTGTGTGAGTACATCAAGACCTACTGTATACTACATCAAACATTGTGTGAGTACATCAAGACCTACTGTATACCACATCAAACATTGTGTGAGTACATCAAGACCTACTGTATACTTCATCAAACATTGTGTGAGTACATGCTACTCTTGCATCCTCTTTCCAATTTGGGATTAATCTTATCCTTCATTTTTTGTATCACAAAACATGAGTAGTGATATCAATTCCATATTTCCTTTGGACTTTTCAAACCAATTAACACCATAAAAATAGTAGGCCTATGTAAAGGAATTTGAAGGAAAGTGGAAAATAAAAATTACTTCTTAAACTTCTCTTTGGAAATCTTTGAATGTTCTACCTTGCCTTTTAAACTTAAGCTAGCTCTTTTCCTTTACTAAGAAAAGAAATGAATTTCAATTATTGCTTTAATTTATGAAAATGAGTCACCTAATTGTTATTTATGTTCAGGTTAGTATTTTACCTTAACTGTTATTACATTCATGTATATTCTAGACTTATTTTACATTATAGAATCCCCCTGACTAATAGATGTCTTAAGGTTATGAAGTATGCCCTTTATTCTTTTCTTCTATTTCTCTTGACACTATAATTAATCATTGATTATTTTACATGGATGATGGCGTCAAGATTTAGAATGTGATACGGGAGAGATAAGAGTTTGCTCATAATGGGTAAATATGAAGTTACAGCAGAAAATAGGATATTGATAAATTAGTTTCCTAGTTGGAGTATTGCTATAAATTAAAGATAGAATACAGAACATAAAAGCAGTTTGAAAAGTATTCCACTGGTTTTATTCATTCTGTCTTTATTAATGGTCCCACTTTGTGTCCACAATTCTTGTGTTTGTATAACTTTGTGCATATTTCAATCTATCTACTGCAAGATAAGTTACCTTGTACAATTCTGAAACTTGATTACATAGGGCCGTTAAGCTTTTATAAGTCCAGCTTGAAACACTTGCTTAGGAGATGTCAAATGTCAAAGAAACAGCCAATTCAAAGATGTCATAGGGGAAGCAACACAACAAAAGAGATTTGGAGAAGCAAACATTAAATCTTAAACCCAATTTAGAACAATGGTTAACTAAGTCAAAATTTTCCTGAGTTTTCTATCAATACTGGGCCTCTGAACTCATGCAATCCTCAACTTTGGTGTTATGTATTTATTAAAAAATGTCCTGGTTATGTTTCATCTTTGGCTAAAATATATAGACTACTTTGGAGTTAAATAAAAAAGACTATGAAATTGTAGGTGTTTGCTTTCCAGAGTCCTCGTGGCAAATGCATTTGCTTCTCTGGATTCAGACACTGTTGGCATGAGTCACACAGGCTAGGCAAGCATACCAATGTGAGACAGGGATGGTCAGACTATTTTATGGTGATGTTATTGGGCAGTTCAGAAATGTTACCTAACAAATGATGACAAGAAAGGACATATGAAACTTTGGAGAATACTTCTTTTATTATGAGGTTTAAACAGTGTTTTTTTGTTTGTTTGTTTGTTTGTTTGTTTTTGTACATTAGTTCATCATTTGCTGTGCTTCAGATATTCCCCACACTTTCAGAACCTTCCATGCTCTGGGCAGTTTAGTTGCTAGGGCCTGTTTCCTGCTTTATTAACAGAATCTGGGTTGTGCACAAGAGATATTGTCTATACATGTCATCCACAAATATGAACATCAGAAAAAATGATGAGTAGGGGTTACATTAGTAAGGGTTCAAAATCACCTGTTTATTAAAAATAAAATTAAATAATTTAATACATAAAGAAGAAGAGATTGTGGAACAGGAATCTTGAAAAGTGAAAGGGTTAAATTCTTTATAGTCAAAATAGTCCGAAAGTCCTATAAAATCAACTAAAAAACAACTGCAAAGACAACATTTGAAATAAAAAAAAAATAGCCCCAGAGTTTGATGGTCTACTCACAAGTTTGTAAAATGTCTATTATGAGCTATGAGCCCAGGCTTTTTGTTTGTTAATTTGTTTGTTTTTTGAGACATAGTTTTTCTGTAATGCTTTGGAACCTGACCTGGAATTAGCTCTGTAGACTGGGCATGCCTCAAACTCAAAAAGATCTGCCTTTCTCATGCATAAAATTATGTTTCCTTTGGTTTGGTTGGGGAGTTAGTATTCTCCTTTGTTGTTTCTATTGTGTTTTATGTTTTTGATTCTTTCTTTGTCTTTTCTTTGACAGATAGTTCATGTTCTCTGGTATCCTTTCAATCAGAGAGGTCTATATTATAATTTAAAACTTTTATGAGATGGGTTTTGTCCATCAGATAACTATAATTTTAGCATTTGGGGCTTTTAGAAATACTTCTAATGTAATAATTGATAATTGAGACTAATGCAATATGCTGAGAATTTCTGACAGCATAATCTTATTCTTCAACTTTTGATGAAAATAATTGCATGGCAACTTGCAATTCTGAATAGAACACTATCAGAATTGTTAATCATGAAAGCGAACAAAATGGTGAGATTCACAATTGAAGGGACACCAAGTTTTATTAAGAACCTTTTGCTTTCTCCCACAATTATCAGTGTTTCAAAGTATTAACTTTTCTGATTTGTTTCTTATTTTTGTTGACTCTAAACAGCTATGGGTGATATTTAAGAATTGTCATTGCAAAGACTGTGGTAATTTGTTGTTTACTTCAAAATTCTTGCTATAAACAGTTAAGGTTATTATGTTAATTGTCTTGGTCTCTTTCACTATCCCTTTGATGGAGCACTTTGGCAAAAAGCAACTTAATAGTGAAAGAGTTTGATTTAGCCAAAGCTGAGAGTATAATCACAGTAGAGGGAAGCATCTAGAGCCTGAAGTAGATCAACATTTACATCCATAATCAAGAATCAGAGAACAATGGACACATTATTAGCCTGTTATTATACTCTACTCTTATTATACTCTTTATTATCCCCTGCCAAAGGACTGATCACATCCACACTTATGCTGAATCAACAAACAAAATCAAGATAATCCTTCTTACTTATACCCTCCTGGTGGCCAGTCTCCCAGTATACCCGGTGATTCTAAATTATGTTAAGAAGACATTGATAACCATTATATTAATTAAATCACACACATTTTCTCCCCCTCCTCTCTCTCTCTCTCAGACTTGAAAATATCTGAGATTATAAAATTCTTTATAGGTTTGGTTGTCACATCTACAGATATGAAAATATTGTCACTATCATTTTATAACAGTTGTGTTTAAATAGCTGGTGAACATAAAGTATGAGAAAATACAAGTAAATTAGAACAAATTCACTTTCTCTACTAGACAGAGCAGATCAGGAAATAGAACAATAAAAGCAGCCCTGTGTATTATGTAATGTCGGAAGGTTAAAAATAATCCACTGCATATTTAAAGGCAGGGAATGTATCCATTCCCAAACTACTACTTAAACATTGTGCCACTGGAAGTCCTATTAGGTGCATACCTACCTCATCATACCTAAGGCTTTCTTCTCATGTAACTACAACAAGACATAGAATGGTCTTCAGCTCACCAGTGCCGCTTACCAGAGAAACAGAGCATTTCTTTCCTAAAACATTAAAATAGATAAAAAACAATTCTTTTCCTTTTTACAAATGTTGCATGGTAAAAATGACATGTAAATTATTTTTAAACTATTCATAACTTTGTTTTGATTTATTTCCTCTTTGTCTACGAAGGTTGAGAAATAAAAACCAGATAGAACTACTTTTGCAGTATCACACTATTAAAGACCTGCCATTGTTTCAGTGTTAACAAATTATTTTCCTGGGCAGGATGTTAATTGCCATGATATGAATTACATTTTTAAGCATTCACTGCCCTTTCTTTCTTCCTCCCTCCCTCCCTCCCATTCCTTCCTTCCTTCCTTTCTTTCTTCCTCCTTTCCTTCCTCCTTCATTACTTTCTTTCCTTTTTCTCTCTCTATTAAGTATGGAGAATTTGATTGCAGATAAACAGGAGGAAGCAGGCAGAGGAAAGGGTCCAGGTTTAACATGGCTGACAGACTGATCTGAACCATGAGAGAAAGGAGAGGAAGGGAGAGCAAGACAGGAGCCACTAACAAGAGAGTTAGCCTGTACCAAGGGTGACATTAACTTTCAATATTGAGTGGATGTCAACAAACAAATGAGAAATAATAGTAAACAGAAGCAAAAGATGGGGCAAGGATAACTATTACTTAAAAGTAAACTTGGATCCCACAGGGTATATCCAGATGGTTTCCTACTTAATAATGATGTTTATTTTATTTAATTTGGTACAAGGTAAGTCATTTTATACTAAAATAATGCCTCATATTCTTTAGTTTCTACACATACTACCAGTAAAAGATTTCTGGTCAGTTTTCATGCCATTGCTGTAAGAAACAAAACACAGCATAATACTATATTTTGTGTTTATCTACCTAATGTAATATATCTCAGATATTAAATTGGTGAATTAAATTCAGCTTAATTAATGAAAAACAAGTTATAAGAACATAACACAATTATAGGAATATTTTAAATTATTTAATTTCAAAATGTGACTCTGTGAAGTATTAGTCATATACAATTTAAAATTTAGGTGGCAAGGTTATACTGAACTTTAGATATTTTCATGCAAGAATAATAGCCAATCACTGTGATGAGTTTCTAGTCAAATAAGACCATTTAATGCAATGATAATCTCAAAGGAAATGTTATAAAATGAATATTAACTAGAAACTAAATAATGGAAATGTATCCATGCTCCAGATTAAACCTGGTGGTTTTTGACTGAATGTTAGGATTGAAAGTTTTTATTTTTATTATATCACCAAGGTATTGATATTGAAATGTTAGAGATCTAATCTGTTATAATATACACATAGGAAAGTATGCAAGCTGATAAAAATATAGAAACATGAATGTAATACAATATAATCATTAATCCAACACCTAGTTCAACAAAATATTAAGGCCTCAAGAATCATTTGCCCTGTCCCTCATCGGCCTCTACCATGCCCTCATTCTCACAGCAACTTCTACCCAGACTGTTTGCTATGGTAGCTTGCTTTAGTACACACTTAAACAGATTTCTTTAAAATGGATAGTTATCTCATGAATATTAATAGATGTTACCCTTATATCAATCAGCTTTTGGCTAAACAGATGTGCAAAGTATGATGTGATAAACCAGAAAGATAACTGAAGATTTTTGGGATAGGATGATACATATTCAGATGAAAGGGTCAACCTAGAACTTGTTAGTTGATATGTTCAACAGCTGTTTGAACATATTGTCATTTCAGAGGGAACAGAACCAATTCATCAAAATCAGCAGTATCCACAGAGGGAGTTACACTGTCTCATAGCTACATTTATATCAAATGTATGCTAAAAAAATCCATAACTTAAGCCATCTGTTGTGGATAAGAAGACACTAAATTACAGCACTACTATTTCAAACATAAGCAGAAACTGCCAAGTGTAATAGAATAAATGTCATGGTGTGTGTGTGTGTGTGTGTGTGTGTGTGTGTGTGTTTCAGCCTTCTGTTTCTGAGTAGAACAATTTTACAACAATGTAATAAAATGAAAATGTGTCCTACAGACATTTTCAGGATAAATAGTTGCCAATTACAGATTCCTAAACTGTTGTACTACTGACCTTTTAACAACTTTTTTTTCCAGGAAACGTTTTGATTCGTGTTCATTATTGCCTTCATGGGGACTTAATGCAGGGAGTGACTGTTTCTCTTCTTGTTTAATGGCTTTAGATCAACAGGTATTAGGTTGGGGAAAATATACCCTCTAGGGAGAAGATATTAAAGCAGGGAAAGTGTAGGCAGATAGCACTACCTTTCACCATTGATTCAGTACAGCTTGTGCTTCCTAGAGAGATTAAAAGTGTCCTGACTATTCTCTGTATTAATCTTTGCTTTATTTCTCTACATCTAGTGAACACATATTTGAAAAAAATAAAATAGATAAAAATCCTGTTTTAATGATTAATGGCCAAAGCAAAAGCCACTTTTCAAAAGTTATTTTGTCATGATTCAAAGCGACAGAGGATGACACAAAAGCTTTGTCAAATATCTATTAACCAATGACAAGTTGGACACAATTTCAGAGATTCCTGTATCCCCCTGTAGACTCATTTCTCCTGTGTTGATAATAAATAATACAATCATTGAAGTCACTTAATTTTGATGAGTCTCTACTTTAATGGTTTTTATAAAATACCCCGAGTTTCTTGCCTCTTCCAGTCAGCACTGACATTTTTCTTCATGCGTCTAGAACTGCTGGACATCATACCTTTCAAACAAACTTTTTAATCCTAATCTAAAATTTGTTTTATGCTAAATCAAGATATTTTCTTTCACTTTGGCATGGTGAAATACATTACAAATATTTAATGATTACAAAATTCTGGGTACCTTTTCAATACCTGGTATGTATGACTAATGCCCTAGGATTCAAATGTTACTATAACTGGAGTTTTATACTCACGTTGTTCTTAATGTTAAATGTATAGATCAATAAAGTGAAGGGAATTAGAATCTTGAGGTTTCTGTGGCATTAATAGGCATTTACATAATGTGGCAAATAACCTCTGGCTTTGGGCATTATGAACAAATGGAAAGCCTCTCCACTTAAAACTGTAGCTTACCCTGGAGGGATGGACAGGCTTTGTGTTCAGAAGGCAACAGGACTGCGAGCAGGCTTTCTGTGCAGAGGATGACCAGAGTGAACAGGAATGGGAGCAGGTTTTATGTGCAGAGGACATCCAGTGTGAACAGGGCTGAGATCCAAAGGTCTCCATGCGTTCTTCATGAATCTTGTGTTCTTGATAATGTTTCAACAGATCTCCAAAATTTTCAGGTGAATTTGAGTCATTAAATGTGAATATGGGGTTAGAGAAATGGCTCAGCTAGTCTGAGTACTTATTGTTCTACCAGATAACCAGAGTTTGAATTCCAAGCACCCAAAAATCATTAAATAATGTTTTCATCGTATATATGACCCTAACACAGGAAGTGAGAAACTGCAGTTGCATTATTCACTAGATTATAAATTTTATATATATATATATATATATATATAGCAATTTAAATTATATAGCAAACTAAAATTATGAAAGGAAAGTGAATATGGATGCCTTATTGGCTGAATACTTAGAGATAAACTTGACTCAGGGTAACAAGGGAATGAAGAAATGACAGGAAAAAAAGGCACAGAGACAGACAGCTGGTATCTCTCTGATGGAGAAATGAGAGTAAATGTTTACATATACAGGGAACAGAGGGATAGGGTTATTGTATGAAGCAAATCAAGAAAGGAAGGTTATTATTTTCTAGAGTTAGTTAGGCAATAAGGTTTATGACATGAGGGTGAATCAAGGAGGCAAGGCTAGCCAAGATCAATAGGAGCATTCTCTAGGTGTGGGGAGGGGGAGTCTTAAGTTATAAATAACTTAGAGGTCAGAGAAGTCATGATGATCAAATTCTATACCCACTCTCAACTACACACATGGATTGGAGGAAGGCTCTGCTATCCCTTTGGGACTTACAGGTAGAGAAGTTTCAAGTTCGGGCATTTTCCCAGAGGTCTGAAACTAGGGGCATTGACATGGCCATACCCTTGTAACAGCACACATTCCTTTAGAACTTCGCATACTCAGGGCTTCCTTTACTCCCTCCACTTAATTTTGTCCCATGCTTTTTTTTTTTTTTTTTTTTTTCATTCTGGGATGATCTTTTAATTGAATAAAAATATCTACTGGAAGTATAATTCCTAATAACTCATAACTAATTTGTCATGAGTGTATTAGTGCAGGAAGAACCTCAGACATAATTTTGAGTTCACATTGTTCACGTTTAGCCCTTTCTATATAGCTACAAAAGCACACAGAGATTTTCCCCTGAGAAAGCCATGGGTGAAATTTTTTAGGTGTACCTGTTTTGGCCTATGTTTTTTCCTCTTTTTCTTATTCTTCTTCATATTCTGTCTTAAGTTAATATACTTATATGTTCTTGAAATGTATTGTTTTGTGACAGAAGTGAAAATTGTTGAATTTCACATTAAAACCCATAATATACTTCTTCAAATTATTTACTATATTCTGTTGGTTATTATAGACAAAAAGAATTTAATATTATTGACCATTATTATTTCACACAATTAGTAATTAATTCAGCATATAATGATGTGTTTACCATTGTTATTTGAAAGAGAATTTTTATCAAGAGCCATGGCTAAAACTTTGTACCCAGTAGCAACACTACTAAAATAGCTTTTCTTAACCTGTGTACCTAGGTGTTTTATACATATATAGGAAAGCGTTTGTGCTAATTAATAAATAAGATGATTTTTATGCAGGATTCAGAAAGAGGGAACTATCGAAACTTATTATTGAGATAAGTAGGTCTATAGAACTCATGAATACATCTAAATATTCAAACCCTCAATCTACAAAGTTTTTAGAAAACAGATCAGATTTCACCTAATCTTCTATGTGTACTTGCGATGAAACCACTGTTTCCTAGGCTCATAAGTTTGAGGACTTTTTAAAAATATCTTTGCTTGTAGGTGTCTACTTTTATTACCAATTTTTATAAGATGTAGAAATATGGAACAAATGATGAATGGACATTTCTGTCAAATAAAACCCTTCAAAGGACAGTATTACTTTGTGTGTCTTTTATTACCTTGTGTCAGTTGGAATTTCTGTGAACTTAATGGTTTGTGGAATGAAAATGCCAGTCCCTGAAGGAAGGCACTGTCTTGATGTTCTTATCATGTTTCTCTAGCTATCTTTGACATAATATGACTGGTCCTGTAACATCTTATTTGGAATTATAACATTGCTTAATAAATATTCCCTTATTGTTAGTTTCTGAACATTCATGAAGACTGGCCTCTGAAATCCATATTAATATCCATATACTAATATCTACCCTAATCATGCTAATTTCTTCTATCCTTCAATTTTTTCCTCTAGTAAAAACAACACAAAACAAAGTAGGCAAATAAACAAAACCAAAACTCTGAATGCTGTACATGACTATGAGGTACTTTTTGAAATGTCTGGATGTTCCTAAGTCCAGGTGTGTTTGCCCTAGGAAGTTAAGATGGTGGGAACTCAGCAGATAAAATTCAACTCAGACTGCAGCTCCTGGGTTCCTTGTCTCAAGCTGATGAGGGTTGAAGTTACATTACTGACTTCTTATTCTGAAGAAGAGGTCAATAATTTAAGAGGCTCTTGGATAAATCAGAAGGAAAAAAGTAAAGTAGAAAGTGTGGAAATGCTGTACTCGTGTACAAAATAGTCAAAAAATATACGTAAACATTTAAAGACAGTTTATGGAGTATGAAAGAAGAACAAACTTTAGTAAAGATAAACAATGAATAGTAAGAAATTGAAAAAGACAAAGAATCTCTGGAAAGTGCAATATATTCCCAAAAGAAGGAAAGAAGAGAAAACCCAAACAAAACCTGAGATACAATTGTAGAACATGTGGCAAACTGGGGACAAATACTGAAGTCACTTCTGTTTAAGATGGCAAAAAGGCAAATCTATGGGAACCCATATGTAGTAAATATATTCTTCTGGCATACATGGACATATTCTCCTCTTACCATTAGGGCTCATTTGAAGCACTCCTACCCTGCACTTCTCCAATCTTTTCTGAATTAAATATTGTTAGTTTTTGAACATGACTGGGTGCTAGCCATTAGACTCCACCCTTCAACCCTTTCATTGGCTTACTGCAGGCCAATGAAATTCTGTTCTCTTGATTCCACACATACATGATTAGTTTGTAGTTTTGCCTTAGTGGAAGTTAACCTAACCACATCCACCATGATGTAGCTGAAGTCTTTCTTAATTATTTTATAATTTGCTCTTATTATTGGATGTTATGAAGTGGTATTTTTCTAAAGAAATGCTACATATGTTTTTTTCACATAATATCTTCATGTGTAGATCAGAACATAGTAGCTATTAAGAGTGACAAAATAGATCCAAAGACCTTGTGGAAGACAATTTTTTTATCTAAAGTTCCTGATTCAACCCCTACTTTTTTGTTACGTTTAATCTTCTCTTACATTTTCTAGTCTCTTTAAAGAAATTCCTAATTATTTAAAAATTAGCCACAAATTCTTCTCTGAAAGAGTCTCCCATATATTTCTATATTCCATTTTGAAGCTTATTTCTAGATTATATTTCACTCTTATCTTGCGATTTGATTCAAGTTCCCCCTCTCATCCTATGAGTAGGTTTCCAAAGTCTACCTTTTAGTATTTTATAGTGTGCCATTTAGCAAAAAAAAAAAAAAAAAAAAAAACACTCTTCCTCATAAATTTTCTTAAACTTTATCAGTACTTCAAAGTTCTAGTAGGATTCTCATTCTGTTTGAGAAACTTGACTTCTCATCAATTTGAGGTATTATGTATCATAAATGCCAGCCCTTAGTCATTTACTAAACCTTTATTAATCCTGCTTATTAGTGAAATCTATGTTTTTTTAAGGTACCATTAAGTACCAATTAGATGATTGATTTATACCTAAGAAAAGTTGAATTGGAAGACAGATAGAGGGAATGCAAGGAGAAGGAGGAAAGAGAGAGAAGGGGAAAAAGGGGGAGAGAGATGGAGAGAGAGAAAGGGAGAGAGAGAGAAACAGACAGAGGGGGGTGGCAAGGGAGAGCTACCATGATCAATAATTTAAAATTGGTGTAACTATTCTAGGAGATAAAAAACAATTACCTGGCCTAAGCAATCCCAGAAACAAACCAAATATCTCTTATATGTGAATCTGATTTCTGTGGTCTGTGTAACATGCTAGTCCCTTCCACTCAAGAAGTTTACACATGATAATTCTGTTCAATATGTAAGAAGGGATAAAATGTGAGGCTACTAGAATGAGGGCCACAGTACATGGAAATTTCTCTTTATAATGACACTGCTGTTGCTGCATGTTCAAGAATAAAGCATTCAGTTCGTAAATATATAAAATTGTATATTACAGTTCTTTATATGACATTTATAAGTTTAAATTTATAACTGTAACCATGACTTTGGGTGACCTATGCCTTGCATGTAATTTATCATATTTACAATCAACAAATATCACAAATCAGAACTTATTTGGACAGATTCACTTTCCTTTCCAGTTCTTGAACTCCTTTTCAAACAGTTTTCCATGCTCCAGGTATGTGTTCTGATGGAAGGTGAACACTGTCCTATCTCATGACAGATGTTATTTCTTGAACATAGTCAAAGGACTGTTACAGGAAGGGGATTCTTTCCTAAGAATTTAAAACTCCTTTCCTCAGTGTACAGAAGCCTTAAGTCTTTGGGATAAAGATTATTGTTTAAAAGACTATTTTTTTCTTTTTTTTACTTTTTTAGTTTATAGCATAAGCAAAAGATCGTTAAAATGAGTGCTTACTATTTTTTATAACAATTTCAATTTGTTGCCATAGAAGATCAATCTTATCATAATTCTTCCTCTTGCTTTTACCAAATTGTGTTTAAAATAGTTGTTTTAAAGAACTTCCCTCCTCACTCCAGGAGGTTTTTTTTCTTTTTTCTTTTTTTTTTTTTTTTTTTTTTTTTTTTTTTTTTTCCCGCAACAGAGTTTTTTCTGTATGCTTTGGAGCCTGTTCTGGAACTAGTCTAGTTCTTTGGCTAGGCTGGCCTCAAACTCAAAGAGATCTGCCTGTCTCTGCCTCCTGAGTGCTGGGATAAAAGGTGTGTGCCACCAAGGCCGGGCCACACCAGGACTTTCTATTCCCACAAATTCTGAGAATGCATGAGATTTAATTTTTAACACGATTCCATTGTTAGCCATACTTGTCTTGTTTTGTGATTATAAAAGAAAAGATGCCATATTTGTTTCAAATATTGGTTCAATGTGTTGATGTTGAATTTTTCAATATTGCTATGTCCATGATCCTCAAAATAGAATGAAAATATGGCAAAATACAATTAGAATCCATATGCCTGTATTTAAAATCCTGAGCAGCAGACTTTTCATACATTCTGTTGTCAAGTTTCTCATTTATATGTGCTGGAAAGATTTTACTGACAGTTGATACAAATTAGCTGTAAAATTTATAAGCTCTACAAGCTTATTAAAGTCTACTTTGCTGATATTATTAAAAGCAAATTATGTTTCTTCATAACATTTTTATTGGAAAAGAACATATAATTTAATAATGCATTGTTCTAAATTACAGAATTAAAATAATTTATAATCCAATATTTAAAATTGTAAGCACTGCCTTGGTTTTACACTTATTTGTTGGTATAGTGTACAAGAGAACATGGCCACGTGTTTTGGAATTTAGTTTAGCACCCTTTATACTCTGCCTTAATAAATAAAATGGTGACTCCTTACAAGGGAATTTAAATGCACACCTCAGTTTTATTTGGTCTTAGAGAAAAGATTGATACTGAGAGATAATCCTGCTGGAGTATCATTTTATCCAAATCATTCTGTTATCCCATGAACTATCTTAGAGCTCATATCCATATGAGTCTTTGTGAATGCATCTTACATTTTAGTGTGCTAAAGCTCACAGAAGGTATTTTTGAACAATTTAATGTTTTCATGTTTAAATCTATAAATGTGAAAATGTGCACAGTTTGTTTGCACAGGAGCTTGTGTGGCTGCTGTTTGAATTCATTGTCTTTGTGGATTAGCTGAGGAATTCAAGGACTGTGTATCTATTCAAAAGAAAACTGTTTCTTCCCTTTCAGGACAACTTGATGCACTCTTATATGTTACAAATATGCACTAGAGATGTAAATAACTATGTATGTTTTGAATATTTGATGTTTACTATGTATTTTCTATGTACCACTTATGTGGCAAGACTATGGGTATCTTTATACAATAGTGTTCACCTTTATATTTGAGGTTGATCATGTATAATTTTTACTTTCTACACAGTTTTTGTTTATCTATGATTAAATATTAGGAAGAAAAAAGCCCTTTTGATTGTAATAAATACCAACACATACTCAGACTCTCTCTAAACTTTTTCTCCAGTTAGTATATTATAGGACTTTAATGTTATTCATTTGTCCTGAATAGCTAAGTTGATACACAAATTATGAATATGTCTCTAATCAGAATCAGACATAGAATGAATACACATGGAACTCCATTTTTCATTCTTGAAATACATAAAAACAATACTCAATAGTACACTAAGAAAATGTAAGTGCTTCCATTGCTGGTATATATTGATTTCCAAGTTGCAGGATCCATCATAATTGCACAGTAAAACACCCTGTTTAATCCATGGTAGTATTGTATGAAAGATGTAATTTAAAGATCTATACTAAATGAATTTAAATAAGTCCCTTGGATTTATTTATTTATCTACTTCATTTGAATTAAATTTCCCTTCTGTGTGGTAATGAGAAGATATAGAATCCCTGCTTAATGATGAGGGATGATTAGAATTTTAACATTTCTTTTTGAATATAAATTAATACTCTAGTTAGGAAAAATAGAGAGGAATGTGCCCTGTTGCTCTGAAGCACTTAACAGAGGATCCTATCCTGCCCATTAACTCAGAGCTTACTGCCTCTTTTTCCTTGCATGTTTTCTAATCAAGGACATACTTTCTCCCGGAGGCACGTGGGAGTTTAGCAATTACTTGCAGCTCTAACACTAGGCAATTTCTTCTGGGACTGCAATCTGTTAGAGTTCAATTTTCTCAACCACAGACAAAATGATCAGAATGAATTCATTCCTTTAGAATGAAACCAAGTGAATAAACTAAATGTGATTGAAATGAACTTATGTGGCACTCATACATAAATCAGCAGGATAGCCAGCACACTTCCCAACTGTACACACAATGACGTGTACTTTGCATTCTAGCCACTCTTTGAAATTTGTTTATTTTAAATCCCTAAAGCACATTGTTTAACACCACTGTGATTTCAATGTGAATTTAATGTTAAAATTGTATATAGATATTGCCATATTGTTTGGTAAAGATGTGGCATATATTATAGTTTGTCAATCATAAGAAATGCAAGAACTTCAGCATGGGCCATTGACCTTTTCAATGCTTTCAAGTAACATATATGTTTTTCTTTGTCTTTCTGTTACATTAAACACAATAACTCAGACACACACACAGAGAGACAGATAGACAGACAGACAGACAGACAGACAGACACACACACACACACACACTCCTGTACTTATTTCTTCTCAGATTCTTAGAGAAGCTCTAAGAAGCTGGCTCTTTATATTTTTAGACAGATTTTTATTTATTTACTTTTGCTAAGGTTAAACCTAGTTTTAAAATTGAAGAAGTGGATTGATGTGAGAAAAAAATTCTCCATATTTTAATATTACACAGATGTACTATTCCTACATATGCAAATAATAATTATATTAGAAAGAAAATACAATCCTATTCATTGTTGGATTTTTGGAAAAGTTAAGATCTAAAATTCGCATGAACTCATTGAATAAAACACTAATTGGAAAAAATATAGACACACTCAATTGACATGAAACGATTGCAAAGAATGAGACATTTATTTATGGCACCCAAAACTATTATTTCTAAATAAAGTTAATACAGAACAGGGACTTAGGTTGTCATGTCCACATTAGAACAGGGCTGGATGATTTAAAGTTCTTTATATTAATTTCAGTTATATAATTTTAATTTATCAAAATGCTCTTGAATTTTCTTCTAATGCCTATATCATCGTTAGTCAATTGGAGCATTACATATGCCTAGAAATTAGTATAAACTCCAATTAAAATAGAATTTATCATTGATAAATTCATTCCACATCCCCAAAGAATAAGTCATGGATAAAGAAGCCTTATGAAAAGTAATAATGAGTAGTAGACACTTTAGATGACATTGAATTTGTATGGGACCAAGAAAAATGAGATTTGTAGTTAACTTTTATTTCCTTTGTTTCCTTCCTATCATAGAAATCAGAATGCTACCACGTAGCAACATAATCACACTGTATGTAGAAGAGGTTATATTCAGACTTAGTAATATGTGAATTACAATTTTCTCAAGAGACATCTGAGTCTGTTGTATCTTCTCCACTTTATTATCCTTAAGCTGTGTTGGGTAAAGCATAGAGAACTGTTACACTTACATGCATGTAAGTCCTATGGTAACAGTACAAGTTAATCAATGAGATTAAAAATGAAGGGAAAATTGTAGACAAATTCCGTTTAATCTATGCAATTATGAAATTCCAGTCTCATATTCCTGAGTATGACATTACTCATAATCGATGTAATTCTCACTGTGCTTACATGTTAAGGCTAAATTGTCAGCCTAAGGTGAAATACATCCTGATTTATGCTGTTTGTTTCAATGATACTTGTCACAAATCAACTCTATACCATAAGGGGTCATAAAAAATACTATAAAAACTGAAGAAATCTGTTAATAAATCCATAAAGGCTTGTCTTCTGTCACTGATGTGAACGTTTCATACTGTTGAAGAAAGCCTTGCTTTCAGCATGCTAAAAATATGATTTGACCTTCATACCACATGGTCATTTTTGCTTTGTACCCTCATATTAAAAATAGCTCACAAGGATGATGTTAAAATTAATTATAATGCCACATAACCAATCATATTTTCATCTAGACAGGCCCATGGGAGAATCTAAATCAATGGCAGGAGCTTTAGAAAGTTTTGTTTTAAAATGTTAAAAGTGAACTTAGCTTCACAGCATAATAAAATAACTTTTTAAAATATAATGATAGTCACAAACAACACTGGGATTTGCAGAGTTCTTTCAAAGAATGTTTCTCATATACTCCTATCACTTCTTCATCAGAGCTATATCGGCAGCATTCTTTTATTTAAACTTTTTGTGGAGCAGTGCTTGTGTTGACTGTTCTGACATCACGCAATGATTTACTATACAAAACTCTCTTTTCCTGTTTATTATTGTTATTCAGAACTTTGAGAGATTGAAATATTCTTAGTAAGTTAAATCTTACAGACTGATAATATAAGAGGCCATGATTGGCCAACTTGATCTCTTTTAAATAAATTCCTAAGAAAGTGTCTCATATCTAGTCAGCGAATGATAAATTCATCTGCTAATTCAAACTCTGGTAATGTGATGTAGGAAGTCACAATTTCTGTTTTCAGTACTTCTCCCTAAATATGTCTAGAAGTACTTATTTTGTTTTGTCTTGTTTTTGTGTTTTTTTTTTTTATTTAGAAACAGTCTTATTTTACAACAATGTCAGTTCCCTCTCCCTCCTTTCTTCCCATACACCTTCACCAAATCCCCCCATAGCTCCCCACATCCACTCCCCAGGGAGAATAAGGCTTTCCATGGAGAATCATCCAAGGCTGTCGTACTATTTGGGGGAGTGTCCTTCCCCATGTCTCTAGGCTGAGAGGGTACTCCTATGGGGAATGGACTCGAAAAGTCCATTTGTGCACTAGAGATGAATACTGGTTCCATTGCCAGAGGCCTCATAGACTGCCCAGGCTTCCTAACTGAGACCCATGTTCAGAAGGCTTGGTTTTGTCCAATGCTGGTTCCCCAGTTTTATGAAAGGGCTACATGTGCTCAGTGTTTCTGTGAGTTTCTCCAGTCTGGTCTTGACCCCTTTGCTTGTCCCTCCTCCCTCTTTGTAACTGTATTCCAGGAGTAGGCTCAGTGCTTAGGTGTGGATCTCCTCTTCTGCTTCTATCAGCTATTGAATGAAGGCTCAAGGATGGCATTTAAGATATTCATCAATTTCATTATAATGGAAAGAACTTAAAGTAGCCTCTCCATTATTGTTTAGTCTCTTAGTTGGGGTCATCCTTGTGGATGTCTGGGCATTTCCCTAGTGCCAGATTTCTCTTTAAACCTATAATGGCTCCCACTATTACAGTATATCTTTTCTTGCTCTCTTTTATTCTTCCCTCAACTCAGTCTTCCTTATCCCTCATGTTTTCCTTCCCCTTGTTAATAAATATAAAACTAGAAAGAACTAGTAACACTAGACAAAAGTTCCATTTGGCCTTCCATGTTTTTATTAAGTCCAGAACCTTCTTTCAGCTCATGAACAAAGCTATTTATGAAGAGGCTAATCAGACAGAATGACTGACTTATAAAGACTAATTTAATTAGAATTTGTGCCCAGAAAAATATAATGGCAAGGGAATTTTGAAATATTTTGTTTTCCAATACTCACTAATAATATGGAAATTTGAACAGATGCATAAGATAGTATTTTGTCAATGAATTTCTAAATAGTTTAGAAATTATTCATAATATATTCACAGATAATGCATGTGACCAACAATTTGAAAATGAAGGAAAAATCTAATCATAGTGAATTTTATAAATAAGTATGAATTTCTCAATGAAATACCTTTAGTAATAAAATAAGTGTGTTTAAAAAACATCAGTCATGCTGAAGATGTTATCCCATATAAAAGGTTTCTAAATGATTTGGGGTTAAAATTATTTATGGCTAAAATAACCTAAACATCTAAAGTTTCTTCTCATTATACAAAATGCTTAACATGAGCAATTATGGATTTCCAACTCTTTCAAAGCTATTAAGAAAACCTATTTAAATCTCTGTCCTGCTAAAGTACTCAAGATTCAATGGTTGGGATAGAACCCTGCTTCTCAGAGAATTAAATAGCAAGCAGTACCCCTAGTTCACCCCCACCCACTGTGGTCTTGCTCTTCCTTATAAACCATTTTCCATCTGGCTCCTCCCTACAACTTTCTGTCAGCTAGTTGCTGACCCAGCCCCTTGACCACAGGTGAATTTTATTTAATCAAATACATCTTTGCATCATTAAACAAATGTTCAGAGCATAAACAGAAGTAACACTCATTAAAATAATATTCTACAACAAGATTCTTTTTTTCTTTCCTTTCTTCCTTATTTTTTTATTATGTTTTTTCAAGATAGGGTTTTTCTGTGTACCCTTAAAGCCCTGTCTTGGAATTCACTCTGTAGACCAGGTTGGCCTCAAACTCACAGAGATCTGCCTGCTCTGCCTCCTGAATGGTCTAGATGTTGTTCAAGTGGCAACTGAGAAGAGAGGCAATGAATAGTTTGCAAAGCTCCATCTGAGTGTGACTGTCTCAATAGGCATATACAAAGCTTTTTAATTTGTTTTTGAAATATTAAGTACTGGTGTAAACAAAGATGCGATTCAAGTCGATTTAGAAATGCCCACTAAAATAGAACCCTATTAAGGTAGATGTGTTGTGAAGAGATTTTGGGAGTGGTGGTAGAGCCTCTTTCTGTTTTTGGTGATCTTTACTTGGTGGTTTAGGGCAACAGAAGATCAGTCCCCAAAGCTGCCTTAAGGTAGTGGCTTGTGGATTTTTTGTCTCATGTCTAAGAATAATAATGAGTCACAAAACAATAATGACTGGAAATATGAGGGATTTATTAATGAAAAGTGAAAGCAAATACCACAACCACCACAAAAAAATCCACAAGAGAATTGAGTGAGCGGCATCTCCCAAAGGATAAGAAATAAAATGCCATCAATATTCTTAGTTCAGTGACCTTTTGAGACTTACAGTAGGAATTGGTTAGGCATTAGAATAATATTTATTAAGGCTATCCTTTTTTTTTTTTAATGTTTTGTGGCCTGACTCTAAGGATGCCCTACAATCCCTTTTCATGCCTCTTAGAAGTGAAAAATGTGATCAGGTCTTATTCATCTAAACAGAGGATTAGTCACAGGCCATGGTCATCTAATGTCTCTCCCAATTACGGTTACTGGTTTTGTAGGTATTTCCTAAGTCATTTTCCATGTGACTTGCTTGTAGTTTACTTTGCACCTTCTTCCCCAGACTTACTGAGGGGAGTTAGCTCCTATAGCATGTGAAATGGATAAGCGCCTTTATGAGAAGAATAGGAAGGCAATCTTAGTTGAGGTATTCCTAACAAAGAAATAATAAGAGCAATGCCAAGAGTGCAAATTCCTAGAGTGGAGAATGAAGATTGGCATAAAGTCCCATTCCTGCGGGGGCGTTGTCCATTGAGAATTGCTGTTTTGTGTTGGGTCAGTTTCCTTAATGGTATGGCCCCTGGTGGGATGAGCACACTCCAGTGAATACATGAACATACCAAAGAAGATAAGATAGGCACCTGAGAAAGAACCAATGGGTTAAAAAAAAAAAAAGTCAGATACAAGGATATGGAAGAGGTGGTAATTTCAGAAGAAGTTTGGGGAGGAGGGTAGATGTCATCCAAAATGTATTTTTATGGAATTCTCAAAGAAATTAGAAATAACAAACATGTAAGCCATTTCCTAAGAAAATAATAATAATAAAACAAAAACAAAACAAACAACAAAAAACAGAGAGTGGACAATTGTAGTATCTAAATAATATAAAGAACAATGAGTCTTAATGAGAATTATTTTATAACTCCATCCCAAGATAAACTGTTAAATAAGAAAATAAAGGATCATCTACATACGAAGATTTGTCTACCTAGATAGAAGTTAGAAAATGCAAGACCAAGGCAAAGGCCAGGCTGGCACTAATAAGGACTTTGCCTTCTCATCAGACATGACAAGCCCTTTTCTCCCTGAATTTATTATACAGTTGGTGAACCTCTTATCTTCCCTTTAAAATACATTATTACTTCATTTTGAGCCTCTACCAAAGATTTGTTAAGAGTAAGTGAGATAATGCATTTACAGTAAAATCGTATGTCATACAATATAATAAAAGGTATTTTACTTCTAGAGCCATTTTCACTACCTATTAAATTTCAAGATAATAAAAGCCTGTCTACCTGACTTTCTTGTAATATTATAAAAAGAAAAAAAGTTTGTAACAGAATTATGGAACTGCTGTGGTTTTGCATACAATTCCAGATAAGTAATTTGGACCTACATTCAAACTTGAATTTAAAAATCTAAATTATCAATTTAACATCCAATAGAATTTTCTGCATGTTCTATCTACACTTTGGTCATTGTTTTGAAGCCTGGATTGCATTTTCTTGATTAAATTACACTAAAGTAAGTGTAAAGGAATCATAGAATTAGCAGGAAAATTGCCTGAGTGGCAAATCATGAATCTTCCCAAATTTCCCCATTCTAAAACTCAGAAACTAAAAGTTTAAAACCTGATTTTTTTTCTAAAACCTAAAAAGCTTTAATATTTCATGATTGACCTTAACCTCATGAGAATTGTATTTCACAATTTCAATATATTAACTCATAACTGAAACTTAAAACTGAATCTGCCTATATTCTCTGGCGCTGTTTACAGCTGGAAACTGGACCACGATAATAGATTCCCTTACTGAGCCCATCAGGATATAAGCATGCCAATAGAATATCCATCACTTTCTATTCATTTTTTTAACTGCAAGACAGTAACATAGTACCCAATAAATACAAAAGCATATGATGGGTGAATGAGTAGATTCATATGGCATTGTCTTAATCCATTATTTATAATTAAAAGAAAATCTGTCAGGACATAACATATGTAAAGCTTTCAGAGCAAATATACTATGCAGATGGGAAAATCTCATATTCACCAAGATTAAAAATGCCATAGCTGGTAAAGCAATTATCATAAAAGACAGATCTTCTTTAAATCAAGCTCTGTACTGTGTACCTTTTCTGATATATAGTATGCACTTTTTAATCACATCAATGGCAAGCTAGTTAGTCCTGACATGGTTATTACAGAGGCTATTACAGCAGTGCAGAATTCATAATGAAATCTAAATTCTAAAAGATAAGATGATGCGATGGTTTACGGAATATAAACGCAGCGTCTGTGCAAGGAGAGCTACAAGGTTCACTGGGATTTCTTCTAGTGTATATTTTCCACTTCAGTAGTAATCGGTCCTTACCCATAATTTTTACTTAAATAAGTATGCTAAGGTGATTTTGAAATAAATTACTAGCATCTTGAAAACGGAATGCACAAGGGGTCTCATGAGCATGATATATCACACTTGAGAAAAAGAGTGCGTGCAAATGTGTAACAAATAAGCCTGCTGTTTCCCCTGAAGTCATTGATTTAAAAGCCCATAGCTATGTAAAGAAGAAAGAAAAAGAACCACAATATAATACCCTATAATTTATAAGTGATGTACTATGGATTCTAGATCATATTAGGTGATGTCCATGTCATTCTAGTTGAAACTTAAGGTTATGACTTTTTCTTCATAAGACTGTAACAAAAAATATAATATTTACTTTACAGCAGGAAAATTACATGAGTGAGTTAACTACTGTTTTGCCTTTAAAATATCGTTTGTTTGGAGAATAAGTTATTTGAAGTATATCCTCTCTAAAAATGTGATCTTCTCTGGAAAATTAGCGAAGCACATTGCCTGGATCTAAACCCTATATATCTTTTATACGATACAAACATGAAACAATTTCACATCAGTCCCCATATTCAGTCACTTATTTTTCAAATGGATTTAATCAGCATATGTGTTAGGATGAGAGGTAAATAACATATAGGAATAATGAAACAAGTATGACAAGCTTAGATGAGACAAGGATAAGGAGCTGTTAGTCAGGTAGTCATGCACCAGGCACAATAACCCACCTCTTCTCCAATGCATCTCTTCTCCATTGGAAAAGGAAAAGGAATCCTCCTTCCCAGTGTTATCTGGCCCTCAAACTCAGTGCAAGTTACAAATACCTGAGCATAAGCAACTTTGCAAAATCCTTGTAAGTGACTCCACTATGGCATTCTAACTAGGTACCTTTTTACTGTTGTGGAAGAATACTTCCTTCTGATCATGCTCATGTCCTCCGAGTATTTCTGCATAACACATGCGATCAGCTTATTATCAACAACAGAGTGCTATGACTCTAAACTCACCACTTGTGTGTAAATGATATTGACATGTCCAACCAATGCACATCTATAAGAGATAATACACAGTCCTTGCTTTGCAGTTTGGATCCAGAAATACCTGTCTACAAGTGAAAACATATAAGCCATGTTCACTCAGAGTTCCTTTTCATGGAGTGGGCCTTAAGTAAAATCAGTTTTTTCTTGGTTTCTCTCAACAGATTTGTGATATTATTGACCTCTTTTCTTTTAATCAGTAGGTGCCTCAACAATGTCCCCTCTCTATTGGTCCTTTCTGTTAAACAAATGCATAAATATAGCAAGTGTAATTTTGAGTAGTCAGCATGTCCATAATTGAGTTATACAGATAGTACCAACTCTCTACTTGGGAATTTGCAATTTAGCCAACAGCAGAGTTACTAAGTATTTCAGGACTTTATACAACTAATTAGAGGTATTATTAATTGACTATAATAAATTGTCCTTTGGGGTTATTTTCTTTTGTATTCCTTTTCTATGAAAGGAGTCAATTCATGGCATGGAAAAACAGAAATTCTGGCGTCATCTAACATTTTAGGCCCACAATTTAAATTCAAGAATGTTTTAAAGATTGCAATGTGATTTTTAATTACGTAAATATGTATTAATTAAAAACAAGTGACTACAGAGGATGATATTAATATGATTAAAAACAAACAACTCTTTCCTCCCATGTGCTCTGCCCACCTCTACCCCCTAGATGTCAGCAATCTTGTTACCTGCCCATGCAATTACACAGGAAATAACATTTCACTGGATGACAGCATTGGTCAGTGCTTACAACACACCTTTTAGAAATAGTCTTTTAAGGAAAATTACCTGACAACAATCTTCATCATTCTCCACTTACCATTCTAGGTGTTTATCTTCTGTAGTTTTGCAGTTACCTACATCTCTACTGATTTAAAATATAAGTGTGACAATTTCATTCTTCAAACTCAATCTCCAAAACAATTTATAAAACCACTGTTTCAATACCTGGTACACTCTTTTTTTCTGTTTTAATATCCTTAGACTTAGTCTTCTAGGCTTATATATTTTTCATATACAAATGGTATATGTTAACTCTCTCTGGCCACTACTTCAATACTGACAAGTAGAAATGGAAATTTCTGTCAGCTACCAATACCTAGAAACATATTTTACTTTGCACTCCGGTGACCCCCAATGATCAGTATCCAAGAAGAATCTCCAACCAGAGTACAACAGAAATCAAGGAACAAAACACCCACTCAAAAAAATTAAGATCAGATATCAGCAATTAGAATTACAATCTTTCCCAAAACAAATTTAGATGCCAGCATAAAAATGCAATCAAAAATATCAAGGCCCACATGTCTTCACTACCCTACGAGAGCAGGCCATGAGTATTGCAACAGAGATGAAGCACAAGAAAAAAAGAAAAAGACCTTAAAATATGCATGATTAAGATTGGTCCATATTGAAGAAATGAATAAACTATTTAAAGAAATCTATGGAAACCCAAAAACAGTGGAAGAAAATTAACAAAATAATTAAAAAATATAAGAATAGAAAAAGAATTAAAAAAAAGAACCTCTGAAATTGCAGAAAATCTGGAAATGAAACATTTAAGAACCCAAACAGGAGTCACAGAGGCAAGGATCACATATAGAATACAAGAGATGAAAGAGAAAATCTCAGGTATTAAACACACAATTGAAGAAATGGGTAACTTAGACAAAGAAAACATTACATTAAAAAAAAAAAAACATTACATTAAAAGCATACCCATTCTATATGGAAGGACACTCCCTCAGCCTAGACACATGGGGGAGGGCCTGGGCCCTGCTCCAAATGATATGACAGACTTTGAAGACTCCTCATGGAAGGCCTCACCCTCCCTGGGGAGCAGAAAAGGGATGGGATGGTGGTTGGTGGGGGAAACAGGGGAGGATGGGAGAGTATGTGAACTAGGATTGATATGTAAAACACACTTGTTTCAAATTTAACTAAAAAGCATATGTATGTAAAAAAATAAAAAACAAATAAACAAAAAACTGGCAGGAAATATCCAGGGAATCTGGCACACTATGAGAAAAAAACATCTAAGAATAATGGGAATAGAGGAAAGAAAAGAAACCCAGATAAGGCACAGAAATTATTTTCAAAATGTAATAGAAATTTTCCATAACATGAAGATGCCTATCAAGATAAAAGAAGCCCACAGAACATCAAATACACTGGGCCAGAAAATAAATCCCCAATGGCACACGGTTATCAAAACACTAAATATACTAAACAAGGAAAAGATCTTAAAATATGTAGCAAAAAAGACCAAGTAACATGTAAAAGCATACTTATTAGGATTCTACTTGACTTCTCAATTGGAGACTCTAAAAGCCAAAAGGAACTAGACAGATATTCTAAAGACTTTAAGACACCACTGATGCCAAACCAAACAACTACACCCAGCAAAACTTTATCACCATAGAGAGAAAAAGTAAAATGTCAATGATACAGTTGAATTTAAGCAATCCAGGATCCACAGAAGGAAGGGATAAAGGGAACACACCTAAACATAATAAAGTCAGTTTGTAACAAGCGCATAGGCTACATCTGTAAACAGACCTTTCTTTTCTGCCCTGTCCAGCAGCTGTTCTTAAAATTAACCACCCAGATACAGGGTGAATAGATGGTTGAGTGGATCTAGATTCAAGTAAGAAATGAGATACAATCCCTGAGGGAATTTCTTTCTTTCTTTCTTTCTTTCTTTCTTTCTTTCTTTCTTTCTTTCTTTCTTCCTTCCTTCCTTCCTTCCTTTCTTTTTTTGAATGATTTATCCATCTATCCATCCATCCATGTATCTATCTATCTATTCATCTATTCATCTATCTATCATCTACTTATTTATTGCTTGCATGTTTGTCTGTGTGAAGGTTCCAAGTCCCTTTCAAACAGTTTTGAGCTGCCAGGTGGGTGCCGGGAATTGAACCTATGGAATAGCAATGAGTGCTCTTAACTGCTGATCCATCTCTCCTGCCTGTGGAATTTCCATTGTCAGGGTATTAGAAGCAGTAAGGCCAACCCTGGATATGAGCAGCGTGGTCCAAGGAGTGCCTTGATAAAGGTGGTACTAAGGCAAAGTTCACCTTTGCCTCATTGCTTTCACATATAGATTGTGAGTTCCTATACCCTGTTGCTGCTGCAACTGATTCTGGAACTTTCTTTCCTAAAGTAAGAAAAATATTTTTGGATATACAATTGAATCTGAAGACCAGTGGCTCTATAGGAACCCTATAGGCCTTCACAGGCAGAAAGGGACTGCTGAATCAACATTCACATGGACCGAAAAGATTCCTTGTGTGATGACAGTGATTTATGAACTCCTCAGATTATATTGTGTAGGAAGGACTAACCTCATTTTGATATATATATTCCTTCTATTGGCTATTTCTCTAGTGGACCATTACCAATACAGATGTAGACTGTCTACAATTCATTTTATAGGGGGAACACATTTCATATTAATGGGCATTTTAGAGTTCCCCTAATACTAATACAGAGTTTTTTTTTTTTTTTCCAGTTTTATGCTGATATTAAAAGTAAAATGCTTCCGGAGAATTTGACAGTTGTAAATGTTCAGTGCCTTATTTTAGACCTGTTATTTTGTAGAATGGAGCCTGGGCACAGTTCACACTTACACTAGAAACCATTGGTCTGATAGAGCTGCTACATTTTGGAGTTGAGAATGTTGGCGGCCTTTACATATAATCCTTAAAAGCCTTGGTCATCTGCTTTCCTGACCTAAAACCACAGAGCAAATTCAGAGAAGACAGTCAGAGGCAAGCAGCATAATTGCAGATGTGACAGCTGACAGCTTGACAGGGGCCTCATCACCTCAGGGTGTGATAATGGATGTTCAGGATGGAGGTGGTGAGTCATCAAGATAAGAGTAAATCCCCTTAGTGACCTCTTTTAAAAGATGACAGGGAAGTGCTAATAGTCTTCCAGGAGACTGCTGTCAAATAAAAGCTGATTAAAATAGATGTTTCCATGAGACTCAAAAGGCACTTTTCACTTTTAGAGCAGTGAGCAGGTGCACTCCCAAGGCAGAAGGTCAACTTTTAAGGAAACACTGGAATGCTATTCAAGTCATGACTCTGCTGTGTGTGTAGCACAGTCTTGAAAACATGGCATAATTCTTAATGATAGAAAAGTAATTACTGCTTAATAAGCACAATGTGGATAAATAGCATAAGGTAAGCTTGGTTTAAGTATTATTTCTTGCAGTCCAAGAAAGGATGAACGGAAATTGTATAATTGTAGGGGAAGGAACACAAGTCAATCCACATGAATTAAACTAACATAGTAGTGCTTATTGTATGTTATATCCATGAATAAATATAAGTGATTGGGAACTGAAAAACTATGTCAGACCTTAGACCAGATCTCAGCACTATTCATGAGTAGGTCACACTTGCCTATAACTCTGGCTCCAAGTGATCTGATATCCTCTTTGAATCTTCATGAGTAACCATTCAAGTATGACACACACAGGACACACACACACACACACAGACAGACAGAGACACAGAGACATGGAGAAACAGCAAGTCACATACATAAATGAAAACAGAAATACATAGTTTTAAAAGAAAATGAATGTATTTGCTGATTATAGTTTGATTTTATGGTTATTATACTGTATATATGCCACCAAAATTAACATGCTTGTTGTGTCAAATAATTAAAGCAGATTTACATTTATATATAAAATTACATGTGGTTCCTCAAGAAAAATCTATATTATATTACAATTATATCCATGTATGATGAATCTATATATAAAACAAAATGTTTAAGGGACATATTGAATATTCATCTAATTTTGGCTAAAAATTCCAATTAGAAAAATATCAAAACTTTCTGGCACTCATAAAAATTAAGTAATTTTAGATACTAAAAAATATGATCTAAACAGTAAATAATATATACTTTATCACTAAACATAACTGGGAACTAAACAATGCATTAACAAAATATTTACTTTATCTCTAAACCTAACTGGGAACTAAACAATGTATTAAGGAAATATTCATCTTACCATTTAGCATGTTATCCATGTCTATTTTTTACCTTTATTATTATTTTTTCTCAAAATTGAGTTCAATATAGCATTACACTTGTAAACAATGTCATTAGAAAATCTTTTTAAAGATTCTAAAGGCAAAAAAGATAAGAGCATATTATGCATTAGTAGCAAAGCTGTCAGTCATAACATATAAACATCCTGATTGAAAATACAACCAAATTGTCAGAGTATTTCGTGCTAAGGAAAATACTTATATGTGATACTCATGGATACGTTGCATTTATCTTAAACTTCTGATTATATTTTCACAGAGTGAATGTTCAGATACTTTCCTGAAATTGGAACTGCACATATAATGTTCATTTAGTGATATCAAATCATTTCTGTAAAATGAAGCGTTATCTTCCTATTGAGTAAAATTATTCGGTTCCTTTCAAAATTTCAGTACAAGTAAAGGTATCTGTTTGACAGTACCCATTTACTTAAATATGTTCATTTAAAAGATTCATTTATGTAACTATTAATGACAGTGGTCCTCAGCCTTACTAATGCTGCAACCCTTTACTACAGTTTTTCATGTAGAGGTGAACCCCAACCATACATTTTTTCCTTTGCTATTTCATAACTTTAATTTTGCTACTGTAACACATTGTAATGTAAATATGTGATCCCTGTGTGGGTTACGACCCACAGGTTTGCACCACTGATTTATGATATACATGTATTCACTAAAGTATATATTGAAATATGTTTGAAAATGAGATTTGTTTATTTTTTCTAATTTGAATGTGATTGATATTTTCTAATTTTGGATCAGATAAACATGAAACTACAATTATCAAGAGACAGCTCTGTATTTGTACCACCCAGGTTATCACAGCTATCAAAATTATGCCATTATATGAAAATGCATGTGTGTTTGTTCTTATACACAGCCAAGGTATTTGCATAAGTGAAGAAATCATACATGTTAAGGCTTTTCCTGATTCTGATAGTAATACTGTAGGTCTCTATTAGAAATGCTTTACATGGGTAAATTCAACATTACCATTTAAAATGGAATATCTTTATTGTATAGATGAATTCACTGTGTCAGAGCCTTAAGACAACTAAGTGCAGGTCATCACATAGGTTTTCATCGTTATAAACCATTCCTTGTGATAATCAATTTGTAAAAGGAAGCCATTTATTTCGGTCTCAAAGTTTTAGAGGGTTAGGTTCTTTATCAATTATCTGTTATTTTCTACCAGGGGTGAAAATATTGAAAGGAGTGTGCTTAAGCTGGAGATCAAAGCTGCCATCCTTTGATTAGGAAATAAAGGGAAAAAGCAAGAAGCCTGGAGTGTCTGTATTCAAAAACAAAATCAAAAATATAACTTAAGCCTTTTGGCCACACCACTTAAAGCATCTGGTATATTTTAACCGTGACATCAATGGGGACAAAGGTTCAAACAAATACAACTTTAGGGGGACACTTACAATACAAGCTACAATACTAACTGAAATTTTACACTTAAAGTCAGACGGAGCATGGTGTGTTACCAGCCTCTTATTTATTACATATTAGAAATAATAATGGACACTTTCAAATTACAATTTTGATGGCAAAGCCTGAAATTCAAGAAGTTACTATGTGGTATACTACATAATTTTCTTTCTTTAGATAAATACAGACTTCTATATATGCATGCTTTCTATAAATAAATTATTCATTAAAATATCTAAGTCAGTTTTATAATAGTATTTTTATCAAGATGTGAGGAAATGGAAAACTTATTATGTTTAATCTTCCAAAGTTATTTAAGTCCTTTCATTTGTCACTAAATTAAATCATCAGCTTTGGTTTCAGAAGAAATGAATTATCACATTACAAGTTACTTTCACTATTGATCTTTAAAAATTAATTACTGTGGAAAAATATTCCTACTTAAATAGTCTATTTTTTTTCTTTATTTTTGGTATTTTATTTTATTTATAATATTTCTGCCTTCCCTTTTCTCCTCCCTCACCCTCCCAAGTATCCAACTATGCTCTTTTTTAAATATGTGACCTCTTTTTTTTTAATCAGTTGTTATTGCACACATATACACATACAAATTCTCAAATACAACCTGTCGAACCTATATAATATCACCTGTAATATTTGTTTCCAGGGCTGATCATCTGGCTTTGGACTACCAGTTGGTGTACTCTTCCCTACAGACATTCACCTACTCTGTTCCTGGTTTTGCTCAGTTACATAGAGTTCTTTCTGTAGTGCTGGGTCTCTTGGGCTTTTCCCCATTCACTTCCAAATGCCCATTGCTGTCTTTCTTCAGCTCCCGTTTGAACAGTCATATTGCCAAAATGTTTTGAGGTTGTAGTTTCTGATTTTACTAAGAGAGCCAATCTCACAGCAAAGTCCTTGATCATCTGGTTCTGACAGTCTTTCTGCTCCTTCTTCCACAATGTCCCCTGACCCCTGAATATTCAAGGGTTTTGATGATGTGCCCATAGAGATTGGCTCCATAGATGTACAAATTTGAATAGTTGTGGTTAGCTATAGTGGTCTGTGTATGTTGCAAAGAGATGTTTCTTTGGAGGTTTAATATTACACTTCTCTGTGGGTATAGAAGCAAATGTTTATAGATTGTTGTTAGGGATTTTCTGTTTAGTAAAGTACTGCTTGTAGAGTCTCCTCCAAGAATCATGATTTTCAGTGTTTTGATTCGTTGACTTCGTTTCCAGTACAAGACATTGTATCTTTCTTTGTGAGTTGTAAATCCCATTAGAGGGTCACTGGTTACTACCAAGTATGTTTGCCATCATTGTACCCATAGGGTTATTGTGTCATTATGGTCATTGTTGTGTTTCATTGGCACCGCAGTTTGGTGGGACTGTTGACTGCCTCTTTCCTTTGGAAGCTTGCATGGTTATTCTGGTACCATGAACTCTTAGTTCACACAATTATGACCTCAATAGTTACATTAAGCTATGTTCATATTTGCCTAATATGCAGTATTTCAAACATCTTAAGATTTCTTATCTTTTGCTGTACTGTCTCTACTTTAAAAGCCAAAGACTTACACTTTGGCCTGGATAGGTGCATAACGATAATGCTGATTCTGATTAAGAGAGAATCTGTCTATTGGGAACAGACAGGTTCTAAAACAATCCACTAACTCAGCCTTTCCTGTAGTGTCACACTGATTTTACCCCCCACCCCGCCAGACCTGATATTTCATTCCAGTCCACAATTTTGTTATGGTCTTAATGAAAATGCCCCCCTCACTCATCGGGAGTGGCATTGTTGGATCTGATGGCTTTGTTGGAGGAAGTATGTCACTTGGGGGTGTAGAGATTTCAGAAGCTCAAGGCAGACCTACGGCTCACTCCCTCATCCCGCTGCCTGCTTATCTAGATGCAGAGCTGTCCTCTACCTCTCCAGGACCTTATATGACTGTGTGCTGTTATGCTTCCCACTATAATGTTAATGTACTAAACCTATGAACTGGAAGCCAGCCCCAATCACATGCTTTCTATCATAACAGTTCATGGTGTCTACTCACAGAAATTGAGTGTTACAAATTACTTCTCCTGTGAATTTTATTGACTATATTTCAATTTAATGATCTCTTTTGTACTAGCAAAGTTTGGTAAGGAAAAGATACTAAAGACTGTTATAGATAAATTTCATTTATGATATATATATATATATATATATATATAAAATAAAAGATTGAATTTGAAGGGCAATAATACATTTTTAAGAGTTATGTATTTACTAGTTTTCTAATCATTGTTTATTTTATTGATAGGAGCTTATTACATTTCTTTAGTGGAAAAGTGGCTGCTTTCATGTTTAGGGACAGCTGATTGAAAGAACATCTGGAATACTAGTTTGTGTGCTTGAAATATTTTCTACAGAGGAATGTCTACATAATGGCATTTCAAAAGAGTTATGACTTTGTCACTTTTCATAAAATAATATTGTTGGTAAATTATATTAGAGAGTGTGTTAGAACCTGTGTAAATTAAGATTAATAAGGTAACAATTCACCACAAACTAGGTAATTTTCTACACATTTTCTTTTGAAAAGCACAAATAATGAAATGTCAAAAGATATTCAGGAAGGAAAATGTTGTAGGCAAGTATAATACTTTCCTAAATGTGGTTTGACACAGCAATGGTATTACAGGAGTTAAAGGGTGACCAGTATGTGGTAAAGAAGGTTTATATGATTGGTGATATGATGATATGAATATATAACAAAGGCTTATTCTTATTTATGAGTTGTTAAAAGATAAAGATCATCCTATGTTGTGTGATTTGCTTTGGAGTTGTGACCATTGTGTTCAATAGTGTGTGATTTGCTTTCAATTTTGTATTGGTTTTGTTTCTAAGACAAAGTCTATGTAGCCAAAGTCAATACTAACATTGCACCCTCTTATGTCATCGGGCTACAAGTGCTAGAATTATTAAAACTCTGAATACAGACCAGATTGTGTTTTAAAGCCCCATTTCCAGTATTGTTGAACATTTGTGTGAATAAGCTAGACAACATTGTGTAATACACTTTTTGAAAACATACCGATTTTTCAACTATATTCGACTTCTGATCCTCCCCCCTTGGAACACAACTTCTGAAGCACTTTAAAAAAAACAGGTGCACATAAATACCAAGTTAGACAACATAATTAATAATTACCAGTTTTATGTGAGTAAAATGATCCATTTCTCAAGTCTCAGTTCTTTTTTGCAAATGTTTACACATTTCAACTCGTTTTCTTTTGTTTATAGAAAGTAAATACAGATCTCACAATCAGAAAATAAGGATCGTGAAGGCATAAAGAGAAATCTAGTATGTGCTTGTAACTGATTTATTGAGATATTGTGTATATTTATCATGCTACTTCTATGTGCTTAATTTCTAGTTCTTAGTTTTGTTGTTTCTGTTATTTTTAATATCTATGTTCCTTTATTGTTCTTTTGAGAATTTCTACCCATAAACACAGCAATTACATCATTTCTACCCTACATACCCATTTCTAAAACTACTACCAAGTCCCCATCATCCTTTCAAATTCATAATCTGTACTTTTATTATTATCACACATGCACCCATATGCCTGCACATATCCACATATGTACATATAAATATAGCTTAGGAAGCCACACATTGAGGCTTGTATGTGTGTGGATTTAGGGCTGACAACTAGTAACTGGCTAAGTTTTTGGGAAGATAATTCTCCTCTCTCTCTCTCTCTCTCTCTCTCTCTCTCTCTCTCTCTCTCTCTCTCTCTCTCTCTCTCTCTCTCTCTCAGAAGGATGAAATCAAAGAACAGAGATGCAAAAGCAAAAAGTAGGGAAGGTATATGGGTGAAAGAAACAAAGAGCCAGTACAGCTGCTCTCTCTCCAAATTTCCACCTGAATGTGTGTAGAAGCAGGTCTCTGGACCGCAGTAAACATTCGTGTAGCAAAGCTACAGTGTGTTCCAGAATTCCAAAAGTCTGCTGTTGTTTGTTTTATACTCTGACTAAATAAATACATTTGCAAATGTTGGAATGCCACATCGCAACAGGTGATAAATTAAATGCCAGCTAGGACAAACAACGTCTGATTAAAAGACTTAAAGAAAGCTCAACATTACATAAAACAGCTCTAAATACTTAGAACTTTATTTTCTGAACTCAGAAACACTTTGCCTGCCAGCACGGGAAACGAGGAAATAAGAGGTAGAATTGAGTATATTTAAACCCACCTCAAACATTCATTTGAAAATCCCAGAAAAGAATGTTCCTATTTCAAAATAATCTAGGAGTCCGTAATAAAAACACATAAACTGAGGTATTGGGGAAATACGTCCTTTAGTAACTATTATTCTTTTTCTTTTTCTTTTATTTTTCTTATTTAACTTAAATTAGAAATAATCTTATTTTATATATCAATCCAAGTTTCCTCTCCCTCCCATCCTCCCATGTCCTCCACTGATCCCCATCCCATCCCTCTTCTGGTCCACAGAAAGGGAGAGGCCTTCCAAGAGGGGAACATCGAAGTCTGTCACTTCATTTGGGGTAGGGCCTAGGCCCTGCGCATTGTGTCTAGACTGAGAGAGTATCCCTCTATGGGGAGTAGACTCCCAATATCCATTTGTACACTAGCGATAAATACTGGTTCCTCTGTTAGAGGCCCCATAGACCCACGTGCAGGGGGTTTGGTTCCGTCCTGTGCTGAATTCCCAGCTGTCAGTCTAGGGTCCATGAGCTCCCCCGTGTTCAGGTCAGCTGTCGCTGTAAGCACTACTATTTATTTTCCTTACAGGTGACCATTCCACTTCTGTTCTTTAGTTTTCCATTGGTTGCCATTATAGATGAGAATAGCATAGTAAACACCACAGTTAAGGGTCTAGATGGAAAAATCAATAGGACACACTTTCCAAGTGAAAAATCAATAATACTTAAAACAATTTTTTTTCCCTTAGAGGCCAATCCTGTTGTGAATTAGAAAATTCTGCATGGCCTCTGACCCTTTCATGTATGAGTTAGCAGGTTCTAATTTAATATGAGTGGCCATTCGATCATTTCCTTCTAAGGACATTAGTTATTTATGGATAATAACCTATTCTTGGGAAAGTTTGTTGAGGAGTATGGGATAGTCAGTATAGAAATAATTGGAACTATGACATTCAAATATTTGTGTAATTTAATTAATGACTCAAACCTAATTTAATAGAAAGAAAATTCAGTGAAGTTTCTCGAAAGAGTAAGAATGTTAAATTTTTGACATCAATTAATGGCGTTAATTGCATTGTTTGTGGCCTTGCACACCCTGGGGAGCTGATAACACTAGTTTATGACTGAAGATTAATGCTGCTGTCGAACAATAGTAATTCAGTAGCTGTGAGAGCAGTGAGTATGAGAAGCCCCATTACCTTTCTGCCAAGCAGTATTCCAGATGCTATTTAAGACTTTTAAGATTCAAAGTCGATTCCCAAATCCTTGTCTGTCTTTGCTTAAATACGGGAACTCTGAGAACCTGAAATATCATAAAATGTAATTCACTTGCATCAATCTATGCTATACATATTCTAATGACTTATTAAATAATGGAGGAAGCATGAATTAAGAAAGAGTATGTATGAATCAATCCCAAGCACTTAATTTTTCTGCATGGTTTGCTCAACTTAATCTAAGGTGATAAATTACAGCAAAAGCAGCATACATGATAACTTAATGAAAAAAATCATACATATTATATATATATATATATACATATATATTGTCTATATTATCTTCATATTTTCATTTTTTCTGGTCAGTTATCACTCAGAGGTATAGTTTAACATATTTTTGAATACTCTGTATCATTTAGAGCTTTAGTATTTTTAAATTATGGTTTTTCAATTTTTCAATCAATAAAACATTTTTATGTATACAATTATTTAATCATTTATGCATTGAGTGTTTACTATTTAACAGGAAGGATTATATTTGGGCAGATAATGTAACAACAGCGTAAAAGAGGGACTCTAGGGAGGGTAAGTAACACTAAAGACACTTTAAATCAGTCAAATGGAAATCTAACTGTAGGAACTTCTTGAAATATGCATATATAAAAATTATTTGAAGTGTTATCTCATAATGGGACAAGCACACCACTATTAGATAACACAGTCTAACATATAAAAAGTACAATGTCTGTAAAAGATTTCATCTTTCAGAGTTGTTGACCAGTGGTGTCATACAGATCATTCAAATATTACAGTTTACTGACATTGTTACTGGTTAGACTCTAGAACTTTATAGTTAGACCCCATTGATGACGATATCATATTTGTAAGACACAGCATTTGTAGACACTAAGTTGCTCCTTAACTAGATGCTCCGTCACTATTGCCTAGCTTTCATAATTTTAGAAGGCACTATACACACTGTAAGAGAAGAGTGTAATCAGAGTAAGACCCTCAAAACACAATGAGGATTAGGTTATTAAGATGTGGCCATTGGTATAACAGTGGCAACACCATAAAGACAGTAACCGATACTTTCTTGTTGAATTTAATTCTGTCGGCAAGATGTAATCCAAACCTTGTCCCATTGATGGACTTAGAACATGTAGCTAAGCAAGTCATAGGCCCTACAGAGTAAACTACTGATATATTAGTCTTCTGAAGGATTCCCACGTGGCTTCTTATTACCCTTAGATTAATTCATCTATTAACCCTCTTTAGAGAATCTTCTATTTGTAGTAGAAAGTGATTAACACAGAGGTCCACTACTGGCAAATGCATAGAGAATAAGAACCTGAGAAATACCCTTGCCCTAAAGGGAATAACTATATTACACAGAAATCATTGTGGGGAAAGGTGGCAGAAAGGTAAAGAAATGGAAGCAGTTACTAAATGCAAAGGAACGGTGTCTTTTGCACACAAAAGGCAGCTACATGTGTGGACTCAAAGAAGTGAATGACATCATATATAATCTCATTGCAACTCAAGCAAACCAAAGTCTAGCATGGAATAAAGGAAATTAACATGAAGTCCTACCCAAGACCAGGAACAAAAAACAATTGGTATATATTGATTGGGAGAGGAGGAGTCTGTTTTCTCTTACAGTGTTTCCCCATGAATGTCTATCATAATGGAAGATCCATGGATAGTCTCACACATCCATAAATGTAATGTATATATAAAAAGCTCCAATTAAAACTCTTGGAAGCAAAAACATTACTTACACATTTTTTAAATATATACCTCCCTTATTATATTTTAAATTCTATTGTTTTAGATTTTTAAGTCCAATGATATATTCTTTATTTTTGTTTACATGTCTGCAATATTCATATTTTTACAGTTATTTATGTATACATGTGTGTACCATTTGAACATGTGTCAAGGCATGTATGTGACACCAGATAATAACCTGCAATAGTAAGTTTTCTCCTTTCACAATGTGGAGATCAGGGACTGAGCTCAAGTCATGCAGCTTTTTAATTTTCTTTGGAATTTTCACTTTAGTTTCCATTTTTAATCTTCTTCTGCTTTATTCACGTGTGTTGTTTATTCTTCTTAGTTTTCTTTATTGTTTACAATTTGTTTTTATAATTACTAACAGATATATGATTATAGTAATGATAATATAAAATAACACAATATGTCAAATATATATGAACTTTTTATGCATAAATATTCTAGCAAGGACCCCTCAGTGCCCAAGTTTGTATCTCTCTCTGCAATGAGAACACATATCAAATACATTTCACCCTGGAGTTGTTCTGAGCTATAACCATCATGCAAATGCCACCCTGACTTACTAAGATGACACTTACTGAAGGCTCACATCACTCAGTAAAAATGTGAGAAATTAACAGAGATTTATGATTCATAGTCCAAAAATAAATGATACAGCATATGAAATGTCCTAACTGGACATAAAGCCTGCTTATATTTCAGAAATATGGATTCTGATTAAATGATAAGTAACCCAATAGAAGGAAGCAAAGCTGAACAAAGTGGGCACATTTAATGTATCCATTTCCTGTGCCCTTTTGTGATGGGTCTGCAATTTTTATTACTAGCCAATTTTTGGATGCTATCTGTATCAATTATTCACTGTTTTACAAAGAAAATGTACAATTAAAATCCTCAAATTTTGTTTCTCCTTGCATTGAATAATATAATGCCAATCCAAATTAGTGTTTAAATGAATGAATTCGGTTCAACTGTCCACAATGCTGCTCATTAACTGCATTCCATACAATTGATTTTAAAGCTTCACTGTTACCACCTTTGAAGTGCCAAAATTCAAGGGTTCAGTCAGCACAATCTACTTCCCTCTCTTTAATCACACTGCTGTCCCACAAATAACTTGTCATGTTCTCCTTGCTTACTACTCTTTATGTTTCAAAACATATTCTATTTCAATTTCTCCTTTTATTAGTAAAGATCACCAGTGTCTATTGCCTGGAGTTATAGGTATCAGTTTCTTGCTTTTCAGTTCTTGTTTTGGCTGTTACATGAAAAAGTATACATGAACATTAGTCTATTTTCTGTCACCAGTTTCAAAGTACAGGGTAATCAACATATGGTACAACAGATGGTTTGCAGCAATTTCTGATTCTATTTCTATTACAAAACACATGACAAAAAATAAATAAAGGCAAAAGTTTATTTTGACTTTCATGTCTGAAAAAAAATTCATTCTTTAATGGAGGGAGAGGCATGGTGTTTCTGTGTCAGGAGGATCCTGTAATTCCTGGTCTCAGTGGGATCAGCAGTCAAACAAAAGAAACACCAAAAACAAACAAACAAATAAAAACAGAAAGAGGGGCATAATTGGTGCTCATAAATTCCCCTTTTTGTGTTGTCCAGGTCCACAATCTGTTGGGTGGTACAATTCTTGTTTCTTGTGGCTCTTCCCTAGTCTGAGCATGCCCTCACCAATGTCCCCAGAGTTAAGTCTCCTAGATGATGCTAATCACAGTCAAGCTAACAATAAAAATTAACGGTCATAGGGTTCTCAGTTCCTTGCATTGGTGTGAGACATAACTTACTCAGCCTGCTTTGAGATTTGTAGAATACAATATTTCCTATGCTACATTTTTTGTGGCTGTGGAACTGAATGCACAGAAATCCAATCTCTAGTTACCAGATTTCTAATGAAGAATCATCTTTTTTATCTTTTTATTATTGCTATTTCTTATTTTATATATCGATCCCAGTTCCCTCTTCCTCCCATCCTCCCATGCCCACCGTCTCCCCCTCCCATCCCATTCCCCACCCATTTCACAGGGAGAATGAGGACTTCCAGGAGGGATCATCAAAATCTGTCAACTCATTTGGAGTAGGGACTATGCCCTCCCTCCTTCCTGTCTCTAGGTTAAGGGAGTTTCCCTCTACAGGGAATGTGCTCCCAAAGTCCTTCTGTGCACCAGGAATACATCCTGGTTCCACTGTCAGAGGACCCTTAAACTGCCCAGGCCTCCTAACTCAGACCCATGTTCAGGGGGTCTGAGTGTGTCTAATGCTGGTTTCCCAACTATCATTCTGGGGGTTCATGAGATCCCCATTGTTCAGGTCAGCTGTCTCTGTGGGTTTCTGTAGCCTGGTTTTTACACCTTTGCTTATTACTCTCCCTATTTGCAAATGGATTCCAGGTATTCAGCTCAGTGTTTAGCTGTGGGTGTCTGCTTCTGTTTCCATCAGCTAATAGATGAGGGAGGGCTCTATGATGGCATATAAGTTAGTTATCAATCTCATTATCAGGGAAGGGCATATAATTTAGCCTTTCCATTGTTGTTCAGATTGTTAGTTGAGGTCATCCTTGTAGGTCCCTGGACATTTCTCTAGTGCCACTTTTTTCTTCAAACCTATAATGGCTCCCTCTATTATGGTATCTCTTTTCTTGCTCTTGTCTATTTGTCCCTTGACTCAATCTTCTTAGTCCTGCATATTCTCCTCTCCTCCCCTTCTCTTCCTCCTAACTCCCACTCTACTCACTGCCCAGCCTTTCAGCTCCCAATATGCTCAGGAAATCTTTTCCCTTTCCCCTTCTGTGAGGAACCTTGTATGAATCTCTTGGGTTCATCCTTGTATCTTAGTTTCTCTGGTGGTGTGAATTATAGGTTGGTGATCCTTTGCTCTATGTCTAAAATCCACATATGAGAGAGTACATACCATGTTTACCATGTTCCTCTTTTTGTGACTGGGTTACCTCACTCAGGATGATTTCTTCAAGATCCATCCACTTGCCAGGGAATTTCAAGATTTTTTTTAAATTTTATTTTATTTTTTATTTTTTGCCACTGAGTAGTATTGCATTGTGTAAATGTACTACATCTTCTTTATCCATTCTTCAGTTGAGGGGCATCTAGGTTGCCACTGTGTAAATGTACCACACCTTCTTTATCCATTCTTCAGCTGAGGGGCTTCTAGGTTGCCACTGTGTAAATGTACCACACCTTCTTTATCCATTCTTCAACTGAGGGGCTTCTAGGTTGCTTTCAGGTTCTGGCTATTACAAATACTGCTCTATGAACATAGTTGAACAGATGTCTTTGTTGCATGAGTGTGCATCATTTGGGTATATTCCTGAGAGTGGAAATGCCAGGTGCTGTGGTAGACTGATTCCCACTTTCCGAGGAAGTGTCGTACTTCCTCAGAAGAATATTCTATAGGCACGGAAATAAACCTTACTCCTTACAGACCTGTTTATGTTGAACTCTGTGTCTCACCGAATGCTAGTGGAGGAAACTGTGCTGAATCTGTTCTTTGGCTGTTTATCTCAACACTACTACCAGTTTTGGGGTGTGTGCTCCTACCAATTGCTGTGTTGTATTCTTTAGCAGTCTCTTTATCACTTACTCTCCTGATTATCATTAACCTAATTCGTTAAAATTAAAGTTTACTACACACAAATTCTGTAGAGTCTCTTTCTCTTGATTGAAGCTGGATTACATTTAGAAGGAAGACAACCAACAAAGTCCTCTAATTTCATCATGTCCATTATTGTTGTTTGCTGTGTGTTTATTTTGTTTTGCTTCATGTTGATGAAAAGAAGCTGGCCATACATCAGTTAATGTATTTCCTTTAGCACTTTAGAAAAATTACCCATGCTTGAAATGTTTTCCTTCACATGAAACTTCTCTATAGACAAATATTACAAAAAATATGGGGATATCAGGGGAGAGGATAAAGCCTCACAACTCAAGAAACATTTTATCTCATGAGGAAAGGCCATCAGCCATGTTAAACACAATAGAAGAAGCATTTTTAAAAGATACTAAGTTATATAGTTAATACAATCAAACTCTAAACTTCAGAAGTTGACTATAATAAACATGTATATACAGTGAATACTTTAGAACAGTTACAAATTAAGGCATGACTTTTATATGTTTATGTGTGTCTTGGATTCAGGATTATCAGAGAGTACAGATGCAGACCCTTAGTCTAAAGGGATCCTTATAAGAAAACAACTATACTCAGAGGCTATATGATTGTGCTTAAAATATCTGCCTAGAAATTCATATTGTTGCTGTCGTATGTCATTGAAAAAACAAATTCAGACATCACAGTGCTAAGGTGAATGGTTATGAAATGTATAGTTGTTCTGGCAGAATGCATAGCTGTAAACAAAATGCACACTAATATGTAAAGTGAAGAAAACTTGAGAAACTGGCTTCTGTTCTACACAGCTGAAGACCTGAAAAAAAGTAAAGAGGACACTTGTGGGATATCCAGGGGCAGATCATTCTCATTAGGAACATAATGATTAACTACTTTTACTCTTTTGTTTTAAGTGAAAACACTGTAAGTTCAGAGACAATGATGCTTTTAATAGTAATTCTCTTGACAGTAATTGCTGTGATATGTCTTGCTGGGTATAGTTAGCAAGTGAAGAAAATGAATCAGACAATTCTTCTAATAATTATTATTCAGGCAAATGATTGAATCAAATAGGCAAGAGGATAGGAATATCCTCAATTGCCTTTCTTTCTTCAAACTTAATGGCAGTTTGTACTTCAAAACAATATTTTTGTGAAATACTTTGTCAGATCCATTTTTTTCATTGAGATATTATTTCCAAACTACATTTATTCAGTTAATTGCTCCATAAATGTTTGCTTATGTAGAAAATGATAAGTACATCATTATAATTGAGTTTTATTTAAAGACTAATACAGAATCGTAAAATATATCCATGAAAACCATTTTTCTCATATGACATATGAAATTTTGAGGTATACCTGTGAATACATTTCATATATCAATAATCTAATTATAATGGCAAACATTTTCCAAGACATAAAGTTTTCTTGAGCATTAAAATACCATGTATTATTTATTCTGTTGAACACATCAAAATATTGTCTCTACCATTATAATAGTGTATAAAGTACTACTTGTGCAAATACTATATGTAGGCTGTTTGCTTTCATTAAAAATGTTCATTATATTACAGTAGGCTATTAAAAGAAAATCATTGGGAATGAATGGAAATATGAAGAGTTTTGGAAGAGAATCAGTAAAATAACAGTATTGTGAAATTGTTAAAAAAGACTTACATCATTTTCTATGCTAACTTTATTATAATTTTGTTCTTTTGTGGAAAAAATTCTTTTTCTCAAAATGTATACTCGTTATGTTTCCCCCTTTATGTTCCTCCCAGTTTCTCCTCTTCTCTCCTCCCATTTTTATGAAATTCTATCTGCTCTCATTAGAAAAAAAAACAGGTAAATAAGCAATGATAATAAAATAAAATAATGTAAAGGTAATATATAAAGTAAAACAAAAAATAATAACTCATCAGCATTAGACTAAGCAAATAAAAAAAAAACAAAAAAAACCCCAAAGAACAAGAGATAAAGAAGTCAAGACAGTGCTAGAGAAACCTACAAACAGCTGACCTGACCTAATAAAAGCACAGTGACCCTGGTCATAAAGGGGAACCAAGATTGGACTAAAACCAAGCCCTGTGAATGTGGGACCTCTATCAAAGGAACCAGTATTTATCCCTATTGCACAAATGGACTTTGGGAGCCCAGGCCCTGTGAAGGGACACTATATCAGCCCAGATACAGAAAGGAGGGCCTAGGCCCTCTCTCCCTAAAATAATGTAACAGGCTTTGATAATCCCCCATGGAAGACCTCACTATCCTTGGGGAGTAGGAGAGGGGTGGTTTGGAGAAGGGGGGTCAAGGGACTTGGGAGGATTGGAGGAAGAGCGAACATGGGATTGATATGTAAATTAAGATTGCTTCTAAATAAATAAATAAATTGTCTGTAAAAAAAGATAAAAAGAGCCCAAAAGGAGGCACAATAATAAGCCATACGTCCACTTGTCCATATGTTAAGAATCTCATAAAATGATTAAAGTAGAAACCATAATATATATTCAAAGGTAACTCAGGTAAAAAGTGAGATGATTAAAAAATGTAAATCAAAAATAAAAGTACAATTAAAAAAGTAGGAAAAGATGTCTTTGAGTTCATTTTCTGTTGACTATCTACTGCTTAACCAGCAGCCTACCCTTAGAGTAGTTTGTTTCCCCAGTGAAACTTTCAGGCAGGAAAGCAAACTTTCATTGGCAGTGGATATCAATTTGAAGTTGCTTCAGTGTTAATGATGGATTCTCCTTTCAGCTCCAAGACCCATTTTGTGCACACATGTTCAGGCCCTGTGCATGCTGCTTCATTTCCTGTGAATTCAAAAGAAATTTTATTTTGTTTGTCTTTTTATGTTTGTTTCTTCAGACAGAGTTTCTCTGTGAAGCTTTGGAGTCTGCCTTGGAACTTGCTTTGTAGACCAGGCTGGCCTGGAACTCACGAGATCCACTTGCCTCTGCCTCCTGAGTGCTGGGATTAAAGGCATGAACCACCAATCCCAGCAAGAAATTTTATTTTTTTGATTTAGAAGGATTTGTTTTCGTGGTGTCTTCCATCACCTCTGACTCTTATGTGTTCTGCCTCCTATTTGCCTCATGTCTTCCCTACACCCGAGGGGAAGAATTTGATGAGAACATCCCATTAATGCTAAGTGTTCAGGGTCTCTTCTTTGCTGCATAATGTCTGGCTGTGGGCTTTATATGTTCCTATATGCTACAAGAAGATGCTTCTCTGATAATGGCCGAACAAGCAAATGGTCTAAGAGTACGACAAAATGTCATTAGAAGTCAATTTATTTATATATTGATTTTTGTTTTGATTTGATTTTTAAAATAGTATTTGTTTTTAACTTTGGTTTCTGGACTATCTGGTCTCAGGTTCTTGGTCACCCAAGCAGTGTCATATATGAGCTTTATCTTGTAGAGTAATCCTTAAGTCTAATAAGATATTGCTTGTTTCCTAAGACAAGCTCTGTACCACTGTATTTGTGTATTTTGCAAACTGGAAACTATTGCAGATGCAAGATATATGGATGGGCTCTTTCTTATATTTCTTCGGTAGCACCCAAAGTATTTTCCTGTACCAAAGACTCTAGAATGCAGGAGTGAAGGCTCTGTGATTGCACCAACTGGACTTCTCAATCTTCAGTGAGTTCTGTAGGTGCTGCCTTTAGCAGTTGAATCCTGCCATTAGTTTTCCAAGAGCATCTTATAGTCTTGGCAATGTCTTCAGTTGGTTTGGAGTTCCCATGGGACTCCTATGGCCAAAACTCTATTATATGTAACCCAATCTTAGGATGAGAAACTTTAATTTCTGACAAGAGCTTGCTAGTAGGGGCTCTTTATATTCTGATTTGCAATTTCATTAACATGACTTTTATAAAATTATATATTTTAGGAATCTTCTATCAAGTGCCACTTAATGTTAATTGTATCTCTCCACAGTCCCTCTCTTAACCATCCTCTCCCTTCCTTTTCTTATCTTCCCATTCCAATTCCTCCATCTACCCATAAATAGTAATTCTATATATTTTCCATTGCTAATGAGATTTATCTGACATCTTTCAGTTGTTTGCTCTGTGCATACCCTACGTTGACCTACAGATTGTAGCTTGGTTATCATTGATTTCAGAGCTAATATCCATATACCACCCAACACATACCATATTTGATTTTTTCTGGGTCTGGGATACTGTACTTGTGATGATTCCTTCCTAGTTCCATTAATTTAACTGATAATATCACAATTTCAGTTTTAATGGCTGAATAATTCTGCCTTGTGGAACTGCACAACATGTATATTTCTGCTGAAAGATCTATGATGTTCCTAATTTCTGGATATTATGAGTAGAGTGGCAATAAATATGGCTGTGCAAATATCTCTTGGATAGTATGAAGCATCCTTTAGATGTATGTCTGAGGGTTGGATGGCTGTGTCTTGAAATATGTCAATTCCCATCTTCCTGAAGAACTGGTACATTTACTTGCATAATCAGTGTACAAGTTTGCACTCCCATCAGCAATTAGTGTCCCATTTACCTCACATTCTCACCAGCATGAGTTGTCACTTGTGTTTTTGTTCTTAGCCATTCTGACAGTCATAAGGTGAAATCTCAAAGTAGTTTTAATTTGTATTTCCTTGATGAGTAAGGATGTTGAACCCATCTTTAGTTGCTGAACACATCTTTAGGTGTTCCTCAGCCATTTGAGATTCCTAGATTGAGATTTCTCTCCTAGATTGAGATTTCTCTGTTTAGAACTATGTCCCTTTTTTATTGGTTAATTTATTTCCATGATATTTAATTTTTTGATTTCTTCATATATTTTGGTTATTTGCCCTCAATCAGATGTGTAGCTGATAAAACATCCTGTAAGTTTCTGCTTTATCTGAATGACCTAGTCCTTTGCAGAAGCTTCTCAGTTTCATAAGGTCCCACTTACAGCTTTTGATCTCTATGCCAGTGCAAATGGTGTTCTGATCAGAAGGATTTTCCTGTGCCATGAGTTCAAGGTTGTCCCCTGCTTTTTCTTCAACCAGGTTCAATGTATCTTGTTCTAAACCGATGTATAGATTATGTTGTCAGCCATTATTTTTGGTGTCTGTATGAAAGACACGATATTGCGGTAAATAAGGATCAGGATAAACAAATAAGCCGAATAGATGTTTATTCAGGGAGAAATAACTTACAACCTAGACAGATGAACACCAGGAAATTCAACCCGATCCTCTCCTCTCAGAGTCACGCCAGAAAGAGAGAGCGCCTTCCTGGCCCCCTCAGACCTCCTTCCTCAGGTCACCTCCGCCCATCGCTCCACCCCCCCAATGGGCGTGGTCAGTGCTACAGAAGGATTATCTCACTACAATTCCCCTTTTAGTCTAAAGAAAAGATTTAGGCTTAATACAAAACTATATACAAAACAGTGAATAACAAGTGTGCTCTAAGAAAAGGAAAATCGAGAACAAAATGACCTACATATCTAGTCCTAGGGTGAGGGCATAATGGAGTTTACAATAGAGTTGTCCTAAGCTGGAAAATGTAAGTCTAGTACCTAATATTGGCCAATAGGAAAGGAAGATAGGAGGGACTAGGAGACAAGGAGGAAATAGGAAGTAGTAGGGAGGAGTCAAGATGGAGAGTCTGAAGAAAGCAGTATGCCGCCGGCTCCCTGGTAAGAGAAATACATAGATCAGCAGAAATGGGTTAATAATTAAAGGCAGGGCTAGCCGATAAGAAACAAGTAACCGAGCCAACAGTATTGTATCAAATACAAAGTTTCTGTGTGTTATTTGGTTGGGGCTGGCGGCGTGGCGGCGGGACAAGACCAGCGGCGACAGGCAAAAAAACCGTACTTGTTACAACACTATAGTATTTAAAAGTTGTCACTGTGCAATGGACTCTAACAATAGTGGCATAGAATAGAAGAAATTAAGGACTGATGTTTGTATGTCAAGAGTTAAAGTTTCCAAATTGAGTACAATGACAATTTTATTACTTTCCATATTACAAAGATTATTCATCTAGCACAATATATGTTTGATATATTAATAATGGTCCCAACTTACTGCAAAAACCTTTCAACTTGTAAAAAGATCTAAAGAAAATGTGAATGTAACATTTTAAGGGAAAAAATACACAAATGGCTAAGGTCACACATCAAATCACACAACTTGATAGCAATAGATAAGAATAATGATCTCTAAGTTCAGTCCTTAAAACTAAAAAATGACAATTTGAAGAAGCCAGGGTTTATCTGAAAAGGTAATTTTGGCTTTGTTTTGATTCTGGCCCAAAAGGACAAAAAGTCTTTTTCTTTCACACGCCTGAAGTTTAATAAAATTTTCCACTGAAATAAAAAAAAAAAAATACATGTAACTGCAGATACATAGATCACATATATTATCCCATTTCACCTGTTTTTAAAATAGCATCCTGTTTCTCCAGTATTTTTTTTAAAAAAAAAATAATAAACTGTTTTTCTTTGTTTTAAAAACAACAACAAAAGGAAAGCTATAAAAGTTATTTCAATTGATTCTAACTTCTCCATTAGGTTATTTTTTCTATCTTTCTCACGTTGGCCACAATTTGTAGACTTTGCTCTCCTTGTCTGACCCAATCAGAGTAAATGAAATGGAGAATCTAAAGGTCGATGCCTTTCTAATCCAGGAAACACAATTCCAATTTCTCCTAAAGTGTAAGACCTTGTTCATCAGTGACTAAAATTGTGTTTCCATAGTACTTTAAGAGTACAGAAAATCAGAGAAACTCCTGCTCAATTTCTTTTGTGTTTTCTTATTGTATTTAAAAAAAAAACCATTAAGTCTAAATATATGTAATTGGATTAGTTTTACCTATATTTCCAAACTTATATTCATTATTTAAATAGAAATCACAACAATGTCATCTATAATAAAAATTTGTAATGACATTTAAAATTAATTAGGTGTTTCATTTCTTAATTAGCTACATTATTATGCTTGGTTTTTAAAGATACTCTATGTCTGTTTATATATGATCATGAATACACAGACATTCACATATCCTGAATAAAATAATTTAATGAGTGAACTAATTTTTCAAGTTAATTTGATGAAACCCCTGTCGTGATTTCTCCTGCCAATGGATATTTTCTAAGTGTTTTTTGTTTGTTTGTTGGTTTATTTGTTTTTGGAAGAAATATAGAAAAAGGACCAAACAAGAAGGTTGTTGCTGGGTAGTTAATCTCATTATTCACCAAGTCTTATTACTTCCATTTTGCTAGTACAAAAAGTTTGAACGGTTCCCAACGAACAACCAACATATAATGCCTCCATTAGAATATGCACATATATTCAGAAGCATACACTCATGCACTAAAAATGAATGAAAATGGATAGTATTATCATATTATCTTTGCCCTTCCAGAAAAAGTGTTGTTTTGGGTATCCAAGAAAGAAACAGGTATTAAATATGTTTGCAATTATGGGACTGTGGCCATGATTACTTTGCTTACAAATTATTAATACTTATTCAAAAAGTTTAAGTAAGATAAGAATATACTATGATATGTAAAATAGGAAGAAATTAATTACAGTAAATACTATGTGGACAAGGTAGATTTCTTTTCAATCAGGGATTTATACATCTCTTAATGGGAATATACGTTGCTTATATAATATCTACACACATATACATAATTTTAACCACTGAAAATTGGTTTCAGAACCAAGTATTGGTTTTTTTATCCCAAATACCACACTTGACTATCACTTAAGCTGCCACTAATTCCAACAGGACAATATGTATTGGCACTGTAAAGGATGAGGAGATTCATGCCCAACTTAGTCATTTTCTCTGATTACATTCTACACTCACAGATAAAAATGAAAATGACTTCCCAACATAGAAGAAAGAATTAATTCTCAGTATTGGAGATCACCCCTCCCCCCCGCCACTTCTGACTAGCTGTGTTAAAGTTTCAGTCTAGGAGTTCTACCTAAGGAAATAATAGCTTGGATTCCCAGAAACAAATTTAAATAAATGAAAATAACATTTTTTCACTGAATATATATAGTCATATGAAATACAATAAACTACCCTCTTCTACTGATATTTAGTTACTCAAAGTCCAAAACCTCCCATAATATCAAGTAGTATGCAGGTGGGTTAGATCATGTCCAATTGCCCTCAATATTTTATTAAAAGTAGGTTTGAATTCCAGCTCTATTTCTTGTCATTATTTTCTTACTGTGATCAGTTTGAAAAATAACTTTTTTGAAAGAGGTGCTGCCGTTGTTGCTATAAAATGAGTCATACAAATGAATTATAATATTATTTGTTAAAGATTTTAAATTATTTGAAATACATTGGAGTTGTCCGGCTTGATTTATAGAGTCGTCAGGCTTGTGAGGTGACCTTATTAACTTCAGCTTCACTCACCTGCTCATTATCACCCAGCACTACCTAGAAAATATATTTCATAATTTTACTTGATTTATTCTATATATTTTTACTTTACTTATATACTATATGACCTTATATGATTTTAAGTTACTGTTATTATTATTGTTATTATTATTATTATCATTATTATTATTCATAATTGAATTTTGAATACAGGGTTTATCTGTGTGATAGTCTTTGCTGTCCCAGAATTCAATATGTAGAACAGGTTGTCTTTGAACTCACAGAGTTCTACCTGCCTCTGCCTCTGGATTGCTGGAATTAAATGTATATGCTACCATCTAGTTCTTGCGTATGATTTGGTAGATGTGTTGCAGTGTTAAAATATTAGTTTGTTTGTAGGGAATGCAACATTTTAGCTTATTTTTCATCTTCTATTTGTATTATATGAATATGAGACCATAAAATTAACATTCTTAATAGGCTAAATATTGTATGTGTGATGCTAATTTTTTAGAACAATACTGATCATCTTGTATAGTAAGTGTAATAATATAATTTTTTTAAATTTTCATATATATATATATATATATATGATATGTGAAGGTGTTTGTGTTTGTCAGTGACATGGACCACTATAAGAGAACAATATGAAGGAGGTTACTCCCAATTTCCAAAGGGTAGGTCTGGAAAGTGGAATTTAGGCTGTCAATATTAGTGGCAGGCACCATTATCCATTGAGTCATCTCATAATCCCCACATTGAATTTTGCCCAGGATTTGTATCTACTTGCAAGTTAAAAAAAAAAAAAAAAGGTTTTACATTTGATATGAATGACAGAGTTTCAGTCATACAAATGCATACTAAAAAATCATAGAGTTAAATGTTACATAGATTTTATGAACAAAAGATTTCTTCGAAAACATTAATGGCAAAACGGACAATTGGGTTTTTAATCATGTGGGTTTTTTTTTCTTTTGTTTTGTTTTTTGGCTCACTGATATTTGGCACAGAATATGTCTACAGGTGACATGATGGTTTTCTTGACTATAAATAGAAATCAAATAATGGATTCTGGCACCAATTAACCTATATTTTTCCCTCAGTGTACCACACAAAAGAATATTATGCGTCTATAATAGATCATAATAACATAGACAGGCTGGAACTTTTTTCTCAGGTAGACAGCACATGCAATATATTATCACTTAACACATCTTAATATTACATATAATTAGGATGTTAAATGCCAGCAAGAATGCTTTGTACGTTATAGCTAATGTACCTTTTATCAGAGCCCCATACCTGCTGAGCAACCTTCATATTTAAAATCTGCTTTCCGGGTTTCTATGCCCTCAAGGAGAAGACAGGCTAAAGTAATGATACAATTGGAACTGCATATAATCAGCTCCTATAAAAACATCTAGTCCTGATTCCAATTATGTTAATTCACTGCTGTGGGAACTGTAGGTTTCAATCACCAGAAGGTTTTGTGCCTTTCAGAAGCCCCTTGGCAGCACACAAGCAGTGGCCTAGAAAGTATTTAGCAAATCCCTTTGTGATGCATGAAGGTTTAAAGACATAGTAAACCAATCCTTTTACATTGATAAATTCCTCTTAGGTCAATGGGAGCTTTGCTCAGACTGGAGTGGGAGGATTTCCCTTCCTCAGTTCAGTCTCCAAAAGACTCTTAGATAATATATAATCATACCAACATCTATTTTCCACTTCTAGAGCCACTAGAGGGCATGAAGATTATAACTCAAAGTAAAACAACAGTTTAAATCCTAGCTATCTGTTTCCAGTATCGTATAAATGCTGGTGATATATTTTTTTTTTTTCTCTGCTGCACTTTGCATTTAAATGTGTCACTGTTGAGTTATCCTGTGCCTGATAGAACTCCCAAGACACATTTGATGTGGCAAGGGATGTAACACAGTTTTCTTTTCTACTGAAGCACCTTTGGTTACAAGCAGGTAAATTTGTTTTGTTTTTAACCATAGAGTGATCATTAGGAAGGAACTCCATTGAAGTGGAGCACACACAGAAGGGATATTAGGCTCTGTCTACAGCTATGAAATTAACTCCAATAGGAACCCACTCTCTGATACGTTTCCTTGTTTCCCTCATGGTTACTATTTCCCCTTCCAGCCATGAAACCCTAATAGACCCAATGGTTCAGAGAAAGTCCATTCAGTACAGCGAGTTATTGTAAAAAATACTCCATCCTGGAAAATTATATTGAAGTTCATAACTCCAAAATAATAAGTTAATTAAAAACTTTGGTCTGCACTACTTATCTAGCAAACCTTGATTTCTTTCAATTTTCCAGATGGATGGTGCATTTCAGGACAGAGGGTCTGGCCAGTTTTGCCCCACCGAAATATTTATAACATTTTAATATTATGAAACATTCAAATTTTTAAATACTGCTTAAATGTCCAATTTGCAAAATATTGAAGGATCTTGAAACACTAGTCCCAAAATATCTGAATTTGAAGTTCTGTGACAATTTTCAATACCCTTCCGATGTTGTTAATTTTGATCTCAAAATCTTCAAATCAATGTTGTAAAGAATTTATAAAATGATGGTCCTTGAATTTCAAAGAAACAAGGTGTTTATTTAACATAACATCTTTTTTTGAACCGTTCATACTGTGGACATGAAAAGTTAATACGAGTCCTGTAAAACTAGGCTTAGTAATCTGTCCCCAATGTCCACTTAACAATTTCAAACTAGCAGTGCAAAGACAGCAAATGAGCTTTAATAACATTATGACCACACTGAGAAAGGGAGTCGGGCGACAAAAATCTGTGTTTAGTGTGCTTGAACCTATCTAAATGTTGTATACAAAAATATAAGGACTGGCAGTGTCTCCAACTCTAGTACAGATATCGAAAACAGGTGAATTAAACAAGAAAAAAAATATCAAACAAAAAGGTTAAATAATAAGTTGGGATAGAATCACGAAACAAATTGTAATTTGCTAGTTTGGTGTTTAAGAACTGTTACAAATTTCTGCTTGAGGACAATAGTTCATATCTCCAGTAGGCTATTGGGACCACAGTTCGCGGTAAGGAATATGTTCTGCCTGGTGTCAAACAGGTTCCTGATATCACCTGCACCTTAACTAGCTCCCTTCCTCCTTCTCATGCCGCTTTCCCTCCTTCCTTGTCTTTTTATTTCAGTAAATATTGAACCCAGGGATGTGAGCATACAAGGCAAGGAATAAGGTAAATTGAGAGCTCTTTAATTTTCAATTTGAGGCAGTGTCTCACAATATAGCTGGTCTCAAAATTTCAATTCCCATCTTAACCGCCCTACTATCTGGAGTGACAGGCGTGTCTAATCTGTATATTCCTTGATGTCCACAAATAAAGCTTTTATGTATTTGTCAAAGCTATATCTTTGTAAATTACATCCATATTCCGATGAGATTTTAAATTATTTTTTATATAAAACGTTAGAAATTTGGGAGCTAGATTAACTATGTAAAATCATAATAACGGAATAGAATACTAATACAATTAATTATCCATCTTGTTAGTATCAATGTTGTTTAAAACAATGAGAGATACATATTTATTTCTTAACTCATAGAAACACTCATAAAAATTAATTGTGTAAAAAATAAAATTTTTCAAAACTTTATTAGCCTAAGTCCAGATTTTCTGATTATTAGGTTATATCAAAATGATGTGCTTTTACAATGTTAAAATATTAACACTGTCAAGTAAAGTTATGAAGTTAGAATATTCAAATGATTTGATTATAGCATTGAATTCAATACAAGATATTGTTTCTCTATACTAGCTTAAGGTTCTACATTTCCAAACTAAATTCACATACTTTTAAATAAAATCATCAAGAAGATATTTCTTGTACTTCAACCTTAGTGACATCTACCCAGAATTCTGAGGTTATTCAACTTATATTGATTCCTTGGTAGGTTCCTAGATCATAACTGTGAACAAAGGAAGAAGGACCCTAATTTTACTGCAAGGAAGAATACGTTGGAATCTATCATATTTAAACAAACAAAAAGAGAATGTAGATGTGAGTATATAAACTGAGCTTGAAGCCTAATAGAGAAGACATTTAGGGAAATACTGTAATTTCAACTTGTAATAGGCTTATAAAATTTCATCAGTGAACTACCTAATTTATACAGTAAAATTTGATCTCATGACCTAGTAGCTAACCATACTTGCTGAAGTGATATTCCCTTCATTATTCTTTGTAATCATATTTGCTATTTGTACACATGTTAATTTCTATACAGTATAATTACACAGAAAAGAGTGTACCAGAATAAAATCAGTGTATCCCTGTCTAATTTTGACAAAGACCTTATTTTTTTGGACTCCTAAGAAGTGTACTAATTAAACATAGTTATAGACTTAATTTAAAATTTAATACAGAACTAACAAAAGAGAGAAATCAGCCTCCACTGATTGGAATCTTTTGGAAGGGTGCCCATGGATTTCAGAAATATAGATTTGTAATGTTTTATTTTTTCCTATGCAGGTTTGGCTCAGGTTTGAATATTCTTTTTAACTTATGGAAGATTCTTGAAACAATTAAAAGAGTCAATTTAACGTTTGATTTTACTTCCATGTTTCATTAAAACAAAGTGTGATTTAAACACCTGGATCCCAAGCAAGGATAGAGCTGAAAGAGTACTAGTCTGTATTTCATAGAGTACTCCAATAACAGAATAAAAGACAATATATTAGTCTCTTAAAACAAGAAAACTGTATTATTAAGATTACATGGATCTGTAATAAATAAAATTAAGTGGAACACACTCACTCTATGGATTGTTAGACAGGATTTCTTTTCTTTTGGGATAATTCTGATAATTATAACATTGCTGAGGAATGTGGACCACTTACATCTTTTTCCATCTTTACATAGAATTAAATCACCGAATAAATCTAAATAATGTTTTAAAACATGGGTAAAAGATCACTGCCATCAAAAAAAAAAAAAAAAAAAAAAAAAAGAATAAAATGTAGAAATTTTCTGCCTTGTAGATTCATTATAGGATAGTATAAATACTGATTTTAATAAAATCTTGTGGGTGAAGTATTTCTGTATTTTCTACTGTCATGATATCTGAAATTCTTGTAAGACTTTAAGGTTTGAAGAAGCAAGGTGGTAAAGTTAATAACCACAGAAGTCATTAGCAAGATTTCATTTATTGCTTACTGAATACTCTTCACTATCTTAAACTGCCTAGAAACAGGAGACTGCCTTTACCACTGGGTGTTGCCTTCATCAAGACCCCACATGATACGTAGATGATTTAAACCATGTGATTATGAGAATATAAATAGAGTTTATTTGATGTTGTCTACATTTTAATCTTAAATAAGCTAATGCAAGAGTGATATTAGTAAAATTAAATTTTAATTTTTCAGAGTTCCGATGTCTACCAGATCCTAGACCAGAGGTAAGCATGGCTGAAGATGGTGTTACTCCAATTAGATCGTTTTCTTGACATTTATAAATGCTGTGTTTGCTATGTCACATAGGCTAAATACATTTATCAGCAGTGAATACAATTTCATGAATATGGTACACTGTACACATAAATTGTATATTTTTATTAAGTTAGATCTTTGTTACAAGACAAAGAAGAATGGCAGATTCATAATAGCTCAGCTCAGTGATAGTAAAACCTACTTTCCTCAAAATGTAGGATACAGAGAATGTAGAAGGTCTCTCCTATTTAAAATTTATGTTCTCTTTTCTGAAATTTGAATGTAATTTCTATTGCAACATATTGTGTTAGCATGTGTTCTACTTTTGATTTTGTTGATATATTTTTTCAAACAGAAACACTAAACCAAAAGTTTACATTCTCTGTGTCCCAGCTTCCTGAGTGGTGAAACTACAGCTCTGTATAACCATCTCTGGCTATGAACTCCATTGAAAGTAATAATTTATTTCTAGTTTTAGACATTTCATTGGGGAGATAAGCTTTCATTTTGCCTATCATTCAATTATTTAATTATTAATGTAGGGATATCACTATATTCTGCATCTTCAATTATTTAATTATTAATGTAGGGATATCATTATATTCTGCATCTGCCAAGTTTAGAGATAAATGAACAATGCAATGAAATTTCTTATTTGTGTTCTTAGTATACATACACATTATTCATCTCACGACTTACAGTCAGGATAATCAGAAGAGTATGAGAGTTCCCTGTATGTCTGCACCTACTCATGTCTGTGTGTAGTCATATCTGTATGTACTTGTGCTAGTTAATTGCTCATGGGTTTTTCAAGTAGCACAAATGTAGGCTTCCAGCACAGAATAGAGGATGTACCAGTGTTCTGCTGTAATTTTCTACTTGCTATTATTATCCCCTTTTAATTATATGCATTTGAATTTTTATTAAGTAGGTATAATTTTGGCCCTCAGTTTAATTTACTGAGAATGAATTGTCAGTTTCCATTGTGATAGACTATTTTATAAAATAAATGCATTTGTCTCTCTGATACTCTGTCAGAGATTCTTCTTCAAATTTATTACCATTGATACTTATTGGTGAGAAGATTTCATTGTTTTTTTATCATTTATCACATTATCATTGTGCTCTGCAGTATTATCTCATTTGTAGCAGAGTCCAGTGTACCAGAATTTCTCCTTTTAGATCACCAACCAGCTCCCAAATCATGACACGGAGATTTATTAGTTTTTAATGCTCAGCCTAACACACATGTTTCTGGCTAGCTCTTTTATCTTAAATTAACCTATTTCTCTTTATCTTTTTGCCTCAAGGCTTATTACCTTTTCTTATTTTTTGCTGATTCAGTGTCTGGCTGGCTAATGGCTTGATGGCTTCTTGACGCCCGCACCTCCTTTCTTCTCTCCTTTTTTCTGACTTTTATTCCTATTTCAGGACTTAAATTTCCCTTCCTATTTATTCTCTCTACCTGGCATCCCCACTTACCCCTCATTCTGCTTTGCTACTGGCTATTCAGCTTTTTATTAAACTAATAAGGTGCCTTAGGTAGGCAAGATGAAACAGATGTAACACATCTTTACATAATTCAACTCACATCCTTACATCCTTAAACAAATGTAGCATAAACTAAAGTAACACACCTTTAACCAGTTAAAGTAATGTTCCACATCATAAACAAATCATTGCCGAGTTAAAATAATTTAGTACAACAGACCAGCACCTGTGTAATCTTGAGGGAAAGTAACTAATCTATGCTATGTAGCTATCTCCTTGTAGCCTATCCAAGCTATCTCCTTGTAGCCTATCCAAGCTATCTCCTTGTAGCCTATCCAAGCTATCTCCTTGGTACCTAGCTTCTCGGAAGCTGTAGATTGCAGTCTAGTGATCATCTGCTTACCATCTAATACACACTTTGGAGCGAGTACATACCATATTTGTCTTTCTGATTCTGGGTTACCTCATGGTTGGGAGGAGCCTGTTCCTGTCCCAAATTGATGTGCCATGAGAGCCCTTAATCTGTTGTGAGGAATGAATATTGGGGATAGACTGGGTATATGTGAGGGGGTAGGAGGAGGGTGGAAGGGAGAATGTGGTTGAAATGTAAAATTATATAATGACATAAAAATATAATTTAAAAAGGTACAATGAAAAACATCTATCCTATACAGGCACAAGGTACATTGATTTTATTTTAAATGCTTGCTTTTTCAATATGCTTATGGTACAATGATATATTTTACAATAAATTTACATCAAATAAACTAAATATTCCTCGCCCCAAGAAAGACATAAAAGTAACATTATATAGTTGAACATATTAGTCATTTTATATATATATGTATATATATATATATATATATCAACAATTTATGATAATGTGTAAATAAATTTTAAGAGGACAAAGAGCAGTATATTTAAAGTTTGGAGGGAGGAAAGGGGAGGAGGATATGATTTGAGTGATGTGATTACATTATAATCTCAATATATATGGAAATTACTCTTATATCTCTCCCTAAATTTTAAAATTTAGTTTACTGTGTTAATTGAATTGAAATATCCTAATAATTAATAAAAAGTATACAAAGCTTTAATACTTTGCTCATGAAGCAAAAACAAATCAAATAATTATAAAACAAAAACTGAATAATATGATACTCAATATTAAAGGAAATTCAAGGTTTTATTATCATGCCCACCATGATTAATGTTGCAAAGCAGATATTATCTTCTTTCTGAAAGGAATTTCTAGTGTTTAAAATAGCAATTGTTGCTTCATATATAGTGTTACACATGATGAAGTATTTCCTGAGATTTGAGATTTGAAAGAAATTGGACTTGAAAGTCAAGAGTTTTGGAAAACAATATAGATACTATATAACTGACCTAACCTTCAGCAAATGAATAGCTTGTACAGTTGAAAATAAGCAATGGGAAGGATGAAGTGAGTGAGGCTGTGGAAAGTTTTTAACTCCAGAAATCAGGCTGAGGATTTCTCAGATGAAAACGTGTTATATAAATAAGACTTTGACCTAATTATTCCCTCAACATTTTATACTAAAAGGATAGTAGTGTATCCTCAATATAATCCTATGTGTTTAATTCCAGAAGATTTTTCCATTTTATTTGTTATTTACAATGATTTATTTGTGTGTTTATATCTCTGTGTGAATATTTGCACACACATCTTCATGTGAGGGAATGTTCATTCCTATGCAGACACTTGGAATCGAGGGGAAGATATGGGGTGTGCTGCTCTATGTCTCTCCACCTTCTCTTTCGAAGCAGGGCATTTTTCTAATATTTATCTGAAAACATAAGGAATTGTTTTTCTCCCCACTCTCCTCACACACTTGGTGTCTGGAGGTATTGATGTGAATCAACTGATTATCTGGATGCTAGAATCCAATTTCAGGTCATCTTATTGTGATAGTAATGTTATTTATCATTGAGCCGTCTCTCCAGTCCAAAACTTTTCAGAATTCTAAATGAAATGATGTAATTTTATAGTTAAAAATCCTAGAACACCAGGATATCAAGATATACATAAATACATATGTATCTTGGTATTCTAGATTTTTGTGACTATATATATATATATGTGTGTGTGTGTGTGTGTGTGTGTGTGTGTGTGTATTTGTTGATACATTTATATACACACACACATATATGTACCTGAGTATACTTGAGAGCACAGAATGAATATGCAATCTATCATGTAACTAACTTCTAAGCTCCTTATTACTATGAATATATATATATATATATGTATGTGTGTGCATGCATGTATTATACAATTATTAGAAATATCCACATTATGATCATTCAGAAGGGAATTTCATGGGAGACTGATGGGTTATAATAGATGAATATGTTTGGAATTCATTCCTTTAGAAACTGTCCCCTCATAACTAGTAAGTAGTCATGACCTGAAATATTATGAAATACAATAACTGAAGATCATGCTTAATCTTATTTATACCTGGAAAAGTTAATAAATAAATTATATGTAGGTAAGGATTACCTCTAACCTAAAGAGTAGTTTGAAAAAAAGCCTAACTATAAATTATATAATTATATAATCTATATAATCATAAATGTTGATCCATTCTAATTCACAACATATAAATATAAATATTTTATTATATAGTTTATTCAACAAACTAATTTGGAAATTAAAATAATAATTTACTGTATTGTCTGAAATATAAATACGTAACCATTTTATACAGGATTTATATGAAGTAAAAATATCACAAATCAATCTAATGCTAGGGACAAAACAAAAGGTAAATAACAAGATCTTAAGTTAGTATGACAATCTGTATTAATCTAAAACCATTTGTCCAGTCCTATCACTCTACTGGAACAGTAACTTCCAAGAGGCTAACAATTTGTCAGTGGTATCTGGGATATAGTCAATTACTAAAAACGAATATAAGAGAAATGTTACAATAAATGATACTCCAGGAAATGGTGATTCAAGAGATGAATTTGTGCACTGCATTTCAGGGAAGAATGGAACTTCATGCTACTTATAAAAGGAAATCATAAGAAAGCATGGGTCATTCCCCTAGAGTTCAACTTGCCTTAACCTAACTTCTAGGGTTGTATCTAGCCCAGATTCAGAGGATTTATCAAGCTGAGAAATTAATGGATGTGAATATTCTTCAAGAAATATGCTCTCATATTTTATTACTTTAGTTCATGCATGAGCAGTCTCTGATTGCACTGACCATAGGAGGTCCTTGGCTGGAAGTGCTCTGTGTCTACACCTTTTTGAAGATGTGACACGGACTAGAGTCTATTTTTCCAGTAGTCAAAGAACCTGACAGATTCTTCATTTTTGTAAGCTTTTAAAATGATATTTGATTTTCTTTGGTTACAAAAATGCAGAAAGTTATTTTTTAAAAAAATGAGCAGTTTAGAAGTACAAGAACAGAGCCAGTGATCAGTGGCCCAGAAACAGACTTTGATAGAAATCCACAAGGAAACTATGTCAGGCTAAAAGTGGAAGTAAACACTTTCATTTCTTTTATATATATATTTCTTTTTATATGTTTCTCCAAACTATGGAACATCTCATGAGTGTTCTTTGGAACACATTTTGTTCTCTGATTTTTCCATCTCTGTTCAAACTAAGGTCAACATGACTTGTTACAAATTATGGTACTATTTGATAAAATGTTCCTGTATTCAAGCACTTCAGGGTACTTTCCTCTTTACAAGGAGTGAGGCTGAGGGTCTCAGGACAATATGAGATAATGAATAACTAACTACTTTTTTTTTATTGTTGGATTTTCCTGTCAACTCAAGGAAACTATGATGCACTTATTTTCAGTCTCAGGGATACCCATTTGCTGTGGACTTACTGAAATGGAATTGGAATAGTTCAAACTGTACTCACTGATGATATTTTTCTTATTAATTTTTATGGATAACATACTTTAAAATATATTTAACTACTTAAATGTATTAAAATGCACATTACTAAATGGGAACAATCCCTTTATAAATGTCATAATCTGAGAATAATAAAAATATCTGTAGGACTCCTTACTTTATTTTGACAACCTTTAAAGCAAGGTATTAAGTAGGTGAACTTGAAGCAGACCTACCTTCTCTTTAACCCTAAAATGACAGTGTACCCAGGATGTGTAATGGGCAGCTTTGTTGTGACTATGTGACATCCCAAATCCCCCTGTCCTAGCTGCTATGAAATGTGTCAGTTACAGAAAATTATAGATATGAGAGAATTAGTTTCAATATTATGGGTTAATTTAATGTATAGCACCTTACTGCTGTGGGTTTTGTAACAAGTACACTTAAACTCTTAGTGTCAGCAAAATCTGCTGTAATGTATTTTTAGTATAATAGAGCTGAGGGTATTACTATAAATCTCATGACCTTCTTTAAAAATACCAGACTGAAATCGATAGACTGTATTTTCTGTACAGAACCATATAGATGCTTTACTCCATAAGTGGACATAAACACTTTCTTTAGTAAAGTACAGAATCACAATAAAGTATATATCCTCTCAGTATGTAACACCAGTATTCCAAATAATATAATTTCCAATAATACAAAATCTTAGATACATTTAGTACAAACCAAAGGGTATGTTCTAATCAATATGATAAAATAGGCACCCAAAACCAAATATCAAAAGACATAGAACAATTGATAAGACTGACAATTTAATAGGTTGAAGGTTATTCAATATTTAGATTTGGAAGAGCTTGAAGATTATGAAAGTGTAATAGTTTTGATAGATCTAAAAACTGTATAATTGAAAGTTCTATGCATTGAAAAGCTTCAACTATTAATATTGCAAACACTGTATATTTTTAAGAACCAGGAAAACAACAAAAGTATTTGGGTTTGACAAAATCCTAAGAGTCATTCTAGGAAACTTGCCAGCCTTCAAAATTAATTTATATTTAGCAGTATTTTAAAACTAATTCATACTTATTTTTTCTTAGTATTACCATTTGTACTTAATCAGCCTCAATTTTATTCATCATTCTGATTTTAATCTTTCCCAATTAATTTATAATCTGAATACATGAATGAATTCCAGTTTATATTTCTTTAATATTGCTTGCTCTTAATTAAGTGATATATTTATATGTTTTGTTTTGACCCTTTTTCCTTTACATATCTAAAATCAATTCACATTGTTACACAATTTCAAATAAATAAGCAATTTTTAAACAAAAATTGTTTTAAAATATCATTCATGGAGTTTGACACTGGCAATTTTTAATATTTTTCATTAATTATTCTCTATTATAGTTAATGACTTCTTGTTAAGGTAACAGATAACATCTACTATATTTACATATATAGTTACCAATGTTAGAAATCAATGTGGCGAAATACCTTGACTGTTATCTATTAAAATAGATACCTTGAATGCAGTAACCAAAATGAAATGGAATTGGGCCTATAGTGATTTCACAAGAAATAAATACTTTTGTGATGTATCAACTTGGTACTGAGTGGCTACCTATTATGGTTATTTCTGTTGACATTAAAAGCCAGTAAACATTTCCTGCATTCTACTCTGTTTCAATTTTTATTTTTATTTTTTGAGACCTGGTCTCCTGTAGTGCAGGCTGGATTTTAATTTCCAATCTTCCTGTTGCTAGATTTAATGTTCCGATCTTCCTCACTCTATTTTCTAAGTACTGGGGTTAAAGATGTATGGTATCATGCCATGCTATATTTAACAACACGGGTGCAGTAAATATGAACTCCAATTATAGTTTTCTCATTTGCTCCTTACAAAACGCAAAAACCATTTTATAGTTCATAGTCTTCACTGTAGAAGTTATGATAGATGGCATTTTTTGCGTGCTAAAATTATCATAAAAGCTGCTGCTCTCATATTCCCTTGTCTCACTTGCCTCAACTTTGATGCTGTATTTCTATTTGTCTCTCATATTATTTCCAATCAACTGCGCTACATGAAATTAATTCTTGCTACAGAATTTTTTTTCTCATTTTAGTCAAGCCTGCATTTTCTTTCTTAAATTAAGTAGCTATAATTTTCTAAATGTTCCTTTTGTGTTATTTAGTATGTATGAAAATCCACTGGATTCACACAAAACATTAAATTAGAGAATATTTGGAATTCTACTGAAAATCAAATAACAGATTTTGATATCTGTTTTATTTCTTATTTAGATTTTTCTGAGGATTGTGTGCTTACATCTCTGAAACATTCTCTGGGAAAGTATTGAGAAAGGTTTTTGAGTATGAACCTCAAAAAGTCATATTTCAAGACTATATTTTGTGACAGCTGTGAAATAACAGTGTAATTGGAGTGTAACTGTGAAATATGACTTCTTGTTTGTGGATAGTGGATCTTTTGTCGATTCTGACATATGTACAACAGCTTCAGTGTATCCTACTTTTTCTAATTAGCTCGGTCTCAGTATTCATTTTGTTAGATATACAGTCATGTCTTTTCGGACAATGAAATAAGATGAATGAATTATAACATGAAGCAAAATATAAAATCATATTTTCTTTTGCTATTAACTACTGTGAGATACTCTTCTTCTCCATATGACTATGTCTGGAGTATATGCATACCAGTCTACATTCATCGAACTGTTTCTCTATTCTTATAGGAAAAAAAAAAACACACACAGAAAGGATCGTTAGATAACTGAGGACTACATAGACAAAATAATATTCAAGCGCCATCATTGTATTTAATAACTTATATTGATCACTGAAATTTTTACTGACCATTGTGTGATATAAAATAGTTGAGAGGCCTATCTTTATACACTAATTAAAAGCTTTTAATTTTTCCAAAGGAATCACAATTTAGATATATGAATATAGAAGATAAAAATGATCATACGTATCATTTCCTGGAAAAGTATGAAATTAACCTTTTTAGAGAAAAATGAATTTGGATATGAATCATTTGATAATAAGTTTAATCATTTCATCATGAAGAAATTAAAATGTCATTGAGTCCCAGTTTCTAAGTCACTTAATAAGAACATTAGAATGTATAATATTAATTTTATGCAGTAAGTTTTATAGTTACAGGAGAGTTGTTTAGAAGTATAAAAATCAATGATAAGAATTTAATAAATGATGAGATTTTTTCTTAGCTGAATTGGTAGGTTTCCTTCAGATTAAGAAAGACTGGACTTTTATTTTGTGGGATATGGGATACTTACCATTGGAATTAAGTTATTTTGGTGAAAGTTAAAAAATAAATCTTCGGTCTTTATCTTAAAGCTGAAGAGACAAGTTAAGTGGGCAGAAGCCACAGATAGGCCCAAAAGCACAGCAGATACTATGTAGCAGATTGGGAAATAATGTGAAAAACTTTAAATCCTGTGCATGATTTTACCTAGAGAAGAATGGTTGAAGCTATGGGCTACCACAGAAGCCACACAGGATAGCATGATCTGATAGAGAACAACACGTGCAACTCTGTTGCATCTTTGCTTTTTATGTTCAATGGAGTTTACAGTGTGGGGCATGGGCAATAGGAAATGAGCTGACTAGAAAAGCAGATGTTTTAGAAAGGAGTCTGGCAGTTGAGTCACATGCCTTTAATCCCAGCACTGGGAAGGCAGAGGTAGGTGTATCTCTGTGAGTTCAAGGCCAACCTGGTCTACAGGACAAGCTCCAAAGCTACAGAGAAACACTGTCTTAAAAAACAAAACAAAACAACAACAACAAAGCAACTAATGATAGCAACAAAGATGTCTTAGGATGAGATACTGTGAAGTTTAAGTATATTCTGTTGCCAGATGTCACTAATGCTGAGATCCTCCAAGTTGACAAATGCATTTAACAAAAATGGGCTTTTTCCTTGAAGGTAGTCCACATAAATATAAATTTTGACCTAATGGATTGATTGATTTTTGGTTAGATTTTCCAGACAGGGTCTTCATAAATAGTTCTAGCATGTAACTAATAATTCTTCTTTCTCAGCTTCTCATGTCAGGGAATTCCAGATGTGTCCTACTCTGCCAATCTCATAAGTTATAGAATAACAACTACATTGTAAAAGGATATTTGAATGTTTGCAAAAATTTTATAGACACCAAACGATCATAACAAGACACAAATGTAAACAATTCCTAAAATACTGACATATTTCATAGCAAACCATATACTTTCATCTAGTTATGTTATCCAGAATCTTACATAGTTTTTATTCAAAGTTCATAAAGAAACTCTGAGCATGAATAAGATTAATATGATAAGCTCTAGAAAAATATAATGAAAGCATATAACTCTTTGTATTTTAGACAAATAAAATTCTACCAAATAAAAAGACCTCTTAGATCTTATAAATAATTCTAGCAAAGTAGAAGAATAATAACATTAACATAAAATAATCAGTAACCTTTCTATATACCAATGGCAAACACAGAAAAAGAAAAAGGAAACAAGCCAAATATAACAGACACACATTCTTTCTCTCTCCCTCCCTTTTTCACACATACAGCGAAATAAACCTAATCAAGGAATTGAAAACCACTAAACAAAAACTTTTAAGATGATGAAAAATAACAGAGGAAGAGAATAGAAGATAGAAACGTGGATGTCTATCATACTCAGAGTATAACAATTAATGCTATATAAATAAACTTCCTACCAAGAACTGTCTACGTAGCTGGGCATGGTAGTACATGCCTTTAATACCAGCACATGGGAGGCAGAGGTGGGTGAATCTCTGTAGGTTCAAGGCTAGCCTTGTCTAAAGAGTGAGTTCCAGAACAACCAACGCAGGTAGACAGAAAAACTGTCTCAAAAAACCTTCCTATGGATTCAATACAATTTCAGTATTCAAACATCAAATGCAAACAGCCAACAAAGCAGTCATGAACACTTCAGAAACTATCACTATAACTGATCACAAATTCTATTCCAGAGTCTTAATAATAGAAACATCTTGACAATGGCACAATGGAATATAATTGAGGATATAAATATAAGGTCATGCCATTATAGTTATCTGATTGTAATGTAAATTCAAAAATTATATACTGAGACAAACGTCACCATCTTAAACAAATGGTTATGGGAAAAATACTTTAAAAACAAGAATGATAATTCTAGATACTAATCTCTCAACAGTTCACATATCTCAAACCCAAATGGAGTAAGAACCTCAACACACACCTAAGATCTTGAAATTCCTAAAGGGAAAGCTAGGGAACATGCTTTTTCTTATAGGCACAGGTAAGGACTTCCAGTATAAGACTCCACTAGCAAGGGACATGAAGTCGGCAATAAAAATTGCAGGCTCATGAAAATAAATTGGAACCTAGAAAGTGAACAAATCAATATATCCAAGAAAAAGACAAAATATCTGTCAGTTCTTCATCTAACAGTTTGTATCCAGAATATATGAAAAACTGTAAAAGAGAAACATTAAGGAAGTAAAGATCCACATTTAAAATTGGGCTATAGAGCTGCACAGAAAGTTATCAAAATAATCATTGTAAATTGCAAGGAAATACTTTTAAAAGTTCTTAATGCCCTTATCCAAATAGGAAATGAGAATTAACAACACTTTGAGATCGTACATCATTCTGATCAGAATGATTGTCCTGAAGAATACAAACAAATGCTGTCCTGGAGTTGTGAAACAGAAAACCTTTCACACTAAAAAACTAGTGTGGGCACTTTGGAATTCATTCTGAAGGTTTTTTTTTTTTTTTTTTTTTTTTTCTTTTTTTTTTTTTTTCTAAAACTGGAAGTAGAAATTCTTTATGACCCTTTTATGCTATCCCTGATTAAATATTCACAAAGTAACATATCCTCCAAGACACATGTCCATGTTTATTGCTGATTTATTCAGTGTAGCTAAGAGAACTAATGAATGGATAAGAATGACTATTACAAATGTGTAAAGAAAATGGCAGTGTGAGATAAGTTGATGGAACTCCAAAAGTTAGGCAGAGTATGGTAACTCAAACCCCCGAATACAAATGCCTTGTGTTCTCATATGCAGACCCTAGTTTGAAGTCTTTTGTGTGTGTGTGTGTGTGTGTGTGTGTATTTAACAGCTGGAATCAGGAAGTTCTAAGGGATTTTTAAGGGGAGATTAAGAGCGGAAGGATAGTACAAGCTAAATAAAATGAAAGTAGTGAAAACAGTGGTGGTGAAAAGGCTTAACTAGAGAAGAATGTGTGAATTTTATACATATCAGAGGATGACAGGGATGAAAAAAGTGGTATGAAGATCCATATGGACTTCTATTATCTTGAAACCTAACTTTGTGTGTTTGTGTGTGTGTGTAGGCATAAGAAGAGACTTGTGAAAAGAAGCAAAGTGGGAAATACTGAGACTTAAAGGATTAAACCTGGGTGTAGTGGGCATCACGAGAGAGAGATGAGAGTAGGAAGTGCATTAATCAAACCCTAGTTTGGTTCAAAAGGCCTCATAGAAACCCAATACTTATTAAGCTAATTTAAAATGCAAGTGCAATTTTAAAGAATTGACAGAATCACACTGCATTGATACACAAAGCAGCTTCCAGAAGACATGAGTTGTTAGATGGAAATTTTAGTCTGAGGCATGAAATACCTCTCGCCACAGAGTTATTGTTCATGGAAGCCCCAGGATCCACAAAACAACACAGGCTATTGTCATTGGTTATCTTCTTTAACTATGTGCTTAACTCTATACTGAAGATATTCCACGCTGGCCACAGAACAGAGAGACATCAATCTCTAATCTACCAGCTACATAGTATTTATAGTACCTGAAGTTACAATGCAGGTTTCTGGAGTAGGAAAAAGAAACATCAATAGCATGACCCAATGACAGATCTTGCATGATCCAATGCCATCCTGCCAGAAAAGATAAACGTACTTGTACATTACTGGTAACAATGTTTTAAAACAATTAACTGCGTTCTGATTGGATTATTTGCCTGTTACACAAAATGGAATCCTGTACCTTGTGATGTGTTATTTATCAAAATTCCATGACTTCAGAAGTCCATAGTCCTCAGGGTATAGAATAAAACTGTTCTTGTTAATTTACTAAATGATCATGATGCCAATTTCCCTTAAATATATGTATGATTCTACCCATAAACTCAGGCTTCTCTTTTTTATCCAAGAAATATTGTTTTCAGCAGAGGACAACAATCAATGGATAGATGAATAACTGGCCAAAGTCTTGAGAGTAAGTGACTGAATGCTCATACTACCCCTGTCAAGGGTCGAGGACTATCATTGAAGAGAAAGGATGCAAAAAGCCTGTAAAAGCTAGAGAAACCATACTATGAAATGCTGTCTCCTGGACATGACATGTTTATCTCACTCTTGAACCTGTACAAGACTTACACAGGGTCAAATTGTCCAAACTTCTAGTATAGATGGTGTGGATGATGCATATACTCCACCCCTGATTGTGAGAATATTAGCACTGATGAGTTGTTGGAGAAGAATTATTTTTAATGAGTGTGTGATCACTAGTATGCTATGCTACCCACACTTCAGTGGAAGGCTCCCTACCCAGACACAAATGATTATCACACGTTGAATTTAATGGGTAATCAAAATATATAAAGCAAAGATAATAAGCTAGGAGGGAAGAAAAATGGATGGTAGTCAAAAATGGAGAATGAGGGTGAGACTTAACAATTTTAATTGTATATATTTATGGCATTCTTACATTAAAAAATAGAAACATCAATTTGAAACATAACATTTAAATATAAACTAAGGAACCACACTCCCATGCAAAGTGAATTTTTTTCCCTCTTATCAACCATTATTAGTCTGTCAAATGTGATGTCACAAATCCTGGTGGAAGCTGATGGCCAGGAGGGAAGGAGTGCTCAATAAGAAAGCATTGTAAGTTAATGGAGTTGGCATAAAAATCTTTATACAGGGCAATTAATCAAATGACTAGAACTTATTAAACTTGCATATGTTCCCTAAGGTCGGTTACAGCTGTGTAAACTCCAGTTGAGCATATTTCATGAAGATCATAGTACTTTCAAGGAGAAACTATTGAAATATGAAAATGTGGTTATATCTATATTGTTAACACTTTTGAATATTTTGTTGTTGCTATATATAAAGTGACAATGGGAACATGCACCAGTGTTTAGAGTACTTACCTTTCAAGCCTCCAATTATCTTCAAAATTTCCTTCCATGTTCTCTCTAAAAAATACATTTTTAGATTTCTCCTAACTTTTGTGGAGCACAACCAAGTAATGGGCATTCCCGGACTTTGTATTATGCCTGTGAAGTTCTAGGCAAGTCTCCACTAAGGTGTTCTGCATTGGCCAGGCAGAACTGAAGGCCCAGACACTATACCTCTTTGTGCATGATCTTTCTCCATTGTCTCTCTGTTCCTTGTGCACAATAGCAAGCCTGCTTTGTGGTCTGAATGGGAGAGTCACCTACTCCAATTCACTCTCTCTTCTTTTCTCAACAACAGGTATTTCTGACAATATATCTGACATCCTTCTAGTTCTTCATGAATGTATCCTTCCTGCAAAACCTGAGTAGTCACAGTAGGGAAACTAGGCGATATGTAAAATGAATTTTTTTGGAACGATAAGATAGCTCAGTGGGTAAAGCAGCTTGCTGGCAAACCTGGTGATTGTTGCAAATTGTCCAACCTCAACAAACTGGCCACGGCATGTTCACATGTCCATATACATATACAAGCAAATGCAATAAATGAAGGTTAAAATATAAGTGTCTGGTATAGCCCATGAACAAATGCTTACCATTTTATAGCCCAGCCCATTCATTCCTTCAAAGTAGAGATCACCTAGGTTTTTAGTCAGATCTTTTGAGTTATCATCTCCATCCTCAAGCCTGGGTTTTGTAGGTGTTGTACATTTTTTTTTTTTGAACAAGTACGGAAGTTAAATTCTCAGTGTGATACTTCAAGAGCACTTCATTGTCCTGCCATCAAGCTCTTAAAAGTTAACATCCCTCTTCAGCAATTGTCACGACACCCTCAATCAACTTCACAAAGCTATTTAGATTAATCACAAATTGTAGTGTTAGTTTCCTGTTATATAATCCTTGGATTTGCAGGGATAAACATTTCTATTCTTTGCTTGGTTAGTAAATGCGAAAGCATTTTATGTCAAAAAAAAAAAAAAATGAAAATTGTCCTTCAGAAAGCTTCTTGTTTGACATATGTAGCCAAGAACAGATTTAAATAAGTAATTGAAAACAATCCATTTTGACAGCTGTGGTAACCCCATAACCTATAAACTCTGTATCCATGGGTTACTAAAACAATATCAGATTTGCAGCATGAAAATTATTGGAATGTTAGGACTATATCCTATTACAATGGTTTAGTGTGAAGGTTTAATGTTGTAGGACATTCTTCCTGTGACCATTTTTGCTACTATGTTAATTGTAAGAAAAGTGGCTGTAAATATGCATACAAATTTCTCATGTTAAGCAAGCTGTGACAAACTCCCACAACTAGCAACTTTTTGGGTGATTCCTTTGAGTAAACTGCATTTTAATAATTATAGAGTACATTGTGTTTTAGCCAAGCTTAGTAGAGTTAATTTGCTTAAGGTGTGGCTTACAAGCTGGTGTATCTTTTTAGAGAATAAATAAGTAGTTCAATATTAGCTTTCCAAAAATGTTCTCATCTACAAGTGAATTTTGTCTAGCAGCGTAGGATTTTGCAATCTTATTTTATTTTATTGTTCTTGTTTTTTCAGGACAGAGTTTTTTTTGAGTGAAAGTGCTTGTTGCCCTAGGACATTCTCTGTAGACCAGGATGGCCTTGAACTCATAGAGATTCACATGTCTCTGCTTCTGGGTTCTGGGAATATAGGCATGTACCACCAAAACTTGGTGCAATATTATTTTAAGGAAAGGTTACTCTTTCCTTATCTTCAACTTCAAACCTGAATCATCTTCTCAATTAAGATGGCAGAAAACATTAATTCATTATTACATTGTCTTTACATCTGTTTTGCCATTTTTCTCACAGTTTACATCAAGATCTAGCTATAGATGTTTATGTTTACGATGCATAATTTGATAATACAGTTCCAGCATTAATGCAGCTGATTTGCCATGGTTCTCTTTATTTAACAAATTAACTTCACTGTATGTTGTTTTCTTTTACAAGACTTTCATTTTTATTCTATTATGTAAAATATTCAGCTACTATTTCATGGAAAAGTCATAGTCAATATATAATCCTAAGATACCAAAAGAATACTTTTAAAATAAGTGAAAAATATAACCAGACATGAAACACAATAGGATGTGGAAAATTATGGTGTGTTCATTAATTTCTGAGAGACCTGAATAATTCCTGGTGGTAAAACGAGAGATTCAGTTCCTTCAAGCTTTCCTCTGACCTCCATCCACACGTGAAGTGTAGCAGACACTCTCTCCACCAAACACTTACTTAATAAATACAGCTAACGATAAAACTTCATTAAAATTTAATCTCAAGTTTTCATAAAACTGTATGTGCCATGGATCATAGAAACTTTAGTAATTCTTATTACTAGAAGGGCTCAATTATGAAACTGTAAATCAGTGCTACTACCGACCTGGCTTGCAAAAGGTACTACATTTGACCCTCAGCACTGAAAATAACAAAGAGCTCAGTAACATATATTTCCATTGATAACAGAATGCATATGGATTTCTCTTTTCTTTGTCTTGCTCTTTACAGGTTCATCATGTAAAGGATTTCACAAATTTTAGTTCAAATGCATTGCATGCTTACTGAAATATAGAAGATAATTGTCATCATCTAGCAGAAGTATGAAACATAATTGCTGTGCTATTGAGGCATGTTAAAATCAGCGGAATTTCCAACTGATGGTTGTGTCTTAATGTGAGAAACATCCAAAATCTACCGTGTACACAGTGCCCCATTTATTTACAGGGGAATTGCAAAGAAGCCATGTGTTAGAGCAGTCACTATGCATATATCTGTTCTGTGCCAAAACATTTGTTTTCTGTATGGTAATGTGGCCTTTCTCTAACTAGCAGTCCTAGTAGTTGTTTGCTTTTATCAAGTAACACTGAATCCCTGAATCCCAATGAGGACAATGACTGTTAAAAATGCATCTTTTTAAGGTGAGCATTCAGAGGTAACAGGCACAGCTGTGTTTTCTGAGTGAGCTAACAGAGACTAGCGTTAGAAAACTCTCAATCAGCCAAGCAAGATGCTTATTGTGTGCTCAAGCTCATGAGGGGAGCTGCACAAGCCAAATGATATCCCAAATGTCTGCTTCTTTGTGCAGTTCATTTAGATTTATAAAGGAGTGGCAGACCAGAATGGAAATCTTCTTTTCCATTTTGTTATTTTACAAATATTCGTGTCATGTGGCATTTCAATGATACAAAACAAAAGCACATATTTTTAATAGTAGATGTGTTATTTTACTAAAATTCTAGTACTCTACAAATACACAAATTTGGTTATATATGCGTGTATATATTAATATTTCACTGTTATATATATATGTATATTTATATACATATATATATATATATATATATTATCACTACACTTTTACTATACGGTTGTCACATGCGATCCCTCTCATTGCTCACAGTTATGAGTCAGAATATCCTGTCTATGCCAAGAACTTGCAAAATATAATGAGATCAAATGGATGTAGTTTCTCTATGATATTTTATTGTTTGCTGTAGACAGTATGCTGTAAGGTCATAGAGGATTTGTTTATCACATTCAGTGTTATTTTCCATTTTCCTGGTTGGACACCTTTAATTGAACATCAATATTACTTTTGAAGTAATGAATGCAAGAGAGCAAATAACTGATATAGTGAGATTGTACAGATAGAAACTGGAGTCAACTGAAGAAATAGCCCTCTCAAAATAGCTCAAAGACTTGAAACATTTTAATGAGTCACCAGTTATATACCATTAATTTACATTGTGAGTACATATGAACATCACCAGTCTACTAGGAGACTTTTTTCTATGGCATGCTAATCTATTAAGCAGAATTAAGTATTAGCTTTATTAATCTAACAGTGAAATTTTTACCTCAGAGAATTCATTACAGAAATACTGTTTAGGTCCTTTTTGAAAGTGTTAAAGAAAATGGCTTTCCTTGATCGCTTACATGATTGCTATGGTAACAGACATATAAATAATTATATATGGCTAGCATAGTATTTATAAGAAAAGACGTTTCAGGTGAATTTACCTGTATAATTAGTATAATTAGGAAGAAAATTATATCTTACTTTCATAATCATTGTTCCTATATGTTGCAATAAATATTATGGTTTTATTGTTTGCCATTACTTTAAATTTCTTGGATGTTTAAAATCATGAATGTAGGAGCTGGAGAGATGACTCGGTAGTTGAGAGAAATGTCTCTTTTTATAGAGGATTTCAGTTTAATTCCCAGTGCCCATGTGGAGTCTTTCAACTGCCTGTCATTCTACCTTCACACAGACACACATGCCGGTAAAACTTCAATAAAAATAAAGTAAAAATAAATAAATCATTTTTTGACAACATGAATGTTTTATTTTAAATGAAAGCACTAATCATAATAATAATTATGGCTTTGAAACATATCTAGTTCAGTTATGGTATTACTATACAAACATGATCATGGAATTATTATGATAATTTATATATTAATATTTTGTATCTTAAACATTTACATTTTAAAAAGTCTGTGATTACATAATAATGTATTGAGATACTTTCCAATATTTCTGTTTCTTAGAAAAGAAATATAAGTATAATATTTCAATATGCACTTTTGGTATATAAGTTAAAATTCAGAAATAATAATTTGTTGATTGTTAAAATTCAGAAATAATAATTTGTTGATTGCAAAATATAGGTTTGTATTGATTTATTTGAATCTGAAAAGTGTTTAAATACTGTTATTCTGTCAGTAATATTTTCATTAATATTTACAATAATTTTGATCGGACTTCCAAATTTCTATTTTCAAAACAAAACAAGACCATATTATATTTTTGCGTTAACACCAGAAGTATTAAAAGTCTGTAGGATGCAAATTGATAATATATAATCTATAAGGATTTTAAGATTTATTTTTACCCATGTGTTATTTGTCTGTGTGGGGACAGGGTAGTCATGTTCATGTTAAGACAAGCACCCAAAGAGACCATAAGACAATCACAGATTTTCTGTATTCAGAGCAAATTTTGTGCCACATGACCTGGCTGCTGAGAAATAAACTCTGTGTCTCTGCATGGCAAGGATAGACTATTGATTGTAGATTGAGGCCTCTGTCAAGTCCCACGAAAATCTATAATTTGTATGTTATTTTTTGGCTAATTTAATTAAGAGTTTAAAATAAAAGACTAAATCATTATCCTTTTATATATACTGAGTTCTGATAATGGACTCATTTTGTTTAGATCATCACAAGGCATGGTTTCTATAACTTGTTTTAAAACACTTGCAGGAGAACCATTAGTCCAGATAAGAGCAAAACTCTGACTGATGTCTTCATCCTTAAAGAAAATAATTCAGCTTTGGTTTAATTTCATTCATTTGATTATGTCAGGAGTGTGGGTCTCCCATTATTGGACTACTTCATCTACAACAATAGAAGGACTCCTTGGTATATATCTCTCTTGTTCCATCTCTCTCTCTCTCTCCTCCTTCCTTCCTTCCTTTCTTCGTTCCTTTAGTCCTTCCTTGTATATTGAGAATCTAGCTTAGGACCCTGTTACTGTTACAGCTACAGCATAGTGCATAGATACAACCTCATAAAATGATCATCATTTTGTCTCCATCCTCATTCCTTCAGATTGAATAATTACATTTTAAATGGACATCAAGCTAAAATACTTGTGTTTGTTTTCATTAATAAGCAATCATAAATAGTTGTATTTTTGTCTTATTTTAAATTTTGCTAGTCAAAGTCCTCTAGAGGAACAGAACCCATAGAATGAACATATATCACAAATGGAGTTTATTAGATCAGCTTACACTATACTGGAGGCTGTGTGGTATAACAGTACTAGAGAGGGATCTACAATAGACAGGAATACCATTCAGTAGCCTCTCTGTTCAGTTCACGGAGCTGGCTGGGTGACTCAGCAGCCATGTTTTGGCTATGGAGAGTTGGTGATGTAAGTCTCCTGGAGAGCCATGAGATTTCAGTCCAAGTTTAAAGACTCCAGAATCTGATTTCCTGTGTCAGAAAGGATTGCAGCATCAGAAACAACAGGGAAACCCCAATATCTGGCAGAGTACCAAGACAGGAAAGCAGTCAAAAAAAAAAAAAAAAAAAAAACTCCTCTCCACCCTACTTTGCCCTCAGACATCTTTATATTTGGGGCACAGCTGGTTATTCAGTGTTAGGCTGAGTTTTCCTTTTTCACTCAATCTTTGCAAGTAAATAAATAAAACTACATAGAGCACCCAGAAGGCATGTCCCTCACTAATTATATATAATATATATATATATATATATATATATATATATATATATTATATCATATATCAAGACTAACCATCACAATTTCTGTAACTGTTAAATGGATATATTCCTATTATTCAGACTTCTTCATTAGGAATATATTTTAAAGATTCCCTGTCTTAAGAGAATGGCAGTGGGAAGATTTGATCCTTGCTACTAAAAGAATATTCACAGGCAGATTTCAGCAAGCAATATGAAGAGAAACGGAGCATCAAATAGCATGAAGCAGTAACATGAAGAGAAATGGCCCTGCTCTGAATAAGAAGTTAAGTTTACATGTCTACCAGCTTGTTATCACGTACATGGAATTTTGAGAAACACACACCAACAAGGTATTAAACATGGGGAATGATTCTGAATAAAGGACAATCATATTATATCAGGTACCAAGGACCATCTGTGTGAAGTAGACTCATGAAAAGCAAATAAAGAAGGGACATGCTTTTTCTTGTTTGCAGATGTTTTCCCAGGATTTACTTGATCCTAGGAAATGTAAAGACATTCTTTTGCATCAGATTTTATTATCTCTGGGTGTAAAGAGTCAAGGATAGAGAATAACACACCTGGCTTGACATTGTACAAAGATCTAGAAATTCACACACTTATAAACAGATGGGCATTTAAAAATAAAACTTGTAATCACTTAAATTCAACAGTGCTAAGCCTGACACTACAGTGACATTTATTTTTGAAAGTGTGTTGCCACCTGTACTGTTAACACCAAAAATTAGATTGTGAGGCTTTGCCATTTGAATAGAGACAGATATCCTATTAGTCTAAGATTAAAGAGATAGAAAAATTCCATTTTTACTAATGGAGCCACCATTTTGGAATTCCTTGAACCTCCAGTTGCTGGACTAATCATGACCATTTGTTCTCAGTGAAGTGGATTATCACCATGCCATACCCTACCATGACACATCTTGCTGTGACTAAGCACTGTTTCATATAAGGCATAGGTGGAGAATTCCTGGTGTGTCTCTGTTGACAAAGGATCTATCTTCTGTGAACCACTGCTGGATACACAGTTGTCATAGCAGTTATCACTTCAGCTTTTCCAGAATAAGTCTCATGATACGAGAAACAAACTTGTGACACCAGAAACTGCTGCTTCATTTACCTACAAGATCCTCAGCAGCTAAGGTGGGGATATCATTCATAGAGAATCGTTCATGTGGCCCTCCTTCAGCACCTGGAGTTTTAATTCTGAAGTGGCATCTTATTGAGAACTGGAGCATAGAGACACCTGCAATGTTTACCAACTGCACCTAAGAAGCCACCATGGAACATTTCCTCTAATGGTAGTATTCAAATATTCATTCATAATGAAAAGCCATAGATTCAGTCAAAGAAATAGATCTAATTCTATCTAAAAGAAGAAAAATAGTTTTAAAATGTGTTTGCAAATCACAGTGGAATGGAAGTGGAAATCTGTAACAGAAAGTAATTTGGGAATCATGAAAATACTCTAGTGAGAGGGAGTGCAAAGAACATATCACAAGTGCTGTTACAAAATAACTTTAGATGAATCACAGTGACAACTGCATCCTAATTTATGTGGGATTCACAAATATATTTCTTCAGGGAGAAGATACAGCTTCAGATGTGTTTTAAAGAAAAAAGAAGGTGGCACACCATCAAAAGAAACCTCAGTGGGAGGCACTTGAAATAATAACACTTTTAAATAAGGCTTGTTAATGAAGGGAAACACAAGGATTAAAATTAATGTAGAGAAAGTAAAAAATACTTTAAAAAATCAGTTAAATCAAATTATTACTTGAGAAGATATTCTCAGTAAGTCCAAATTTTAGCTAAATTGATCCAAATATAGTCAAATAGAGCAAAAACAAGGAAGGAAAGAAATGAAACTCATATAATTAGGAAAGTAGGGACATTTCTCTGGACTTGATGAATTTAAATACTCATTATTTTTATGTATGTGTATATGTGTGCCATGTATTTGTGTCATGTTTTGGGTGCCATGAGTTCAGAATAGTGTGCCAGATTCCCAAGAATGGAAGCGATTATAAAAAGTCAGGTGTGGGTGGGAACTGAACTCTGGTCTTCTGGAAGAGCAATGTGTGCTCTTGAACAGAGCTGTGTCTCCAGCCCTGATTTGATAAATTTTGAAAGAAAGATATTATAAGAAAATTACTATGAACACTTGTATTTTAATAAGTTCGGCAACTTAGATGGAGCAGACAACAAGTTCTTAAAAAAAATAAGTACACCTGAGATATAAAAATTCTTAAACAAAACACAGATGTTGACAATTAAAAGCAGATAATGATAACAGTGTCATGGACACTTCCAATTGCTACTTAAATGAGACATTATACAATTTTAAAATGTTTAAAGAATGTGGAAGAAGAATTGGGTATGTTGATATAGGCAATAGTGATAATCTTATGGAATTTGGTGGACAAAAAAAAAACATTCTAGCAATATGACTTCTGTCAGCATATCTGGAGGTCATAGTCTCTCTCTGTCTACAGGTGTAATAGCAATTCTGTTTTGCCTAGATGCCAATTCTGAACTATATTCCCAACATTAACAAATATAATTAGAAACTTGAAGAAACTATATTCTGAGAATATATGAGGACTTTAGAATGCATTTTGAGTGTAAATTTAATGTAACTGTTAATATTTCTAGTTGCATGGTTTATTGTGACTTATATACATTTGCTATAGTATAGATGCAGAATGTTACCCACAGGCCTATAAATTCAACGTTTGTTTTCCAAACTTTGAGGGATTAGACTTTGAGAGACCAAGTATAATTTCTAGTGGAAACATTACAAATTTGACCCTAGTCATTAGAGAAGCCTCTAATAGGCAAGATTTAACAATCTCAGGACCAAGGAGAGAATGTGGACTCAATAGTTTACCAAGTGCATACATATTGTAAATTGTTATGAAGTAATTTCTGTGTAACTTTGAAAACTGCACTATTTAGCACAGTGTGTTAAATAGTGTTTTCAGTAGCTTTTTGTTTATTTTGCAATCTTGTTGATTTTTTTTTTTTTAAATTTGATTCTCTTCCATCTTATCCTTCAGGTATTTTATAAAGTGACAAAGTAAGTTGTCATTTTATTTAAAAAAAGAAACTTTAAATAATCAGAATTTTCTTCACTAAAACATTGTTATTAAGTGTTGTGATCTGATTTGGCTAATAGTCATAAAGTTTGATAGTAACGTGCTATTATGCTCTTAAAGGTAAAGTGGAAATATCATCACAATGATGTGATTTCTTACCATATATCTGAAAAATGATGTTATGATGCTCTTTTCAACTATGAAGGCAAGATGCAGGGTGGAAAATTCGTATTTGACCTGACAATACTTTGTGTTATTAAACACAAGATAGAGAATAATTATTAGTCTGGATGACAAAATATACCTCATTTTAAGAGTGGAACTAAGTAACTGTAATGAAAATAAATTTTAAGTATGAAATAATTTCACATACTTATTCTGAAAGTTTTAAGCACAACTTCCAATCAAAATGCTGGCTTTTGGAGCTAGAAAGACTTCAAGTCCTTGCTCTATCAATTCCTAGATTCAGAGAAGAGATAACTTTTACATAACCATTTTAATATTTAAACTTTTTAATTAGTTCCCCATATGAACATATGAGAGATTCTAATACCATAACTTCTAATGCTGGTGGCCATCCTCAAGTTGTTTGTGTAATCCCGAATATCTCAAACATACAGACTGTGCATGGGGAATGCCCAGCCTCAAATCCTTTATATTCAAAGCAGAAAGCAAGAACTTTCAACCTGCGATAACACAGGCATAGGGGATCAATTGTATTTTTTCACCAACATGAGATATCAATCCTGAAGGACTGGCTGTCAGGAATTCTCAGGTGACAGTTACCTTTAGTCTGATGCAGAAACAGCATTTCAGGGCTCAGTAGCAGCGAACCTGACTCCCTAAGCAAGGGTATCAGCTGTGATATCACCTTCCTGCTCCCTGACCAATTCACACTCTGCTGTTAGCTGTTACTCTTACAAACCGTGTCTCAAGCCTAAACCTTCAAATAGACTCTATGGAATATCTTTATAATAAAAACTTCTTCTGAAGAAAAAAAAATAATGTTAAACTTCTCTCCGTGTACTATCTCATGATACACTCATGAAGGAGAGAGACACAGAGTAAAAATGTACAACATATTTTGCTTGACTGGCTATAAACTCTCTTAACACATTTCCAAGTGCTGAAAATTGGCTTTCTTGATACACTCTGGGAATGGGAATCCTTTGTACCTGATTAAATGCAGATAGATGTCATAAACTATTGTGATTGGGAAGGAATGAACTCCTGATGCAGTCTGCCTCCATCTGTGTGAAGCAGGAAGGAATTTTTCGGCAAGTACCACTGAGATCAATTTAAGTTAAAATCCAGGGAATGAAATAAGCCAGTGAAGCCCAGTCTTTTTATACTGATTTTTGTGACTCTTTGTATGTCTGTGTCAGTTTAGGCCTTCTCTATAATTGTACCGCTGCTAATTATTCCTCAATTTATTTTTGTAAATGTCTCTGTGAATATGGAATATACATGTGTAAGATAGGGGAAAAGGGAATCTAAGCAACAGTGGAGAGGCTACCTTAAATGCCCTTCCCCAATAATGAGATTGACAACTACCTTACATATTGTCCTATAGCCTTTATCCAATAAGTGATGGAAATAAAAGCAGACACATAAAGCTAAACACTAAGCCTAACTCGTGGAATCCAGTTGCAGAGAGGGAGGAGCGTTGAGCAAAAGGGTCAAGATCAGGCTGGAGAAACCCACAGAAACTCCTGACCTGAATAAGGGGGAGCTCATGGTCCCCAAACTGATAGCTGGGAAACCAGCATAGGACCAATCCAGATTCCCTGAATGTGGGTGTTAGGAGGACTGGGCAGTCTGCGGGTTCTCTCATAGTGGATCAGTATTTATCCCTAATGTACGAATGGACTTTGGATGCCCATTCCACATAGAGGAAAACTCTCTCAGCCTAGACACATGGGGGAGGGCCTAGGGTCTGCTCCAGATGATATGACAGACGTTGAAGACTCTCCATGGAAGGCCTCACCCTCCCTGGAGAGCAGAATGGGAATGGGATGGGGATTGGGGAAGACAGCATAGGAGGGGAGGGTGGGGGAAATGGGACTGGTATGTGAAACAAGATTGTTTGTAATATAAATAAAAAATTGTAAAAAAAAAAATGATGCAACTGGATTCTGGGAGTTCAGCTCAGTGTTTAGCTGTGGGTGTCTGCTTCTGCTTCCATCAGCAAATAGATGAAGGCTCTAGGAGGGCATATAAGGTAATCATTCAATTTCATTATCAGGGAAGAAAATTTAAGGTGGTAGCCTCTCCACTATTGCTTGGATTGTTAGTTGGATTGTTAGTTCGGGGTCATCTTTGTAGGTCTTGAGACAATTACCTAGTGCCAGATTTCTCTTCAAATCTCTGAGTAGTACTCCATTTTGTCACGTGACACATTTTCTTTATCCATTCTTCTGTTGAGGGACATCTAGGTTGCTTCGAGTTTCTGGCTATTGCAAATAATGCTTCGGTGAACATAGTTGAACAGATGTCCTTGTTGTATGAATGTGCCTAAGAGTGGAATTGCTACATTTTATGGTAGACTGATTCCTATTGTCCTGAGTTACCACCATACTGATTTTCAAAGTGGCTAGACAAGTTTGCATTCCCACCAGCAGTGCAGGAGTGTACTCCTTTCTACACATCCACCCAGCATAAACTTTCATTGGTGTTTCTGATTTTAGCCATTCTGACAGGAGTCAGATGGTATCTAAGAGTTGTTTTGATTTGAATTTCCCTAATGGCTAAAGATGTTGAACACTTTCCTAAGTATCTTTCAGCCATTTTGGATCCCTCTATTGAGAATTCTCTGTTTAGTTTCGTACGCTAATTTTTAATTGGATTGTTTGGTATTTTTGTGATTAACCTCTTGAGTCTTTGTATATTTTCGAGATTAGCCCTCTGTCAAATATGGGGTTGGTGAAGATCTTTTCCAATTCTATGGGCTGTCTTTTTGTCTTGCTGACTGTCTATTTTGCCTTGGAGAAGCTTCTCAGTTTCAGGAGGTCCCATTTATTAATTGTTGATCTCAGTGTCTGTCTGTGTTACTGGGAAGCGGTCTCCTGTATCACTGTGTTCAAGGGTACCTCCTACTTTCTCTTCTAAGAGGTTTAGTGTGGATGGATTTATGTTGAGGTCTTTGGTTTATAACTTATGGGACCATGTCAGGTATCCTGTATATCAGATATTTATAATTCATAACAGTAGCAAAATTCCAACTGTGCAATTAAATAATTTTGTATTACGGTCACCACAACATGAGGGACTGTATTGAAGAGTCACAGCATTAGGATGATTACCAACCACTAATTTAAATGTAATCAATGATGACCTACTTTTTACAAAAATAATGGATGCAAGGAAATTATAGTATGTAGTTTTAATACATAATACATGTTTAAATACATTTAAAAATTTGCAACTCTAAAAATGTACAGGAATGTTAGGAGTAATTTTGCAATATTACAAATAAACAGAGCTAATGTATGATAATATAGAAGGCCAAAAGATGTATCTATTTGAAAGAAAATAACATTTTCTTCTACCTTTTGTGAAGTAGAGGTCATATATTAGTGGTCAGTATAACTTCACTAAAATCATTTTATTAATTAGGTTAATGAAGGGGAAGATACTGACTTCGATAACACATGATTGAACTCTACTCAACTGTCATATTTCAGAAACAAAATTGTTACTCATGAACAAATCCATGAACGAATCACTTGATAAGGGCTCACTACATGTGTTTACAACACACGCTACACATGCTAATAAAATGAGGAAACACATTATGAGCCAAAGAGGCACATAATAATACCAAGAAATTCACTAAAGAGAAACTGCATATGACCAATAAGGGAAGCAGGCTTCATTGCACTGCACTTTTAAGACATGAATACAGAAAGAAACTGTGAGATATTGTCAGTCATGGGTTAAGCAAAATCTGAAAGTTTAATTATTCAGTGAAACTGGACTCCATTCCAGACTTGGCAGAACTTGTCGAATAGCATTTTAAACACCAAAGGACACATGTCCATCGAACCAGCAAGCACATTCTGGGCCAAGATCCAATAGATATTGAAGTGTCATCAAGCAGAAATAATGTGTTAAGTGATTTTTTTATTGTACTTTACTTGGAATTTAAAGCATAGGAAAAACCAGATGAATATTTAACAATGGTGAGAATACAAAAAAAGTACTTTTTATTCATGAATCTGGGTTACTATGCTTAATATTTAGTTTGAGAAAAACACATTCTAAAGCAAGAAAACCAAGGGATAGGATGCTTATGTTGAACTATTCTTTCGGTGCTATTCTGAAGAACATATGTCTTGAAGGAATACTATGTTTTTTGTCTTAGGTCATTTATTCGCTTACACTTGTTGAACCATCTCTGAATCTGTAAGATAATGGCAACTATTCAATAACAATTCTCACCACCTAATATGTGACCTGTATATTTGTTTAAATTGAGCATGAATGGAAACATAAAACAAACAAAAAAATAAAAGGATTCTGGTAAGCTAAGGCTGAGGTGGAAGTTTTCAGATTTAATTCAAATGAGAAAATAATTGTAACTCAAGCTTACACCTAAGACCAAGTATATGACAAGGACCGGGCTATCCACTAGGAATATTAACTGTATATTTTACATCTCAGAATATTAATTAGAGTTTTTTTCATTTTTTTGAATAAAGGAAACATGTTTTAAGTGCTACTTCTGAGAAAAAGTGTTATTTAATAATATCTGATACTTGAATTTTTATATGACTGTAAAACATATATTAAAAACTATATTTTACACATTGCCATTGGGTACACAAATGTATGTAACATAGTATTCAGCTTTTGAAGTATTCATGGTATATTTTAGAGCTCATAGCATACACAGAGTATGCTATCACAGAATGACTACTTTAAGCAAGTTAAAATTGCAGTGATACATTTCATTTATGTTTTCAGAGTGAAGGAAAGGAACAGTTAAACTTTTTGGTGCCATTAAAGAACAGGATTAAGCTTTGAAATTCACAGCATGGAAGCCAATGTTGGTATTTATTAAAAGATGTACTGACCCTGATAAATGAGTTCAGTCATTCATTGACAGATAATGCCACTGAAATCCAGAGAGAAGAAAAATAAAGAGCTCAAACTAAAAAGAGTTTGCCTTTAAAATGGGCTGTGTTGCCAATGGTTTTCTTTATTGCTTTTGTTATTGAGAGAAAAGTCACTGAATATTTCATTTACTCTCCTTTCAGTAGATGTTTTGATAGCCTGAGTGTCCCTTTATGGGAAACACATTTCCTCAAAAAAAAATATTGTAATGTAAGTCTAATAGATTTGAAGTCCCTGGGGTCTTTTGCTTTGTTCTCTTTTTTGTTTGTACTGTGTGTGACATGTAGCCCTAAAGGCATAATGCTTTTAAAAACATAAACTTGTGGATAACTTACAGTGGAATTATTTAGGTTCTGGTTTGCTAAAATTGTATGTGAAGGGAGCCATTCCACCTTTAAAAACAGTCTGTTTTCAGTTTTGTTTTGTTTTGTTATGCTTTGCAAGGCAGAAGCCATATGTCTTAGTTCTTAGTTCGGGTTTCTATTCCTTCAGTGAAACAACATGACCATAAAACAATCTGGAGAGGAAAGGGTGTATGGGCTTAAAGTTTCACTTTACTGTTTGTTCATCACTGAAGGAAGACAGGATAGGAACTCAAACACGTAGGAACCTGGAGGTAGGAAACGAATAGAGACTATGAGGAGCTGCTCGCTGCCTTGCTCCCCATGGCTTGCTCAACCTATTTCCTTATAGAACACAGGACCACCAGCCCAGGGATGGCCCCACCCACTGTGGGTTGTCTCTCCCCGCCCTCATATTACTAATATCTTAAGCTGGATCTCATGTAGGCATTTCCTCAACTGAGGTTCCTTCCTTTCTGATGACTCTAATGTGTGTCAAGCTGGCACACAAAACCAGCCATTGCACAATGCAATGCAATTTTAATGGATTCATTTTCTTTTTACCATTCTTACTAGTTTTTGTCTTTTCTTTTCTTTCTTTCTTCTTCCTTTTTTTTTCCCTTATCTTTTCTAGGGCAAAGTTTTTCTTTATAGCCCTATTCTGGGACTCACTCGGTAAACCAGGCTGACATTGAATTTAGATGTACACTTGCCTCTGTCCACTAAGTGCTGGGATTAAAGGCATGCACAACAATACCCAGCTCTTGTGCTATTTTGTAAATCTCTGATTACTTGCCAAGAAAAACAGTGTTATCATTTAGGTGTTAGTTTTTATAGTCTTACCTGTATGAATGGTCTATTCCTAAAAGGCATCTTTTGGTTGGATTTGCTGATGTCAACACTATGCTGTTGTTTGTAGTTTTGACTTTGGTCAAAGTCTCTCTAGGCAGTCTTCAATAAAACTCTGTAACTTTATCTTTTTACTGTAAAATATTTTTTATTAAATTTTAGACCATTTCACTAGGGTATCCTGATCATCTACACATCCCCAACATCCTCCACCAACTTTTTTTTTTCTTTCGTGTGTGTGTGTGTGTGTGTGTGTGTGTGCGTGCGCGTGTGTGTGTGTGTATATATATATGTGTGTGTGTGTGTGTGTGTGTATATATATGTGTGTGTGTGTGTGTGTGTGTGTATATGTGTGTGTGTGTGTGTGTGTATATATATATGTGTGTGTGTGTGTGTGTGTGTGTGTGTGTATATATATGTGTGTGTGTGTGTGTGTGTGTGTGTGTGTGTGTGAAGAAGGGTATAAGGAGTACAGGATTTTCCTCCTGCAGCCGCCCGGTCTTGTCCCACCTCCGCGCCAGCCCCATATAACTCACAGAGACTCTGTATTTGATACAGTTGGCCAGTTACTTGTTTCTTATCAGCTAGCTCTATCTTAATTATTAACCCATTTCTATGTATTTCTACGTGGTCTTACCGAGAGAGGAGGAATGGCGGTTCTGTTCTCTCCAGACTCTCCATCTTGACCCCTCCTTTCTACTTCCTCTTTTCTCCTTGTCTCCTAGTCCCTCCTATCTTGCTTTCCTATTGGCCAACAGTGCTTTATTCATAACCAGTATGAGAAGCATATATACATAATGGCATCTCCCATCATCTCCTCTTTTCTGTCTAAGTAAAAAGAAGGGTTTTAATCTTAACATAGCAAAATATATAACACAACAGTTATCAAATAAGAATCACAGTTAACAATATTTAGTCCATTAACAATTAGGAAGATATGAAGAAAATATTCCATCATCTATTTTATCTTGTGAGTCTAAAGTCCTATATGTACCTTATCATTGAATCCTAACTAAGGAAACTATAACCATAACTATCTGTCTTCAACTCCTTCAAAGACCACAGAAGGATAGTATATAAACTCTAGAAATGACAGAGACATCTTGCCTTTTCAGTCACCTGAAGTTCTTTTATAATCTTTCATCTTCAGCGCATAGGCCATAGTGTGTCTGGCAGTCTCTTCAGCAAAGCAGGAAACTTTAAACTGTCTTCTTGTATTGGCAGTTTGTCAGTCACTTTTCTCTGTGTCCTGCAGACTACTGTCTGGCAGACTCTTCCATGAAGCAGGAACTCTGTAGCAATGTCCATCTTGAATTAGCAATCACTTTTCTGTGGGTCCTGCATGTCCAGTATATATAGCACAAAGTCAAACAGTCCAGACAAGATCAGTATCTTGTCCAAATGGCTAGTCTTGTTATATTGGAGGCAAACTCCATAACGTGTTTCTTTAATGTCCATCTTCCTTTCTGACGCAGGTGGTGTTGCCAGGAGCATTTATGTCTCACTGTCAAGAAAAGCACTAAACGATTTTAAATGCCATATTCTGTATGTCTTTGAAAGGTTTGAAGAATGCCTTTTTATCTCAAATACATGTCTGTATATCTAGAAATCTTAACTAACTTAACTATAAGATCTGACTATCATAGGTACTATCTATAATCTGTATTGAATTATGCATTACATTTCTAAACAATACTTAAATAAGAGGAGAAATATACATATCACAAAATTGATACTAAATTGTAGCAATAAATGAAAATCCATTCCAAAACAAAGTATTAATATCTATACCATAATTTTCCTTTTTATCTTTAAAAAGATATTGGTTGGGATCATTAACCATTTATAACCAACCCCATTTAAATGAAAACAAACATTTATAAACAATATTTGGGAATTTGGGCATTGTTCTTTCCCAACTACTTCCTGCTGATAGGGGATGCTGTCATGGGGATCCTAAGAAGACGCAGAAATCCTGGCTGTAGTCTGTAAGGCTGCTTTTTCCAAGCTCTTTTGAATGTTGGATCACCAGCGACTCTGTTTCAGGGGGCCTGGCTTGCTCAAACCACATTAGTCAGGAAGGAATCCATAGTTTTTTATTTTCTGTGGGAACAAAAATAGAAATCCTTTTTCCCAGTAACTTTAAGGAGACTTTAAGGAGACTTAAATTTTTGAGTTAAAGCATTTTTAAAATATATAAATTGAATTGATCCAGCAGTATTTCCTTTAACAGTTGCTTTCTCAGCAGTCAAATGATATAAAGACTATTTTCAATGTATGCTTTATATGTGTTTAATCATAGGATAGGTAGACTTGATTTCATTCAATCACAAAAGCAAACATATCTACTTCAAAAAGCTATATTAGACTATGATAATTTCTCACTGATTCAGCTTCATCTAATATAGATGTTTTTCAGTTACAAAATAAAATATGCAAATTAGTCATTAGCATTTCACATAAGAGGAGTTAGGCTTAAAGACAGTAGTCACGATATATAGTCTAAATTAAACCGTGAACAGAAATGAAATACCATAGTTTTATCTGAATGTCTAAGATTTTATTTATAGATGATTATGCTGCTACTAATATAAACAATTATGCACTAATTATGTATTTAACAAGTTTATTTTGAATACAGACACTTGTGAATTCACTATTTAGTGCATAAAATATATTGCCATCTACCATGAGCAAAAGTATGAGCTTGTCCTTGACTGAATTGTTAGACTGAATAGATGGAATTTTTAAGTATAATAGACTTTAGACAGAGAGCATATGTTATTAAAAACATGTCAAGTGTGGGTCAGGATATTTTGGCACAGAGGGTAACCCTGGAGATAGAAACCCAGGAAGAAATAAAGGAAAATACAAACCAGATACAGAGTAGAAAGATGTGATGAAGTATTGACCTGTGGCTTGCTGTGGTTGCCAAGCACCAAGGTTGGCATGGTTGATGCAAAATGTCATACATCCACCTGGTCGGACAGCATACCCAAATATTTTAGTGAATACTATTCTGACTGTTTTTGTGGGAGTACTTCTAGCTTCCTTTTTGGCAGGGGAAGGATGAGGTTAATGTTTGCATGAATTTTTGGTAAAAGAGGTTACCTTTTGCAAAATCTCTTTTGGTGTCAAGTGATACAAAACAGAAATGCAGAGACATATAAAAATATTTGGTGACTCTTTGTGTTGTAGGTGAGACTTGCTACATAAACTTGCACCAATAAAGTGCAAGTGGGTGAAACGAATATGACAGCATCTATATAAAAGCACTAAAGGTCAGAAATTTTCTTTAGAAAATGAAAATAATATACCAAAGTAATACAGACAGGTAACAGAAGCATAAAGAGGCAAGTTTCAGAGATATGGATGAATACTAGATGAACAGGAGAGTTTGGAGAGACTGGGTGTGTGTGTGTGTGTGTGTGTGTGAGTGAGTGTGTGTTGATTTGAGAAGATGGCGCATATCACATGTGAGATAGAAAGGATCTTTTTTCTTGCTGTTTTAGGGCAAAAAATATGTTTGCCTAAACATAGATAAACTTTATTAGCTTTATTTTTCAAATTTTACTTTTTATTGATTATTTGTGGATTTCACATAATGCATTTTGATTCCATTCATTTTTCTCTTCCCACCTGTCCTCTACCTTTGCAACAACCACCCCCTCCCAGGATAAAAATGATACAATTAAACAAAATGAAAAGTCAGATGTTGTTGTGGAAGCTGAAGTGTGACAGTCAATCAAACATTCCTTTAGTCCAGGGACTGTTACCTGCAAGTGTTCCATGTATGGAGTCATTTGTCTGGTTTGATGTCTCTGGTTTTCGTTTTGTTTTTTGTTTGTTTATTTTTGTTTGTTTGTTTGTACTCACTGGAGCTCTTCTTGTTTTTTTTTTTTCCTTTTTTTAAAATTTATTTATTTTATATAACCAAGTCCATTTAAATGAAAACAAACATTTATAGACAATATATGGGAATTTGGGTGTCGTTCTTTCTGGAGCTCTTCTTGTATATCCTGTGTCTTCCTATAACTTTGTGTCTGCAGGACCAAATATTCACATATCCCAGCTGATTACAGATGGAATGGATGATGGGACACACCAACACATAGCTCTGATTCTGAGTCTGGGTAGTGCCGGGTTGGTCAGCCAACTAGCTCTCGTTCATTTTGAATACCAGGGTGAACTCTCCAGTACTGCCCTGGGCATATCATACTATGTAGTAAGCTGCCAGACACAGGGTGGGTTCTCCTGCTCTTGTGTCCTCAGGGACAGCTCTCCTACAATGTACACCACCAGGGACAGTTCTTTTGTGTCTCCTGGTCAAGGTTAGGGGCCACTTTGCCTACTGCTGCAGCTGGTGAGAGGCAGAGCCAGCTCTAGACTTGGGGCAAGAAGAATTCACCCATGAACTACTTGGCATTTCTAGGTCTTGCAGGATCTGTAGGACCAGCACAGCTCGGCTTAATTAGCTTTATATGAAAATGTTTAAAGGGGAGATTCAGAGTAAACAAATATTGATTAACATAATGTTATATACATTATTTTTATTAATATCTAAATTTCTCATAGAACAGTAGGGTAATCAACATATTAAAGAAAGAATTCAGATCACTTATAAAAAGCACCAAATAAATAAACTGAATCTTCAATTGATGAAAGCAGTTAACATAACCTTAAATAAGAAACACTTCATTGGTCAACTAAATAGTCTATTTTGCTAACTCTGTTTCTCTGCACTTCATGAACCAAATAAACTGGATCCTTAAGTCTTAAATAAATTTACTCATGCATTCATTTATGTATATCACTACTTTTAAGCATTTTGAATGCATGATAGAGAAACCCATTAGATTGCAAATAGTCTAAAAGTTTTATTAGGAGACTGAGTAGCTGAATTAATTATAAAATGAATTGAGTATGTGTGATATCAGGGGTTCTGCTGAAGATGCTGGCGTACACAATAAGGTATGTTTTCCAATATAGGAGTAAATAGGAAGTTCTTGCAGGACAATCTCTAAGTAGAAGCAAATGTGTTCCTTAGCTGCATCTGGAATTGAGTGTTCATAAATGCAAGTTTTTGGAGGAGGCAGTATTGAGAAAATTTGTGTGTCAAAAGTAAATTTTCTTAAAAAACAAGAAACATGATCTAAGGCACACTATGAAATGGATCTTGTAGTGGGATATTCACTTTGTCGCCTTCTGTTGCGCTGACCACGCCCATTTGGGGGTGGAGCCAGGGGCTAAAGTGACCTATGGAACTAGGTCTGAGGAGGAGCTGAGAAAGCTCTCTTGCTGGCATGACCCAGAGAGGAGAGCATCCGGTGGAACTTGCGGGTGTTCATCTGTCTAGGTTGTAAGTTATTTCTCCCTGAAAAAACATCTATTCTGCCTATTTGTTTATCCTCATCCTTATTAAACCGCAATAGGATCTAGAAAATAGTCTAGAGACGATTTGAGAGTAAATGTTCCCATTTGAGCTGCTTGAAGGACAGAGAACACTGTTAGTCACTGGTGAAGAAAATATTGATGCTATGGAGCAGCTTCAGGTGAGCTGGCCGATTCACTGATGAAATTTTTATTGATAGCTAGAGGTGAGCATTACACATTCAGTAGAAAATCAGTGCAAAATGTTGAACTCTGTGAATCTGTGAGTGAGGAAGATATGTTGGGGATAGGACAGTAGCTTAGTCTCTACCTGTTCACGTGAATTCCACACAGAGACACGGTGTGTTGTGGAGATACACAGGTAGGCAGGCATGAAAGGCAGCTGCGTACTCATCCATAATACAACCAAAAAGAATTTCGCCACAGACTGATTTAATGAAGATGACACAGTGATAGAAAATATAAGGTAAAAAAAGAATCAAGTGGAAGGATGTGTTGAAATAAAGTGGGGGAAGTATGTGCATATTCAAGGAAACAGGGGAATGAGAAAGGTTATTCCTAGATTCTGAGGAAGTAATTTGCATTTAGAAACAAACTGACTGCATAGATGCTTATGTATTGCTTTATTTAAGTCGTTTTTTCTTTGATTGTCTCATACATGTTTCCTGTATCCTCCGTTCTCTCCCTACCACTTTTATGAATATCTTTTATTAGTATTTTCAATATATTTGTTATCTATTGAGTTTAGCAACTATCATACATGTGAACATGGCTGTAGAGCTCTCCATTGTTGTGTCGTGGGTTCATTGGTGGGCACATGACTGCAGATAATGACCCCAATTTCTCGAATACCCATCATAACCAATAGTATCCTAAGCAAGGTGACAGCCCTATAAATTGCTCTCACATCCTTGACTTGTTCTCATAATAAGAATATATTAAAAAATACTTTGAACTATTACTCCTTGTTATGTGAACCTCAAACTCGGTAATATAATAAAAGGTTAACACTTACGGAAAAAAGTCTTCAACCTAAGTATTTCCCTCAACATTGACATAAGAAATAAGGCAAGTGATCCATCCTTGCCTTATGTAGATCTAAGCTTAAATAAGTAAAGGTTATGTACAGTTCAAATGTCATCATAAACTGCCACAAATTACCTGTGTAGGTTTTTGAAGATGGAATAATTTTATTGATAAAAGAAAAAATACAAGCGATAAATTCTACTTTGTGTGAGCTATTAAAATAGTATTTATTACCATGAATTTAAGGTGAACTACCTTCTTAAAGGGCTTCTGAAGATTTAGGTAGGAACCTAAGTGTATAATATATATTTCATTTCTCTGACCTTAAAGAACATTAATATTTCACAATGTGTGATTTTCTTTGGGTTTTGATATTCAAATATAATTCAGTCTTTTGTAGTTAACTATCAAATGTCCTTGCCATCATCAGACTAAAGTGAACTATGTATTTGTACCACAGCTAAACACACACACACACACTCACACACACACACACACTCACACACCACTAATGATTTCAAATTAAATTACAATTATATCAGTTTGCTCTTTGCATACTCATCTGCATCTGCTTCCATATGTTCTGCCTTCAAAGCCTCCCATAACTGTCCTTATTTCCTTAAGTTGAATTTAATCCTATTGATAGTGTATTTTGAACAAAAATTATTCTGCCCCATACACTTTACACAATTGAATAAGATAATGCAAACACAAAAAACTAGATACAAAATGAAAAATAAGTGAGTTTACTTGCTAAAATAAAGTGAGGAAAGAGTAATATATTAAGTGAGCAGTGTTATTGTAACATATTCCTCTTGTGTATAAAGTTAGAAAACCATTGTATTTGTAAAAATTTTATTTTCAAATGAGTATATTTAAACGTCTTGTTTTCCTGTTAAATAGAGAAATTTAAGGTAAAATATATAAAATATGAAATGTAAAGGCAAATTTTCCCTGACAACTGAGTAATATTAGTGAATATGAGAGAAATAATTTAGATAATAATCCAAATATTTAGTGATTCAAAGCTACCCTCCATATATGAGTGAGATCATGTGGTATTTGCTTGTCTGAGTCTGTATTACTGCACTGAGAATGATTACTTCCAGCTCTACAAGTTCACCTGTAAATTCAATTACAGATGAATAAGAAAATCTTGTATTAAAATTTTTGTAGCGAAAAGCTATGTAGATTTATACTTCCTTTTTGTAGGGAAAAGCTATGTAGATGTATACTTCCTTTGGATAGTGAAGTTCAGTAGTTGATGGGCACTTATGCAGTTTTTATTTCCAAATGATTGTGACCAAGGCAGAAATAAATCAAACCTGCATTGGGCAAATCTCTATGCAGAATCAATGTCCTTTGGGAATATATCCAATTGCACATTGGATAGCTTTTTGAGGAAATTACACATTGATGGTGGCTACACGAGTTTTAGCTCCTACAAACAATGAATATGTATCCTCCTCCCTTTTTTTCCCCCACGACTACACAACACTTATTATTTTTAATTTCTTCTTGAACCATTCACAGTGGTGTGAAATGAAGGTTCAGAGTATTTCTACTTTTCTTTTTGTGATGTGGGAAAGATGACCTTCAGTGTGTGCATTGCTAAACCATTGGTATTCATTCTTTTGAGAATCTCTATTTAGGAATGTGTGTTTAATTAAGAGTAACATAGACGTTAAGAAACTGGTAAGTAGCCATGGGACTGATGTGAATTTCTAGGGAAGTAGGCGAGAACATGTGAAATACTTGGTTACAGGAAAATCAGATCATAACATACGTAGGTTATTTGTCAGATGAATTGTGCATTATGAATGAGGGTTTGAAAGTAACTAATATGTTGACTGATATAAGTAATTGACGTGAAACAGTTTCTGTGTCATTATTGCCATATATATATTACTCTCTTGCATCTTTTACAAATGTAACTCATACAATCCTTATGAAGGAGGCTACACTGTCATAATACTTGTTTATAAGAAGAATAATTATAATTAAAATTTTAAAAATAATGAAACAAAGTTAGCGGAAGAGCCATGGCATAAAAGAGATTTCTGTTCAATTATTTAAAATATTTCCCATAAGATTTTCTAGAAAGGTGTTTATTTCTCTCTCTCTATCCATAAAACATATTTTTGATTTTTTGTTTAAAACATAGCAATAAAAATTTAAAATCATTTCAAGTGTTGACTTATCCAACTTCACACAATGTACATGATATTTGTCATCTTAATTTATGAATAATAAGGTTATAGGCCAAGTGGTAGTGATCAAATTAATAAAGCATAAATTACACCACACTAAAATTATTGGAAAAAGCTGTGATTTAAACCAGCATAAATATAAGTGCACAATCTATGTTCCTAAAAATCCATTCTTTTACAGCTGTCCTAGTGTGATATTCAGTTAGAATTTATAATTTTGTTTCATATTTATTGCATTGATTCTTAAGTCAGGCCACAGTTCACTACATGAATTAAACATTCATAATATTGTACATGTGAGTTTAAATGCAAAATATATAAATGGTCAAATATTTTTTACTTCAAATCTAGAGTAGATATACTTGTTTACTCTTTATTAGCAGTCTGTTCCAAATTAACATGTTAGTAAACATAAGAAGAGAAATAAGCACCGCCAGGCTATGCTAATTACTTTCTTAACAGTGTTCTATAAAATTATAACTTAATGATACTCCTAGATATTAAAAGTTAACTCCTACAAATTTATTCTCAATAGTATGAAACTAAGTTTCATAATGAGAAATAACTTGTAAGATATACTGTGGAACTACTATCTCCAGAGATAATTATGTGTCTTTTCCAAGAGTTTACAATCACACTTTTGACCTGGAGATAAGTTGCAAGCACATGGAGGTCTACATTTATCCTTGTGGTTTTATCTGATACTCATTTGTGAAGATGAAATGCACTGCCATCCACTGCTGTTGCTTACGACTAATAGTGTCTACATTGTATCTGACTTACTCATCCAAAACAAGCAAAATCCAAGTACAGAAGAGGGCAACCAGATTCGATCTGAGCTCCGTGGCTTTGGTTGTAGTTTTATACATGTCTGTATAAGTTGTGCAGTCGTGGGTGAGGGGACTGACAGAGTTGGGGGGCTGGGAAAGACAGAACACCTTGTTTCCCAAGAAGATATAAGAATGCCAAAGGCACAACTAGAGTTCAGAAAGCAGTGTTACTTTGAGCCCTCTCAGCAGATACAGAGTTAAACATCACCTCTTCATTTATGTTAAATAAATTCTGTCAGATTCATTTGAAGCATGTGCTCCATCCAGTCAATTTTGCAAGCATGCATATAATAACTTGGAGGAACTTTCAGAAATGCCTTTAGGAATATTATGATTTCTTGCAAAACCTACATTAGTTATAAATGGCTCAGAAAAACAATAATCCTTGTTGCTAATAATAGAAGTAGAGAAGAAAACAAGAAAGATCAAGAAAAAGAAAAGGGTTAGGGAGAGGGAAGAACCCCATTCATTCGAAGTCCAATTGTAAAACTGACATATGTAAGCAAACAAATAAACAAAACAAATAATAACTTGTCATACTTCCTCTTAACAGATAACCCCAGTAAAGAAAACTATTACAAAGTGTAATTAAATGTAGACAGAAGTTACTGAAGTGTGCATGGCATTAATTACAATATATTATTTATTTACACTAGAAATACTAATATTTCAAAACCCCATCATCACCCTTGAAGTAAGGTAAGAGGATGGTTTTGTCAACATTGTAAAAATAGAGCCATGGACTTAAAAGTCTCATGTTTCTCTTAGGTTTTCTCCAGCGTTTCTATCTTTACCACCTCTTCATGGGGCATGGAGCCAAGATTCTGGATTGATTTTATATTCATTTTTGAGAACTTCCACAACATTTCAGCTTCATTAGTCAGTACACTTTTCAGATAACTGCACTGTACTTATGTCCATCTACTTACAGCTGGGGAAAACTACTTTTTAAAGTGTTTAAGTGAATAGGGTTCTTTTTTTTCATGTCAGGTAAAATTAAATATAAAACCATTTTAATAAATATAATGAAGAAACTATTTCCCAATGTTTAAGTTTCTGGCCTGTGAGTCAACAGCTAGAATAACTCAAAATACATGAAAATAAAACTTTTATGAATTCAGTACTATTACGGATGTAGGATTCGTTTTGTTCTTTAACATCCAGTGTAATTATTGTTTTCTTAGTGTGGGAGTGTGCACTGTTCTCACAGTTAGTGATGGAGACTTCTCAATGTCAGGAAGGACAACCTGGAAAAAGAGGGTGAAAAACATTAAAAAGCATTAATGTTTCTGTATGAATTTAAGTAGTCCAGATGAACATAATTCTAGAACTCTGTACTTCATATCTTGTAGAATAAAAATAATAGGAATGTGACTCAAATTCAAATAGGTCAATTCTGTTAGCACTGAAAACTACTTCTTTAATTAGTTTCATTGTTGAAAATAATGAAGCAGAAAAATTCCATTGTACTTTGTGCTTTGAAGAAAAAGAAGAAAAGAGCACCCTGAATATTTCTATATAAAGTGGCTTACTATTCCAGGTACGATTGTCATTCACTGACACTTTGATAATAGAAATTTTTTTTTCTGTCCATATTCTTAGAACCTTCATGTTTTTATGTAAAAATTAATTGGTAGCCTGGGTGGTTAATCATGTTAATAGTAACATTTTTATTTGGTTCGGAAAAGTTTGTAAATCCATGCTATCAAAAGAGTCTAACAGATCATAATGTTGTACTTTTTAAAACTTATGTTTCTAAATATTATCAAAATAAGCACTCATTTTATTTTACCATTTTAAGGGGAAAAACTGTTTTCCCAAAACCCTAAGCAAACAATTTGGAAACATATGGTAGTCAAAATCTCATAGTTGAGTGTTATGATAGCAGTCTGTTCTATTCAGGGTTTTGTGATTTGAAGTTTGCTTGTCATATGATCTGGCAAAAAAAAAAAAAGTAATATCAAGTAAGAGCTTTATTTAGAGTATACAGAGCCTGTGGTTATTTAAAATTATTCAGCCTATATTGAAACAGTGAGTGAGTTCTAGAGAAATAAATGTTTTGTGAAGCAGCATCTTCATGATGTTCTCAAAATTACCATTTCAGATCAGTTCAGAGAGAGTGACCATATTTTCCAGTTGCCACAGAATCTGCTTCAGAAAATGGTCTCATGTTCAATGAGTTTCATAACACAGCCCAGTGTCAATGACCAGTGTTACTCTTTAGGCAAGAACATAAGTCAATTCACATTTCAATGTGCCAAATATTGACTATTGAAAGGGATATTGTGAGAAATATATTTGTAAAATGAAGTATTATTACTTCGAGTTTCTTTAGAAAAGTTATGTTTATCTTTATGGGGTCAAGTCACATTACAGAGACAGATAATGAGATTTTACAGGTTAACCAGGTATAAAATAATGACTATTACATAGTAAAATGGTTACATGTAATTATAAAGTCAGACATAAATATGTCATTGTTATTTCTTTTTTTTCCCTTTTTTTATTGAAATTTAAAATAAGGGTTCAAGTTTTTTTTTTTTTTTTTTTTTTTTTTTTCTGCTGAGTAGTACCATTTTGTAATTGTACCACATTTTCTCCATCCAATTTTCAGTTGAGGGCCATCTAGGTTGGGTTACTTCCAGGTTCTAGATATTACAAATAATGATGCTATGAACATAGTTGAGCAGATGTCCTTTTTGTATGATTGTGCATCTTTTTTGGGGTATATGCCTAAGAGTGGAATTACTGGATTTTGAGGTACACTGATTCTCATTTTCCTGAGAAATCGCCATACTGATTTCCAAAGTAGCTATCCAAGTTTGCACTCCGAACAGCAGTGAAGGAGAATACCCCTTTCTCCACATCCTCTCCAGCATAAACTGTCTTTGATGTCTTTGATTTTAGCCATTCTCACAGGAATAAGACAGTATCTCAGAGTTGTTTTGATTTACATTTCCCTGATGACTAAGGAGGTTGAACACTTTCTTACCTGTTCCAACCATTTTAGATTCCTCCATTGAGAATTCTCTGGTTAGTTCTGTGCCCCACATTTTAATTGGATTATTTGGTGTTTTGGTAGCTGGCTTCTTGAGTTCTTTGTGTATTTTGAAAATCAGCCCCCTGTCAGATGTGGCATTGTTATTTCTAACAGCAGTGGATCTGCATTAGAATAAGCGCTGAGTGTTGTCATGGTATGTTTCCTGGCTTAGAAATGAAACCTTTTTTTGTTTCTTTTTAAAAATATGTTGAGCTCTGTCCCTCATTTATCATAACTAATTGAATAAATAGTGCTTTGATTGGCACCATTCTTGTGTTTATTCTAACTTCATATATACTGTACTCCATTTTAGTAACTATATTTATATGTAGTTAGTAACTACTTTTAGTAACTACATATATGTGTGTTATATTATGTGTTTATATACACAGTACTTTATAGTCAAGTATATATAATATACATAACATAATATAGCATATAAGCATTGATGTATGTGTTAGACAAATTACCAAAAATTTCTAGTTTATATGAGTTAATTTAGTACACTAAAAACTACTTGAAAATAATTATGCATGGATGTATTTTAATCAACAAATTTTTTGGTTATGGTATTTTTTACTTCTTAATGACTATGGAATTATAATTAACTTTCATAGTCAGAAATTATTCTTTAGGAAAAGAAACTACATAATATCATCAACAAATAATTTATAAAAAGATCCTAATCAGTGTGTTTCTGAATAATATCGTGTTTGCAAAGATGATCAGTATTTTCAGGCAAATAGTGATCGAGTCCTTGTTTACTTGCCTTGTGGCAGGTGTCTACATGAGTGCAGTATTCATAGAGGCCAAAAAAAGAGTTAGATCAAAACCCCTGTAACTAGATTTACTGATGGTTGTAAGTCATCAGACATGGGTGCTAGGATCCAAATTATGGGTCTCTGAAGAAACAGCATGAAATTTTAACCAAGTCATCTCCATACCACACAGGATTTTATTGTTTTTGTTGTTGTTCCTTGTTTTCTACACATATGTTAATTAAATTAGCAAAGCTAATAAAGCACGTGTCATTATTCCTTTTATCTTGTAATTGCATTAAATATTATTCTATTTTCAATTCACATTGTATAAATTTCCTTTCATTACAAAAGAAAATAATCAAAGAAATTCTTTATATTTTTACCTTCATATATTACTTTCAGACAATTTACTCACAAGTTAATGAAAAATAAATCAATGCTTAAAAATGAGCATAAATGAAAAACATGTTGTAAGCACCTCTAAAGATTAGGTATATGTAAATTCTCTGCAATTGCTATGGTATTAAATGTTATTGTGAATAGATTATAACATTAATATAGGAGACACATAAAACTAATACCATGTAAGGTTTTTTTTACTATAATTTATCACTGCTGTAGATGTCTATGTATTATTAATATGATCAACAGACTCCTGAAAATGAAGGTGGAGTCCATTTAATATGCTTAATTCATTGACTATCCTACATTACCAAAACAGGATTTACTTATTCAGGAGTACAAACTGGCATAATAAATTGAAAACAAAAAGCAAAACCAAAAACAAAGCATTATTTATACTAGAATTAAAAAATGAGAGGCAATTTTATGCTCAAGATTACTTAGAGATGTGCCAAACAAGCAAAGAGTAAAATACCATTTGAACATATCAAACCATAATATATGTATAACATTTTTGTTAATTAAAGGCCAACTCAATGTTTTAAAACTTGTATAAATTGACCAGTGTGTGTATGAATTTAGTGCATACTGGTTATGTTAATCTTCTATATCAATTATGAGATGTTCCAATGACACAATAATTCACTTACTTTGTTAGTTCAGTCATCAATTGCATGTGCATTTATGGATTTTTAAAAATTCTTATTTAAGTCTAGGTACTAATAGATACATATGTACATATATACATACATTCAATCATAAGTAGGTAGGTAGATAGATGTACATGAATTTTAGAGGCTAAAATTGAGGAAAATAAAAGATTGGAAATTTAGTGGGAGATAGGTGGATATTATGGAAATATGTATTATATACATGCCTAAAATTCTTAATTAATAGATAAATATGAAAATTAAATTGTATATTGTACAGCTGTAGTTCCAGAGATTTGATATACATACACAAGGGCTACCAATTCACATATGCATCCCTCCTTTTCCCTTCTGACAATATTTGGGGCACCTCTTTTTTTTAACCACACTTGGTAGAATGTCAGCTACCATTAGGAAAAATTTATTAAGGCCCTAGCAAAGATTTAAATGTAATATTTTCTTGTACTGTATCAATTTTTCAGCTACCCAATTAAAAATTTAGAATCCCTAAATTAAAGTTCTGTATTCTTCACATATAACTTGTTATAACATTTCAGTACAAATGATAACCTTTATTGCATTCCTGGGAAAGCTCGACTTGGGCTGTTGAACCTATTCTGCTATCAAGTACTCACTAGGTAGCAAATAGCAAGAAATTTCAATTCCTCGGCGTTTTGATGTATTAAGAGGACCAGTTTTCCCAGCATGGTGTTAACTCCTTTGCTCATCTCTCCTCCCTCTCTACAACTGGAATCCTGGAGTTCTACTTTTAGCTGTGGGTGTCTGCTTCTGCTCTCATCAGTTACGGGGTGAAGGCTCTATGATAGTATTTAAGGAAGTCATCAGTCTCATTATAGGGGAGGTGCATTTAAAGTAGTGTCTCCACTATTGCTTAGAGTCTTAGTTGGTGTCATTGTTGTAGGTCTCTGGACATTTCCAGAGTGCCACATTTCTCTTTAAACCTATAATGGCTCCTTTTATTAAGCTATCTCTTACCTAGCTCACCTCTATTCTTCCCTAAGCACAGTCTTCTTGTTCCCCCATGTTCTCTTCCCTCCTCTTCTCCCCTTCTCTTTCTTCTACCTCCCTCATCCCTTCCCTCATACTCCCAATTTGCTCAGTAGCTCTTTTGCCTTTCCCATTCTCTGGGATACCGTGTATGTCTCTCTTAGGATCCTACCTGGAGGTGTGGATTGTAGGTTGGTAATCTTTTCTCTATGTCTAATGTCTACATATGAGTGAGTACATACCATGATTGTCTTTCTGTGACTGGGTTACCTCACTCAGAATGGTTTCTTCAAGCTCCATCTATTTGCTTTTGAGTTTCAAGGTTCGATTGTTTTGTTTTGTTTTTGTATTTGTTTTTCCTCCCCTCTGAGTAGCACTTCATTGTGTAAATGTACTACATTTCCTTTGTCTATTCTTCAGTTGAGAGGCATCTAGGTTGCTTACAGGTTCTGGTTGTTACAAATAATACTGCTATGAATATAAACTCACAGAAAGTGCAGATTTGACCAGGTGGGAGCACAGGGACCCACATTGTAAACTAGGTAACCAGCACTGGATTGGACCATGACTTCTGAATGTGGGTATCAGTTAGGATGCTTGGGCAGTCAATGGGACATCTGTCTGTGGAACCAATATTTATTTTTAATGCACAAATGGACTGTGGGAGCTCATTCCCCATGGAGGACTCCTAGAGGACTCCTCAGCCTAGAGGTCCTAGGCCCTCCCCTGCATGATATGACAGTCTTTGATGATCCCCCATGCAAGGCCTCACCTTCCATAGAGAGTAGATGGGGAGTGGGATGAGGGGGTGGGGGGGGGACATGGGTGGGAGTGGGAACTGTGATTGATATGTAAAATAAGATTATTTCTGAAAAAAGTAAAAATAAAAGAATTCCAGTTTCTTTATCGAGTCATCCAACTTAAATAACTTGGGCAGGATAAGTATCTGAAACAATCCTGTATTATTTAGCAGATGCTCCATTTATTGGAAATGTCATTTATATTTGGAATGAACTGTGGCTATACAAAAATCAGAGAAAACATACTCAAAGAAACAAGCAAACAAAAACATATTGATGTTATATAACAGTCTGACAACCTTAAATTATAGGCAAGAGTATAGAGAATTTTTAATATTTTGTAGTTTTATAATCAAATGCTTTTATGTTGACAATTCATCCCATCCAATGATTTTTATGTATTTTTGGAGAAAGAATAGATTTTTTATGCTTAAACCTTTTACTCTCCCACAACTCTTATTATTACTATCGTCTTCAAAATTTGTTTCATGAATATTTCTTCTTCATACTTTTGTATCTATAAGGCAATATTTTCTTAAGCATATGTATCATTCCATTTTTACTGTTAACAAATGTCAACACATGTACAGTCTTGCAAGAGTCTTCAGAAATCATTTTTATTATGAATATATTAATTTATTTAATGAGGGAGAAAGGAAACACTTTGATAATCTTAAGGTAAAAACCCCGTATATATTACTACGTGTGTGTGTTTATATATACTCCAATTATTTGGGTATTTATGAGCCACTTAATTCATAATGAACCCACAATTTATGTATCAACAAACCTTTTCTTCTTCTTCAAGAATAGTTTGTTTTATTGCTTCTCTTAGTCAATTTCTTGTATAACAAGAGCTCAGATGCATTCTCTGTTTCTCCTTGACTTGCAATGACTTGCAAAATTTGGTGTCTTGTCCAGACTTGTCTCCTGAGATTCTACTTTTCAATTACCATCTTGATAGCATGATGTGCAGAAGACAAAGTACATTTTGCAATAGATGGTTGTTTATTTAAAATTGAGGCTTTTATGTCAGTGTTTTGGCATTAGATATATAGTCTAATAAAATCTGTGCCTCAGTTTCCTTTTATAAAATAGCAATATCATAGTTGCATAGCAAGATATTGTAAAAGTTAAGATTATAATGTATCCTTAATGGTGGATCACAAAAGATTTCATCTCCCAGGAAACTTTCGTCACTATCTTCTAGAAACTTTTTCACTGTTGCCACAATTGTGGAAGATAAACATACTATTTTCTTGCTTTTCTAAAGCCTGTGAACACATTAACCTGCTCAAATACACAAGACCACATTTGATAACAAGATAGTCAGTTTTATTTGCTGACTTCAATAACCTCCCTAATTCCAGACTTATGGTCAACCTTTATTTTTGGCATTTCTCTGAACAAATTTAATATTTAGATCACTGATCCGAGTAAAGCAGCTTGGCTTCCTTAATGTGAGTGAAGCTTATTAAGTCAGTCAAGGTTTGAGTGGAACAAAATGCTCTGTCTTAGAAACAGGGATTTCCTCTTACCTGAATGCCTTTGACCTAGGGTAATATTTTTTTTCTGACTTTAGAACAGAACTGAAACATTAGCTTCTCTGGGGTCCTTCATCTTGCAAAGTTGCATTTACATGAGTCAATTTTGCATAGCAAATAGGCACTCAAACTAGTCTTCTCTGGAGAATCCCACATTCTATAAATACTGAAATAAATCTTGTTCCTGGCCATATAGTGTAGTGCTTAACCTGGAAAACAACAGATGACTACATAGTGAATGAAATCATTGAATGGATGCTATAAAATGATGATATAATTTAAAATGTTAGATAGAAAATGAGATGAATTAGGTAAAACTTAGCCTGGTGGTGGTGCTGTACACCTTTAATTCCAGCACTCAGGAGGCAGAGGCCAGCCTGGTCTATAAGAGCTAGTTCCAGGACAGCCTCAAAAGGCAGTGAGCAACCATTTGAAAAAAAAATGAAAAAAATATGACAAAAATGCCAAAAGAAGACAGAAAACACACATGTAAATCTTGGAGTCCATTTTTTACTGTTATATTGCCCTTTATTTAGCATTTGACCTGGCTTGAAGTATTGAAGTATGTTTGATGTACGCAGTAAAATGCCATTAGCGAAACTGGTTATCACATCCTAGCCAGTATCAATGGTAAATACCTCTTTGATTTGAGCTGAGACTTGGTACTTCTCTTCCCTGTGTTGGGTGTCTGGCTGAATCCGTGCAGGTCTTATGTGTGCAATCACATTCGCTATGGGTTTATATATGCATCACTCTTATATAAACTGTTTCCTTATATATATACTGTTTCCTGGGAGTTGTCCACCACCTCTGGTTCTTAATAATCTTTCTGATACCCTTTCAGAGTAGATCTTTGACTCTTGAAGTGAGGAGTTTGGTTAAAGCATCCTATTTAGGCTGACTGCTCCAACATCCAGTATATTTTGTTTTTGTTTGTTTCCGCTAAGGAAATAGAATATATCACCAGAATAGAAGAAATAAAAAGAGCTTATTGGAATACAGCTTCAGCAGACAAGGAAATGTAAATGGTCTATAAGCTAAAAATGCATCCAGTGGGCAAGAAATTCAAAGAAGGTTGAATATGACAACCTCACTGATATTTTAGACAAGGGTAAATACAAGTAAGACTCTAGAGTCTTCACAGCTCCATGGTTTGTGTTGATTCTAGTTTGATTATTTTACAGTGTAATTTTATTTACTGAAACTGGGAAGTGGAAGAACTTCTTAGCTAGATGGGATTTATTGAACTAAATTTAGTTTTTTTCCCATTTTGTCATGATTATAATATTCTGAGATGTTAATAACCTTTCCAATGCATGCTATCCAATACATAATGATATGAGTTTCTATTCCACATAGACAATATGAAAACAAAATTAAGTAAGATGCATTGCAACTGAGTAGAGTGACTGCAATTTGGTAGTCATTCTATAATTGTGACTAGTTTTTCATTAGTCTCTCACTTGTTGGAGCTGATAAGACACATCTCATTATATTTAAACACAAAAGCGGAACCTTTGGGAAGTTAAGAATAAACATATAATGACTAACTGAAAAGGAGATAAGAATTGCTTTAAATTGCCTATTAAAATTATCTTCTAAAATTTCACAAACCTATTAAGACCACGTTTTCTACCAGTAAGAGCTGACCTTCATAATGTTGCCTTATCCAGATTATGTCCAGTGTAAAATCATCAAATACGTACTACTCCCCGAGTGTAAACAATGAACTTAGCTTCTTAGCTGCTTGAGTGTCTTGGTAAACACATTATTTCACTGTATAAACTCACTTAATAATCCTTACAATAGCTAACAGTATCATACTAATACACAGAACTGTGACAGCTCAGAAAATATAATGAGATCAGCAGGAGTTACTCCCTGAATTACCTTCTGCCCCTTAATTAAGCAGACAACTTCCTGTCCTTTCACTCTGTATCATAGCCATAGTCTTACAACAATTACTACTAGATTTCAATTTTTCTAAGTTTTGACATGAATTTTTGTTTTGTGTTATCATTTGTCAAAAGAAGAAAAAAGTAAATATGTATTGGCCCAGTAAAAATGACCTCAACTAGTTCTTTAATCTAGCCCTTCCAGAAAACTGAAAACTTTAGTTTGGGTCATAGCAGCCATGTTGCAGAAGAAGAGAGTTGACTCCCACTGGTTGCCCTACAATCTCTATATGAACACTATGGTAATTGTGTAGCATCTTATACATGTACAATGCAAATAAACAAATGTAAATTCCTTCAATAGTTTATAACTTTTTCATAGAAATTACCCCTACATTTGAGTTATCTCCGAAGAGTTAACATTGGTATGTATCCACTGAAGAACTTCAATCTAATCAGCATTTATACCACACATGCATCTCCCTTGTCTCAGATATCAATGGGAGAAGATTTTAAAAGCAGATGTAGGCAATTAGAGGATAAAATGTAATAGTGTTTTAACAGACACAGCCATCAGTTGCCTATATGATCTCACAGCAGTTCTACAACACATAAAAGACAAGTAAAATCTAAAGTCGAGAAGGGGAGTGGGAACAAAGCTGTTCCCCTAGGTAAGGATTTATGGGAAGTTGCTATGTGCTGGGAAAGGTTGACTACGTTGTTTTTAAGGTTTTAGCCACTATTGGGCCAGTAGATGGCACAGGTTTAAGAGTATATGGGAAACATCAATTGTACTATTTGAATTTAAGGAAGTAATTCAAAACTAGACAAAAGCTGTGCAAGTAGGCAAATTTGTGGTGATCCTGGGAGGGGATGGAGGAGGTTGAACTTGACAAAAAAAATATGAAAATTCTCACAGAGGAAATAAAAACGTGAAGAAATTCTAATAATATTGACACATGTTTTAACACAAATGTAAATTAATATTCAATACACAGAACTATGGTTATTTTCATTTGCTATAGGATGTGCTTCTGGGCTGTGTCCTACGAATTAGAAGGTAAGAATTGTCCAACACTGAAAGGTAGAAAATATGAAATAAATGAACCTAAAGTAAAAATTTTAAACTCAAGGGTGTTAAAGTTTAAACATGCAGTTGGCCGTCTTTAAGGCCTAGATACCTATGAATGAAGGAAAGGGCAATCTTTGAACAAGTGAATACCTTTACCAAATATGGCTTTAATGACCACAGGCAATGCCTTACATCACACTGGGAAGCAAATTGGTAGTCATTGAAGACCACTGTGCATTGGTGTGATATTACCTGAGGCTAAAACCAATCAGTAGCCAAGCCATTCTGTACCCCATGAAGTCTGTAAGTGGTTTCCAGGGGTAAGCTCTCTTAGAGCATATTTGAATAATCTAATTTGGAGTTTCACATGTGGGGCAAATGATGGATAAATCACAGGCCTACATTTACCACTCCTTAAAATGAGAAAGGAGGGCTCTCATATCGTATATAGCTTGTAACATATTTTTAAAAGCCTTGAACATAATGCTATTTAATATGACTCATATTCAAAGTTGGTTTTTAAGGCAGAATATCGTATTATCATCTCCCCATGCTGTCCATGAACTTGTTATGCAGACAAAGATGATCTTCTGGTTTTATGCCTCTAGTTCTTGAGTGCTGTGATTAAAAGGGTGAAGAACCATGATGATTTAAGCACTTCTGTAAATCAAACACAGATCTTGCATGCTAGACAACACTGAACTAAACCCTAGCCCACAAAAGTACTTCAGTACTCTGAAAATGAGTTGACTTTTTTTAACCAGGTAAAATCTGTCCCCTTCTGAATACATTAGAGTATGCACTTATCGTATATTCTATGCAATGAAAATTCACAAACTATCATTTGTTATCCATGTATGAGACTTGGCTTTTTACATCTGTATAAGAAATATTTATGGAAAACATAATAGAGCTTTTTATCATTTTACCCAATATATGTGATAATATATATATATATATATATACATATATGTGTGTGTATGATATGTATATGTATATATATATTATAACTAATGTGTTATATATAACTTATATATAATTTAATCACATGTCTGTAAAGGATGTCCCGTGAAAACCTTTGGCACATTAATACTTTTGTTTTTAATGTAGTTCTAATGAAAAGGGCCCTTGTACAAATAGTGAGGGAATTAATTGCTTATTTCAACTTTTTCAAGATGCTACATTCCTTAGAAAAGGAATATTTTTCGACATAATTATTTCATGTGTATGAGTTTTTAGATTGCATGTGTGTAAGTGGTTCATGTGTGCTTAGAGCTTGCAAATGCCATGAAGAAGCACTGAATACTCTGGAGCTAGGTTTATGGCTGGTTAGGAGCTATCACACACAGATCATCCACATGAACAGCAAGGGAACAAATGTAATGTATGCCTATAGTGTGTTATAGGGGGGAAAGGAACCAGCTATTGTTGTGAGAGTCCTAGCTCTTAATTTTAGTAATAACCTGGCCTTTATTTGTGACAAATTACTTACTATTCCAAAGTTATTGTCCTGTTCATCTCCAAAGCTGAAATCATACATTTGTGTAAGAGAAGGGAGTTTGCTCCATACACAGAATACTGAGTAGGATAAATCATTTCATGGAGGTGTTTGCAATTTCAGTGCACTAAATGTTCTTGGTCTTTTGGACCATGGACAGGAACAACATAACATGTGAGGAGCAGAAGGCTTCTCATTCGATACCTAATTAATACGTCAAGGTCATCATTTACTCTCATTATTTGTCAATAATCATTATCGTGCATCTTCTGAACTATTGCTATCATCATGAATATGATTCTTAGCAGAATCTCAATTTTGCTTTCAGAGAATATTATTGTGTGCCTATTGGCTATTTCTATATTATGCATGGAGAAATACCTCCACAAATCTTTTCAATATTCATTTTCAATTTGAGATACCTGCCACCACAATTGTTTTTTACATGATATATACTCTTTCCTTGTAGTCACACAGTTTGTGACTGTCTTCTACTTTTTTGTTGTTTATCATTTCATTTTCCTGATGTGTCATCTAAAGAGCAAGACTAGAATTTTTATGAACAATCAGTTCATGCACTTCCTTTCTTTGTTAAAGACTCTTGTTGTTACACCACAATGTTTTTTTTTCTTGCCAAGAAGAATTGATCATTTTTCAACTTACACCACAGTTTTAGCATCCTCATGTTACAGTCTCTTTTCTTCTTTTCAATTAGTGTGGAGGTGTAAGCACAAGTTTTGCACACAGACACCAAGTTGCTTCACTTTTGAAGAAGGATGCCAGTAGAGGATGTCAGTTGGGGATGGTTGTAGAGGATAGCAGCATGATAAGAGAGGGTAATGAGGATATCTGTGAGTACAAAGCTACCAAAGGATAAAGAGAGAAATAAAAAAAAAAATCAGTGTGTTTTATTGTTTAATTACTCCTGCACCTTCAGGAGAAATCATTGTTCTCTTAAACTGAAAGGCTTATACTAAAATTCAAATTACATATACTCTTCCACACAGCTATTTAATAAAAATACCATACCATATAGTTCACTCGACCTGAGATAGCTTCTAGAAGTTACACAGAGTACTTTCTAAGTCTTTGTTTTGTCTTATTATACATTATTATTATATTTTTTGATGTATCGCTGTCTCTTATACACCCGTTTGTGTTTTTTTGTTTTTTGTTTTGTAATGAAAGAAAGGGAGTGGACTCAGGTGGGTGAAGAGGTGAGGAGGAACACGGAGGGATGGGGTTGTGAAGAAACCATAACAAGGGTACAATCTGTGAGTAAATAATCTATTTTCAATAAACAGAAATATAAATAAATAAAAAAAATTTAGATGAGATGGTTTATGGCATTTCTATATTAATTTAATAATTTATCATGTATTTACATAATAAAATTTCTAAGTAATATTTTAAAATAATTTAAGTAATTATTTGTGTCACTGCTATTTCACAATATTGTCATCTAAGGTAATGGAAATCAAGTATTTATGTTTTAGCCTCTTTCTGCTATTCTCTTGCCTTTTTTCATATGTAATTCTTACCTTTGTATTAAACTTATTTATTAGTATTTTAAATTCTATTTTATTTATATGGATATGTTCCCTTAATGCCATTTTTGATTGATCTTTCTTCAGGAATAGTAAATGATCATTAATCATACAACCTTCACTTAAGAGTCACTATATTTCCCTGCAAGTTTATTGGGAGTTATTTGATTTGCCAAATTTTATCTTCTGAGAATATAATTTTATTCATCTTATTGATCTGGACCCTGTTAATGTTTATTTTCACTAATGACTCTTGATAGAATTTCCAGTACAATAGCTGGTCAAATTATAACTTATCTATTGTCACTCACTAAACTTAGAAGAAAATCTTTCTGTAGTTGAATTTGAGTGTATGATATTGGTCCTAGGAAGCAGGACTTGGAAGGGCGTAGTCTCTTCCAGTCTCTATCTTAAGCCTTTAATCATGTGTTCTGCTTTGTTTTGATGCATGTCCCTACCAGCAAGTATACTGCCTTGGCTCAGGCACAAAATGATGGTGTCAGATGATGGCTATCCCAAGAATAAGCACTAAACAAACTCTTCCAATTTATCTTAATAAGTATAAGAGGCCAACTAATCTGGAGTTCTGGTTTTGTTTTGCATCCTAATCATGATTGCTTCCTTATTTGATGCCCTTGTGTTTTACTATGCCATCTTCTAGAAGTACTTCAGCCTGTTTTGAAATCATTTGCATATTATTTGCACAGGATATAATTTTGCAGATAAAATGATATAAGGATCCATTAGAGTTCCCTAAGAAATGCAAGGGGCTCTATAACTAAGAAGACCTTTCTATCACTAGTAAAGCTTGCTCACAAATCGGGCCAGTCTTATCCTTTTCTGTGCACTATTTGATAATGTATGTATTCTTCAAAAGGAGACACTAGATTATCAAAACAAAACAGAAAAGAGAATTGCCATTTCTACGCTTGGAACTTTCTAGAAAATACTTTAAATTCTTGATATAAAATCAAGTCCAGATTTTTATGCATTGATACAGATAATTTAAATATTCCATATCCCACCCCAGATCAAAGAAAATTGATTTGTGACATGGCTCTCAAGTCCCAAAAGTCTAATTTATCAGTGCTTAATACTTTGGATTATTTTCTCAGTGGAAACTTTGTTTTGTTAATGGCATTAATCTAGCACAAAGAAATTAAGCAATTTAAAATCAATTACAAGGAAGAACGCATTTTGAATTAAAAGTAATTATAATTAACTAAATCCTTAACATTTGTAGCCATCTGGGTTTTATTGAAAATATTTACATTTCAGTAGTCTCTGTTACTGTGCTTAATATATTAACCATTTTATAGTTGTCAAAACATTATAAACGTTTGAAATAAGGACTGATTCTTTTCTTCATTTAAGAAAAATCATTTTGACTTACTCTGTTATATCTGTTATGGTTATTTCCAAATCTCAAACTTTGTGCTTTCATGAGTGAACCATAGGATAGCAGGCATGTTTCTTGGAAAAGCTATAATTCTCTCAAAATTGCTCAGAGCAATTAAATTATTCATAAAATATTTAAAGGAATATAATAAAAATTTTATAAATGACAGACCGGTGACCTTGATTACACTAAGCCTAGCTTAGAACTGTTTTCCATGATGATATTTACCTTTAAATGGAATATATTATTTGCATAAGAATTTGTTTTGTAGTTTTATATGCAATTAACCTGCTGAAATATTGTAAATCTTGATTTTTCTACTTATGGAATAAGGCACATTATAATGAATAGGCAATGCAGATACATTCATTTATGTTTCCTAGATAATTTTAGCTACTTCTGGCGATATTACTAAACTTAGCAACACATAGTTTTAGGTACTCCACTCTGATAGCTCCTTTGCCGATTGTGCTTACAACAGAATGGCAAAGATAATCTCTGAATTTCCTCATACAGGGAACTCAGCTCCTTCTCTCAGTTATACTGCTAGAAATTAACCTAATTGTTTCACTATATTCACTGATAGTGACTGAATGACTGATAGAACAGAATTAGCAAAATAGACCAATTAATGAAAAGATATAACAAGTTCAAAAATGAGCTTAATAGTCCAAGATGTGAAAACAATAAAATATTCTTGATCTTTCTGTACTAAATGTCAAAAAACAAAAAACAAAAAACATTCAGGCTCCCTCCCATTTTTCACCTTGCCACCCATCGTTTTTGTTCATTCTGTCACCTAATGACATGATAAATGAAAAAAAAAAACACAAAAAACAAAAAACAAAACAAATAATGTGATGTCCCTCACGTGGCAGTGGCAATGGAATGCCTTTGGAAAACTCACACTCTACTAGCTAGCATTATGTTCTATAACCCAACATCCAAGCAAGTAACGTTTGAAGATAGTATACAAGGGTGCAAGGAGTAAAAACCTGCTGATGTTGTTGGGGGCACCTTTTTACACACTGAGATAGATAAAATGAAAATCTTTAAGTACTTCACAAATGTAAAGTGATTTTCTGGGTACACAAATAAAAGGGCCATGTGCATTTACCTGGCGTGCTTGTAGGTGGGCCTATAAAAGTGAGTTATAGTAAAAAGAATGGGAGTATAAGTTATATAAGAGAGCTACATAGGAGAAATATGTGAGTGCATGCATGGTATGTGGGTGCATGTATGTATGTGTATATATATATATATATATATATATATATATATATATATATCTTTTGCATGTGATCCTATAGATTTTTATAGCTACTTATGAAATTCATTTGATTTAGGAATGTTGAATGGTTGAATGTGATGATTCTTTTTTGTGTCTTAATTTTGGTTGTCATTTATGAATAATTGCAGTATGTGATATGTCTGTTTATGGCTTAAATTGTAAGGTAATTTAATCAAGATAATTAGAATATACTCATTATTATATACATTTACCAGTTTTTGTGCATTAAGGACATTTAAAATCTAACTTTTAGCAAGCTTCAAGTATGAAATGTTTGATTAATGTGATAATCGTAAGTCATTATTCTAGAATAACAAGGCTAAGCAAATAAATTAGGGTTAGAATGACAAAACAGATACAAGCAAACAAAGAAAGCACTAATGCCACTTATCCATGGAATTTATAACAGCCAGATTCAGAGAAAGAGACGACAGAATAATGTCATACAGAAGCTGGAGCAAATGAGACAAGGATGCAAAGTTTCTGTCATTTGGAAATGAAGTGTTCCTCACAAAGACTCCTCTTCTGAAAGCTTAGTTTACAGCTGCTGGTCTGATTATTGAATGTGATTGGCAACTGTGGACTCTGACCTGGTATGTTGACTTGTTAACTCCATTCTCTTCTCCTTCTCACTTTGAGTGTAATCTTTCAGTTCTGCCTGAGCTTGCAAGGCATGGGCACAGCTCTTCCCCCAATATGGTCATTAAATTTGGAAAGCATCATAAAAATGGCTTTAATCCAAGATAATGTTTCTCATGGTTGAGGCAAGCAAGTAACTTGGCATGTAGTTCTCCTACGTGAGCTGCCCTCTTACACATCCACAGCCCCCGTAAGAATTTCTTAAGGGTACCTTCTTCACTTTCTGCCTGAGATGCAGAACAAACACAATTAAAACAAGGCAAACAGACATGCCTTTAGCTTCTACTGGAACTGCCTAGCTGAGTCTAACACTAGACCCACTAAACAGCAATCAGTCTTCAAAGAAATAAACCTATTTTCAGAGCCATAGAAAAATATTACTAATAATCTAATCATACTCTTTCATATGTAAAGTAGTACAGTTTGTCAAATGTGTCTATGTTGCTTAAATATAAAAATTCATGTATAGTTAGTCTTGATTCTTTTAATTTTTTTGAGACAGGGTATCTGTATGTAGACCTGGTTGCCCTAGAATTCACAACCTACACCATGGTATCCTTGAACTCAATGAAATCTTCCTGCCTCTGCCTCCCTGGTGAAGGGATTAAAGTTATGAAACACCCCACCTGGCCTTACTTTTAGTATTTCTTAATACTAAAATAGATCTTACCCTTTATACATGATTGAAAATAATGCTATTATCAAGAACATTCATCAACAAAAGTAAATGTTGTTCTTCACATACATACTATGGCAAATTTGATTTGGATAAAAGTCAAAAAAGTAGAAACTATCACAACTCTCCACTAGTTTTTGAAGTACTGATTAAAAACATAATCAATAAATTAATATGCCAATATTTCAAAAAACAGCAATAAATCTGGGAATTTAAAAGAGATTATCTTGAATGAAGTACAAAGTGTTGTTTTAAATGCTTAACATTCTCTTAAAATTATGAATTATTTCAAATTACTAAATTTACACACTATGTTTTTTAAATTAAAGAAAGTTTATAATTGTTCCAATTTGAAGTTTACTTCTAAGTAACTTCATTGGCTTGCAAGTAATTTTAATATTCAGATTGATAATTGTTATTATTTTGTTTTAATCTGAAGATTTTTAAGCTAGTAAAATTCTATTTTAGTCTTACTGTTTATACAACTTTTAAGTATGTATGTGTGTGTGTATGTAAACATGTGCATAATTTAATTTATATATACATATATGTGCCTACATGTGTATATATATACATATATGAAATAAGTTTGAAGTTAAGATAAATCTCTAAGGAGGCATCACAGCAAACAATAATCAAAGTACAGGTTGATTTTCCTTGTGGTTTTATTTGAACATATATTTGCATTTACAAATACCATAAAACTAAAATCACACAAATTGATGCATTATGTAAATTTATTGAAAATTAACCTTTGGTACCTAGAAATAAGAACTTCAGACATTTCTTACCTTTAAATTATTCAATGTGAAAAAAATGCAGAGCCTCTTGAAGGGTGTAATTATGGACATCAAAATGCTGAAATCAGTTTTTTTTTGTATTTGATAAGTTCATGACTGCAAGTGTGAATAACTTTAATAATTCAGAACTCAGGAGTATGAAATAATGTGAACCTCCTGTGAGTTGAACCACTGCAAAGGCTTGTGTGTACTCTTCAAAGACACTACTTTGAACAAAATCTTTCCCAGTGGTAAGAAATTCCTGCGTAGAAGTTGGAAATAGAAATGTAACTATGTATTGCTTAGAAGCAAATATATTCTGGTCCCCACAGTAATATTTTCTACAAAGAATAATCCAGAGAATTTGAGAAATGAAGTTGTCTGACTTTGTAAAAGCTTATCAGGAGGTCTCATTGGAAGGGAAAGTCAGGGTAGAAAGTCATAATTTTCTTCTGTCATCATAGTTCCTGTTCCATATTGAAACATGACATTTAGATGTAATGTTGTATATAAGTTTGATTGCAGTACCTATTTTTAAACTCGGAGTCATAACTCCATCCTTAAATGTATAAAACTGAAGATTAATTGTCTAAACAAAGTGCAGCTCTCCTTTTCTGGACTAACTGTAACACCCTAAACAATGTGATTCTCATATACTAATTTTAAAGTGTTATTTTCTTAATCTTATCAGAAAAGTACTATATTTAATTCACTCTTAGTTACCTTAGTAGACATCATAAACGAAATAATATTATAGAGCACACAATCTGAATATATCTGTAAAGTATCCATGTACCATGTAACGTTGAACTGTATCTTACATAACTAAGAAATATCTGTATAAAACACCATACTTAATGACTGGTGAAGAGGTCCAGGCCCTACATCACCCTTTCAACGTGCTAAACCTTCCTGTTGGGGATGCAACTTGATCTCCCTATAATGTTGGTCCCCACGTTCCAAGATGAAAATCCTCTCCACCCCAGTTAAATAAACCCCATCAACCAAGCAACTTAATTAACTTCATGAAGAAAGGTAAATTTCTTGTAAGTTATTTCTTTTCAATTAAATATAAATACACTACTTCCCTCCACTCACTTTTCTTCCTCCAACCCTTTCCATGACTGCCTTCTCCCTCATGAGACCTCTCAAATTCACAACCACCTTTAAAAAATGTTTTAGCTTATTTAAATATAAACGAAACATGCTGAGTACATTAGATTGGCTTATATGTATACAATTGTACGGAAAACTTTATGGTACAGAGTAAAAAGTTAAGGAGCTCTTCTTGGGGGGAACTGATTCACATCCCGGCAGCATCCCTTAGTTGCCTATAGTTCCTAGTCTAGGGGCAGAGTTGTGAGAGATTTTCCTTCTCCATTAAAGTGGTCTATTGGTCCTGTCCATTTAAATCTTGTTTAGGAATCATAATTTGAAGACATCATTGGTGTAGCTTCTCTGTTATTTCTAGGACCCATAGTCAACATCAGATTTCCTTGTTTTCTAACTCAGACATATATTTCACTTGCTCATATCCACTTAAACTTTTATAATAGCATCCCATTTTATTATGTAATCAAAATAAATTCAAACTAAAAATGTATTAATGACACCAAGAATTTATAGCATGGTTATTGAAGAAAATTGGCAGTTCTGTACAATTCATTGTGTTTCACAGAATTGAGCCTTGCCCAGCTTTCCTCCTTACCTCCTAATTTATTTGATGACCTTTAAAACCATCATCAAAATCAAAGTTAGAATCAGCAGGTTGTGGGCTCCTCTAGCTAGTTCTAGCCTCCTTCAAAACCCTTGGCTGATAGTTTCCTGGAGACTGATTTGCAAATTAGCCTTTCCCTTCAATATCTCAGAGGGTGGGCATGGCAAGAAAAGCTTTTCCCTTGGGGATGCTTTTGGACATAATTGATTAAATTTATGTATGATGTGGATGGGGGATACAAATTGGAGACAATAATCAGAATGATCAAGATGAAAGCTGGGAAATAAAACCCCTATAGACTGTTAAAAATTCACATATACTCAGAAGCATAGAAGACCACATCCATTCCCATGCTCTCATAATCAGAAAAGATCTGAAAACTCCACCTTTTGTCTCAATACACAAAGTTGTAGTAATGTAGATATCTAAAAAATAGTTGGCAATGCCTGTCTAATTAAGTATGCTCCCAAAATGACAGTAGATCAACTTGGCAATGAGTAGAAGCTAGAACGATCCTAGCAATGCAGAGAAACTTTAATATAAACATTGACCACACCACCCAGCTAAATAAGTAATAGCAAAGTTTAGAGATAACAGACAAATCAGATTATATATGATGTCAAGTAGAATCTAATAAAAGACAGAATGTTAGTGGTGCTCCCAAGGACACACACAAATAAAAAACAAAACAAAACAAAAAAAAAACCAAAACAAAACACAAAAAAACAAACTAATAAGAAAAACCCAAATACATAAATATATATATATAGTAAAATACACTAAAGAAGACTTAAACAATATATATTTATTTAAAAATAACAATAATAGAAAACAGAGGGCAAAAGAGATATTATGTACCAAGAAAATGAATAGAAAAAAAATACTATATTAAGAACTTTGTCAATATTATTATATTTCATTAAACACCCCACGTTCCAAAAAAGCAGAATAACTCATTACAATACTAGATTTTAATAATAGCAGGCAAGTTTAATATTTAGACTCATAATGTTGACAAGAAAATATAAGAGAAGATATGACACACAAGCAATAGCCGAGATAAAGGGGTAACAGCTGCTTCTTTTTAATAAATATAAAGCAGACTAAAACATTAGTTGTTATTAGAAGAAAAGATAAATTTAAGTGATAAATTCAATGATGATTCCAAAAAACCTGTTGCTATGAAAATACGTATACCTAAAAATAATATAGTCTTTCAAAGAAATCAAGACCATATATGATTAAGTCTCTAACCCACCCGTCACTGAGATCTCCACTTAAGTACATCTCATCTCCATGGAAGGAGAGACTCTGTGGGAGTATAAAGAAAGCCAGGTTTTAACAGTATACCTGCATAGCATGAAAGCAGAAAATAACCAAACAGCTGCCATCCGGATCTACACTTCAGGCAGACTTTGTAGTGTTTTTAATAACTATTTAGAATTAGAAGTTATTCATAGAGTCCTTGTTCTTACCCCAGTGGTGGGCAGATACCTTTTATTAGAGAGCTTCATGATGATTTTTAACTGCCAACTCGACACCATCTAGAACCACCTGTAAAGAGTTTTAATTGAGGAATTACCCAGATTGTGTCACCCTGAAGGCATGTCTTTGGGAAAATCTCTTTACTACTATTTCCTGATTTTTATTTACACAGTCAACTGTGGATTACATGATTCCCTAGACTGAGACCTAAGTTCTATGAATGAAGGATGCTATCAGAGGAGTAATAGCAATCAGGCAGCATGAGTGCATTTATTTCTCTGTTCTATTGACTGTGTGTATGATGGCTATTGTGTGCATTCTTGCCTTTGGTTTTCCACAGTGATGGGCTGTAACACAGGAATGTAAATTGATGAACCATGTATTTCCTAAGCAGTTTTTTTTTTCATCGGAGTTTTAATCATGGCAACATACAGAAAACATAGCAGACAGTGTTCAAAAACTTTTAGGTTCCTATAGCCAGATTTAGAAGCTACCCTGATGAGACTTTTCAGTTGAGTGTGATGACACCTATCCCACTGAAAGAGATACAACTCAGGTAATTCTGGTCCTTTCCAGGCTGGTTATGTCAAGAGGAGCTGCCAACCTAAGAATTCTGAATCTGAAACAGTTACCTAAAAAACATTACCAATTTTCACGATGTTGCTGTGTTACAAAATGTTTCCTGGTGAGAAAGCACACAGCTGTGTGTGTGTGTGTGCACGTGATGTCATCAAAGTTTAAGTGGTGTCATCAAAGTTTACCTCAGCATGGGTGACAGCAATAAAAGCTGGGAACTTGCAGTACATTTTGCCACCTGAAGGCGGATCAGAGAATGGAGATTATCCTTTCCAAGTGATCGAATTGTTTCAAACCTCTCACATGTAGCTCAACTGATTTCTGCTTCTTCCAGGCAGCTGGTCTGGTCTCAGTATCTTCTTTGCAGCTTAACTTGTCTAAAAGAGACAGCAGCTTGGCTTGCTTACTCTTAGGAAGGGGCCTAATGAATCTGGACAGTGTCGGGGATTTCTTGAAACCTTCCTTCAGAATGGAATGTACCAACCTCAGAATAAATAAATAGTAATGCAGCACATGTTCAGGTTCAAGGGATATTAATTTTTCCATAAATTTATCATCACAGAGGGCAAACAAGCCATGTTATTTACTTGAAAATTATGAGATCAATCCCAATAGTTAAGCTATAACTGTAAAAGATGTTCAGTGTAATAGTAGCTACTAAATAAAAAGAAAATTGCCTTCATTTGAATATACTCCTCTTTGAATATATATATATATATATTATGTGTGTGTGTTTCTAATATCTATATGTTCATCTCCAATAGAGTCATATTTGTACATATGTTCGTGTTTCTACATGTACATATAAATTAAAAATTAATAGCACTTCATAGTTAAATGAAAATAACTTTCCTCAAGTATTACTAAGTGATTTTAAAAGCTACACATATTCGTTCCTTTAATTTTCGTCAAAATCAATCTTTAGTTTCAGTAATTTTACTAAAATGACAATCTTTATTCTTTATTGCTTTTATATTAAAAAACAGAAACATTTTCATAAATAAATGCAATGGCAGACATGCTTTCATAATGGAATGGCTCATTAGTGTATTTTTTTCTGAATTATTTTCCACATATAACTTACTCATATTCTGAATGTCAGTATTTTCCAAAATATGTGGGAATTTGAGTCAGAAAAGAATAGACATTAATTTTAATCATTAAACCTATCCTCTATGCTTATGGAAATGACATTCATTCTGTGTACTAGGTCTTTGTATAATACTGGCCCAGTGATAATTTTGATTTTAATCTTCTTCCATAACAAATAATTGTAACCAGGCATCAGAATGTTCAAATTTCAGACAAAATCATGTCCAGTTTACATTTCTTTTCCGATCTCTTTTGCAACTTGGTGCCTTCTTTGCTGTCAGTTTTGACAACATCATTTTGAAGAGATCTCATCTCAGCAATAATTACAGCATGATGCAGGACACTTAAATGAAAAGATAATTTTCTCTTCTATAATAGAGTAATTTTCTTTACTTAGGGGTACCATAAACTGCATAGAGATTTCTGTCAACAAGGACTATCAATTTCCCAAGTCTTCTCAGCCATCTCTTAATATGTATTTTCATCATCACATCATATTTAAAAGCTGTCATCTACCAAGTATTTCAAGCATAAAATGTATAGATAAAGGAATGATCGTGTGCCCCATTCATTGGATCTGTGTGCTTGTGCCCTCTTCTTTCATAAGAAAATAATTTGGATTTATGTAATCTAGTAAGAGACAGAAAATACTGAGGAAATTATGAATATTGACTCACCTTATTAAACCTTTCGACCATTTAGTTACTTCGCACAATGATTCATTTAGTATTTATTTATATATTATTGGCTAGCTCCCTCCAAGAAAAAGAAAATAACAACCTTTTGGTTTTCAAACTTCCATGATCTAAATACCTACGATAAGTAAGATTAGTTGGTTTGTTGATTGAAATTAGTATGCTATTTGAGTTTTGAATTGGTTTCTCATTTGATTTTTCTGACATGTACTTACTCATTCTGTCAGGAATTCATTTGTGAAACTGGGAGATTAGGTTGAGTTAGTATTTAATATTCACATGCTTTCCAAATATGTGACATTTCAAATCTTTAAAAGTGATATTTAGGGCATGTTGATATTTTAGGACAATTTGATAATTATTTAGTTAGGAGTAAGAAAATACTTTATATTAAAATTATATTTAAAATTTACTATAGATATCTTGGGATTTTTTTCATTCTCACTTTGCATACTAGCTGGGTGCCTTTAGGAGGCTCCCTACAGCTATAATTCTCAGTTTTTTAAAAACATATGTGTAAATAAGAGAAAAATACTTTTTTGAGAATTGAATCAACTGTTGCATTAAAAATTAAATTCTAGCTGGGTGGTGTTGGTGCACACCTTTAATCCCAGCACTTAGGAGGAGATACCTGTGAGTTTGAAGCCAACTTGGTCTACGGAGTAAGTTCCAGGATAAGCTCCAAAGCAATACAGAGAAAGCCTATCTTGAAAACTAAAAATTAATTAATTAAATTCTTTGTGTATAAAGACTACACAATAATTCTTGGAGATAATAATCAATGAATAGGTGGTATGAAATTACGTCAATTTGTTAAATTAATTTGTGTCAATTTGTATTTATACTATTTAAACTTGATGAATAAATATGTTATGCGTTCCTATATTTCTTATTGGCTGATATCTGTTGAAACAGATTATACATAATTTTAAGAATTTTGAGATATATGAATGCCTTTAAAGATATAATATATTGTCCATGAAATAAGTAGATCTTGCCTTCTAAAATCTTTCTCTTTTCATGTTATACAATTAATCATCAGTAATTTATTATATTTTAAATTATACTAGAGTTGCTTAAAATATCCATCCTAGTGGTCATAAAGATATCAGTTTAATAACAAAACATTTCCTTGAATTTCAAATTGAATATAATCTTAAAAGAACATGTAATCTTGTAAAAAAATAATGCCATATTTAAAATTCTCTGCAATTATCATTGTAGTACATTTTTGAACAAGGAGAATATAGATCTATTATAATTCATTAAGAGAAAGTGAAAAATAACTCTCAAGAGTGGGAGAGGGCATTTCATTTCCATTCTTTTTTTTTCATCAAAATTCCATTTAGTAATAATTTATAAAAAATGTTCCTAGGATTACACTAAGTACATTTTTGTACTCTCAGTTAATAGCTAAGTCACACCATTGAGATATGAAGACATTCTTTTAATTTTTACCTTGAGAGAGCTAATTTTTAACAAGTATAATTTATTAAGTTACACAGCAAATAAGTAGGAATATCGAGAACCTGAGAGGAAGCACCCTGGCTAGTAGGTTATGTCATTATTTCAAGTTATACTATTTTAATTACATGAACTTATCTTTTAATAATAGATAAAAATATAGGAAGATAAGAGCAAAATCTTGAGCTGGATAATGATGCATACATGCCTTTAATTCCAGCATACAGGCGACAGAGACAGAGACAGGAATATCTCTATGAGTTCAAGCCCAGCCTGGTATACAGAGAGAGTTTCATGATGCCCAGCACTACACAGAGAAATCCTATCATAAATACCCAAAGAAATAAATGAAGAAATAAACAGATAAATAAAATAAGTACATAAATAAAAGAATTCCTTTGGGAGGATTTATATTTTAGATATTTGAGGATGTTTAATCATTTTATATGTTTTTGAACATAATTTTCATATGTCAATCATTTTAAGAACATAAATGAGACTTAAAATACATTTGTATTATACATTAAAGAATAAATGGATAACATTTATATATCTGTATGCATCTTATTAAAAGGAAGAACATGACTGAATAAACTTTAATCTGACCATATTCCATAATCCATAGTGTCTAGCCTGTACTGGCTCTTAAACAATAAGCATTTATACAAGGGAGGAACAAAGCTTTATAGCCGGAATATTAATCTTTAGGAAAACTGACAGCCTTTCCACTTATACAATTCATAAAATTAGCTTAACCTCCCCAGACATAATTGTGTGTATCTATAATTCAGGTACTTAATTACTTACAGTCAAGTGGGAGGTTTCAATATGTCTCTCCCTGACTTTGTGTTTGCTAAAGAAAGAGATCTCATTATCATAGCCTCTCTAAGGAGACTTTGGGAGAATGTCAGAAGGGAGAATGCCATTATACATCCACAAAGACAGGTCTACAACGCTATTTTGTTTTTCAATTTGTTCTCTGTTGGGAATCTTTAGTAACTGCTATAGAATAAATGTTTTTAAATAAATACACCAGAGTCTATGGTAGATAGCATGACCTGTGATGCCTGAACAACATTGCTGATGAAAAGTTCACATTGTCTCATCCCAAAGTGTTCCACATTCTCAAACTTGTAATGCTTTGTTTGAGATCCTCTTTTATTTTTTTTTTAATCCTGAAGCATATGAGTATCACTATCTTAGGGAAAGAAATAAAAGTACTTAACTCAAAATATAATAATAAATGATATGGAAATACATACTCATAATATTTCAAAGTGCTATTATTAATTGTTATATCTGTCATTTTAATTGGTCTTTCTTGGATTGCTTTGAAAAAAACTTCATTACTTCATTCTAAATTATATATTACTTTCTTATGAAATGTCTAAGTATTTTACTTAGTTGTGTCAATTTTATCTGTAAGGTCCTTGCTTTGATAAATAAACATGTATAATGAAAACAATCTACAGTTCATATCTTAAGGACAATTTTACTCAAAATATTATACTAGATATTTTATAATTTATAAAAATCCAGGTAATATTATTTCTTCTTGGTGACTAAATTTTCCTAGCTAAATGAACTGCAAGTAAATATAGCGCTTTCTCTTTCTGCCCTTTCAAATGTTTCTTACTTACTATCCAAGAATAGCTCCTCTGTGTTATGATAGCTCTTATTCCAATTGTATTTCCTTTGTTCTAATGTAGACTTTAAAAGAATACTTTGTGATCGTAAAATTATATTTGCTGGTCTTTCTTTACAATGATTATTTTAAAAGACAATATTCAATATTGCTCTTAAAGTTAAAAATAGTAATTCTTACAAAGTTACTGTTTCTTCAGCAAAGTAGTATAAAAAATTGTTGTGGTAGAACAGTTGGAATTTTAAAACTGAAGGGAAAGCATCCCAAGTTTACTGTCAACAGATATTTTTGCTCTATATTCACTGGAGAATTTACTTTTTCACTATAAATTCCAAGAGGTCTTTTACTGCATGTGCAATCAGAGAATATTTTTTTCTTCATATTTTCAAGATTCTTTTGTAATATCTTAACCCTGCCATTGTTTTCTCGTGAAAAACTATTATCACTTTAATAATTGTTCTATCAATAAAACAAAGTTGAAAATGGCATAAGTCTATGAAGACCGGAGAGCAAATATTTAGGAGAAAATAGGTATCAATTTTGTTATGAACAGAGCACAGCACATGTTAAGTTCAGATAAGAATAAAGGCTTGATTTTAAAGCAGGGAGTTAGCTGTCATTATGCAAAGGAACGTTTTAACTAACTTAAAATTTAAAACATGTGTTGACTGCAGTACTGAGGTATGGTTCAAAGGCAAAAAAAAAAATGGTATCAGGATGTTGCTTTGACATTAGGCAAACTAATGGCATGAAAGAATTAAGAACTGATTAACTTCTGGAAAAGTCCATTTAGAATGAAGGTGAAAGGATTTCATGATTGAATATGTATACAAATGTAAACAACGTGGGGTAAGACTACGTCAGAAATTAAGATAGAGATTGGTTTTATTTTATGATTCTCTATTCAGTGTTCGGAAAATTCACATCATGCATCTCAATCCCTCTCATCTTCCAGACTCTCCATGCCTGTCCCTCTATTTTTTATTATACCTCCTAAATGAATTAAACACAAAACAAAGGAACCAAAAATTAAAACAAATAAAATAAAATACCCACTGCTCTCCAGAATCTTACCAACACTACTTCGTTCATCCTAGAAGCACAAGGAGCTGTGGTGTGTCTTACAGTACACCCCCTTTGTCCAATTAGCCCCACCGCAAAATATCATTACAATAAGTCATTAATCTGTTTGAAGGGACACCATCACGACTTGACTGGGCCTCATAGAAATTCCTCTCGGAAATCCTGTTGTTGGCCGAGTCATGGAGATTCTGCAGTTACTGTCTTGTAGGACCAGTCCAGGTCAAAGATGGAGCAAAAGGTTTTGATTGCAAGAATCATGAGAAGGTTAGATTTCTCATCAATCATCACAAAATGTTTTTACTATGGGAGATCTTGCTTTTAGGTAGATGATATTAAGGGTTTCATCAGAGTAACACAATTAGTTAGAAGTATTTAACATATAATCATACCGATTTTATTCTGTGAGTTTCAGCTATCTGTAGTACTTGGACTCACCTTTTAACAGAATTGTACTCCAAAAATGTTTCTCATGGACTTTCCCTTTCAACCTCTCTACCTCTCAGAGCCACTTATCTTTTTACTGGTCCCATATATTTACTTTTTCTATAATAGTCTCTGCTTAAAATTATACAAAATAGAGACATTTTAGTTTGTCTTTTCCATATTAATAATATATTGGTTAGTTTAGACTTCCAAGGCAATTCTGTGGACTGATATATCATTTAGTGCTCAATAATATCTCAATGTCCATATGTCACATATTTAAATTGTCTAGTACCCAGAAAACTAACACTTGATATATTCTCAGCCTAATGGAAGATACTATATCTACATGAAGATAATTTTGGAGGAAAGAATACATTTTCAATATGTCTGAGTAGATATTGTGGAGAATAATAGTTAAATCATATCATAAAATATTAAAGGTTTTATTTTTTATTTTTATTTTACATATCGATCCCAGTTCCCTATCCCTCCCTCCCTGTTTCCCTCTCTCCCACCTTCCCATGCTCCCAAACCACCATCCCCTTCCATTTCCCCCTCAACACCCACTCCACATGTATGCTGATGCCTTCCAGGAAGGGTCATCTAAATCTGTCATTTGGAGTAAGGACTAGGTCCTCTCTTCTGTCTCTAGGTTAAGGAAGTATAATAAACTATGAAACTGAGAAACTGTTTCTCAGTAGCTGTATTAGCTTTCCTTCTCAGCCCCCACAACTAAGTACTATTTGTGTCAGGATCATTCTGCAATGTGGTCATTCTGTTACAGTAAATGTCATCACTAAGTGTAATTGGCAATTCTCTGACAACAAAAGCATTAGAATTCTCATGTTTGTCCACCATCCGTTTGATCTGTTATCATTGATGGCCCTTATGTGATGAGGCTATTTTCTATTACTGAATTATTATAGTTCACTGTATTATATTATATAATTTATTTTTATCTGATTTTTTTAGAAATTATTTTAGAAATATATTGTTATTTGAAGAAAGAAATAATTTGATTTTATTCAAGTTTAATACATAGGTTCTAATTTTAGTTTTGTATCTAAAAGTCATCACAGTTTATGCCTTTTATTTACTAGGAGTCTATTTTATTATATTTATGCCTGATTCAATTTTAAGTTTTGAAAAACTGTGAGATCTGTTCCTGATTTCTTTCTTTGTAGGTGATATCTCGACATTCTAGCAACAATTTATTGCTTTTGTGGCATATTTCCCAACACCATCAAATCTAGAACATGCATATAAAATCAGATTAATATAAACTGAAAATTAATAATAAAATAAACCCTAGAGCATGGGTATAGAACACTCAAGTTGATTGTAAGTCTGCCACTTAATGGTACATGAATGTTGATAAATTGCCTAACAATTCTGACCTATTTTTTTCACTGCAATACTAGGTTAACACTATTTCTATCACCTAACTTAAGGAGTTACATAAAAAAATATTGTTTGGTCTATGTGTTTCATGCAATGTGAGTCATTATATAAACATAGTTATTTAGATTTTGATATAAGTTCATTAATGAAAATAATATATTATTATTATTATTTTGGTTTTCAAGACAGGGCTTCTATTTATACCTTTGAAGCCAGTACTAAAACTTGCTTGTACACCAAGCTGTCCCCGAACTCACAGAGGTCTGCCTGCCTATGCAGCCTAAGTGCTGGGTTTAAAGGAATGTGCCATCACTGCCTAGATCAAAAGATATACAATTTATTTAAAAAATTAGAAATATTTTAATGCTCAAAATTAATTTATTTCCTTTATTTAGACAATATAATATACAGATATTTTTCAAACATTAACTTAGTATTCTCATGCAGTGGGTTTCTTCGGAGAAATTTAAACACGATAACCAAATAATTTTTATTTAGAAAAAAAATAATATATTTATATGAACAAGGTTGTTATGCTCTGGTAATTTTGATGAACTACATATTTAAGGCTGTATTTTCATAAACTTATTCTCTGAACATCTGCATGAATTTGAATACACTGTCATCAAGGCAAATTTTTGGTGCAGATGAATTAGATGTACATGGAGAATATAGATGGTTATTTCAGACTGTGATGTTACAGTCAAATATAAGCAGGTGCACATGTTTCAACGATCATGACTTCCATATTGAGTGACTTCAATATAAAATCACTTTAAAATGGTGGACATGGTTTTCTTTATTCTCAATGCTATTCTTTTATACTTAATATTGCAAAATGACATTTGATGTTTTTAAGTAAACAATTTACCTCTACGTTTATTGAGCTTCATTAGATTAGCAGAAGCCTCAACAATAGACTTGTATGATAGACTTCATACTGAAAATGCCCTATGTTCTCACAATCACCAGGCAATGTCTGTTTAGAATTTTCATGGAGTTTCTTAGAGAAAATAACGTACACTTCCTCATAAACAGTAACATCTTCCAGGTTCACAACACCTGGGAAGAAGCTAAATGATGCCCAAAGTTAAAAAGGTACTCAGAGAGAAGGCTGACTAAATGAATATCTCATCTCATTAACTCTGCATTGCTACATTCTTAAGAAACAAAATTGCCAAGGAAGGATGAAATAGTGATTTAATTGTGTTTCCAGATTACCATTCTGAACTTAAGTTTTAAATCAATTTTCAACCATGACTTCTTTATTTATTTATTTATTTTATATAACCAAGTCCATTTAAATGAAAACAAACATTTATACACAATATTTGGGAATTCAGGCGTCGTTCTTTCCAAACTACTTCCTGCTGGTAAGGGGCGCTGTCAAGGGGATTCGAAGAAGATGCAGAAATCCTGGCTGTAATCTGTAAGGCTACTTTGTTCAGCTGTTTTGAAAGTAGGATCACCTGGTACTCTGTTTCAGGCGGTCTGGCTTGATCAAACCACATTAGTGTGGAAGGAATCCACATCTTTTCATTTTCTGTGGAAACAAAAATAGAAATCCTTTTCCCCAGTAACTTGACAGCAGAAGAGATTTCTCATTGACTAAGAACACTTGCTGTTCTTGTATAAGACCAGAGTCTAGTTCAGAGTTCCCACAATGAACAACCCAGAATTGACTGTAATCCCAGTTTTAATGGTTCCAATGACCTATTCTGACCTTGAGGAAAATACATTCACTGACTTATGCAAGCATACATATAATCAAAATTTTTAAAGGATAAATTAAGTAAAGAAATTTAATTAATGAGGAGTATGCATTATCCTTTTTTATTAAGTGATTATTCGCTATGCTTACAGTTTTGGTGATTATTCAGCAAGTAATTGGAACAAAGATGAAAAATGTTATTCAAAATCTCAATCATTCTAAATAAATATGTTTGATATGAAGATAACCCTGCTTTTATGTCAGGGAAGATGTATAGAATGACTACTTTATGTGACCTTTTGTTGGGTGAACAGGAGATAGCAAATAATTTCCATTAAGGATGGTCCTAAGTAGGATTATTCCAAAGACAATATTTCAAGGAAAGGACTATATCTAAAGGGAAATTCTAAGTTTGAACTCAGAACAATACAAGTTTTTGGCAGTTTGTATCAAATGGAAAATTTTTATGAAAAAATGGGATGGATAATCTATTCAGTATATAATAACATTCAAGATCTCAAGAAAACCATTACTATACAGTAGTTCCTGGTAGGGAATGGCCTTTATGTGATAAATAATATTTTCTTGTAGTTGTTTTCTGAATCCTTTTCATTTACCTGAAGGAAAACAATATTTTTAACATACATACCTCTTCTTTTTTTCAGTTCCCTGTGCCTACACAAAGGGGCAGGTAGTCTGCTCCAGGTTCCATTCTAAACTATTAGCTTAGTTTGGTAACTATATTTTCATGTCCCATGACAGTATCACTTAGTGATTACATATCACTGGGCTGTAAACTTTCCACATCACTTGAGTGCTATTAGGCATCTCCCACTTCTCTGCCTGAGCAGACTCTTACCTTCAAGCAAGTTACCACTTTTGACCATTTCCTTGTACAAGTCAAAATAAAGCAACAGTTTGTAATTGCAGGTACTCAGTCAATATTAGTTATTGAATATAATCTTCATATAGACAAACTTTGTCTAAAGATACATCGTCTTTAATATATTCTAGAAAACCACAAGCTTGTTTTATACTGTATTAACTTTCACTGCATCAAGGAATGCATGCAATATCAGTTATTTTAATGCCCACATTAGTTTAAACTGAGCTTTTCAACATCTGTTACATCTACTAACCATGAATGTAAAAAGATACATTTTTCTATTATTTTTGCAAAATGCAATATATAAATGATTTAAATATAGTTATATACTAATGAAATTGTGCTGTGAGCAGCTGGCATGTGGCTCCCTTATGTTACAAACAAAAACAAAGAAAGTATGCTTTATCTGACACAGAGGGCTTCATGCTGTATGAGTTTTCACTGTAATGACAGCAGACGGTCAAATTTATACCTCAAAACTGGACTCAACTCAGTATTGAATTTAGATTATGAAACTGCTGTATTCCCAGTCCTTCTTTCTTGTTAAGATCTCTGTTCATCAATATATTTTATTTTATGTATATTTCATGAAATATTGGGATATTCTAGCTATTGTGCAATGTGTATGTTGAAATGCTTGGTGCATCCGCAAGCGTTATTGATCCTGCTTGCATTTACATTGAGATATAAAGACCTACAATAAGAGTTGTTTACTGAGCTTGAATAAAATATATTTTGCCATATAATCACTGGGAAGAAGGGAACATTAAAATTTAACAAAATTGTTTTATTTGGACAATACTGAGACTTTACTACAAAAATAATTAAGAAGAAATAAGATGTGTGCTTTTATCTTTCCTGTCACATCTATATCCATTCCCCATGAAAACATTGCCATGGTTTTCAGACCAATAGCTTTCTAGGGAGTAATATTCATGAAAAAGTCATAAAGTGTAATAAAATTTATATTTAAGGATCATAGGAAATGAGAATTGACAGGAAGAATGTGCCAAGATTTTAAAACTCTCTCACATTGTGTTAACATAATGTATCCTTCACCCCCAGAATAAAATAAGACATAGTTTTCATTGGCATGTAAATTGAGAAATAGGCTATTTCTTCCATGGTCTGGTTTACGGTCGACATTTATTGATATCATTAGAAAGTGGAAAGAGTAGAAATTTAACATTTTAACTGCTGTGAGTTACATCTTTGCCTTGTACATGTTTTACTCATATAGCATATTGCTTAAAGGAGAAAAACTAGCTTTTGCTCACCGAAGCATCAGATATGAAAATTGTTTCTGATTGGTTTTAGTAATTATTACAGATATATTCATAAACACACATAATCATTGCCTTAAATGGTGTGTCAAAATAGTGATGGAGCCAAAAAAAAAAAAAGGTGGATACTCAAGAAAATGATCAATAAAAATTCATTCAGTAGAACTGATAAATAGTAAGGATAAATTAAATTTGTTATTAATAAGATGATATATTCTATATTTTCTTTGGATTTTCAGAATTAATATAATCACATCATTTCTTCCTTGCCTTTGCTCTGTCAAAGCTGTCCCTATACAGCTGCCCCCTTAGCTCTGCCTAAATTCCATGACCTATTTCTTCATTAATTATTATTGCATGCATACATGGCATGCTCCATCTGTGTAATTTTACTCATTTGTATAATTTTACGGCTGATGATATGGCACAGAATAACGAATAGTGTGTTCTTATTGGAGAAACTAATTCTTGTTCTCTCAGCATCCCTTGGTTGCCAGTAATTCTCTGCATATGGCAGTATCCTCATAGTCTTCTCCTCCACTTTGGAATGTCTATTGGGTTGTCTTGTTCAGATCTGCTAGTCCTCACCCATCATCAATGAAACGTCTCTTGCAACTGACAGACCATTCAGACATTCAAACTACTTAATTTGAAATGTGAAGGTTTAGCTGATCTTGAGGGTATTGTTTTTTCTAGGTACCAGAATCATAACTTTAATCAAATGACTTATAAGGCCTGGCCCTCAATGCATACTTATAAGACCCTCAATATGACAGTTTTCCTAGTATCCTGTTGTATGCAAGGTTTTACTATATATACCCCCAGACTTATTACTCCCAAGAAGTTTTGAGGATTGAAGAATTTGCATTCCAAGTTCAAAAACTACTATAAAGTAAACAATGATTGATTTTTCAATACTAGAAAATATAATGAATAAAATGATAGAAAACTATGGTCTTAATTTTTAACAGTTGATGCTACTTAAATTTATACTCTATGAATCACAATGCCTTTGCTATTCTAGGATGAGAACAGAGAGGACAGTCATGGGGTTTACTTCCTTGGGTAAATTTGTGTAACTGTCTTCTCCAATCTAGGTAGAATTTTGTCAGACCCAGAAACCCCATGCAATAAATATATATTTATATCATGTAATATATGTGCAGTTATCCATTATGGTGCTGAATGAAAATAGGTATTGAAGAATTTTCCCTCTAGGCCATTTGGTGTCATCTGTAAGGTAAGGGATTTTTAGAAGACTTCATTGTCTTCTATCTATCAGGTCTATAATATTCTCAGCTTACAAAAGTTTTATTTTTATTTGCTTATTTATTTATTTTTTAGTGGTATTTCCCCACATGGTTCAAAAGCATGTCCATTTTCTTTCCCAGGTCCAGCAGGCATGAATCTGTTGGACTCTTAACCAAGCAATTTTCCAATTGACTTAACTCAGAGCCAAGTGATTTTTAATTCACTTATGAGAGTGTTATCACTTTGATATTTACAAATTTTGCCAATACACAAGGGAGAATAACTAGAAAGCATTACTTCAGGAGAGGGAGTCTGGAAACCATTTTAGGAAGTTCAACCTAATAATAAGTTGAAACAAAATTTGTTATGACATTTCCTTTAAATTTCAGCTCACGCATTTGATATTATTTCATTTAAATATTGTGATGTATGATTTGCATTGGTGAAACAGTGTGTGTAGATAACATAGGCAGGAATATTCATGCATGCTCAAACTGTCTTCCTGCCAATGTCACTTCTTAACAATTGAACATATTTAAAAATCTGAGAGAGTTTGTTTAAAAAAACAATACTCTTAAGGATTTCCAAAATTCAAACTGGTGAAAATTCCAGCAGTGAGGAGGAGTATGGGACACAGAGTCTTACATCTGACCAAGAAGCTATTAGCTATTTGCAATTTATAGCAACTAGCAGAGGGAAAATCAATTTTCTACAATGGAATATCAATCTACATATCACCCACACTCTGGCTTAGGCCCCACAACAAAGAGTATTTGGTAAACACAGGATGGAATTGTGCGTATTAAATTTGCTTTTTATTTTGCTTTGCACAGTTTTTTTTTATTTTTTTAAGATCTGGCTTTTTTGTTTTGCATGTTCTTTTTTTGAAAGAGAGAGGCATAAAGGGACAGGGAACAAACGAATTAGGTAGGAAAGCAGAAAGAGCCTGCAGGAATGTGAGATTGGAAGTTGGGATGTGGAAATACTATTATCAACATAAAGTATGTGAAAAATATGTTTTGGATATTCTAATAAAACTGAAAATCTTAAACAAACAATAACAGCACCTATAAATTTACCTCATATGTGCTTTCTGTATTACCCTCCATACTCAAGTCAGGTTAAATTGCTTGCTTTGGAATTTTTTAAATCCAAGAATTCTACATATTCAGGTAAACAATTTTTCATGAAGAGAAAAAATGTTTACATGTTTACATCTCTAACCATTCTTTAAGATAATTACAACTTTACATTTTATGAACTCTAAAGCAAGCTCAGTCATTCCTTTTACGTGTGGATCTGTTACCTGAAACCACTTTTTCTATACTAAAAAGCAAGAGCCGCAAGGCGTCTACTTAGTTATATGCAGACACCTGCTACAGTATGTACAGGGGGAGCACTCAGCAGGGAACACTGCTTTATTTTTTTCCCCAGCCCATTCCTTTAGATAGAGGTGCTTTTTATGTGCATATAAATATTAAGCGTAAATACAACCTAGCCATGTGGTGGAGGTGAATTCAGGAGTCTTCACTGAGAAAAGGAAAAGCAGGACATAGCAGGACATTGGCTGGGTAGCAGTTTGAGAACAAAGTCTAGAGGGAGCAGATTATCCTCTACAGTGAAGACTGGATAGTAAGAGATAAGGATGTTTCAGTTTATAGCCCATGTGCATACTTTAAGTGCTTATAATTGTATTTATTTCCACTGTTTAAAAATAATAAATAAGTGGTAAAATAATTGGACAAGTTAATTTCAAAATGCTTGATTTTTAGAGGTAAATATTAGGAGCTCCATGACTTACATTGTTTTGCTATTGGCTATGGGTTTTCATTTATTTTACTTTTGGTTCTGTTTTGAAAATACTAGAAGAGTCCTAGCTTGTGGTTATCTGTCTATAAATCCTAAGTCACATGAAAATCAACAATAATAGGTTATAGTGAATATTCAGAAGTTAAGAGTTTTTGATGCTCAGTTATGAAGACCAGAGTTTGGATCTGAGCACCAGAAGGCAAGGCACAAATGCCTGTAACTCCTGCAACAAAGGATCCAATGTCTTCTTCTCTTCTGGGAATTGCACATATGTGCATGAACACACACATACACACACACCAGGCCACATGAATACACAAAAATGTAAATAGTATTTTAATCTTACAAACATCAATTAGAAAGGTATTTTATTTGTGTGTATGTGTGTTTGCATATGCACACACATTCTTATAAGTGTTGTGATCATATCCATGCAGGTGTGACTGTGTCATGTATCTAGAAGTAGGATACTTACATAAGATTTCATCATGCAAGTGTTGCCAGGCTTTTTGCTGTTGTTATTGGTAAAGTATCTGTCAATGAACCTGGGTACATTGAGTAAGGTCCAGTTATCTACCTGTCTCTGCCTCCAGGTTCTGAGATTACAAAGGCATATACTTTGTCTCACTCCAGGTAGCACTGGCTGTCTAACTTAGGTCCCCAAGCTTGTGTGGGGAGGGCTTTCCTAAATGAGCCTTAAAACAAGCCCTAAACACTTTTTTTAACCTTTTAAAAATGTTTTGAGATTTTTTTTAAAATTTATTTTATAACAATCTTTTTTTGTAATTTTACATACCAATTCTTCTTCCTGCCCCCTCCTCTTCCTCCCCCCACCTTCCCTACACCCCATCCCTTCCACTCCAGACCAATATTTATCCCTAGTGCTTGAACTACCTTCTTGGAACCCGTTCTCTTTGGAGGGTTACCTTGCTCAGTCTAGATATAGCAGGGAGGTACTTGGTTTTGCCCCAAATTGAAGTGCCAGACATTGTTGAGTTCCCAGGGGAAGCCTTACCCTATCTGAGATTTTAATTTGATTACATTTCTCCCTTTCCTTTCATCCCTCCAAATTCTCCCAGGCACCCTTGCTTCTTTTGGCACTTACGGTTATTACATACATACATACATACATACATACATACATACACACACACACACACACACACACACACACACACACACACACACATATATATATATATATAATGTTTTCTTTATCCATTTTTCTGTTGAGGTACATTTATGTTGCTCCCAGTTTCTGGATATTATGAATTAAGCAGCAATGAACATGTTTGAACAAGTATCCTTGTAGTTAGATGGCATTTTCCCAAGAGAGTATAGCTTGACTCTGTGTTTTATGGATTCCCAACTTTTTGAGGAACCAAATAATGATTTCTATGGTGGTTATACAAGTTTGTGCTACACTAGCAAAGGATGATTTTCCCTTATTCAACATTTTAGAGAGATTTCATTACCACTTGTTTTACTGATCTAAGCCATTCTGACAGGTGTAAGATGGAACCTCACAGTCATTTTAAATTGTATTTTTCTGATGGATGCGGATGTTGAATATTACTGTAAGTTTTTCTCAGCACTTTAACTTTTTTTATTAGGAATTCTTTATTTAGATATGTACTCATTCTTGATTGGGTTTTTGCATTTTTTGAGATTCAGTTTCATGAGTTCTTTATATATTTTGGGTATTAGCCCTATACAAAATATTAAATTGTTAAAATATTTTTCATTCAGTTGTCTGTCACTTTGTCCAAATAATGGTGTCCTTTGCCTTACAGAAACTCTTCAGTTTCATGTGGTACAATTTATTAATTGTTAATCTTAGTACCTGCTATATTTGTATTGTATTTCCAACGTCTTCTCCTGAGACAATGAGTTCAAGGTTCTTCCCCACATTCTTTTCTGTCGGTTTTGGTGTAACTTGTTTTAAGTTGAGGTACATTTTGACTTGAGTTTAGAGCAGGGTGATAAGTATGAATCTATTTGCATTCTTTATCAAAATCATGTGTCCCTAAGTGTGTAGAGTCAGGTCTCCTTCTCCATTCCAATGCCAGTGATCTATGTGCTTATTTTTTTTTTTTTTTTTTTTTTTTTTTTTTTGGCCAGTGTCATGAGGTTGTACTCTACTACAGCTCTGTAGTGCAGCATGATATAAGCAATGGTGAGATGTTCAGCAGATTTTGATTGGTTCTTTGTTTGTTTGATATTTATTGTTTAGGACGTTTTTTCCTGTTTTTTCCCCAAAAGTAAGTTGATAATTTTCTTCAAGTGGCAAGCATTTATTTTTGCATTTTTTGCATTTTATATGTCCACTATCTGTTAATGGAGACTGTGATTAATTCAGTATGGGTGTCATTGTGAATAGGCAGAACTAATTATTAGCTCATGTAGCTATTTGATATAAAGAGTGAATTTATTGGTCATATACAATGGTGAGATATTTGGATCCTGTGGCAAGGATAATTGTGTTTGTAAAGGAATGATCATGATTCTATGTTTGGTGGCTTTACTGATTTATATTCCCTCTAAGGTACATATGAGGTTCCATATGCTCAAAAGCATTTGAATTTTGTTATAAGATCAACTTGAAATGGAAATGACATTACGTTGTTATTTTTATTCTGATTTTCCTGGTTATTTGCGTTAAATAACTGCTATTCAATAGGATTGCTGACATTTGTATGTTTTCTTTTGAAAAAAAAATACTTAGGTTAATAATCTATTTTTATTACATTAGTAGGATTTTGTTGTTGAACTTTTCTTTTTTAAGATATATTTTATTTATTTTTGTATTATTTGCCACTATAGTCAACATAAGTATATTTGTACATGTAACTCTACACAAGCAAAAAACAGATGAAAGCATCGGAACCCTTGATGCACATTTTACAGATGTTCATGGTACCTGACTAGCTGCACTGGCACTGTAACTGAATTTTAGTTCTCATGCTTGTTCAGCAATTGTTTTAAGCGTTGAGCCATCTCTTCACTCCTGGAAGATGAGTCTAATTAAATGATACAGAACTATATGAACCATGCCCCATAGTGTAATGCCTAAAACGTGCAGATGACATAAGTACCTATCTTCTGTTTCTCATCTTTCACTTAATATAAAGAGGGCTTCAGCTGTCTTCTAGCCCATGGTGTGGGAACCATGCAGGCTCCTTGGTAAAGGGAACCCATGGAAGTCTCAGGTGCTTTGGATAACAACCCTCAAGCATCTGGAGAAACGTGTGGCTGCTGAAGGAGAAGGGAGAAGTCAGGTTATGCAACAGAAGGCAGGCTGCTACACTTATATTTCCTAAAAACCTAAAAATGGGAGTGAGGAAGGATATGACTTTTATGGAGAAAATTAACCTTGGTAAGATAAAATAAGAATAAAGAGATATAGTCTGAAAATATAGAGAAAGAGAGAGAGGCAAAAAGAGTTTCTGTGTGTGACTACCTTTAACACAAGGTGTTCATCAACTCTAGTGTGAACTATACACTAAGCAGTTTGTGACTGTCATCTACTTACATAAATATGTAGAAAAACCTTTCTTACATGCCATAAGCTAAATAAATTGTAATTAAGCAAAAAATGGATTAAAGGGTATTACATTAAAATGTCAAGGTTTTTTAATATATAGTTTTCTGATTTTTTTTTTACAAACATTAAAAATAAAAAGTTTCTCATATATTTCTAAAATATCTATGTTTTTGATCAATGGCCTGGAATTTGATTGTAGATGGTCCATTCAACATCATAATATCAAAACCACCATATCTTGTTATTGTTCATACTATTAAAAAATAACAGAGATGGGCACAAGTAGCATACACCTTTTATACCAGCACTCTGGAGGCAGAAACAAGTAGATTACTGTGAGTTAGAGACCAGCCTGGTCTACAGAATGAGTTTCAGGAAAGGATTCAAACCTACACAGAAAAGGCCTGTCTGGAAAACATAACAGAAAACAAAAATTAAAAGCAAAACAACAACAACAACAAAAACCCAAAACCAAAACAAAAAACCCAACCGATTCCAACTTCTGTTTTTGGGGGGAAGCAGTTGGTTTTTGTTTTTTGGTTTTGTTTTTTGAGACAGGGTTTCTTTATGTAACAGCTCTGGCTATCTTGAAACTAGCTCTGTAGACCAGGCTGACCTAGAACTCACAGAGATCCACCAGCCTCTGCCTATCCAGGGCTGGTATTACAGGCATGTGCCTCCACTGCCCGGCCAGGTTCCAATTTCTTACAACCAAATCTGCTTTTTGTTTAATACATTTGTTAACCACAGTTTTCCCAAATAATGATTATGAGAACCATCCATTTTCTAGAACAGTTTTAAGATATCTGTGGCAGAAAACTGGGACACTGGAATTGATGATTGTGAATTATTTAAAGAATGAGAAACTATGTAATGATATTAACAATGAGAATTTGAGGAAAATTTAGGTTGTATGAATATAGTTTGCATGTTTATTTGGAACAGGTGGTATAAATATGAATTAACATTATGTACAAAACTTTAATTTAAGAGTTGAAGGCTAAATAATATTAAAACTTGTCAAAAAGTAATAAAAAGTTTAACCATTGACAAGAGAAATAAATTTAGATGTGCATGATATCTTTGTGAAGAGTTTGTTAAACAGTATGTGATTATTAGTATATTAATGGAAAAATAAAAATAAAATGATTAAATCCCTATGAAACAGGGAAATGAAAGCCATAGTAAAGGAAATACATCAGATAACAGGGAGAAAGCAATTTATGCAGCAGGTAAAAGACTCAGACAAGCAGTGGGAACAAAAGGAAAGTCAAATAAATGAGCAATTTTAATGGGAGAAAATGAAGTAATAGAGAATGGAGAGAAGAGAAAGATAAGATGGGTGTTAGTAGTCAGAGGCCAAAAGGGATTTTAAAACTTTTTAAAAGTCAATAGTATTACTAGTATTCTCCCATCAAATTCAAGTAAACATTATTTTGCATGTTACCTTTAAATGGTTACTTTGTAGTGAGAGTGGATGCTCTCATGACCTCCTAGTCACCCCTTTGGTAAGGTCAAAACAATATGATTAACATCAGATTCAACATGGAACCAATTTACTCTGTTGAGATATGGGTACCATAATAGTAACTGGTCGCCTTTGCATGAGTGATTTTATTAAGGTGGGATCTGTGCAAGTGAGAGGAAGAGAGGAGGGTGTGCTTATGTTGAGCTTTTCATGGAATAGCTGTTTCCAAAAGGCATGCCTCTAGCCCAACAGTGTCAAGGTCCCCAGTGGGCACAGCCTACCCTGTGAATCCTAGATTATACAAAACTGGGGCTGTGCTCGATTCCAACTCTCTTAATTTCTCTGTATACCATCATTGTCATTCTCATTAGAATTAGTAAATTTTATTGAAATGAAACTAAAAACCAAAAAAAATAATCATTTAATGTAGATATGTTGATGATACCTATGATACCTATACAGATTTGAAATATATAGCCCGTAGCCTTCAGTATAGAATAATGTCCCAACCTCATCCCAAAGCTTGGCACCACCCACTTCTCCAGGCAATCCTTAGCCTACTTTCTGACAGAATCTAGTTCATAAAACACAAGCCCTATCTATATTTTGCCTTTAAGAACAGGGGAAATTTTTAAAATACCCGTATATAAGATTAACATACACATAAACCCAATCTGGTACTGAACAGAGTAAAGTGATGTGAACACAACCAGGGGGAGGGAAATGCATCATTCTCAATCAACTTTTATATTTGGATGTTAGTTCATTTATTTTGTAATTTGTTCATTAGAATGTTTATTATCTTGTTAAAATTATCATTATCTGGCTCACCATATCTGCTCAACGTTTTGCACTAACCTTTTCTCTATGAAAAGCAATCTTTTCATTTTCTTTTCCATGGAAAAATATTGAGAAAGATTATAAATCAAGTCCTCTTACAGCAATGGGATCAGAGTATGATCATCCCAAGGACTTTTTATTGAAAGTAAATCTCTTAATCTTGCTCCTTCTTGGCATAGCAGATTTGTATAGAATGTACGATGTTTCTTTAGTATTAGATAACGATCTCTGAAGTTTTATAATCTTATTGACTCAGTTCTTGGTACTTGTAGATATAATCGGGGTGTTTCAATTATTTCTTTTCTTTCCTCAGGTTAAAGTTTTCAGGCACAAGTATATACTCAAAATAGGACTTTTTAAAAATTCACAATTCCCGAGTGGTCTTCTCTCTCTAGAGCTTATTTTTAGCTTTCTCATTAGTGTTGTTCATTTATTATTCTCTTTATTTCATCACATTTTAGAAATCACTGATGTGTCTTACCTAAATTAGCATTTATCTATTAGTTCATGGCTTTGAACTTGTAAGTAATATAAATTGTGCATATTAGTATAAAATGCTTATGTTCTCAATATATAATTGTCAATTTAGTCCATTTTAAATGGATCTTATTACACATCTAGTGTTATCTTTATTTTGAGATTGTATAAATAAAGTTATCTTAAAAATATAGAGCTATCTTATTCTAAATTCATCATCACACCATAGGCTTATTACAATCCTTTTTCACAGGTGAGGACATGGATGTATGGCTATCATTAAATTAAAAAAAAAACCTTTCTGATTGTACACATATTTAATCTCTTCTCTTCTCTGATAACTGTGATACCCAAGTTTTTTCTTCCACAGCTCAACACATTCAGAAACATCCACAGAATGAAATAACATTGCCAGATAGCAGTCATCTCATATGATTCATATACTATGCAGAGCATAATATGTACATGGTTTAATAATGCAATAGAAAATGCAGTAAGAAATAAACATGATCATTCTTGCTTTTTTTTCATTAAGACATTGAATTGATTAATAGTCATCATGTTAAAACAGATGTATAAGAAATGGCAAGTGTATAAAAGGTAGTATTTGCAATATATGGGTTATTATTTTGAAAATTAATGCAGTATTTACTTTGCCAAGGATATCTGTAGCTGTTTTCCTGAGGTGAGTATCTATTCACATTAATATTCGCTATTTTAATACATCAATGTGATTAACATAATGATTTCATTATCTGTGCAAAACGAGGCATTATCATAGCAGCCAATACAAACAACATGTCAATAAAATAATATATCCTGGGGTATAATATTGTTGTATGTTTTTTCCCCTTCTGACTTTGTGTTCTTTTGACTGGTTGCCCAACCAGCTCCCAAATAAATGACACAAAGAATCATATTATTACTTATGAATACCCTGTCATAGCTCGGCTTGTTGCTAACCAGCTTTTCTTAACTTAAATAAACCCATCTGCCTTTTTCCCTCCCAGATTTTATCTTTCTTACTTCTGTATACCTTACTTTCCTTCTACCCCGTGGCTGGCTGGGTGGCCTTGAGTCTGGCCCCTATTGTTCTCTTCTCCTTGTTCTCTTGCTTTTCCTCCCTTCTTCCTCATGTCTCCTTATATTCATATCTCTGTGTCTGCCAGCCCCATCTATCCTTTCCCCTTCCTCACTATTGGCCATTCAGCTCTCTATTACATCATCAGGTGCTTTAGACAGGCTCAGTAACGCAGCGTCACAGAGTTAAACAAATGCAGGAGAAACTACCGTCACATACCTGAAAAAAATATTCACACATTCACACACACACAGAGAGAGAGTGAGAGAGAGAGGGGGGAGAGGGAGAGGGAGAGACAGAGACAGAGAGAGAGATAGAGAGAGAGAGAGAGAATAAAGCTTGTAAATAGATGGTCAATATATAGGTTCAGCATAACAACAAAGAAAGTAACAATTTGGAATAGGGACTAGGTCCTCCCTCCTGCCTCTAGGTTGAGGGAGTATCCCTCCATGGGGAATGTGCTCCCAAAGTTCTTTTGTGTACCAGGGATACATTTTGGTTCCACTATCAGAGGTCCCACATTTCCTGGATATTTTGTGTTAAGGGTTTGTTAGATTTAAGATTTTCTTTGTTCGATGATTCTATTTCCTCCAGTTTATCTTCAGCACCTCAGATTCTCTCTTCCATTTCTTTTATTCTGTTGGTTATGCTTGCATCTATAGTTCCCAATCATTTGCCCAGTTTTTCTATTTCCAGAATTCCCTTATCTCTATTTCAGTTTTCAGGTCTTGAATTATTTGAATTGTTTCCTTCAATTCTTTGATTGTTTTTTCGTGGATTTCCTTACTTTCTTTAAGAGATTTGTTCATTTCTTGTACTTTTTTCTTGTTTTTTTCCCTCTATTTCTTCCAATTTTTTATTCGTTTTTTTCTTCCATTTCTTTAAGGGATTTTCTCATATCATCTTTGAGGGCCTCTATCATTTTTATGAAGTTATTTTTTAAGTCATTCTCTTCTGTGTCATCTGCTTTGGTATGTTCAGGTCTAGTTGGTGTAGAGTCCCTAGATTCTGGTGACATCATACTGATCTTTCTACTGTTGGGTGTTTTCTTGTATTGTCGTTTTCCCATCACATCTTCCAGTGGATGCAGGTGGACTCTCTCTCTCTCTCTCTCTCTCTCTCTCTCTTTCCTGGTGGGGGTACATGGTTAAGGAGTTCAATATCAGTAACTCTAGATGATCCAAGCTCTCTTTGAAGTCTCTCCTCCAGCAGTGGGCAGGCGATAGAGCCCAAAGATTAGACGAGTGCAGCCTCGAGGTGGTCCCCTGTGGATAGGCGGGTCCAGTGTACTCAGAGCAGACCTAGGAAGTTCCATGGAGGTTGAGGGGTTGATGGACCAGCACTCTGGCCCAATGTTCACCCCGAGCAGTGGGCCCATCAGAACAGAGGGTAAGAGGAAGACAGGCATTTTTATCCCTATAATTAGAGAGATTCTCTGTTGTAGTTAAGATTTGTTTGTTATACATGATCAAGAATTTAAAGGAACAGAAAAGAAATCAAGAATTTCATTCTTCTTAGAGAAATGTAGTTGCTTTTTGTGAGTAAAAGTGGCTGGAATTTTAGTTACTCACTATTATTTCTACGGACATTCATAATTGTGTCTATAAGGCATAATTTTAATAATGAAAGCTGTGCCTCAATGTTGAAAACAAGTCCTATGCTGTAGAGTTAACCTCCACAAATAAACACAGAAGGAACACCTGGAACAAAATAAAATACCTGGAGCTGAAAACTACTCAGGCCATTAATCTTACATGAAACCATAGAGCAATGTCTTTTATCTTTACTGCTATAATTTCATTCAGTCATTTAGTATGATCCTGGCACTGTAGATTTAGTCATACAAACAAATAAAGTAATCACAGCTGAGTTACGCTGAAACCCATTATCTGACTGTTACATCTGTAGCAATTATTCTAAGTCTACATAGACGAATATACATGTATGTGATTTTGAAAACAATGGCTGAAAAAAATCTTAAAATTTATCTCAGAGTTTTATGATGAATAAGCTTGAATTCACTTTTAAGTCATTAGCCCAGAATTATTGATGAGCCTATTTTCCTTTTTAAATGAATAGAAACGCATTCCTTCAATAAAATAATTCACAAATTTTGATATTGAAATAACACCCTTTCCTGTTATTTTGTGTCTTGGCAATTATTTGCCACTAGTACTCTAGAAACAAGGATATACATTAACAACACTGTTTTCAAAGACACATCTGATGGGAGATGTCATTCTGTAAATATGTTTTTCATATTGGTTAATGAATAAAGCACTGTTGGCCAATAGGAAAGCAAGATAGGTGGGACTAGGAGACAAGGAAGAGAGAGGACATAGTAGGGAGGAGTTTCAAGATGTAGGACCAACAGGGTAGAACTCCAGGCCATTTCCCCGGTAAGATAACACCACGTGGAAATACTAATATTAATAAAAATGGGTTAATATTTAAGACAGAGCTAGCTTATAAGAAACCAGTGTCTGGCCAACAGCTTTATATTTAATACAGCATCTCTGTGTGTAATTTGGAGCTGATGTAGCTCAGGGCCCAGGCTGGTGGGAAAACATACGCATAACACCCATCTTTTATGGATATTTTATAGACAATTCTTGACCACACAAATAATGAAAATTCAACCTCAGGACATGTGGGTTGTCTTCAGTTTGGTAAATAATATAAGTAAATATGATTCAGTAATAATTGTTTATATTGTTTATATTTGTAGACTAACTTTTATTTGCTTATGAAAACATGAATGGAAATAATCTATACCCTTTTGACAGTTATGCAATTTTAATTTATAGAGTCATAAGATTGTTTTGTATTTTGTCTAATTCATATAAATTACATAAACAAAATAGTACCTCCAAAACTAAAGTGAAAGCTCACCTCTATGTAAATGGTTAGTTCTTACTTTTTCAATTGTGGCAAAGCTAATAAATGTTAACCAACATTTAGACACTCAGGAAATAAAACAAAGATGACATACTTGTTTAGTTGCATGATCACCTTATAGATCAGATCACCACAGAGAACGATTCAGCTTGAAATTGTGTTTTTTCTTTTTTATTGTGGCTTACAGTTTGATATCATGATCTCACTTTCAAATTCTCTTGGTAACAAGAATATGCCACTTATACTTATAATCACTTATAATCATCCAATTTTCCCAAAAATCTGAATGTTAAAAATCAGAAAAAGGGCCAGGTTTGTGTGACCCCCTTCATGGCTCCCATAAAAATTAAAGGCTGTGATTGTGTCTGAGCCCCTTTGAAGTTTTGGGCCAAAGAAGAATGGACTATTTAATGAGATGGAGAAACACAGAACAGCTGGATTCAGACTCCTGGGTATGTTGCAGGCATCATTGATGTGACTTCTGTGAAAAAGAGAGATGTAGAATGTTCATTTAACTTTTATTAAAATACCAATGAAAGACACTTAATATTGCTGATACCTCATACCTCATTAGAATAAGGTGTAGATAGTTGGAATTTATAAATGCTTGTACATACTTGGGAAATTGACAGAATGATCTAGTCTTAATTTAAACCATGTGTGTTTTTAGTTAAGTTTGAGACTGCTCTTTCAGAAACTACAGGTGTCCACACAGTGGAATGGACAGAAATCTTTTTTGGTTTTTTTTTTTTTTTTTTTTCAAAGATATTTATCTCAACCTTGAATGGAAAGGTCCAAACAGCCGGAATTGAAAAGAGGAATGTAATTGGCCTGTTTAGAAAAAGTCTACAAGGGTAACAGTGACTAGATTCAACATGCAACTGCCATCGTGATGAATGTTTACACCACTTTCTTGAGAGCCAATTACACTGTTTTTTTTTGTGCAGGGACTGGAGATCAGCCAGATCAGCTGTGTGCACAAAGCTGCTTTGGATCTGTCTTTTCAAACAACAACTCCACACAATGCTACATCAAGGTTGAAGCATTATTCAGTTCTGGTAAGAGATGCTTTCTGTTTCTTTTCTATGTTGAGAATAAGAGAAGAAATCCATCCAGACTCTCTGATATAAAAGTTATAAAATGTTTTGTGCTTTGAGACATTTTTGTTTCTTGATGCCTTTTGCCTTATGTTGTAGCAAGATTAATAGTAACGCTGAGTTCTACTGGCCATGTTCGACTTGTATTGAAAGTATGGGCGTCTAGAGCTACTTGGTGCAGAATAGATGTGTGGCTATGTCGTGTTTAATACTGTAACTCTAGTTGAGATGAAGGCTCTTAAAATCACAGTGAGTTCATCTGTGTGGGTAATTTTTCCTCTGTCCAATATTAAAATGAATGACAACCCACTCACCACCAGTGAACTAAATTCATGTGGAGATTATTGCCAGAGATTTTGGAGCATTCCAGCTTCCTTCCATTTTCAGAATTTGGAAAGCTGTAGATAATATCTCTGGGTGAACTGGTATATATTTGGATTTTCCTTTTAGTTCTAAATCATACCAAGGTGAATACATGTGTAAAGTGTATAGTTTTGTTGTTCTTACATTAGAATTGTACTGTTTTCCAATAAATATGCCATACTCTGTATGTTATCAGCTCTCTGTAAATTCATCTGAGTTAAAAATCATAAGAAAAAATCAATATCAATATGTATACACACACATATGTGTGTATGTGCTGGTACCAATGCAGGAAATATGTGTTTATTCAAGTGAAATGTATATGAGAGTATATATGTATAATTTTATATGACATTCTGAACTTAATTACAAAATTAATTGTACACAATGGCCAATTTATTATGTGCTGTAACAGTGTAAATCCACAAAATTTTATGACTCAGTTTTCACTTTTGTGGCTTCATTATCTGAGTAAGAATTAATATCTGAAAATAATTAATTAAATATAAAGAGACTCTTCCCAACAAAAGAGCTGATTTGAAGATTAATCTAATATTTTTAATGAAAATAAACTTGAATGATGCAATTTTATTCTGTTAGACTTCTCAACTGAATCCATTTTTGGATTTATACAAAGTTTCAAAAGGATAAATATTTAGCAAAGATCTATATGTCTCCACTAAATATTCATATTCTCTCTACATTCATAAAATTTTAGTGCCTATTGACCTTGATCATTATTTTAGAAGTGATAAGTTCTTTAGTGTTATTACCCCTTTCTGTATTCCATACACTTTCTACTCTATACTGAATTTAACTATTTCTATTTCATTGTTCCACTTTGACTCTTTTATGCATAAGTGATGCTGTATTTAAACCCAAAAGGTTTGAGAGACAGACAGACAGAGACAGAGAAACAAAGACAGAGACACACACACAGAGAATATGAAATTCAGGAAGAGAATTAGTAGGCAAAGTATGGGCAGAGTTAGAGTGAGTCAAGAAGTATAAAAGTTCAAATAACACTGCATAAGCATGAATGTTTTGAAGAAAAGATTAAAAATTCATTTAAAATGAGTGAAATTTAAAGTGACAATATTTGTAAATGCTTTAATGTAGTATTTACTGATATTTAGTATTCAATTGAAAGAGAACTATGTTCATTTTAGGTCAATAAATAAATGTGCAAATCTGTTTTTTTAGTGAAATTTGAAAGATTTTCAAAATGAGGCTTTGATAACTTGGTTCTTTCTTAGCTAGACTCAGGGTATTTCTGTTTATAATTTTCATTAAAGAGACTAAATTGACAATGTTCATATTAACAATTTCATAAAGAAATAGTTTGTTCTTCATTCAAAAAATGGCCAGAGAATTCTAAACAGTAATTACTGTCTTATAAATATTGCATTCTATGTTCATTTTCTATAGCATAATTTTTACATTAATTAAGTTGTCTTGGTATTTTCTTCTACTACCAAATTCATGTACTAATTTTGCTAATGACTATAGACTCACCATAGTGTACAGATACTAACAAAACTTATGCAACTTATTCAACTGCATCGCATTAAAAAAGTTATATACAAAGATAGTTATAGAGGTGATAAATTGAAATAATATGATGATGTTGATAAACAGAATAGATATATAGACAGATGTTAGATAGACTGACAGATAATAAATAGATCTGTAATTTCACTGAGGTTTGAAAATTCCATCTATAATTTGATATTATATTTAATTAATTTTCATCTACACCCACAAAACTATTAAATTTGCAAGTTATAAATTTTCACATATACATGATAAATAAATAGATATATGCACTTTGATACATGGAGTCTCTCATATCACACAATCTTTTATAAAATGCTTCTATTTATGTAATAGAACTCTACGTAGAAAAGTGGAAGATTATGTAATCACCATGAACTCCTTCCTTGCTTACCAGGCTGTGCTGGTAAGTTTTATATTAACTCAACAAAAGTTAGATTCATCTGATAGGAGGAATCTCAAATAAGATCAGTCTGTATGCAAGCCTTTAGGGCATTTTCTTACTAGCTATTGATGGGGAAGGTCCAGACCATGGTGGATGGGGCCACACCTGAACTGTTGGTTTGGGGTTCCATAAGAAAGATGATGAACAGTGATATGGAATAACCAATAATAAAACCATTCCCCCACAATTTGCTTTTGGCCCTGGTGTTTCATCACTGCAATAACCCTAACTAATACACAGAAATAATCTACCAATTTATAAATTTAACTAAAGTTTTTGAATTTTAGGATTCTGATACTTAAGTCATCTTCATACTGCTCAAATGTGGCTGCTCTACCTATCTATGGCTGTGAAAAGGCAACTACAGGATTGTCATCTGCTTTCCAAAGCTTTCTTCTCTATGCTTTTTCCTACCTCCTCTCTCATGGAAGTATAGTTAAGAACATATGGTTTGCAAATCCTGAGTGGTATTCCTCCATGTGTTCCAGCACCTAATATTGTTAATAATGTGGGTAATTAAAAAAAACTGCACTAATGCTGTTACTCTCCTTTAGTATGGAAGTAATGACATCAATTTTATAATATTCAATTAAATCATTTTGGCCAAGGATTATATATAATGCACATATTTCTTAGTTCTAGAACCTACTACGAAGTAATTTGAAACTGGCTATTTTACTATAATAGCTTTTAAAAATCCCATGGGATTGAAAAGATTCTTCACCATTGTTGGCATTTTAGAAACATGGCAATCAGATAATTCACTTCTATCACATAAAAGTATTACAAGCAGTTTTCCAGCCAGCCTGGTCCCAGAGATGCATCAGCCCCAAATAACACACAAAGACACTGTATTAGATATAAAGCTGTTGGGCCATTACTAGCGTTTCTTATTGGCTACCTCTGTCTTAAATATTAACCCATTTCTATTAATCTAATTATTTCCATGTGGTCTTATCTTACTGGAGAGAGGGTCCAGACTTTCTTCTCTAAAGTCTCGACATCATGACCCTCCTACTATATCTCCCAGAATCCTCCTTGCGTCCTAATCTCACCTATCTTGCTTTCCTATTGGCCAACAGTGCTTTGTTCATTAACCAATAAGAGATACATATTTACAGAATGACATCTCCCATCATCTCTTATTTTCTGTCTAAAATAAAAAGAAGGGTTTTAATTTTACATAGGAAAATATATAACAAAACAGTTATCAAATAGGAACTACAGTTAACAATACTTAGTACATTAATATTTAGCAAGATATAAAGAAAACATTTTATCATCTATCCTATCTTTGTTGATTCTAAAGTCTTATAAGTAACTTATCTTTAGTCCTAACAAAGGAAAACTATAACCATCAAAGACCACAGTAGGATAATATATAAACTCTAGAAATGACAAGACATTTTGTTACCTGGTCAGTCACCTGAATTTCTGTAATGTTCTATCTTCAGGCTGTAGGCCCGGGCGTGTCTGGCAGACTCCTCAGCAAAGCAGGAAACTTTAAACTATCCACCTGTATTGACAATTTGTCAGTCACTTTTCTCTGTGTCCTGTAGACTATCTGGCAGACTCTTACATGAAGGAGGAACTCTGTAGCAATGTCCATCTTCATTCAGCAGTCATTTTCCTGTGGGTCCTGCATGTCCAGTTTATACAGCTTAAAGTCAAACAGTCCAGACAAGAGCAGTATCTTGTCCAAATGGCTAGTCTTGCCATATAGGAAGTAAACTTTATAATGAGTTTCTTAGATGTCCATCTTCCTTTCTGATGCAAGTGGTGTTTCCAGGAGCAGTTGTGCCTTACTGTTAAGAAAAACCCTAAACTGTTTTAAATGCCATATTCTGTAGGTCTTTGAAAGTTTTTAAGAATATATATCCATCTTAAATTTATCTCTGTATATATCTAGAAACCCTAACTAACATAGCTTTAAGTTTTTGACTATTATATGTAACAATAATCTGTACTTAAATTATATATTTTTAAATGAGCTATATAAACACAATACCTAAACAAGAGCAGAAATATACTTAATACAAAATTGACTTAAATTGTATCAATAAAATCCATTCCAAAACAAACTATTCACTTCTATATCATAATCCTCATTTTACCTTTTAAAAGAAATTGGTTGTGATAATTAACCATTTATAACCAACTCCATTAGCATGAAAACAAACATTTATAGACAAACAGCTTCCTGCTGGAAGGGGGCGCTGTCTTGGGGATCCTAAGAAGACACAGAAATCCTGGCTATAGTGGTATTTACTGTAAATATTTATTTATTTATTTATTTATTTATTTATTTATGCCACGAGTCTTTAGGTCTTTTATCTGCTAAACAACATTGTTAAAAATAAAGCCACAACTGTATTAGCCATGGTCTATCCAAGATTTAGAACCAGCACTGATAGTTGTGCTCACCATCTTGGTCTTTGCTGCATCCAGCAGGATGCTGCCAGCTTGGAGATATGGTCACTGCCAGCTCTTGTACACACTCACAGCAGCTATGCTGAGTAGGGAAATCTCCCTTAAAGGAGCCACACAAATCTCTGCTTGTTTCTAGCAAAACAGAGCCCAACTGAGAAATATGCTAATACTAAGAGGCCTTGCTTGTCTCAATTCTTTTGTTTCTAAAACCCCTTTTGAAGCTTTTTTAAGTTTTAAGTGAAAATTCTCAGACACATTGTTGTAGACATTTTCTATTGCTGGATTAGTATGATTTCACTTTATGAGAAGATATCTCTTCTTTCTGAATGTGGGAGAGGTGTAAGTATGCTCTCTTACAGAGGTGCGTGTTTGAGAACCTTGAAATCTAATTGTTGAATAGAACTTTTGAAACTCTGCAATACCCCCCCTCTCTTTTACATAGAAAGAAGAAGAACTTTTGCTGTAAGTTAAAACATAACTCTGTGTATTCGTAAGATAGGCTTTTCTCTCACCATATTGGGGAAGTTGATCCATTGCCAGTGAGTGCAGGAGGAGTAAGTTGGCAGAATGAAAACAGAAAAAAATAACTGCTAACATTAAACAACATCAAAGCAGTTTCCCTTAACAAAGAGAGAATGGAAGTTTGGCATAGTAGTGTGTGAAAAATGTGATTCTGGATATTTGTTTATTTAGGCTTATAAATTAGTGAATAGGCACTTACCTACTTTTCCCAAATAATATTTCAGGTGAAAATTGAAAGGTGAATCTTCAGAAAAACATAGGCATCCTTATTTCCTTTATTCAACCTAAGCTTGCTTTGGAAGTCTACTCCTAGAACTGAACGCATGCAATTGCTTTCATAATCTCCAGGATGTGACTTCTAAACCAAATATAAAGACATGTGAAATGCTTTTAGTCACATACTAAGCGGAGTCAATGAAAATAGAAAACACCATACTAATAATATACTATCCTTTTGTACATGACACGATGTATTTCAGTGTTAGTAATCCTCCACAAGGTTTATGCACAGGACCCATGTGAGCATGTATATCAAAGAGGGGACATGTCACTCTGTCAGTCATCAGCATTTTAGTTGTTCTTTTCTGAACATTCATTAATGTGGATAGATTTGAAAAAAATAGTGGAGGATGGGAGGCTGAGAGAACTAGGATTGACATGTAAAACAATCTTGTTTCAAATTTAAATTTAAAAAGGAAAAAGAAAAAAATTACTGTTTTCTGAGACTTCCTAATTTTTTTAATGGAAAATTATGTATATGATATTAACACTCCCCATTAATACGGAATAATTTTATTCCATATCAAACAACTATGATTCAAATATTGGTTTAGATAGTTGAAAGTAGTAAATATTGGATATTGACTTCAATATTATATACTAATATTTAACAATGAAACAAAACAGAAATTTCTCATAGTCTGAGGACATTCATTAACTACCTAGTGCACATATTTAGGATCGCCTTTCCTTTACCTTTAATATTAACATCCTTGGAAAAGAATCAAAAATCATCTCAGAAAACAGAGCTGTTTTTACATTATTTTTGAAGCCTTGTTCCAAATGATCATTTTTATCTGATGTTTGTGCAGATCACTTTTTGTCACCTGTTGGACATCAGTCACCTTGCTCTACAAAGATCAATGAGTCAATGATTACTCCCAGCATATAACACACTGGCAGGACAGGGCACCGTTTTGGAGGGAAGCTCTACAGAAAAGCTCCTGTCATTGTAACCAAGACACTCCTCATTTTTTGCCTTATAAAAATTTATAATATGCGGGACTGTGTGGCTCACGCCTTTCACCCCAGCACTCGGGAGGCAGAGGCAGGAGGATCTCTGTGAGTTCGAGGCCAGCCTGGTCTACAGAGCTAGTTCCATCCACACTTTAGATTATTTTATAATATGTTGATGTATTATGAGGCATTATACAAAGACTACCTAAATTGTTTTGGTAGAAGAAAATATGGGCGGTTCTTTTTTGGAACAAATTTTATACGTAAAATTTGTTCATTCATAATTTCATTAAAGTGCTATGCATTTTGATCATTTTCTCTCATACATTCTCTTCTACTGCCAACTCCACACCTTTGCTCTCCCCAAATTCTTTTTCCTTCATTACTAGTCTGGGATTTGTTAATGTACCAGGGCCAGCCATGTTACTATTCTAGCTAGAACCTCTCAGGATCATAAGAGTCATATCTTACAGGTTTAATTTAGTTTCAGTTCAAAACTATTTGTGGGCCAGAAGACTGAGAATAAACAACACTGTAATAAGCAGTGGTATTGGTGTATTTATGTTTTCCAATTATATGAATTTGTCACTGATATTGATAACCATTTTCCATATCTATTAGTAAATTTGGAAAGAAACTGGTTTCTCCTTTTCTGTCTTTAGTGCCTAAAGCATCCTAATTGAGCCTCTCAGTCTTTCAAGGTGTTTGACATAAGTATTATGTTTGTTAAGTGATGAAAAATCTGTACTTTGGTTAACTTGTATTTTAGGTAAGAAAAGGACAAATAGCTAGGAAGCAGAAGAGGCTCAGTTGGAAGTTGAATGTTTAAGAAAAAAAATTCCTAGATTACCTTGATTTCATTCATAAGTTATTATGTATCATTGTATTTCTGTTTTGAAACATAAACTAACTTTTAATCCTTGCTTTAAAAAAATCATATGTGACAAGAAAATATTAGTGACTTAGTTTATCTTCTGAAGTTGATCCTCTGCATAGGTTCAATAATTGAGGGTGCCATTAGATTAAAATTTACAATGCCTAATTACTTTTTATAATTATACACATTACTTCCCTAAAGTCTATGCAGCATTGCACATTTTATCCAACACTTGTGTTTATTTTATATATTCAATGTTTAATTTTTAATTCAAGTTCGTTAAAATGTCATAAAGCTGTTTGGAAAATTGTGAAAAGTAGTTTTATGAAAATTTTATTACCCCCCAAAATGTTATTGGTATGATTAATAAACATCAGATACATTTTTAGAACCTTATGTATGGAGTCACCAACAACTCAGTATATAAAGAGTAATAAAGAATGTTTCATACGTGTCATGAAGAGTCTGATTTCCAGAAACCTATGCCATTATTGCTGCACAGGACAGAGTACTCATTGTAAACTGAGTTATATCCTAAAATATCTTACAAAACAAATCATCTATACATTAATACCTTTTTCATAAAATATTTACTCTTATTTCTATCATAGAGATACTCAGAAATCAAGTAAAAAGGGACTTGAGTTTAAAGTGTGTTTTTCCTACAAAAGCTATTTGGATTCTGACTCACATAACATTTCGTTTAGTTCACATGGTCCAAGTTTATATTCTCCGCAGGAAAAGAGTTTCAAAATGTGTACTGATTAAAAAACATTCAGGGCATCAAGCTAATTAAGTAGGAAGATTCAGATGTTATAAAAGAAGTTCTATCAGATAAATATTGACCCACTAGGCTTGTTTAAAGCCAAATAGCTTTTGGGGTTAGCTTTATATGTTGGGCATCTTTCTTGGCCAGAGCTGTTGTAAATTACTAGATGTATTTTAATGCAAGTTGACATAAGTCAAAGAAGTGTGTGGTTCTTAAAGTATTGTGGATAATTTCCAAGGTTTATGTTTTCTGCAGAAACCTCATAATATTAAGATAACCTGGAAATACCTCAGCATTATATGCTGCTGAGAATTGCCCTAGTTTAAAGCTTGCCAAAATTTAAATATTCGATATAAAGTATAAAGTTTCTATTAATTTGCATATGCAAACTTCAAAACTAAATTTTTGTCAACTATATGAATAACTTGTGATCCCAGGTCATATTGCAACATTAACTGTTGTTTCTGAAAGATAGATTTTGCCTTGATTTCTCAAGAAAGGGGGAAGAGAATCATACTTAAACTAATTCTAAATAGTTTCATTCCTAATATTTCTTACACAATCATGCCACATGCCTTTCAATCAAAATTTGCATAGAAAGTGAGAAGTATTCATGGCCTTCTCCTGTAGGCAAAATATCTCCTAGTAATGAGAACCAAAGGTAATCTTCCTCAACCTGAGGCCACTGTGTGCTTACACTACCTTAAGAAAAAGCCCCTGACCCTACCCCCAATGTGCTGTGTAACACTAATATCTCACTATTAGTAAATCATCCACAACAAGATAGGCTAATCTATCTATATCCCATCTAAACCATACCTTTCCCCAACCATACCCTATCCCTGTTTAACAGAGATATCTGAGTCTAAGTATCACCTTCCATACCCAACTCTAAGTAACTAAAAACAACCCTAAGAAGATGAATGTTATCCCTAAATGCCAAGAGTAGGGAAAATGGGTGTCATTATTTTAAGATTACTTCCTGCTGAAATGGGACGATGATTGCTCCCTGGGATCCTATAGGAAGAAAATTTATAAATTTCTGAATAGGACTGGCTGTGACATATGTAGCTAGTCTCTGTATGGCAGGAAATGTTTGACCAGAGTTCTATCTGAAAATCTGGCCAGGGTATAATAAGAAAATGCACTATTTCATCTAGCTAGTCATAAGTTGTCTCGAGCAAAACAGTCTCAAAACTGGGTTTAGGGTGATGTTTGTGCTCTAGATGCATCAGGTTGAGTCAAGGGGAAATGACAAAGAGGGGCCCCATCTTCTTTCCGTAGAGTTCAAAGATTGCTGCTAGAAATTATTATTCCTTGTGGAAAACTTAAACATCAGTATGCACATAAAATTTTCAAGTTTTAAGGTATTCAATAGGGATAAGCATTAAAATGTATATGATAAAATTAGGATTTCAGAGAGAAAATTGCATATACAAGAAATGAGTCCCCAGATTTTGTTTCCTTCTGGCTTACACCAATTGGCTTCTTGATATAATGCAGAAACTGTGAATTTAGAGAAGGAAAGCCAAATCCAACTCCAAAGCCAGCATTAGTTTACATGAACTGGGACTAGAGGAATACTAGATAATAAAGAGAAATAGATTTCTGTATAGAAATAGTTCACTAGAATTAAATATTTTTACCATAAATCACAGACTGATATAGCCAAGACATGGCCCAGGATCTTCTCCAGGTTGTCTGCATATGTATTTTACCTTTCATTTGAGCATTTTTCCTGGGACTCCTAAGGGAGTGGATGGCTGTGTATCTGATTCTTCTCTTGAGTTCTTTTCCTTCTGTTGGTTTTTTGGTTTGCCTTGTACAACTTTGATGTGATTGGTTTTATTTTTACTTTTTTTGTGTTTTGTTTTATTGTGATATTTTATTTTGTTATCTCTTAGAAGCCTGTTCTTTCCTAACAAGAGACAGAAATTGAGCAAACCCAAATGGGAGTGAAGGAGGAGGAGAAGAAGAAGAAAAATAACATAAGATTGATGTGAATAGTCATGTCAACATAACCCATTGTTTTGTTCTTAATCCACGGTTCATACCTAATCAGCCACTTGCTCCAAAATCTAATATTTTCTCTATCTGAATATATGGTACTATAGAGATGTTTACTAGTTTAGAAGTAATCAACATACAATACAGTATTTACTTCACACCAATAAACAAGGTGATTTCTAATCAACCATGTGGTCATAAGGTGAAAACATAATAAGTGAACTGATTGATCTACTTTATACTTAGCATACAATCTATTGTGGGGTAGTTAATTCCACTGTAGAGTTAGGAACATTTGGGTTTCTCTAGGAACTTTCGAAATATAGGGTTCTCTCAGTCTTCAAATGGAAAACCTTGCCAATTAGAAGAGCCAGCCTGTCTTCTGTTCTCTGTGTCATTGTTTAGAAGTCTTTGTCAGTATCCTACCACTACGGTAAAAATCTGATTCAGATTTAAACCAGTTTCTCATGCCGAGGCCCATGAGATGAGGAAGATTTTATATTTCCTGGTTTCATTATACTGAAAACACATGACATGTCTCTTTCAACTCTAGGTGATAGCACATTCCTTCTGTGAATAAGAAGTACCTCTGGAAAAAGATGACTCACTGAGTATGAGCACTTGTTGTGCAAGTGCATTACTTTAAAAATATGAAGACCTCGGAGTCCAGATGCTACCCTACCTGCCATCAATCCTTTTTACTCCCCAACTTTCCTGCAGTTTCCACATGCCAGGGTTTGTCTAGCAAACCAAGATTTGTGATTCCAATCATTGTTTTACATGCTTATTTGTTTCAATACAGATAATTCCCAGTCACATTGCAATTTACAATCACTATACAGATAGGAGGTAGTTTTGGCTTATAAAATGAACATTGGTGATGCTGTGAGGAAGCTGTTTTAAATAACTACTTCTACTATTCTGTTGTTTCTACTGATGATATTAGGAAAGTGTCAGTTTGGGGAAGTTGCTGGAGTTAACAAGCAGTTCTCCCCATTCCGTTTAAAATGAAATAACCCTGAAACAGCACACTTGTAACAAGATGCCTAATTTCCTATTGAGCAGGCAGCCATTAAAGTACACTAGTTAGAAACCCTAAAAGGACACAGTTATTAGGGATATAGATCTTCAACGTGAAGGGGATTTATTACAGCTCAAAAAGGTAACTAATGATTGTTTTAAAATATCCACGGATAGAAAATCTTGTTACAGTTCTTAAAAATGGGTTTTTCTGACAGCTCATATATTGTCTAAGTCAATAAGGAGTAACTAATATGTGCTCTGCATTCTAGAACAGAGGCTCCAGGGCTTAAAATTGTTCTCATGAGACCAGGATTTCTTACTGTGTTTTGTTGAACATGCATGCTAATGTAAACACTAAATCTGTGAAGGGAATAATTAAAAAAGTAAGAATCTGTTTTTCCTGAAAACAATATTGATTAATGCAGATGATCTTCTGATAGGAATGTTTGTTTAATACTAATTAAAATCCATTCTTAGAATCTTCAGGTTTGTATTTTGCTCCAAATTCATCCACTTAAAAGAGGATGTACCTCAAAGTTTTAAATCTAAAAATTAATTTTCAGGTCTAAATGCTATCAGAGTTCAATGTTACCCTTTGTATCTATGTTCTCAATAGTATATTCAAGTAGTCCTCAGACATTTCCTTTTGAAATTCTCATACATGGATTTTAAATAGGCTATTGAATAGACAAGATGTAAAGACAATATAGTCGTAAACAAAAACTACTTATTTTTGAAAATGAGTTTGTCTCCTCTTAAATACTCACTCCATGGTCCTTCTTTTCCCATTTTGTCCTGTGACATATACTCATCAATCTAAATCGGCTAACGGCCAGCCAGTTAAATCTAACCAGTTCAATCCCATCTACATATCAATACCTAGAAATGCAAAACTAGTTGGAGAAATTCAGGGTTGTGATTTGAATACAAAATATCCCAATGTAGATGCTAGGGATTCTTCCCTAGCTGTTGGCACCATTTTAATCAATGATGGAATTTTGTGAGTTGAGGCTTAATCAGAGCCTTAGGAAGTTGATATAGTCCCTAGGCATTTCCTTTTATTATGCTTCCTGTTTACCTTTAGATGACAGGCCCCTTCTTCCAGAAGACTTCCAACCAAGATGTTATTTTCCACAGTTCCCAGAATCCATTGAATCAAGGGATGTAACCTTAAATCTCTAAGATGGTGAACTGAAATGAATTTCATTTTCATTAAATAGTTCTTTAACCCGACACCACATGTTGTCAAGTCTTCAAGTTTTGACTATGTCATGCTATTTAAATCTCAGTCTCTAGCCAGCACAGAGCCAGTTGTATGACATAGGTTTTAGCAATTATATGAGCTAATTTCCCTGGTATATTCTTTTACCTGAATTGTTTATATCTATATTTATGCATGTCTATTTTTGGAGCCCGAGCATGCATAGAGTTTTATACATAACAATTTTTATTAACAAGAATATTGATCTATTTATCAACTTACAATTTTTTTATAATTTGACCATAGACTATTTCCTTTTTAAATAATTTATTTTACTTCCTGACTGCAGTTTTCTCTCCCTCCTTCCCTTCAATCCTCCTCTGCTTCTATTCAGAAAACGATATGCTCCAATAGACACCAACAAAACATGGTATATCAGGTTGTACTAAGACTAAGCATTTCACCTTGTATTAAGGTTTGGCCAAGCAACCCAGTGTGAGGAATAGGTTGCCAAAAGTGAGCTGACAGTCAGAGACAATTCCTGCTCCTACTGTTAGGAACCCCACAAGAAGACCAAGCTATACAACTGTTCACATACAAGTAGAGTGTCTAGGTCAGTTCTATGCAGGCTCCCTGGTTGTCAGTTTATTCTCTGAGAGATCCTGTGAACCCAGGTAAGTTGAATCTGTGGGTTTTCTTGTGATGACCTTGACCCCTCTGGCTCTTTAAATCTTTCCTTCCTCTCTTCAGCAGGATTCCCTGACCTTGACATAAGGTTTGTCTGTAGGTCATTGCATGTTTCCATGAGTTGATGGATGGAGCCTCTCTAAGGACAATTGGGCTAGTAACAAATCTACGAATATAGGAGAATATTGTTAGGCATCAAAATTCCTATGGTTATTACTGTAGAAAAGAAGACATGGTATTTAATGTAATTTTATTTCTTAATAAATTAACTTGTGGATATTATTATTTTATGCTATGTTCATTATTGTAAATTTCTGTTTCCTAGAATTAATATAACTTATTAGAATTAGTACAAAAAAATTAAGTGAATAACTAAGGAATTTATAGTTGAATATTTTCTCATCTAAAATTATTCTCTTTTGGGGGATATACAGGATGTCTCACCAAATGCAGCTCTTATCTTCTACACTTATGTACTTGTCTCTGATTCAAGTTGAAAAGGAAATTTTATATATATATATATATATATATATATATATATATATATAGGCATATATATATATATATATATATATATATATACCTTCAGATAAAATTATACAATTGAAAGTATCTTTTCTCTACACAATTATTTCTGAATGTACAGAAATGTAAACCATTATGTTAACAATCTTGAATTAAAAAGTTAAAAAGCAATTATATCTGACTCAGAGAATAAAAAATGACCAAGAGTATAGATGAATATAATATTCTGGAAAGGTGGGGACTGAGGTTATCATTCAGTTTTATGCTTAATTAGTAATAACTTTTTCATCTTTACTTAAAATATACTCACATAAATTATCTCCTCTATCTTCTACTCCCCTTTACTCTAAAACTAATAGTGTCTTTTAATTTTATTATTGTTGTTACATGTATATATAGAGAGGGGGTAAAATATGTAAATATGACCTGCTAAATCCAATTTTTGTACAGAGAATTTATTTTTTCAGTCCATATCTAATGTGATTTTATGCATAATTTTTTTTCTGTAAAGGAAAGATAATTGAGTGAGAAATTTAATCATTGATGCAAAAAAAGACAACTGAATGTCTGAAATGAATTAGAAAAAGAAATTTTTCCCTTGCCTTAAGCATAAAAATAAAAATTTTTACCTGTATAAAGTAGGTATTCTTGATTTCAGTAGCAAAAAAAAAAAAATTGTTTCATGGGGGGAGGGCCTAGGCCCTACCACAAATAACTTGAAAGACTTTGATGATCTCTCAAAAAAGGCCTCACCCTCACTGAGGATTATATGGGGGAAAATGGGATGGGGGGGAGCTGGTTGGTAGCATGGGAGGATGGGAGGGAGAGGGAATGGGGATTGATATGTAAAATAGAACAAAATACTAAATAAAATAGTTAATGATCATGTTCTACCTGTTTTAGGCATTACAAAGGTCATCTCAAAAAGTTGTGCAAATAAATCCCCCATGAATATACCACTCACCTCAGAAAACTATTAGTTCTGTCTTAAATATACACTGTGATTGAAAGTCTATGACAAGTCACACTTTTAATGTAGACTTACACAACTAAGCTTACAACAAAATTTTATTTTGATGTGCACATCCAAATACACTTTCTGGTCAAACTACTTTTCCAAATGCAGAAGCACTGGTCTTTGGTCATTCCTGAAAGTGTGTGTGCATGTGTGTGTGTGCATGCATGCGTGCATGCATGCGTGTGTGTGTGTATGTGTGTGTATGTGTGTGTCCTGGTAAAATCAAATTACATGAGCACATGAAGTATGTAAAAGCTGTCCAAAGAGGTTGCCTAGCAACAACATAGGAAACAGAGAGCTTTATTCTTTTATGCACATGTGTAGAATGCTATTTATCTTCATTTCACCTAAATGATTTGAGTTGTTCATTCGCTGTGACTATTGGATATCTGTTAAGTATACATTAAATGCTTGACTAAGCTGTGCTTCTATAACAAAAGCAGCTGTAAATTTCTGCGTGGTGTTAAACCTCGTGGCTAACATAAGACCCTAATATGTCTTTATCTTCCTATGAAAATATCATCTCATCATCATGAACAAAGTAAATGGACCTTAGAGAATACTGAGCAGGGTGATTTATTCACAAATTCAAACAGAACAAACATTTATATGGTGCAGAATCAAGTTGTACCTGAGGGATTTGTGGAGTCAAATAAGCTGAATAAACTTTTAAAAAGTAATATCCAGCTTCAGTAACATTCACTTTAAAACAGCATCGCTCTCACACGACAATGTGCACATTTATAAGCAAATAAAAGTCTCACCCTAACTTCCTTTCTTCCCCATAAAAAAGGAACTGTGTATACCCTATATTAAAAGAGTTAACTTTAGAAATTAGATACATAATACCTGTCTAGTTGTTATTTAAATAACCCTTGTCTTCCACATATGTTGGTTTGTTGTTTTATTGTGAACATAATGAGATAATTTATACTACCAGGCAAGGATGTTGGATTATAACAAACATACTGTGTACTCTCTTGTGTGTTTTAAATTGTTTTACCTTTATTTAGTGTGTGTGTGTGTGTATGTGTGTGTGTGTGTGTGTGTGTGTGTGTGTGTGTATGTGTAGGGGTGTGTGTTTGTGTACTTGGTGGTGTGCACAAACATGTAAGTATGTATGCTACAGCCCACATCTGGAGGTCAGAGGGCAACTTATAGGAGTTGGTTGGCTCTCTCCTCTATCTCCTCCATATGACTATGTGGGATGAAACTCGGGTTATAAAGTTTGATGTTATTTTTACATTTATTATAAGAATAAGATGAAATAAAACCAAGGATGGTTTTATTTATATATTTAATGAAAGGTAGCCACTCATTTACAAAATAAAACATCCATTCAATGTATCTACTGAAATATAAAGAAACAAAAATATATTGTTCCTAAGTTTTATAAATCGTTTTGGTAATTTACAAACTACAGTTTATAATATTTCTCATTAAATTCTATATAAATATTTCAATCTGATTTATTGCAAGTGGTATATTTATAATCAGAGTCATTATATAGACTATTTTTGTGTTTAAGTCTTTATTTGAAGCCAAATTAAAAGTAAATAAAATCAACACAATCATATACTTGCTTCATTCAGATATGGTTATAGTATATATAAGGTTGTTTATTTTACATGCCCTATCATGACACAGTTATATTCTATGAGAAGAGAATATAATATACTAGGAAATGGAATGTTATCGTGAGATCATCTTTTTAGTTATCATTAATATATAGTCTCAAACTAAGCCTGAATTTTTATAAAAGGTATTCCTTTTGTTTTAGTTCAAATTGACCATTCATGCAGCCTATGCAACCTTCAAATCTCATTCAGTTTAATGAAGGTACAGATTCCTAAAATGCACAGGCAAACAGAGAATTGTCTTAATGGTCCATTTGCATAATCCTGATTTTACAAAATCATAGCCACAAGAAAAACTGATTTAATTCATTCCAATTTTGCACACTCTTCAAACTTTACTGTATATTTGAATTCAGAGTGGTAATGTAGTTAAGGTGGAGAAATCACACTTACTAAATTTTTCTTTTGAATCTGATGTCAAATGTATCACTTCGTATACACCAAAGCATTTAATAATTTTCTGATCTTGTGATAAAAGACAATATTGCTTCAGGGATCTAGATGTAGTATTTTATTAGTGACCCAGAAACTATGATTTACCAATAGTATATAAATTTTCTGTAAGAAGACAGAGGCAGAAAGAAAAAACGAAGAGAGATTAATGTCTCACCCCTCCTATTTTCCTTCTTTTCTTCTGATATTTGCTTCAGTAAGTTTTCAATTGCTTTTCTTTACTAACTGATTAACTGACTGATTTTAATCTACAAAAGGCATACAAAGCATAAATATACCTTTTATGTTTAGATAGTTGGTTGCTTATTATTTTTCACTGCTTTTGAAAGTTTTCATATATATATATATACAGGATTATATTTATTAACCATTTTGTCTGACCAATTCCTTCCATGGCATCTTGTCACTCATTTTCTCAACTTCATGTATCTGTCTTTCTTCCTTTCTTTCTTAGTTTCTTTCTTCCTTTTTTCCTTCTTTCCTTCCTTCCTTCCTTTATTTATTTATTTATTTTTCTCCTTTCTTCCTTTCTTCTTTCTTATCATGTAAAACCCACTAAGTCAGCCAGGCATTGGTGGCACATGTCTTTATTCCCAGCACTCAGGAGGCAGAGGATCTCTGTCAGTTCGAGACCAGCCTGGTCTACAGAGCTAGTTCCAGGATAGGCGCCAAAGCAATACATAGAAACCATGTCTCAAAAAATGAAAAATTAGATAAATAAATAAATAAATAAATAATACCCACTAATTCCAATTAGTGTTGTCAATTTATACAAGAGTGTAAAGACATCCCCTAGACCACGTGAGAACTACCATTTGTTATTCCTTACAAGAATGATTCTCCCTCTCCCAGAAACTGTTCCATGCCCTTAGCTCCCTAGTAAATAGCAGGTGAGGGGCCACCTGTGCTGGAAACTTGGCTGCTTTGGTCTTATATAGGTAACCATAGATATTCTGAGTTCACTACTACACTGACCATTTCATATCTAGAAGACACTAGGAAATTTTTAGTTTTATTACCATCTAATCTATCAATTCTTCTTTTCGAACCTTATTGCAAATACATGGAATTGTTTCTGTACACTATCTTGTAAATCTATTACAACTGTTTTTACAGTTATAATTGCTTTTATTCATTCATTCATTCATTCATTCATTCATTCATTCATTCATTTAGTTAAAATTGGCTCCTGGAAGAGGGAGTCAATTTTCTTCCAGAGTGTAGTCCTTGGTAAGTTTTTCATGGTATAAATCCATATTTCCAAATATATATGAGCAGTAAATATATGGCTCAATGAATGGAAAATTTATAGAAAAGGACATGGAGTTGTCTGGGTATGGGTGGAGGGAATGTTCTGAGAAAAGATAATGATGATCAAATGTTAATAAATATCTTGTTTTTTTCCCCAAGGCTGTGATGTTTTTTAATATGAACTGTCATATGAAATTTATAAACACTTTTTTTTTTTAAATTTGAAATATATTATTTTCCCATGGACTTGAAATAACACAGTGAGCTAACATGTGTTATTATATCTAATTTGCCTGAAAGTATTATCTTGTGAAATTATTGATTCTTACCACTTGAAGCACTTGAAGACCCCTTTCTATCACCTTACCATTGCCACGAATGTTGATAGGGTGGTGAAACACAACTCCACAGAGAAAAACACATGCTCTTTGTGGTTCATTCCAGATTTCATCCTATATCATTTTTATCCTGCTTTTCTTTCTTGATCTGTGTTGCTTACTATAAATCCTTTAAAGGAAAATAGGAAATATTTTTCTATGATTTATGTGAAGCCGTATACCAAATTTATCTAATCCAAGGAATAGGCCACAATGACTTTAGGCAGCTTGTCAAAAGGAGAGTGATAACTTATTTGTATGGTTGGCATCTATGATGGAGACATTTGGTGGGACCAAGCTCTCATCTGCAAGATCCGAGATATACTATCTTATATTGTTTAGTACAGGAATAGACAATTCAGAAAACTAAAGGTAAATGTTTTAAGTTGTTTTAATACACATTCCCTTCCTAAACCAGCCATTCACTTAGATAATGCTTGCATTTAACTTCTTCTAGCCCACTTCTTGAAGAGATGCTAAATTGCTCAATAATCCTAGTTTCATTTGCATTCATTGAATGAAAACAAAATTATCAGTAATAGTGCATTGGAAAGAACATCTTCTCTTTCAGGGAATTGGATATGTGGTACAGTTTCATTGCAAAACATTCTGCACTCATTGTTGTTCAAAACATTATGGCCTTGGTGAGAACTTAAGGAATAACAAGCTCACTAACAGACTTGTAATCAGGTTCAGTGCCCACTAGTAAGGAGGAAATTCTTGCCTGGTAGTGTGAATTTGGCCAAAAACTTTATTTTAGATACTCACAGAACTCAACATTGAAACTTCTTCATTCTAACAGGTGAACCAAGACAACCTCTAAATCCATTCTCTCTACACTTACATTAGTACAGCTCAAGATCCCTGATTTGATTAGAGAAATGTCTTTGTAAAATAGATGATGGTTAATATAGAAACCCACAAGAAATCAAAGAGTAGGAAGCAAGGTCAGTGCCATCTCAGCCACAATCAGGACATTATACCACAGTCCTTCCTCAGTGACATTAATTCTTAAGCTTCTGTACCATGAATTTGAGGAAGCCCCATTGTTTTAAGTAAGTCCTATTGTTTTAAGTAAGAAGTTGGTAGCAAGTACTACTCTGTGACCCATATACACTAATCAATATAATTGTAACATACAAACATCATTCATTGAGAATTCATACTCATTGTGTCTGAAGCAGTGGTTCTCAACTTTTGGGTCATGACCCTTTTGAGGAATATTCAAAAGCCCTTTCGAATAAGTCACTTAAGACCATTGAAAAACACTTATACCATGCCAGGTGGTGATGGCATATGCCTTTAATCATAGCACTCAGGAGGCAGAGGCCAGCCTGGTCTATAGAATGAATTCTAGGACAGGCTTCAAAACTATACAGAGAACCCCTATCTCAAAACTCAAAACACACACTCATAAACACACACACACACACACACACACACACATACACACACACACCAAAAAACAAACAAACAAACAAAAGACAACACCAAAAAAAAAACAAACAAGCAAATAAACATGGATATCTACATTATGATTCACAACATGGTCAATAATATTATAGTTATAAAATAGCAACAAAAACACTTTTATTGTTAGGAGGCACCAAAATTGAGAACTGTATTTTTCTCCTTTTGTTAAGTAAACTTTTCCTTTATTTTACATCCCATCCTCAGTTTCCTCCTCACTGATCTTCTCCCATTCCCTTCCCTGCCTCTCCTCTGGTCCTGCCCATCCAATCCTCTGTGTCTTTTCAGAAAGGGGAAGACATCCCAAAGGTGTCAAGAAAGCATGGCATATCAAGTAGAGGTAGGGCTAAACACCTCTCATTGTATTAGGGCTGGGCTGAGGCAACCCAGTATAGAGAGTAGGTTCCCAAAAGCCATCCCAAGCATTATAAAAAGGCCCTATTCCCACTGCAGGAGTCCCACAGACAAAACTATAAAATAGTCACACATATGTAGGGGGCCTAGGTTGGTTCCATGTAGGCTTTATAGCTGTTGGTTCAGAGTTTGTGAGCTCCGATTAACCCAGGTTAGTTGTTTCTCTATAACCCCGAAGTGACCAGATACCAAGGAGGGCCCAAAGAGTGACTCATGGACTTCCCTTGGAAGGAGAAATAGAGGAGATCTGGTAAACTGAGGACAGAGGGATGGTGACATGAGGAATCAGGTTTGATAGGTCGAGAACAATTAGAAGAGGAGAATAATTAAAGAGATGTCTTTAGAAGAAGACCATTTGCCGGTTAAGGAGAAACAGAGTCAGGGAAACTCCCAAGCATCCACAAGGATGAGCCCAGCTGAGATGCCTAACAATAGCACCAAACATGCCTTACCTGGCCATCTCCTGTAATCAGATAGGTGACTAACCTAATTGTCATCAGAGAGCCTTCATCATAACAGAACTGTACTCAAGGGTTGCAGAACTAGGAATATTGAGAACAACAGGTCTAAATTAATGTTTTGAAATATGTAGATTTTGGTAGTGCAAATATGGTATTAACATTACAATTTGAAATGTTTCAGTAGAGAATGTTGATGAGTTCCTGTAAACAATACCTACTGTACACATATTAACAATTGAAGGTTAGCTTGATTTCATAGTACATGTCATTTATCCCAGCAATGAGAAAGCAGAGGCAGGGGACTCTTCTTGCCACTGGAAAACCTGATATAGACAGTGAGTTCTAGACAGCCAAGAGCTACATAGTGAGACCATTTCTCAAAACGGGGTGTGAGGAAAGTAAAGATATGACTGTGACTCAATGTCAGAGTGCCTGCCTCACACGCATAGGGCCTGTGTTTTTACATCTGTTGTTCCCCAGGTTCCTTCACCCAAATGGAAGGTGAATCAGTGGCCCACACATATAATCCTTCTACTACAAAGAAGGAAGGTAGGGTTGGTGAGTTTGAGGACATCCTGGGCTGCACAATGAGAACTTGTATCCAAATTAAGAGAAGGAAGGGAAATTTAGCCATAAAAGGCAAACAGAAAGCCCAACTAGAACCTGATGATATGACTGTTTAGGGAAGATACTTAATTTAAAACAGTTAATTATTTGAAACAGAAGGAAATCAGGAACATGTTCGGTTATTATAATTACTGTGCACTGAATTATAAATCCAAAAGGCCAATGCACTTTCAAATTCCAAGAGTTCAGCAGTGCATATCAAAACACTACTTTGTTTGGTGGTGCATAACAGAGCACTAATTTTATTGGTGGATTTAACCAAGAATATAATTTTGAAAACTGTAACTAAGATTGCATTCAGCTAAGTTTTCTCTACTTTTGGGTGATCCCAAATCTCAGGTGCAAATAGTAGTTCCCTTTTATCCCTAGGATTATTTATAAGCATGTTTTGAAAATGGAGGCTGAATATACATTAGCTTAATTATTAAAATATTCATTGAAACATTGGAAAGTTAATCAAGCAATTATATATATCACAGTAACAAAATATTTTCAATAAGCCAAATCCTCCCTATTGAATAATACACCTGATGCTTTATTCACTTCTCATTTTAAAACGTAGAATCATTTTCTCATATACATGAAGTAAACTGGTTAGAACCAAAACACAAAATTTTTATCACCAAAATTGGTAAGAGCACCTGCCTTCTGAAACTCATTTATACCTCATTATTTTGAACATTGCTAAATTACTTAATGACTCTATATATTGTTCAATGGAGAGTCATTATAAATGTGAAAGCTCTTACAACTAGGTTTTTTAAGAGTACATTGAGAAAAGTGAGGAGGACTCACAAGGAGTATTTAGCTGCTTGTTAACTAGTTTGTGCTGGGGCGATCACTCAGTGAGTAATTGCTACATATGGAGGCTTGAGGTTGTGAGTTTGGATTGCCAGCACCCATGCAAAGGGTGTATGTACCCCCTATAACCTAGAACTATGGGAAGAGGGACTGAATCCACAGATTTGCAGATCAGACATTTTACAAATTAAAGAGTGCCAGGTTCAGTGAGTTACTCTGTTACAAATAAATAAGATGGCAAGTATTAGAGAAAGACTAATTGGTTGATAACAATTGGCATCAACAGGTTTCTTTATATTCCCATACATGCCCACAAGATTATACATGTACAAAATAAAACATATAAACGTTATTTAAAAAAAACTTTATATATTAGTCATGCATGTATTCACAAAACATAACAGCAATTTTTTTTTAAAAAAAGATTCAAGTTCAAATGGGAATACTTTGCAGACTATTCTTTATAGTCTATTTAACTCCTTTAAGAAAAACATTAACTTTAAATTATATAATGGCACCCAAGATAGTATGAATGAGAATGCCCCCCCCCCAAGATCGATGGTTCTGAATGCAAATCCCATAGGTGAAACTGCTTAGGAAGAATTAAAAAGAGTAGTCCTTTTGAAAGAGGTGTGTGACTGAGGGTCAGCATCAGGTTTCAAACTCCGACCCCTTTAGTTTTTGTTCTTTGCCTGGTGGTTGGTTGTGTCTCTAATGATACTCCTCCACTGACATGCCTTACTGTTAGCTGCCATGCTCCCCTGCCATGAGGCTCATGAACTCTTAACTCTGAATTCGTAAAACCTTAATTAAATGCTTTCTTGTATAAGTTTCCCCGGTCAAGGTGTTTTTACATGGGTATAAAATAGTAACTAAGGCAGAACCTTCACAATGTGAATTTTCACATTTATTGAAGATGTATATCATGATTTTTAATACATATCATAAAGCTATTCTGATTGCCCCCCCCAAGAAACAGGATTTACTCATATGTCTATTCATTATTTATTGGTTGAGAACTATGAATGTGTTGCTTCTCCAAATTGGTTCAGTAAAGCATCCTTCTTTGTCATTCTGTTGATGTTTCTCATTTTAATGACTTCCTCATCACTTGGTTGCTTCTCTTCACAACCTGCCTCTTCTCTAAGAAAAAGAAATGCATGAATCAAAAAGGAGAGGACAGAAGTGCACATGTTCTTTATGCAAGCTGACCTTAGTCCTTCCTTCTAGACACACAACGAAAGTTACTGAAGTCCACCATAGACTATATTTCACATTTTATTGTCATGAGCAAGGTAACATACTCATGCCTTCTTGCTAATTCCTAGCAACATAGAATAAGCTTGCCAGAATTAGCAAAACCAGTGTTTCCAACTGGCAGTGTTGACACTTTGGATGAGGAACCCCATTATAGACCAGAACTGTCTCTAATCCCTGGAAACTAAACTCCTGTGGCTAATCACCATGACAGCCAACATCACTCTCCATACATTCTGCCAACCACTGAGAGACAGTGATTAAACACTGAGGCTGGGCACATCGCCCAGAGAAGAAAGTCACTTATTTTACAAATCAAGGGGAAGCAAAGACTGGCCTTGGGGTGATGAACAGAGTCAGTAACACTTCTATAAGGGAATGAGCTAATTACTTTATCTGTTTGTTCATACACCTTGCCACTAACAAGACTGTAGCCAATACATTGTTGAATTTGTTTTACTGAACAAATGGTTTCATGCCACCAAACTTCAGTGTTATGAACTCTGAAATGATGGGTTTGAAGTTGCAAGGTTCTGTGTCTTCCTTCAAATGCAAACAGAACCAAAAGTTTGCTTTATATTTTATATCTGGTATTAGTTACAAAAGTTATATAATATAGAAGAACAATTTAGATTTTTATGAGTTCCCAAGCTTTTCACTGACGGATCTTTAAAAATAAGTCAGAGTAGCAATATATTTAGATATGATATTACATCAATCATATATACAAAATAAAGAGAATACTTAGTACATATGAAAAGCAAGGTTAAATAAGTAATTTAGTAATACTTTTCAATACATATATAAATACTTTAACATTTTTATAACTGAATTAATTTCTGTTTATTATAGTTTAATAACCTACATAATGCTGTTTGAAACCTGTAAAAATGCAAATCATCTATATGCCTTGATGTGGAAATCCCTGTAATACTATCACTCAAACTGTTTGTCAACAACAGATTTGTTCCAACAATTATTTTAAGCATATTTACGCTTTATTTTATGTAATCCCTTCATTGAATTGCACATATATATGTATATATATACATATATATATAGTATTAATTTGTGTTTGTTATATAAGTGTTTACTGCATATTTACTACATAAATGCAAATACCACATTGATCAACTTTACTCCCTAAACATAATCTATTTTTTTTTATTTCTCACTTCCATTCATCTTACAGAGGTCAGGCAAAATGTCACTCTAAAAGATATTCCCCACTATCCTCTAATGAATAGAAAGTACCTATAGATACTCTTTGGCGTCATGCTGCTTAGGCTTCTGGAGTAGGTGTAGACTCAATAAAATGATTCAGTGATCTTCTTCCATAAGACTATTTTGTTTATTGTATATTGCCCACTAATCAACATTCAGTATTTCATGATATTCATAATAAATTACCATTTAGGACCATTATTTAGTCATTGCCATATAAGTTTTAATTATAATGTTATGAGGATATCAGGATTGTGCCCTCCACTCTATTATTAGAGGGAAAAGAATTTAAAGAAAGGGTTACCTTCTTATATACTGTTAATGTGTAATACACTTAGAGCTCAAGTCAACTCTTCTCCAAAGACTTTTCTTTATATTTCTTATTTTACATATCGATCCCATGACCCCCAACTCCCCTCCCATACCACCCCTCCGCTCCACAGGGAGGGGGATGCCTTCCAGGAGGGGTCATCAAAATCTCTCAAGTCTTTTGGAATAGGGTCTAGGCCCTCCCACCTGCATCTAGGCTAAGGGAGTATCCCTCCATGGGGAATGTGCTTCAAAAGCCTTTTCATGAATGGCAGGTATTTATTGCAGAGTTATATTAAGAATCACTGAATGAAAGTGGCTGCTAGACCTAATCAGCTGAGTTGGAGGATACACCCATTCATTGCTTCCAGAAATTAGTGCTCCTTGTCTTCTAATGAGGCTGCCATATCTATTTATGTATTCAGCTTTTATTACTCTGTATAATCAATATCTTCTCACAACCGCATTATCTCAAAACAGTTAAAACACTGTGGCACACAGCTCTTATATTCCATACAAGATTTTACCATGCAAGGATAAAAGTGCTTTAATCTAAACTTTGGAATTCCTAGAGCTCTATCTATCATATGCTGAATTTCTTTCTCTGAACTGATGCGCATTTTAAAGCATGGCTTTTTCCTTGCTCTTCAACTTTATTTCTATATTTTTCAATGATTATTTAAAACCTCATGACTATTTTAAAGTAGTTTTATTGCCAAGCATATTCAATGGAAAATACCTTTTGAATACTCTATCAAGCAGAATAAGAAAGTTAATTTACTCAATATCCTCATATTCCATGACATTTAGGTTCTATTCAAAAAGAGATATTTATTTAAAATTAAAAAAAAAAACTTTTCTAGAATTGACTGCTGGGCTATTATAGGAATCATAGAATCAGGGATGAGTCAAATTTTGGGCTTAGCTAATGAAATCTGTCTCTTTTGGCCTAATTTCAATCTTTTTGAGCTTCAGTGTCTCACATAAAATTCCACCTCTGATCTATAAGTGAAAACTGAAAGTTATAGATGGAATCTATGTATTCCTTAATTCATTAAAACACAAAGTGCACTAAATATATTTTGGGAATATTTTGGGAATATTCAGTGACTCAACTCTGCTGTTGAAACTGGCATCTTAAATGTTAGCCATTTTTTGTAGACATTATATATATATTTTTTTATAGAAATGAACTTATATCTACTATATAAGTATGGTATGATAAAAATTATATTGTTTAGAAAATGTAAATGAAGTTAAAATAGTAAAAAATGAATGTGTGTTATTCCTATTTCCCAAAACTACTTTGCATATTTGTTTCTAATTATATTTTATGCAATACGAAAATAAACTCATTTTTTTTTACTATGGTGGCATATATATATTATATATATATATATATATATATATATATATATATTTATTTATATGCCATGTCTTAGGGTCAAGGAGGCAACTCAGTAGGTAGAGTGTTTTTTATGTAAACTTCAAATCTGACTTCAAATCTTAAATAACATGTCAACGCCTGAACACACTGGCACATACTGGTAACCCAGCACCAGACTAGGAAAGTCAGATCTCAGGACTCTGACTCCTGACAGCATAACCAAGACAGTAAGCAGTTCAATGGGATTCCTTGCCTTTTCAAACAAGGTACATCTTGATGAAGGAAGATACCTGATATTGTCCACTGGTCTCTGCAAACACACACATATATGCATACAGGCATAGACCACACAATTGTACAAACACACATACACAAGTTAAAGAAAAATGTTTCTTATTAGTAGGATTGCAGAAAGGCATATCATAGTTTCTAACTATAGTATTGCTGTAAGACACACACGGGATTTGTTTGTGTATGTATGAATTATAGATTAGTAATTTTGGACAGCAAACCAATTTCAACTCTCAGTAGGTGAATGGTCAACTCTTCCACTAGCGCTATAAATGTTAGAATTTTTAGCAAAGATATGTTTCACTTGTCTCTATTTCTTGTTCCGGGTTACCTGAACTAGGTTCTACACATTCACTGGGAGTGCAAGTCTGTACTGTGAATTGTATTTGGAACTGGTGTGAACATAAAGCTAGGAGGATGAACATCCTTTCAACAGTATCCTACATAGAAGACTGTAACTCACACTTCACATATGTTGTATTCATTGTATACGAAGTTTGATATGACCAAAGCAATTAAAAAGGGAGCTACCACGAATACTGATATGCTGACATATGCTGCATTCTGAAAGGGTGAAGAGATACATCTAAGATTTCATTTACAGTAGTTAATTCATCACCAAATATTCACATGGGACACGCGATTTTCAGAAAATCTGGGTTGAAAATATGTCAGTGTTACATAACATCCGTTGTTGAATATGATAATTTGATAATAGGATATTAGTTGTGATTCATTTTGTAATTTGCAATGATGACATACTGCAGGGAAATGATGAATCTTTACTTAGAAATGAAGCTAGAGTACTTATTAATCACTAGGCTTAATTCACAAAATCAGTGCAAATAACTCTTGGTTTTGAGCTACTTCTTATTTTGTTTCAGAGTTGTCTGACAAATAGTATAAACTAAGTCACACGATTGTTGGATAGCTGTAGTATGCACTAAAGTTACATTATTGTTTTAAAATTTTACCTTTTGTCACTAATATTGTTTTAACATATGAAGAAAAAAAACTTAAGGAGTGAACTCAGCTAAATCTTTAGAAAATTAACCATGTTCTCATGCTAGAAAGCACAGTTCAGAATCTTTTTGGTAATGATAGTATATATATATATATATATATGCATAAGTAGATATATTCAAATCTAAGTATATATAAGGCCTTAAATAACATTACAAAAGGCTTCTGGTGTTTCTTGTCTTCCTGAGACAATGAAAACTCTAACATATTAATAATACATCATTGTTATAGTCTTTCTGCTGATTTAGAAAATTGCTTAGCAGGACTCATCTAAGACAGACGATTTGAATATTTATATTGGAGGAGAATGGCATTTCGGCAGCTGTGTCTGGACTATAAACATCAATTCTAACTTGTGCATAAATGTCTCAGCATTAATATCTACAAACCACATTGAATTTCACTATAACAGCTCATGTTCCTGCTTCGTGTAACAGTAGGGCATTTTGTTTCAGAGCCTTTGTTATGTACACATTTATCAAATTATGATTAGCTGAGGTCAAGCTTGCAGCTACAAATAACATCCACAGCATTTGATAAATAATGCAATAAAATATCATTAAGTGCTCTAGCAAATGGATGGTCTACTTTTCTCCCATTCTGTTCCTCAGCTATGATCTTTAGTGCTGTGGAAATCTCAGTAAAACTCAAGCAATAATGGGCTTGTTATTGAATCTATTAACTTAATATTTTCCAACACATTCTGGATAAAACATCAAACTGACAACGTTTACAAACAGTGTCAGTGAACACTGGTTAAATAGATCTATGCTGTGTTTCATCTCTCAGCTGTTTTGCAAATGTAGCTCATGGAATTATTTATAAATGCAAATATAAAAATATAAACAATGATAGTTTACATTTTTCATAGTTCTAGTAAAGGTAGAATGATATATATATATATATATATATATATGTGTGTGTGTGTGTGTGTATACATGTATATATATATCACTTTTAATTTAGATAGCTACAATTAGCACACATATACATGAAATGCACATTTAGGGATATATGTCTATAACTATATTTAACAAGAACTAATAAGAAAAAGGATTCAATGAGCATTAGAGGCAGATGTGCATTTTCATTATTTCTGAGAAGGTCATGTATTGTCATTGTTGTGAGCTGAAGATCATTCTGTGATTCCAAACAGAAATGAATTCATTCAGACAACTGTACTTATTTTGTATCTGAAGGAGATTAGGGAAGAGACAGAAATTCATTATAGTGCCTGGTATGTGACATAAGATATGTACTAATCATAACATTATGCATATATTTAAACTGATTTATATAAAGTAGGAATGCAGATGACAAATTATATGCAGGAAACTTGATCAAAATTGTATTAAGTTGATCCATTAGAATTTTAAAAGAAAAATTTTAATGGAATAGATTTGAGGAGTGAACTATCAGCATATAACTTGCTGGGCTGCAGAATGGGCCTATGAGGTAGGTGGAGATAATGAGCAAGTGAAAGATCGATAGTTGGATACAGAGTCTATAGAAGGAGGGAAATCCAGTGAGGATTTAACTGGGAAGGGAAAGTCAGGGAAATAAAGAAGTTTAAAAAGGGAAGAAGGATAAATAACACTAAAGATACATGGAAGACCATAAAGGAAATTTTTGTTACACTTACTAAAATACTTATATAATAAATATAAATATTTTAGTATCGTATATACATATACATGGAAATTTTTGTCTATAAAAACACACACAGAAAGAGACACACACATATGTTTGTATGTGTGTTTGTGTATATATGTGCAAAGAGCAACTGATTGTGGTATTCCCACAACCAAATGATACATCTATATCTCAACCCTAAACCTAAAGACCAGGGATTGTCATAGAAGACCATGTAAAATTATTAGAACATACCAAGGGTCAGTATGTCAAGACTAGAACAAAGACAACCGTACTTTACTAGCAAGAATGGATAGGAGAAAACTAAAAGTCCATATTTTTGAAAGAATAACTACTGGCAACATATGGCTTCTGAGAGAGAATGGTTCATTCTTTTCCAGGTACAAGCTCAACATAGGTTATTCAATCACAAGTGAACAATCAAAAATGTATATACGAAAATCTAAATGGAATCAATAGGAGATATGTGTACACATGAGACATATAATTTAAAAACTTGAATTCCAGAGAGGCACAGAACAGAAGAGGTTGGAGAAGGGAGAAGAAGGTCTGAAAAATGTGCTCACAAATGAGTCTCAAAAATTAAACTAGAAAATAAAAATTTCTAGAAATTATAAATAAAACAGTAAAGTTACCACAGAGAATAAAGTCCATGATTATGCCTCAAAGACCCCTACATACAAATTAACACTAATATATTAAGTATTGATAACTTAAATTCTTTGGATCTAATTTCAAACTATACTAATAACTTTTGTAAGTCTTCATCACCAACTTTAGTCTTGCATAATCCTGTGCCTTCATTTTTGGACTACGTATAATTTTTTTCTCTGCAATGTTACTTGCAAGTCTAACAGTCAACAAAACTTATCATTCAAGTTATTTCAGATTTTAATAGTTTTATATTATCTATGCTCTTACTAATCAATTAGTTTTCATTGCCCTTTACAGTAAAAAAAAATCTTAAATGCATTAACTTAATCTTTATTGGTACAACTTTCTCTAAGTCATCATATCCACAACTTCTTTGTATACTTAGCAGTAATGGTCATCCTCAATGCTCAAGCATATAATTTTTGCATAAAATAATACTGCTGAATTCTTTCTTGTAGCCCCTTTTTTTTCTTAATCAAATTTTGAATTTAAAAAGAATGTTAATAACTTAAATAAATCACAAGTGTATTTTCAGTAATTGCATTACACAAATCAAAGGTATAGAGAATTCAAGAGAACTCAAATCCCTACTGTTAAAAATCCAATTTCAAGTGTAATGTAGACCTTCAACACATTGCTGTCATTTTTAATCACTAGAAGTTAACCACAATTCTATTCCATTGTGACCCCTCAAATAAATAAGCACCTAATTATCATTTGATTAAGCTCTCCTGTATCTAGGAATATACACCAACAAAAACTGGTGTCAGGGTCTGGTAACACTTGCCTCTTGCCTCTATTCTCAGCACTCTGGAGTCAGAATTAGGTAGATCTCTGTAAGATAGAGGCCAGTTTAGTCTACATAGAGTGTTTCAGGCCAGCAAGAGCTATAGAGTGGGACCATGTCCATAAAAGGGAAAAAATATTTTCTCAAAGAGATATTTTCATGCCTATGCCCATGTTCTTATTGACATTCTTTGAAATAATCAAGAATTGAAAATAATTAAATAACTGAAGCAGATGAATATGAAGCAAGTTTTGCTAACATTATGATTAAGGTAAAACACTGAAGAACATGCTCCAACCAGGCTGAGCTTTACACACCATGGTCAGTGTGAAGTACATTTCCTACCTTTGGGAACTCTTCTATGAATTCATTAAAACAGTAGAATTCATAGAGAGAGAAAGCAGGGAACCATGATGGGAGTCTGAGGAAGAAGGAATACATGTTCATTTGAAACTACAAATGATACCCTGGTACAAGAATGGAAGAGAACACAAAACCAAGAAGAGGGTAAGCAAGGCGAGGGAGAGATGGAAGAGAAGAAGGAATGATAGATATACAGGGTTTGTGATGCGGGACATAAAGGGAATTATTACTTAATGGATATGAAACTTACAATGAAATCTGAAAAAAAAACTTTTCTTAGATAATGATGATGCTCACATAAAATATGAATGGTCTTCAGTGGTCTTGTGATACACTTTTTGTTTGTATTTATCATTGTACAATGAGGCCTTCCTTGCTCATTTTCATTCATTCTCTAGGTATTATCTTTATTATATTTTTGATGAATGTTCTAGACGCAGGGAGACAAGACAATGCACAGAAATGTCTTTATAGTCTAACTAAAAAATTTTATGACTACATAATAAAATATTTTATGTTTTACTTGAAGTGCAACTATTCATTTGCATATTTAGAGGGAATAGAACAGTGTAATACAAACATGTAGCTTTATCGCCTCATATTATTTTATAATCTTCCAAAATGGAACCTGATTTCTGTTCTTTACGCAGATTTGAAAGGGAGCTTAATGACAAATATCTTCACTGGTTTCATCATTTTCTACAGACTGCCATTTATTATACTTCAAAGTATTAGACATCACATATTTCTAGTCATTTCCTTGAACATCCATGTATTCATAATGTGTAATTACTATCAACTTTGCATCATTTAGCTTAAATTATAGAATTCAAATTTTGAACGTTGAAATCCTAACAACAGATACACACATATTCTCTTTGCTACCTCGTCCATTAAGATGTAGTCTAGTTTAATAGAACCAACTAATAGTATTGCCCACACATACAGTTTCTTCTTCCTTGTGGGGATCGTTTGAAGTGTCAGGAAATAGCTATTCAACCTGTTGACTCATAAAAGAAAAGAGAAGCAGCAGGATAGTGGTGGGTGATGGGAAGAGCAATGACTGATGAGGTGACTCAGTGAAGAAGACTACTCTGAGCAAGGCATGTTGACATGCGTGTTGAGATGGTGGAAGGAGAGAAATTACTCCTACCAAATGTCCTCCAGTCTCTACACTAACATCTGGTATGGGCACAACCTGGCATGTGCTCAAAAATACACATGCACAAACACAAACATGCACAAACACACACACACACACACACACACACTAAATACATATGTATGTATGTACGCAAATGTTTTAAAAGAAAAAGTAGACTATGAAGTCCAACTTACAGACAACCCAGTATCAACTGTCAGTGCATCCATTCAGAATTCCTTCCTGTTTACCTTTGCCCATGTTCTGGGTAATCTGAACAACATTTTCTACTGCTCTGTCATAGCATAATGCAATATTTTGTTCCCAGATTTCCCCATGTCTCTTTCTGTTATATCTCAGCATGAATATTTGAGTGTCCTATTTTTTGTGTTCCTTATTTCTGTGCCTCTGTATGCAAAGCTGCTTGAAACAGAGACTTTAAACATTGTCTTTAAACATGCCAGCCCTCATAATTCCCATTTCATTTAAGAGAAGTGAAAATTACACAAATATATCTTAAACACAGGAGCTAACTCATCTTGGCAGTTAAGTGTTCTACATATAGGACACTGTGTCCATGGAAGTGAATTAGCATTTCTAGCATTATGTTTACTGACTTTCCCCACATTAGTAATCATATCATAAAAGTAATTTGTTCATAAAAATAGTGTTAACTAGGATACCTAGGAATGCCTTAGTATACTAGAGGATGATGCCTAATCTGTGCCAAATTTACCAAACTAGTGTTATTAGATTAACCTCAATGAATGATATCACATTTAACTGAAAACTTTTCCTCAAAAACTAGAGGTGTGCCCTCCACTCTGCTTGAAGACACAGTTCAAAATGAAGCACATCTGTGGATGCAGAAAGCCCGTGCCTAATATCTTCTTTAAAGAAGGGACATTCAATCCTAAATTATAAAGTACAATAAATAGTTTATATTTTATAAGATGTCTGTAAGGAAGGTAGTATCCAGAAGACCAAATTCGTTTATTTTTGTTTATTTTTTTTTGTTTAAGTGTGCATGTGTGTGTTTGTGAGGGGGGGGGGGTTAAATCCTGCTTTTGCTATTGTTCATCAATGAATATGGCGTTCATGAAAATAACGAAAAGTCAGTCTTCTTGCTTTTACTGGTTTTGTGATAAGAACAAAACGTTAGTGATACTTGTTTATATTACAGCAAGACTCAACTTCTATTTTTTATTATACTATCTGTGATTAATATCCACGTTTTAGCGTGGTGTACAAATGTTCTTCCTGATGACTGTTTTTCAAAGATCTGGGAAGTGCCATGCATGCCGTCAGGGAAATAAAAGTGGTATCAATCTTATCCAGCTGTGAACCATACAATCTACAGTAACAACCTGACTGCTAAATATACACAGTTTGCCCAGTTTCAATATCAGCATGTATAAATATCTTGGGATCAACCAATCACTCCCTGATTATCTTTCAGACTTGCTCCATGAGACAAATCCTATTTGTGACACAAATTGGGGAAACCAAGAATAAATATGTGGCTAGAGAGATCATTGACCCCAGCTGTCCACGATTTTATTAGGGACATGGATTTAAACTGGCTCCTAATGACTTGTCATCATTACCTATATATTAACATATCTCTCAAAGCTCAAAAAGAAGCAGGGTTTTGCAGTAGATGATGAGTAAGCCAGGGATACATAAAATAAGTGACTACAGTGGTCACAGCTCTAACTGGGCCATCCGTATCACAGCTTTCCTCATGTTCGAGGATTACTGTAAAAAACAGCTAGGATATCTGAATCTTCTTCGAATCCCCCAAGACAGCGCCCCTTACCAGCAGGAAGTAGTTTGGAAAGAACGACGCCCAAATTCCCAAATATTGTGTATAAATGTTTGTTTTCATTTAATTGGACTTTGTTATATAAAATTAAATAAAAATAAATAAATTAATTAAAAAAAAAAACAAAAATTTAGTGCCACAGGTGGTTGGCGACTTTAAGGAAAGAGTTTTTCAGAAACAAGATGGCAGTCACATATATGAACACATGGGAACTGTGGCCACATGCACACGAACTGCACAGGCTCAAACCAGACAAAAATTTCAGAATGGGTTCTAGTATAGGCACAAAGTCGCAGCCCCAGCTAAGGCAGTATTGTAGGTAATTGATATGATAGCTTCCAGGATAAGAAGAATTAGCTTTATTTAAGGGTATAGCCCCTTGTAAGTTCTCCATGATTGCCTAAAACCTGAGTATGTGGGCTGCACTGATGGGTCTTGATAGGTTTAAAAACATTATTAACACACAAAGCTGGTGTGAACTGAAATGGACTGGGGAGAAAGAGATAGAGGTGATAGATAGATATGATCAAAACACAATATGGCTTCCTGAAAGCATTGCTAAGTACATGTTAAAGAAGAATCTATCATAGTGCTGAGGAAAAAAAAAAAACTGTAAGTAGAACCTAACGGGAGGCCTATTTAAAAACATCACATAAATAAATTAACAAAGCATCTATTTTTACAAAAATTACCTATATAATTTAAGATGTTTTCAAATGAGTAACCATTAAAACAATGTAGAATTACCAAATCAAAATATTTAAGTGCTTGTATGGACATAGGTTGTCTTTCTGCAGAAACTTTTAAAAAAAAGAAACACTTGAAGTTAATGAAAAGAATAATTCATCATTTCTGTGCACATCTCCTGCAATAAAGAGCTACTGTTTTCTGTAAGGAGTAGTTTTTCCCCTACCAGCCTAATCCCACCACAGCACCAACCCCAAATAATACACTGAGACGCTGTATTAGGTATAATGCTGATGGCCAGGTACTAGTTTCTTATCGGCTAGCTCTGTCTTAAGTATTAACCCATTTCTATTAATCTAAGTATTTCCACGTGGTCTCATTTTAACGAAGAGAGAGGCCTCTGGCATTCTGCTCTCTCTGTCTCTCCATCTTCACTCCTCCCTTCCTTGAATCCTCCTTGTCTCCTAGTCCCACCTATCTTGCTTTCCTATTGGCCAACAGTGCTTTATTCATTAACCAGTATGAGAAACATATTTACAGAATGGCATCTCCATCACTTTTCCTGTATCCCCTGCTTGAAATAAGAAAGAGGAAACTGACAGGATTCTGAAATATCAACTTTTTTTCTAGATTAATAACTCTTTTCCTTTTAATAAAACATAGGAGACATATTATATGATTAAGATACTTCAGAGTATGTTTTATTGATCTGATAATACATAATTTGAGCAGTTCAAGCACTTTGCCTCTGGGATTGTAACTCATAACGTACCCTAGGAATGAAAAATGCAATAATAAAATGTACCCTGGATTGTTTTAATGGCTTATTGAAAATAATAGACACATGAACTCATATATTCAAAATAGCAAAGGTTAGTTATGTAAACATTCCTTACTCTGATTTAAACCCTATTGTCAATAAAATGTTATTGCTAAAGAGTATAATTTGATAAATATGTGTACTAAAAATCTTCTAGTGGACTTGAAAACACTCTTAACTTTAAAAGACCCAAAAGCAAACCAGATATTTATAGATGTGTTGTTAAAAATTCTGATTTCCAATGAGTATTTTTTGATTTGCCAACATTTCTCTTTGTGAGTCTGTTTACAATCATCATCAATTAATTTATTACCTATTTCACTTTAAAATGCACTTTCAGAATGGTAAGCCATGAGCCTAGAGTTGATGCAAATATTGAGGAATCAAAAGTAAATAAAACACTACATCTGGCTTTAGATATTTGTATTCAAAATTAACTCCATGCCATAACAATTTCATTCAAGGAAAAAAAAATAACTGTAATCTGAGGACTCAACTCATTCTGCCTATGGGGGTCAGAGGCCTTGCAAACCAGGGCATATTAATAAATAATAATAATAGCAGTAATACTTTGAGGAAAGGGAAAAGCAGAAAGCGAGACAAAGTAGACAAGTCAGTGTCAGAGTCACCTGATGAGCAGTATGCTAGGACAGACAAGATGTCTTAGAATTCTCCCTGAAGGCAATGGAAGATTGTGGAATGCTTTTGTTTTATTTATTTATTTATTTTTATTATAGCAAGGGAATAATACAAGCAGAAATATCTTTTAGGAAAAGCCTTCTAGCCGCAATAAAGAAGATTGATTATCCTGGAATGAGGTAATTATAAAAGTCTAAGTGAAAGATGGCAAGAAACTAGAGAGAGTGGTTTGGCAATGGAAGGGTGTGTGTGGGGGGGGCATGTGGCTCTAAAGGCTTTGCTTCTCCATACACAAAACTAAAAGCAAGTCTTGGTGACCATAGGACAAGATGAGAGATAAAGGTCAGTAAAGCAGGAAGGAAAGAAGGAATAATTAGTGTATTTGGGCTTCTTGAAGCAATTAACAGTTGATCCAGGGGAATGAACACCTACTGTAGTTTCATTAATCCTACAAGACACGGGATACATTTTATTTCTTGCTGTATAAATTTTCTCAGAGAGCTGACCTAAGAATTCAGGCTCTCTCACTCATACATATATCTGATTATATCTACACCAATAACTATATATACACCAATATCAGACAAGTGATAGATGATGATAGATAGATAGATAGATAGATAGATAGATAGATAGATAGATAGATATGGCTGGTACACCAATAGGTAGATAGATAGGTAGTCAGACACAGAAGGATACTAGATAATGATAGAGATTAATATCTATTTGTCCATTCTTCTATGAATTTATTTTAATATTCATTTGGAACAATTACATGTCCCCTCCATGTTACCAAAGAAATATATTGTATAAAGGTAAGAATCTATTTACCTCATTATTTACATTGTTTGTGTTACTATTTCAATGTTTCTCTAAGATATTATCAATATTATTGAAGAAAATTTTGTCTGGAGCTTTATCTTCGGTAGAAGAACTCACATAATAAATAAGCAAACTCTAAAATAACGAAATGACAAACAAGTAAATAAATTCACTTGTAAAAAAAGAAAATAACTTTCCTAGGAGCAGAAAGTCTACTTATTTCATTATAGGACTCATAAATAGATTTTTCAGCTCCAAACACTTGCACAAATAATTTATTATTCATTTTATTGCAATAAATTAACATTAATATTAAAATGAACACATCAGTGAATGAATAATACTAAATTCTTCATCTGATATAATCCCTTAAGATTAATTACCAAAAGTACATATACAGCTTTGGAGTGTCTAATATTTCATTTTAAATGACAGAAATCGTATTAGGATGATAGGCTTATGTATCACTTAATTTTAACTTCAGATTTTCACTTATGTTGCTATAACTGAGTTACTACATCTACTATTCTCTTTGCTTTATTAATTAGACTTTAGGCAAGCTGTAATTCTTTATTGAATGCTTTTATAGGTATATTTTTCATTCACAATTTTTGTGTCTACCTAATATTTGTGTCCCATCTATACTGATAATTTATAAAAGTTAGGGAATGATAAGTAAAAACCATTCTTACAATTTTACTTGTGATGATTATCAGATTTTCTTATATTTTAGAGGAATCCAGAAAGATGTTTAGGCAAATTTGACCCAGTTTATATCTAACAACCATCTATAAAAGGCTCCCCATTAAAGGCCAGAGATTACTTTGGATTTAGACATAAAAATTATGAATAGATTGCAAGTAGTTTAATCAAGGTCTACCAACACTAACCCAGCATAAGCCCCTAATCTTTTGCTTGTGGAGTTGGAAGGATGATTTGCAAAAGGGACTTCAAAAACACGTGTTTTTGTGCATGCTAACAACTGGGCCCTATTCCTAGCCCCCAGGAAAGCTTTACTAATTTGAAAAGATAACATCCTAATCCCAATTAAATGTATTTTAATAACAAAAATGCCAATGTTTGCTGATTTGAAAACATGAGGACCACACTTAAGGCTTCCTAGGCAATTTTCTTTGGTCTTTGTAAAATATCTCAAGCAGTCCAAAATTTAAATATGAGTGATATTTCCTGCCACACATAGGAATATAATTGTAATGATGTAAGATGTGAGGTGAAAAGTACTTAGGTCTGAAAACATCTCATAATGTTGTTGGGAGCTAGGGACACAAATAGGTGGCATTGCAATCTCTTGGAATCGAGTCAAGTGAAGCTTGTGCCAAAGGTTCATGGAGCCTGAGTCCAGAAATGGAAGACAACACTGTGTTTCCTATAGTCCAAAAATTTTCAATTAAATTAAGGATTCTCTTACCAGGTACAAGAAATATTGTAAATAATCTTGACTTAATAGTATTTTAAAGATATTTCATGCAAAATTATTGCCCTCCAACGTCGCATCTACCTCGGCCAGCAAGGAAACATGACCACGACTCTTCTTCAAGCAGTTTACTCAGGAACCTTGTACATCAGCTTCTGCCTCCCCCAGCCCCAGCAAGCCCTTAAATATGTGCTCACTGCCCAGTAAGCTCATGCCACCTGGCAATCGTGGATAGGCCACATAAGGAGGAAGCCCACCAGATCTATCAAGCACTTCCAAATAAGGCTTGTTTACAGCTAAGCTCAGAATACCTGGCATCCAGCCAGGTGCCATCTTGGGGCTGTGGCTTCCCACACTCCAATGACAGAAAAGAAAGCATTTGAATTGACAAATCTATCAATTTATGATTCCCTGTTAATGATACTTCCGAGTAAGTAACTGGATCAAAAACAATTGTTGATTATCAATTTCAGTAGAAAAAATGTACACTCTAGTAGTCTAACGTTGAATAACAAGTAACAAGTAGCTTATTTTTCATCTACCAGAAAATAAAGAGTGTATTTAGAGAATAGGGTTTGATATTAAGTAGAAAATTTACAAAAAAAAAAGTGTTTAGGAAATATGGTTATATAAAGTATTCATGAAATGTAAGAAGTCAAATAACTCAAGTGCAACTTTCAAATAGCTTCAGAAATTTAAGGTCAGTGTATGATATTTGCAATACTTGCTTAAAATTATATTTTGTTACTATAAAGGTAGCACATATAAGTGACATTTTTGTGTCTGAAATAATTTCACCTTAAGCTTTTAAAGGGAAAATATAATGCTATCGTGCATACATATAGAAAAGCTCTTCAGTGATTAATTGGCAAGCTACGAGAGTCTTTAACAGACATATGTGAATTAAAATACCTATAAACATAAATCAAATTTAGTGTAAGACCCTCAGAATGAGGAGTCTCCCAGTTTCGGTCGGTACCCCCAAGAACTCAATGTCCAATCCAGTTGCTGCAACACTGAAGAGGCTTTAATGAACAGGAAACCTTTGCACAAACAGGCTCCTCCAGCATGCAGGCTAGAGAGAAGCCCCACCCCCTGGGCACAGGTGTTTTTAAAGGCTAAACCCATAAGCTTAGGGAGGGGTGTGACCCTCAGTCCATTGAGTACTTGACCCTTTGAGGCCCAATGGTCTCTCTATTAGGGTCAACAGACCTTAGGACCTAAGGGTGTGCTAATTAATCTTGTCTGGGCAAACCGGAGGTACAACTATCTCTTTGTTTCTTGAGGACCCTATTTACCACCTGCTGACTCACGGAAAGGAGGGTCAGTGTGAATTCTTGGTATCCTGCTATCTCAGGGCCTTGTGAGTGGAAGTTAGCAAATTCCAGGTCAGACTGTCCTTTATTTCAAGTGGGGGGGAGTTCTTTAACTTTACTTTTTTGTCTTTCATTAGCTTCTAGTGTCAGGGGTCAAATATACTAAATAATCAATCCAATGAACAGATCTTCTTACTATCTTACTTAATCAATTTGATGAAGGAAAGAGAGAGGAGTAGGAAAGGGAAAAAAGAGAAAGAGAGACAGACTGGGAGAATTACAGAGCTGTTTAATATTAAAATAAGCACTGTTTTCCTTCAAATTAAGTATCTTTAAAACCACATTTTATGGCCTCTATGACAAGGTAGAACTAATGTAGCCAGTTCGTATCTGTGGTGTTTTAAAAATAAGCTATTGAGAAACCTAATATTTAACTCTATTGTTCAAAAAATGTTCGTTTGGCGAAGATATAAAAAATGTTCATTGTTAGAAGCCAGTTTGTTCTTCCTTTTTGCCCTAGGAACACTTTATTCTGTGGATGAGCAGAGCCATCATACAGTAAAGAATGACTTACTTTTCCAGTGCCTTCCTTAAATCAAACAACGGTCTCTTCTGACAAAAGAGTCCCTGGGGGCAGGTGAAAACTTAGCACGAATATAAAAATGGTTTCATTGAAATTATTGTCCATGCCTGTTTCTTTGGACACAACATTTTCTTTCAAATTGATTAAGACTTTCCAAACCATTTTCACGATTTTCTTTTGTTGACTTTTCAGCTTTAACTACTTGATTTTCCTGGAGAAATCCCATTTAAAATTTAAGTATTATGTTATAGTCCATGATAGAATAAGGATAAATGTGAGAACCTGCCATCCTTAGGATGGCACTTTATTATGTTTTTCATTTTAAAATTACTGTTGGGAAGATTAACTAGGTAAAATGAAGAAAAGAATCAGATATCCCAATTGGAGGTCATCCCTCTGAGAGTGCATTATTTGGAGTGGAAAGCCTAGCCAAACAGCAGGCACCTAGTCACCAGAAAGTACCCAGACATAAACAAACCACTCAAAATCTGAAAAAGAGAGAGAGAGAGAGAGAGAGAGAGAGAGAGAGAGAGAGAGAGAGAGGAAAAGAAGCCTCCCTAGTAACTTCAGTTAATTTTAACATCAAAGTTTGACAGAATGAAGCATTCTACGATTTGAAACACAATAGTCAGGGGAGAAAGCTGAAATTTTAATGTCTCATCAGGCTGCTGATGGAGATATAATAGCCTGGGCTTGCTCTTATTTAGAAGGGAAAAATGTTTACTCTATAGTGTAACAATTAGGAAGAGATTATTTCCATAAGGAAGTGAAAGGCTTTTTATTTATGTCATATCTCACTAACATGTTAATATGTTGTTTGATATGGTAAATAGAGTATGGTAAATAGATTTGCCTAAGCCTCTCTATCTCAGAGATTCACTTTACAAGATATTTCCAGTAAGATTTAAATGGAAATCAGTGGTCAGTATTAACAGCACTGGGATTTTTATTTGTGTGCTTGTCTTCTTGTTTTTTAAGGGTCTGATTGTACATTGACCTACATTTCTACATGATTTCTAAGTCATGTAAGATTTGACAAGCAATATATCAATACATTTAAAAAGTCATCAGATCAAAATGACTAAACAGATATAAGTGATAACCACAGATACTTAATCATCCTTAGACTTCTCATATTGATAGGATTTAGTTTATTAATGTGTTATTATTAGTTTTATGTTTTGCATTATAGCTCTACCTTAAAAATGTGGCTATGAAGACATACCATGTGTGAATAACTTTTACATAGAACAATTGCTTTTGGTAATTTTAATTAATAGTTTTTATTGGCATTTTCTTACGCACAGTGTGGATGTGTGGCCTGATGTCAGTTCATACATCACATATTTGTGAAACATTTATTGTGGATCAGACACTGGAATGATAGTGCAATATAAAAATCAACAGGGCCTCTGCTCTTGTGGGAAATAGAACTTGCAATAAAGTTATTCATAATCATAGGAAGCCATGTGACATGTTATCTTTGACACTTTCTCGGAAGGAAATGACCAGTTCCATGTTGCAGGAATTTGAATGTCTTCCTTTCAATATTCTAATATTGACAAAATAGTGCTATTTAAAGGTGGAGTATCTAGAACACAAGGATTGCTCACTTACTCACTTGTTTTTTTTTGGGGGGCGGTGCAAGGTGAGGCTTTATTTCATTCACTGTGAGGGCAGGGGGCAGATGGGCAGGAATAGTAGTAAGGGCTGCCCTCAGGCCTACTGAAGGAAAATGAGACGTGACCCCAGAGGGCAGAGATGGGACAAAGACAACTGGGTCTAGAGGAACAGCCCCCCCCCCCCCCCCCCCCTCTGGACAGTAACCCATGCCTCCCTTCAGGGCCTGTGTCCTTCCTGCTTTAATCCTTGATTCCCCAATCCAGGAGGAGGCAGCTTGGCCAGGGAGGTCAGTGGATAGGGAGCCTGGGGGAATTGGGGAGCACAGGTCAGGATCCAGGTGTGCTTGAGGCAGTCAGTTTCTGGCAGCAATGACCACAGTAACCCTGAAGACATCAGAGGATGGACCCGACCTGGAGATGCTTAATGGGCAGGAGCGTGTGGCTCTGGCCAACCGCAAGCAGGAGTGTGGCAATGCCCACTAACAGCGTGCTGACTTTATGTTGGCTGCCAACTCCTATGACCTGGCCATCAAGACCATTACCTCCAGCGCCAAAGTGGACATGACCTGTGCGGAAGAGGAGCAGCTGCTACAAATGTCTGAACAACCTTGCAACATCGCAGCTGAAGCTGGACCACTACCTTGCATTTCTGCAGGCAGGTGCTGGAGCACCAGCTTGACAACATCAAGGCACTGTTCTGCAAGGGCAAGGTGCTGGCTCAGCAAGGTGAATGTAGTGACGCCATCCCCATCCTGAGTGCTGCTCTAAAGCTGGAACCTTCCAACAAGATGATCCACGCAGAGTTCTCCAAGCAGGTAAAGAAGCAAGCTCCACAGCGAAGCACAGAGACCGCCCTATACCGAAAGATGCTGGGCAACCCCAGCTGGCTGCTGGCCAAGTGTGTCAGCAAGGGAATTTGGTCCATTCCATGGAAGTGGCTGTTTGGGACAACTGCTGTGTCTCTGGGGGGGCATGGCTCTCTCTGTGGATTACTCACTTGTAAAAGAGGCCCATATGAAGCGAACTTGAAGCAATGTTGGGTCTCCTACTTTCCAGCTTTCTCTATGTGAAGACAGAGCTTCCCCACTCCACCCAAATGAGTCATCCTCGAAGCAGAGTGCCATCCTAGCAGACACTGGAAACACCAAGTACTCTTTCACAATCCATAAGAAGTAAATCTTTTCTCACAAATCACTCAGTCCCGAGTGTTTTTGTATCAGTGTATAGATTAAGATGCTAACTAAAGGAGGCAGGAAGTGTCCTTGGCCTAGAGATTTCAGAATCTACTCCAAGTACAGTATTGATTATGTAGATAAGAAGGATACGAAGATTGAGTGGCTAGAGAAATAAAGTAATATGTGTATTGCTTGCCATGCAAACATGAGAACCTGTTAGAAGCCCAGACACCATTGGAAAACCAGGAAATTTTGCATTGAAGAGAAAGAGGAGGATGATCTCTGATACATGTTGATTAGCAGGAACACTACATATGTGAACACCTTGCTAATGAGCTTGTCTCTGAAACAAAAGGCAAGGGTACCTGAAAAGAACAGAGTGTGAAGTTAGACTCTGTCTGCTGTATGTGCATTGTTTTGAAACTGTTTCGACTTGATTTTTTTTTTTTTTTAATGCTTCTGAGAGAGTCTGCTTATAAGAGTCTTTACAGTCTCTTCAGATTTTAGCGGCTGTCTGAGTCCTCATACAGCGAACACTACTTTATTGTGTGACTCTGCACATGGGAGTTTAGTGCATAAACTACGAAGCAATACAATCTGTTTTAAATCCATGTTCTCTTCGTCACTTAAACAGATTGTTTTAACCTCTGTTTGCCTCTGTTTTCTCATCTATAAAGTGAATACAATACTTCTCCAAAGGGTTGTTTTCAAGACAAACAGAACATAAAATATAACTTACTTAAGTCAGTGTCTCACAATTATATTCAAATATCAGCTATTTCTCATTATTGTACTCTATTTTTAAAATTTGGTTAATTCGACTAATTTCCCAACTAAGAAAAACTTTTGCATTAAATAAATTGATTTTCCTAAACCCTTTACAACAAATTTTATCATCTACATCCAGATACTTTTATTGAGAAAAAGGCTATAGTTTTTAGAATAATATTAAGACAACTGTTTAAAAGCCAGAAATGTTTCTCATGCTGTAACATTAACTATTTAGCCAATCTTGGCTTCTGCTACCTATAGTACTTCACTCACAAAACTTGGATTATTTCCTCACATGCCTGGATTACAACATCATTCTCTTAGCACTTACAGCATTTTGAGGAATATGACAATTGTGTTTCAAAAATATATTTGCAATATAAATATAATACCACATTGAAAAATGCTACACATTTTCCTTTTAATTTTTTTATATTTAGGTTGTTCTAAGTATGTGAATGCTATATTTGTATCATTTCCACTCTTCCTTTTTCCTTCTCAACTTTTCTTAAAATTCATAACTGCTTCTTCTTTAAATATTATTGTTTTATACACACGCACACACACACACACACACACACACACACACCCCACACAAACACATACATATAAAAATACAGATTTCGGAGTCCATTTAGTTCTGTTTGTCTATGTGTGTGGTTATGGCTCACCACTTGTGTTTGGGTAACATATCAGGGAAGTTATCCCTGAGAAGAGAAGACTTAATGTCCTTCTCCTAGCTGGCATTGACTGCTGGCTCACAGCTCTTTATCTGTTGGTGCAGACATGTGTGATATCCATTGTCATGCCAGGGACTGGGATTGTGGTTCTGCAGATTTAATTTAGAAGACTGCATTCTAGATCATATAATGTGTACAGCTCCTCTGTCATGTATAAAAACACTACTTCATGGGAAATATCCTGACTCTGTTGTTTACAATATCTCTACACCTCTTAAATGATTTTCCCTGAATTTTTGGAGTAGGTTTCATGTTGTAGATGTATCACTAGACATTGGAAACTTCAGTCAATTCTTTTCTGTAATTTGACCCATTGAACACTCCTGAATTTTTTTTAGTCTGCTATAAAGAGATGCTTCTTTGATTAAAGGTGAGAAACACAGTTATCAGTAAATTATACTGGTTTAGGAAAATGGCAGGAATATGTCCTCCTCTGGGGTCCATGGCCGCAAAATCATGGTTAGATTGTTAGGTGAACAGCACTAGGCATGAATTCCCTCTTATTGAGTGGGACTCCAGTACAATTAGATGACCTTTACTTACTTCCAAATTCTAAGTGTCACTATGGCAGCCTTGGAGATATCTTGCCATTGCAGTCATCAGTTTGGTTCATAGGCTTTCCAGTTGTGTAGGGAAACTAATTGCCTTTCTCTCTTGATAGCTTACATACTATCTTCAGATATTATGAGCCCGTCCTGTAAGTTCTGCACCTGAAGTTTTACTATCTTCAGCAACAGGGTCTAAACTTCAGGTTCTGAGAGGCAACCAAGTTGGCAATGGAATAATCTATTTTGAAATACCAAGTTAAAACCTGCAGAGCCTGGCATATACTATATAATCTACTATGAACATCACCATTGAGATTTTTTTTGACATTATCATCATGGTATTCTAGGTGTTATATATTTCATTTGTAATTTTCTGTTTTATCATCATAAACAGTACATATAGCTACTCTACTTACAGTGTAATTTTTTGTTGTTGTTTACTTTTCAAAACAGGGTATATCTGTGTAACCGACCTAGCTGTCCTGGAATTAGCTCTGTAGACCAGGCTGGCCCAGAACTCATAAAGATATGACTGCCTCTGTATCACAAGTGCTGTGAGTGCCGCCATCAACAGGCTCAAAATAATGATTTACAAACAACTACACCTTGCTTGATGAAGAGACAGGATTTGAAGTGTGGGAACTTGATTCTGGCACTATTGGCTTTTATCATTAAACTGTACTTTTTCTCCAGTGAACATTTTGACCCAAAGATAGATGAATGGTGTTATTCAGTGAATTGTCCTCATATCTATTTTTATGTGTCAGTCTTCGTATTCCCACCCACATTTTCTGCCGCATCCCTCTGAAGCAGCTTTGTTCATTGTTTTCTTTGCACTTCAAGGTGAAGGTCCTCAAAGGCTGGGACTTTCTTCTGTAGCAAGGCGCTAGCTCTAATTTATCTGGAAGACACCTAGATGATGTCATAGGGCTTTCGGTGGTGTTCCTTTTATTTTGGCTGTAATATTTAAATAAATTTACATCACCTTCCCCTTTTATTCCCTCCCTTAGACCTTTCTCAAGGCCTGTCCCACTGCCCCTCAAATCTGTGACGCTCTCTTTCTCTCTCTCCCTCTGTGTGTGTTTGTGTGTGTGTGTGTTATTGTTTTTCATGAGGCCCCTTGAGATTTCTGTTTCCTGCTTTGATGATTACGGACCTTCTTGTTCAAATCTTGTTTATTTAGCTGCTTGTTGAGGTACACATTGTTCTAGATTTCCTCTCATTTCTAGGAGGCAATTTCACAAAAGCCTTCCTATTCCTCTGGTTCTTACATTCTCTCTCCCCACTCACTCTTCAGTGATGTACCCAGAGACTTAGGTGTAGTTTTGTCTCAGACACATCCCATAGTGAGTTGTTGTCTGTATTTTTATATTTTTATCAGCAGTGATTTCTGTAACAATCTCCAACTTTTCTTAAGTGAGTCATGAATGCTACAATATTTCTAAGTCTAGTGATATGTATTTAGAATAAAATTATGATTATTCTGGTTTATTAAAGGGATATTTGTAGATTTTCTCTTAACATCCATGATCACATTGTTCTCAGGTAGTTGTCTAGATTTCAAGTATCAGGAATCATTTCTCTCTTATTGCTTGGGCAAATTTTGAATATGCAAAAATATAAATGTCAATATTTATCTTAAGGGAAATGTTGCAATACTGGTCATAGTGGCTCAAAGGCATCACAGCTGGGGAGTACTTTTAGGTGTATCCTCCATTTGCAACTTGTTAGTATCTTCCAGCATTTTAAAGAGTAAATTTCTGGGAGGAAGCTATCAGGCCAGATAAACTTTGAACAAGCAACTCCTGTGTCTGAAGTACATGTTGTCATGAGCAATAGAGATTATCCTGTAACCTCTTAGAGAAAAACCAAGGGTAACTAAATTTGTCTGGGTTGATTTGGCAATCTCTTAGGCTCTTCTCATCAACAACTTGAAAGTAGGGTTCTCATGTTTTGTACTGAAGTACACACACACACACACACACAGAGAGAGAGAGAGAGAGAGGGAGAGAGAGACAGTATATACATACATATTATGTATACAACCCATAATATTCAAATTTAAGTAACCAGAAATCATATGATTCTTTTGGCTTTTATGAAACATTTTATGAAACCTCCTTTATTGATCTCAAACCCCCCCCTCAATTAAAGCCTCCTCCTTTCCTAATTTTCTCTGCATATAACTTGTATTCTATTATTATTCCTCTCTTCATGCTGCTACACCCGTCCTGTCATCGGTCTCTTCTTACTTTCCTGATTTCTGTGGTTACTACAATCTCTGTACTCTCATGTGAAGATTTGGACCTCAGAGATGCAGGTAATGTGCTTGTCTTTCTGGGTCTGGTGTACCTCACATATTATAATATTTTTAGATCAATCCATTTACCTGCAAATTACAGTTTTTAATCTCAAACTAAATAGAATCCCACGATATATGTGTATCACATTTTATTTGTCCATCCATCAGCTGGAGAATGTTTATATTATTTCCATTTCCTAGTTACTGCATAAAAATATGACATGATCAGGTTGTGCAAGAATCTGTAAGTTGGGGAATATATTTTAAGAAATAGAGGAGTTGGGGGCCATACAGCAGATTTATTTTTAGCTCTTTTGGGTATTTTTTACTGATTTACAGAATGCTTACATCAGTTTGCAATTCCACCAACTGGGAATGAGGGTTCTCTTTTCTACAGCATTCGTTATTGGTTGCTTTGTTGATTTTGCCACTAAGGCTAAATCTCAAAGTGGTTTTGATTTGCATTTCCTTAATTGCAACTATGATGATGAATATTTTCCTTGAAATATACCTTAGCCATTTTACTTCTAATTTTACAAACTCTCTGATCAAAATCTACACACCCCCTTCTGCTTATGGGTTGCGTGTTTTACTTTTTATTACTTATTCTGCTTTTATCAGATGTCATTTTTCTCTTCTTCTAGCTATAGTATTGGTAATACTCTACTTAATGCCAATCTTTTTACATCAATCTTCCAGTGGATCAATAACATGAAATCAAATAGAGTGTCAGTCTTATAAAGGATTGAATTATTAATGGCTTCTGGCATATAGAAGGCACCTGATAATATGAAATCCATAAAACATTTTAAGTTAGTACTATTTGTTTCTGTAACCTTGACACAAACTAGAGTCACTTGGGAAGAAAAAATCCTCAGCTGAGAAACTGTCTCTATTATATTGTCTTACAGGTGTGTTCGTGACACATTTTCTTGATTAATGATTGATATGGGAAGCCCTAACCTACTGAGGCAGGGCCACAGCTGGGCAGGTGATCTGGGGCTGTGTGTGTGTGTGTGGTGTTTATTTTCCCCTGGGGAGGGGCATTGCAGTGGCAGAGGGTGCATGCAAGGGGACAAGGAGATATGTGAGATCAGAATGAATGGTATATAATCCACAAAGATTAATAATTTTAAAAAAAAGTGAAAAAGAAAGCCAGCTGAGCAAGCCTTGGAAAAGAGAGCAAGTAAACAGAGTTCCTCCATATTCTCTGCTTCTGGTCCAGCTTTATTTCCTGTGGTGATGGACTTTAGCCTATATGTCAAATGAAATCATTCCTCCCTCATGCTAATTTTTGTCATTTGTTTTCTTAACAGTACCACAAATCAAACAAGAACAAGAGTTAAATAGGCTCCTGAATAATTAAATTTAATAACAAAAAAGGAAATATATTTAACTGAATGGCTGATATGTAAGAGCCCACCCTAGCTATTACAAGTTGGGAGAGATTTTAATACTAAGGTACACACTGACACTTAATAATTTTAGTTTTCTAGAAAATTGGCATTGAGTCACTGTAATCCTTAGTAAGGTTTCAAATTTCCCAAAGAAAGACATTTCTAGGTTGTAAAGGTGTCAACGGCAGGGAGATTTCCATTTCAAAAAGATATATAAATAATTTAGTATTGCAAGTTTTCTTAAGTGATTTAAGAATATGTATGCCAGGATCCTAGAATCAGAAATAAACCTAGCTAACTTCAATCAAGCAGGGGGAAATATTAAGCGGATCTTCGTCAAGATTTAATTGATGAATCGGTGATAATTTATAAAATTAATTGTGTAGCATGTGAAACTCGATATATAGTGATAAAGGGACAATTGTATAACTTTGTGTTCATTTCCTTTAAGTAGGTTATTGGAAAATATATAGTTGGCAATTTGCTTCTTAGGGACTCAAACTAATTGTTCTGATTATATTTTAACATTTCTCTAGCCCATATAGAGGTAAAATAGCGTTTTCATAACACGACACTTAACAGAGTACCACAATAATCTAACATTTTTACCTCCATATCTGCTGACACTTCTGTGAGATGTATGATGACTTTGAAGCACTTGTAAATAAAATAATTCAAGATAAACATAAAGTAGAATAAGAATGGTCACTTTTATTACCTTCATGCTGAAGTTCTTGCATACTTTAAATGGTGTTTAATGTTGCTTAAATGATTATGGTTATAAAAGAAATAGATCTGATATAATTAAACTTGTGTAATATCAAAGAAGGTAAATGGAAGAGCAGTATGCATATCTCCCAGTGTGTTGGTAAATATGGTAATAATAATTTGAAGGTATTTTTGCTGTTATTTATTATATTTAGGAACATATAAATTAGCTCATATGTAGGACGTTTAATTTAGCTAAGTCTACCATATTGTACATTGTTTAATTGCTTAAGTTATATGGCTGTTGTTTTCGTTGTTTGTTTGTTTGATTTTGTTTTGGTAATTACATTTCCACTTTACCATGACTTCCCAATGTACGTATCTAACTAAGCCATGGTGCATTACTTGATTTCCTACTCTAATGAGCTCATTGTGAAATTCTACAAAGATAGGGAGTGAGGGAGACAAGCATCATGTAAATTTGAAAGTACAAATTCATAAAACAGTGCTCTAAACAGTGAATTCAGGGACTTTTTTTGAGCCACAAACACCTTAATATAGCAAAATTAAATGGTTATAAAGGTGTATCTTCTCAGTTAAGCATCATTGCACATAATAAACAATTCAGGAAATAATAATTCATATCTGCTTTTTGAATGTTCAACGTTAGGGACTGTAGAGATTAACAAATGTTTAACTTTGCAGAAAATAAAATGTCTCCACTATTCCCTGATGAAAGCATGGCATAGATGCCTGCACTGTGCACCTGTGTGTATTTGTTAGAGCAATCTATAAGGCACCATTCTGCATAGCTCTCTGTAGTAATCTTGTGAGACAGAGTCTACTGTTCACCAGCAAACTTAACACTGTTCACATCAGAGGACAACTAGCCAGATGCTCTTGGCTCTGCACCCCAGTAATAAAGTTATACACTCTTAGAACCACACTCAGCTTGCTATTCAGGTGCTGGGATCTGAATCCAGGCCCTCATTCTTGC